>NC_139061.1:87500-687500 GCF_965140915.1 Aythya marila | reverse complement strand
TCAAACAGTTAAAGCTAGCTGGAGTGTTACAATGCATCTGCATCAGGAAATGTGCTTAAAACTGCATGACTGGGAAGGGATATATAATCATACAAATTATGACAGTTGAAATGAATGCACATGAGGGATGGTATTAAGGCTGGATAACTGAGAAATTAGAAAGATTTGCAGGAAATGTGATCTTCCTGTATTGCAAGAAACACCCTTATTTCTTTCATGTGATCAAAGAACAGTTGTAGTTCACCGATGCTGAACTGTGTGGCTCATAGCCTGCAGCACAGATGGGATGGATCTGCTGAGCATTAAATAGACAGCAGCAGAAATTGCAATGAATCTGGAGTAAATCTGCTGCTTTTTCCCCTTTTGAAGGGGGTTCTGCTTTGGTGGGGAGGGTGGACCTACAGGGCAGTGTGTCAGGAACCTGGTGGCTGGAGACCTGGGCTCCCTGGGAAGAACGTGTTGAAGCTCTAGATTGTGCTAGGAAAAAAAAAAAAAAGGGATAAAAACAGTTTCCCTGGAAGGAGAAAAAGGGGAAATGAGAACAGCTAGAAACACCATTACTAGTCACCTTTTCCTGGACATTTTATTAGCCTGAAAGTGTATTTGTTTGTTTGTTTGTTTTCCCCTGACAAAGAACTACCAAAAAAAAAAACCAACATGCACACTCCGAGGGGTTGAGCAAACTGGTGCTTCTTGACCTGGTAAAGTGATTGTTTTCTGTTCTGGCAATGCAGAGTTGATGGCATGAGTGTGACAAGATGCTGAATGGGTAGGAGGCATCAGGGGGAAGGAAGATCTAGGGCACAGAGCTCACTACACTGTTTTGTAATGTAGAGGAAGATGATGGCTGAAGTTGGGCCAAGCCTCGGCAGGCCTATTTCCTAGGCTTCTGCATATTTAGTAATGTTCTGGGTTGTTTCAGGTCTCCTCAGCTGACTCAGGGTTTGTGGGATAAAAGAATGAAGGGGTTCTGATTTTAAAAGTGTAATCTCGGTTATGGTGTTTAACTTTCTTCTTTATTATTAATGGACTAGAAAGTCCCAGACCCTTCTCATGTTACAGAATTTCATTATTCTACTTCTTTCAAATACGAAACAGTGTTTTTCTTCAATATTTTTGTTTTCTGAGTCCCTGGATTCCTTTTGTCTTGATGTGGAAGCTCACACTTGCATAGCTGCAGCTTCAACTTGCTAGAAACCATTTATTATATTAAAACTCAAAAGCAAAGGCCCCAGTTTTGTAAATGTCTTACTAGACTGTTTTTTATGGTTGCATTTATAAATTAGCATGTTACTAATTTGTGCTAACAAAGTAGGGCCTTGAATGCTCATCGTATGCAGAGTTCTAGGAAGCTGAGCTTGTTTGGTCTGGCAAAGAGGAGGCTAAAGGGAGGTCTAGTAACTGGTTGCAACCATTTGAAGGATGATTACAAGGAGGAGAAAGCCAAAGTCAAAGGGTGGCAAATAATAAAGAAACAGGCAACAGCCATGAGCTGCAGTTTGGCTCATGTTGGACATAAGTACAGACTTCCTTCCTAGGAAGGTGATGCAGCCCTGGGATGGATCTCATGGGTCAGAGGTGCAGGAGTTCCGTTCTTTGTTGTTTTCCAGCCTCAGCTAAGCAAAACACTGCTATAGTCTTTGTAACAGTCCTGATTGCAGGTAGGAGATTGCACTAGACACCTCTGGAGGTCCCTTCTAACCCATTCTAAATATGATTCAAGACCAGCTTTTGCTTGGAAAAAGTTATGGAGGTTGAAGTGGTCAATAGGCAGCTTACAACTGCCTTTTCACCCTGTCGTGGTTCAGTTTTTAATTATCTCTGCATGGCCAGGCTTGTGGCTGTAGCTTGAAACATCAGTATCTGCATATGCTTTGTTAAGTACTTATAAATGTTTTTAGAAAGTCATGGTAAAAATTATCAGGGAAGTTGGACCAGAGACCTCCAGACATATCTTCTAAGTTAAATTATGCTATGTTTCCAGGATTCTACCCTTTTATTTTACTATAAATGTAGTAAAAGGCAAAACATAACTTACACAGTTGATCCAAAACAAGTTCTAAAATTCAATGTTTTTCCAAAAGTTTTGTGTGAGCTGGTAGACTCTTTCCCAGATTGCAAGTGAGATAGAAGTATGCACAACCCCATTGACATAAAGGACTTTCATGTATATTCATGGCAATGCTGCATTAACCTGGATTTAGAGACAAACTGCTGTAGAGCTGGACCTTGACAGATGAGAGGAAAGGCTTGGGGAAGGTGCTTTATAGCAGAAACATCTTCAAGTTGTCCTGCTATACAGGGTCACTTCCTTATGTTCCAGTGTGAGGACAGAGAGATAAGGGAGGACTCTGGGTCCTTGTGTGGGCACAGGCTGTGAGACTGGTCCCTGTGGAGGGTGGAAGCAGACCAGCTCCAACGTGCAGTGAGCAACTACGGAGGATCTGTGTTGCTCCTGGCCCGTCATCCCAGACTGGGGATGCTGGAGCTGTGGGGAGTCCAGCAGGCAGGATGGAGGGTGTTGCAGACAGTTGTCTGTGCAGAGGCAGAGCCCGGGAGGGAGCTCATCCATGCCTTTCTTGCTTTCTGCTGCATTGCTAATTCATCTGATTGCCTTTGCCAGAAGACCCATTGCTATTGTTTGCTTCCTACCCTTGCTTCTCTGCAGACCACAGTCGCTGCTTCATACCGCTGTGCTGGGAGGGAATCCACTGTAACCCTGTCTCTCTTTTTAATGTGTATTTCCTCTCTTTTTTTCCTTTGCTTGTCCTGGCTGTTGCTTTTCTCGGGGGCTGGGTACAGATGGATCTTTGTGATACTGACAGCGATGAGGAGATTCTGGAGAAGATACTAGAGCTCCCACTTCAGAAGAACCACAGCAAGAAATTGTTTAGCATCCCTGAAGTGACTGAGGATGAGGATGAAGATGAGGATGAGAAGGGTGTTATGGAGGAAAAGGCAAATGTTCAAGACTCCTTGGAAATGCCTACCTACCATGCAGGAAGGACCGAGAAGCCACTCAGCATCCAGGAGCCATTTCTAAAGGCAGATGGTAGTGATTCTTCCCCAGATCTGTCCGCTGAGACCCCATGGGATGAGTGTACTGTTAAGGAGAGCAGAGGGGATGCTGACCATGAGAGCCCTGGGTTTGAGCCTCTGGGCTGGAGTCAGAAAAGGGCAAACTGGAACCGGGGCTACCAGGAGAATGATCCAAAGCCTGGGACTGGGGCAATCCCCACTCAGAGCAAGAAGAAGGGAAACAACTATCAAGAGAAGATCTGGAGTCGGCCTGAGATGGGTAGGAAGAGACAGAATGATCTCTCAGAGCATTGCAGTCGTCTGCTGGGCAACTGCAGCCAGATGGGAAGTGGATTGTACAGAGCTCCTAGCCTCAGGGAAGAGCTGAACATTGTGAGCAGCGCTGGTGGTAAGGAGGGGTTTGATGTGTACAATCGAGCCAGACAAGGAACCTCACGAAGAAACCACAAGAAAGCAGTGGTTTCAGGGTTTGGAGAACCTGCTTTGGCAGCAGCACTCTGCTCCAGCCCCAGGAGCCTGGAAATAGATGTTGAATACGACACTGAAGACGATCAGGATTCAACCTGTGCATCCCCCCCTGAGAGCAGGCTGTGGCCAGAAAGGTCCCAGAGCTGTGCGGGGGATTGGAGTGATTGCTCCAGTCAATCTGAGGTTGTCCACATGGATGGCAGAAGGGACCTGACCAGACTGGAGATGTTGGAAGAGCGGGACATGGAGTGGGCAGGATATCCAAACCACCACCTGCAATTCTTCTGCCAGGAGAAGGAGGCACTGAGGTGTGAGAGCAGCTCTGAGGAGCAGGGCTGGGACCTGGACTGTAAGTCACCTGTCTGGAGAAGGAGGCTCGAACATCCTTGGAAGGGGATACGTAGCACCTCCTTGCACAAAAGGGTTGGGTGACTTTTCCTATTCTGGTTTTGAAGCAGCTTGCAGTGGCGTTAGCTTCCCTTCTGCTTCCCTGGCCTGCCTGTATCTTGCTTTGTTCAGTGTTGTCCAGAAAAAGGACCCTGTAGGACCATCTGGAAGAATATCTGGGAGATTTTGTAGTTCTGTGCTGCTTCGTGCCTTTTCTTGTATTAGCTGCTTCTGCTTTTCCTGCTAAATGACTGAGTGTCACCGATGCAGTATTCCTTTTCGCACTGGGTCTTCCTACCTATAGCAGGAGGCTGTGGGACTCAAATGAGAATCCCTGGTGAAATAAGCTGATTTGTGAAAACTTTGTGTAGATGATGACTGTAGTGTCATTGCCTTCATTTGAAATGCCCTTTCCTGCGTCCTTGCATCCCCGTTGTCAGGCTGGGTGTTTGCCTGTATTTAGTTCTCTTTTCCACCTCCCATAGTATTTTCAGCTCTAGAGTGTCCCTGAAGAGGAATGTTGCATTTGGATGCACTGCGCTTTGTGGAGTGCATTTAGGCTGAGCACTGTTCACATGAGTTGGAAAGCAGAGGCTGCTACTAACTCTCTGGTGGTTCCTGTTGCAGGCATCTGGTAATAAAGATCCTAGGGGCCAGGAGCTGTCTGGTTCAGCTGCCTGGCAGGCTCCCAGCAGAAGAGGGAACAGGAGTGTAAGAAGAAGTCAAATGCAGAAACCTTTGCTCTCTAGTCCAGGTGAGTGGGGAAGGAGGGGAGAGTCATGCAGCAGAAGAGGGGGAGGCTGTTGGAAATTGCATGGGGGAGGCTAATAGTATTTTAGCCATGCAGGTCTATGGCAGGGAAATGGTGCTTACATTATATCTGGTGTGTCACCTGACTACTTCCAGGTCCTCCAAGAAGTGCTGCATCAGCAACTGCTGTTAAAGATGATGGCATTAGAATATTTGTGGCCCTCTTTGACTATGATCCTGTTTCTATGTCTCCTAACCCTGATGCAGCAGAAGAGGAGCTCCCATTTAAGGAGGGGCAGATCCTGAAGGTAGGAGCAGATCTTAGTGAACATCTACTCTATATGGAGCCAACTCTTGTTCCAGGGACAGCATAAACTTTGGGAAGTGGAGCTTCCTCATCTTGGGAGTTTCCTTAGATTCCCTTCCTCTGTTGTCTTTGTGTCTTGGTCCCTGTAGTGTAAACAGTCCTTGGCCTGTCTTTTACCTTGCAGGTGTGTGGAGACAAGGATGCTGATGGCTTTTACAGGGGTGAATGTGCAGGAAGAGAAGGTTACATTCCATGTAACATGGTATCTGAAATCCAGGTGGAGAATAATGAAATCAAGAGGCAGCTGCTAAAGCAAGGGTTCCTTCCTGCCGACACGCCAATGGAGAGCATAGGTACTGTATCTCCTTTATGTGTGTTGTGCTATTGCCCTCATGTGTCCTTGCTGAACTGTAGAAAGCTCAGTTGTGCTGTCAAGTTTTGTGGCCAATGCAGCCCACCAGAATGGCTCATCCTCAGGATCTGAATGCTTGTTTAGTGGCTACAGCAGTGGCAAGTAGGGATGTCTGAGATCTTGGTTCATACCAGATTCTAGAGCGGGACACCACTGCCCAGAGCTGCATTTGCAGCTGCTTGAGTTGGTCCAGTGCTTGAAGTGTTGTGCTTTTGAACTCCACACAGAAGCTGGTGAAGCTGATCCGCAGTAGAGGAGGAGGAACAAAAGTTTGTAGTTCAGCTGAAGTTTGTGAACACAGTTTTCACTTTTGTGCTCTCCCTTGTTTTGTGAGTTTGTAAATGAGCCTGTAGGCTCTTAGGTGACAGAATTTTCAATGTGGGAAAGGAGGAAGATGGGCAGAGACTCATAGTGAATGGTAGGAAGGGTTTGAGACAGCAAGGCAGTCAGGCAAGAGTGTACAATGGGTAGACCCTGGTCCGTGGGCTGTTTCTCACTCCCTGAAGTACATGGTTCAGTGGTTTACGCACTGCAGAGGCTTTCCTGTTTCTTTCCACTCATGTTCAGAGAGAGGAGAGGAATCTTCCCTGGGATTTGCAGCTATTACTGCTTGGGCTGGGTTAGACTGCAGTTGCAGGGCTGTGAGCTGCCCTGAGACTGCTGTCAACATTGTGTCCCACCTGTCTGGCTTTTATTCCCCCGTCTCATTCCGTGCTTGTTTTTGTACTGTCTGCTACCAGTGACGATTCTTTGACCTTTTCCACTTGTTAAAACGAGAGGAAATTTGCGTTTTGGCTAGCCACCTTTTCCTCACGGGTTCAGCAGGCTGAAACAGCACACGTATGGGGTTTTTGGGTGCTTGGGGTGGCAAAGGACTGAGCTGTTCTCACAGGCAGTCAAGGAAAAATGAAAAAGAAGCGATCAGACTTGTTTCTGTTCCCCTGCATTGAGACCTATTGTCCAGCCCCTGAGACTAAGGGTCTAACCATGCCCAACTGCTAAATGTGGGTCTCTGGAAGGTAAGTCCTCAGGAGCACAGGACTTGGAGGCAGTTGCTTTCACTTTGTGGCTGTGTGCTTTTTGGTAGGTTTGTGTCTGTTGGCCCCTCTCATGTCTACGGGGAGCAGAGATTTTACTGAGGCTTTTTTCCACCCCTGGAACATTCATAATGTTTCTCTTGAATTTATTCCCTGGTACCCAGAGGTGATTTGATGCCTGTGGTGGGCTTTGTACCTATCTGGATGTACAGGGCTCTCTGTTCCCTCCCCTGTTGCGTCCTCTCAGAATAAAAACCTTAATAGCTCTGAGACTGCATGAAACATAGTGGATTTGAAAGTTTCCAAATCCACTTTGGAAAGTATCCAGTGGGGATAGTGAAAAAGATATGTGGGGGTGTGTGCAGAGATGGTAAACCTTGTTCCCTTACACAGCTGGGCTGTAAGTGCCCCAGTTTTCCTGCTGCTGTAAACCGGTATTACAGCCTGGTAATTGAGGGAATGCCTCTAAGGGATTGGTCTGGGTACTCCGGCAGGCTCAGCTGGGGACTTCTCTAGGGATGTATGTGCTGGCTTCTATAGAAATCCTCCCTTTTCTGGAACTTCAAGGGACATGTTCAAGCATTGAAGAGCCATACAGGGGCAGTGGATGTGTTTGAACATTGTGTACAATGAGAGGCTGAGGAATTGTGGCTTGTTTAGCTAGGAGAAGAGAAGGCTTGGGGTATGTGAAGAATGACTTCTGGCAGCCCTCTAGCACCTTAAAAGAGGTTAGCAAGCAGGCACAACCAGGCAGTTCATGGTACTGCATGGCTGAAGGAAAAGGGAAAATAATAATTGGTTGAGAGTTTTGACCAAATAAAAGAAACAGATCTCTCACTATGAGGATAAATAAGCATTGGTACAGGACTCAAGAGGTGGGGGAATCCCTGTCCTAAGAGTTTTTCAAGACCCAGTGAGGCAAAGCCTTGAGCAGCCTGGTCCAAATCCAGTATTGACCCTGTTTTGTTCAGAAGTTTTAACAAGAGACATCCCAAGATCCCTTCCCACTTGAGCTGATGGGATTCACTTCACCTGGCATTTTTCAGGTATTAATGGTACAAAGGCTTTATTTTATCTTTGTGGTGCTGCTTCTGAAAGATAAAATGCAGCTAAGTGGCAAAGTTTGTCGGATGTGTACTGTGGCGTCAATTAAGGGCAAAAATACAATGTGGAATTCTGTATATATCTAGGATGTGGATCATGCCTCGTCTGAGTCCACATGCAATAAATAGAGATTGGGGCCTTGTGCACAGAAATCACAGTGTCTGCTTCCCAGGGGAAGCATGTCATGCCACTCTGTTGCCTGTTCACTCTTCAAGATGCTTTTCACTTTCCATTCACTGTCTGTTTCTCTTGTCTATTTATTTGCTTTTTTTTTGGGTTTTTATTAAGGAAATGGCACATTTTCTCCACCTCCACGCCGCCAAACCGTCCCTCCTCCAAAACCCAGACGCTCCAAGAAAGGTCTGTGTCACCCACTGCTTCCTCTTTGTTTTTTGCAATAGGATTACAGACTGCATTGAATTTTTACTGCTTGCTTACAGGACCCTCAGATGTTTGTACGACTGCTAGGAAGTGGAAAGAGATTCCATCCCTGCTGATGTTAAGTTTTTTTAACAACAGTAATGTCTTTTATAGTTTTGGAGCTTGACCTCTGCGTCCTATTACATCCTTGAGTCATGGTTACTGGCTTAGACTTTGAGTTGCATGAAGAGTTTGCTTCTGTTTTTTTGCTGCTGTGGCGTTTGTTCTTTTGATTGTTGTTTGTCAGTTATGTGGTGTGGACACTGTTGAAAGATGAATATCCATTGATAAGATGTTTTTTCCCCCCAGCAGAACTGGATAAACAGGAGAAGTACAAGTCTCAAACAGGTAAGAATTGTTCTTTCTTACTGTAAGAAGGGGAATGTTACATTGGCATGATCATAATACAGACACTAGTTTTGTGGTCATGGGCCAATCCAACATCCTGTATCACAGAATGGTTGAGTTTGGAAGGGACCTCTGGAGTCTACCTAGTCCAACCCCTCTGCCAAGCAGGGTCACCTAGCACTCGTTGCACAGGGTTGCATCCAGGCAGGTTTTGACTATCTCCAAAATGGAGACTCCACAACCTCTCTGGGCAACCTGTTCCAGTGCTCTGTCACCCTAACAGCAAAGAAATGTTTCCTCATATTCAGCCAGAACTTCCTGCATTTCAGTTTGTGCCCGTTGCTTCTTGTCCTGTAGCTGTAGTCATCATTCAGAGCACTGTAAGAGAATGGTCATTCTCAGAAAAGAAGAGTTGTAGTTCTTTAATTTATTAGTGACTGCAGTGGCCTTTGACTAAACAAGGGAGTGTTTGGAGGAGAAGGGCACACATGGTTTTGCTTTGCAAGGGCAGGGTAATCTCTTATTCATCTGATGCTGCAATCCTTAAAATCCAAGGTCCCGTGAAGGAGTTCTCTCTATGCTTAGGTGCTCTGTGATTTATTGATGTCAAGAGAGTTCAAGCCTGCAAACACCCTGCTGACCCATACAATGGATCAGATCTGTAAGATGAAGGACTGGACAATTTGTGTTTTCTGTAGTGTCAAGCTTTGCTTTTGTAGAGTCAGAGCAGGTCTTTAATGGGGCTGAGCAGGTAGGTGGTTGTAAAAATGCAGGGTGTTGCGTGCCCTTCCCTTTGTGCTGAGCTTTGTGCTGGTGTGGCTAGACTGCCTGTTGATGTTGTTTAGGGTCTTGCTGTTTCCTTGGCACTTATTTATTCCTCAGGATAATTTTTACATGGAGAAAAGAGAAATATCCATTTGAGACACTGTAAAGAGACTGCTGTCTTGTGTGTTTGTGTCTGTTAGTATATTAAAAAAAAAATAATAAATAAATTAAAATTCCTGTATATATAGGCAGGATACCAGGATACTGCAAGTGAGAGATGTCACTGGTTCTGTGAGTTAATGCAGGAGATCAGAAATCTGCTTTATCAGATATCTCGGGGTCCTCTAAGATCTCTTGCTCATTCAGTTTCCCTCTTGTATTCATTTTATTCAGTTTACTCCCAAGAAGAGTGAATAGCTGCTGTGACTTGGTATTTTGTCCTTTGGCTTCCAGCTCAGCATGTTTTGTTATGTTTTTGTCCTCCAGGACAGAAGCATCAGGACTTTGAAGCTGAACTACTTACTCCTCGAAGTATGATGGCTGTCTTTGACTATAATCCTAAGGAGAGCTCTCCAAATGCAGATGCAGAGGTAACCAGCAGCTGCTCAGTCCTCTGATACCTTTCTTTTTCCACTCTTTTTTTCTTTTGTCCTGAGACACTTAAGACTTTGGTAAAAACTAAGATGATTATAGCATGGCAAAATAATGACTATAACTGTTTGGCTGAAGTCATAAAATATAAAGTTTGCCAATAAGTTCTCTCATGCATTCCCTAATAACAGTGGTCAGTTATTATTCTGTGAAGAGTATGAAGCAACATACCCCTAATCATTTTCAGTATTTGTCTCTGTGAAGCTATTAGAGCATCTCATGGCCTTGTAGCATCCTGTAAGTGTTTAGACAGGACTAAACAGCCCCTGCTGCTAGCACCTGTACAGGGCATCCTGTGGTAAATGGAAATACCCGATTAAGGGTCAGAATTGATTTCTGATACTTATGGTGAACGTGTCTTTATGGAGCATGTCTTTTGTGTTAGCTACCTGTGTAGGTCTTTGTTCAAGCAAGAACACTTAATTCCAATTTAATGGACCAGTCCTCTACGCTCGGCTTTTCAAGCAGTCTCTACATATAATCCAAACAGTGATTTTGTGGATAAATTTGTTTCTGATGGAAAGATTGTAAAACAAAATCCTTCCAGCAAAAAAGACTTTCTGAATTAGAACATGCTCTGTTTCTGTTCCTCTGTAGCAGCATCAGTCTACTCTGAGCAAACATATACATGGAAAGAATCTGAATACTAACCCCATGATTAGTAAAAAGAATGTATGGCCAAGAGGTGGCACAATACAGGTAATGCTTGACACCCAATCTGTGTGTTTTATGAACAAAAGAGCCTGCTTCTGAGGACAGAGTATTTTGGGTTTAATGGATTATTTTAGGAGAGATACAATAAAAACATGCATCAACCAGCATCTATGTAGGTATTCACACATCTGACCGAAGAATTTTTTTGAGCTCTCATCAACAAGGTGCTGTTGACACTGCATTATTAGAGGTGTTCCCCATTCTAACTCACAGGAAATTTGGTCACTTGATGTGCTGTAAAGCTGCATTTGGTGTTTTTGAACCTGCAGCAACACCTAATAGGATCAGCTGTGCAGTTCTCTGTGTCTGTGAGTGAAGTTCCCTAGAAGTTGCTTTCTGCTAGGACAAAGTCATTCACTGCCATCAGTAGGAACCTGCAGCCTCAGGAGAGAAATCGAGTACTGGGAACTAAATAAAGTAAATGTATCAGAAGTAGGTCTCTTCGAGCCAATGCTTCCATTGGTCTGGGAATTGCATGTAAAGACATGTCTTCAGTGGGTCTTGCCCATTATGCAGCCTGTTGAAAGACTCCACTTCTCCTATCTTAGAGCAAATGTTTCACTGTAACTGGGGGGATTCCTTCCATTAGAAGAGAATGCCTATATCCTTGGCCTTGGTCTTGTGCTCCAAGGAGTACCCTGAGCATTGCATACAGAACAGTCATCCGAGGTAAAGGGGGATTTAGTGTTTATATTAAAAGGAAAAAAAAAAAAGGCATTTCTGGTGCTTGTTTAGTTTGTTCTTGGCACCCCTTTCTATAACAGGTAGTACGTACCATTTTGAAGTTCTATTAAAATTGGTTTACGAGACAAATTTTGCTCTTATCATACTTCATGAAATGCTTACTCAACAAGGAATTCTACAGTTTCCAAGGTTGGTTGTTCTGCATTCTGTTCCTGCAAGTCTTATCACAATGGCCTCCCTCACTCATGGTGAGATTGTGCAAGCAGCCCAGGGCAACCTTGTTGAGAAATTCCGGGCAGTGCTCCTCCTGTGACCATTGTTTCCTTTTGTTCATTGCAGGCTGAACTGACTTTCAGCGCAGGGGACATTATCACTGTGTTTGGGTCCATGGATGATGATGGATTCTATTACGTAAGTATTGGGGTTGGCTGGGTCCTTTGGCTACATCTGAAATCCTTGGATTCAATCTAGTGGCAGGAGAGCAAAAATTAGGGGACAAAATTTTCTGCTGCTGGAACACATGAACACATGCCTCCTTAGAATAAGCAGATTGTTTCTTGCAGTCCATGTTCTCCTCTAAGCCTAATATTCCAAATGATTCTGATTTTCTTTCTTGGACTAAATTGACTGCAGGTTTCCCAAAGCCTAAGATGCGTTTACTGCACATACATTAGTTGCATCAGCATCTGCTACAAGCTGATTTGTTGCCAAGGACTCTGACACATGGTCTTAACCAGGACAGGAGGCTAAAATATAAGAACAAAACCTATGCTGATCCCCATCCTGCAACAGGAGGCTAAAATATAAGAACAAAACCTATGCTGATCCCCATCCTGCAACACATCAACAAACCAACTTCAACAAACATTGATATCTGTTTAATTTAGTGTGGATAGCTGGGGACCGTGCCTGCCAGCAAGCTGTGTGTTAGACATGTTTCTTAGCCCTTGGATCATCCCTCGTTTCCTGCACAGAAAACAGCATGCATTCATACATCAAAGTTGAGGTGCACCACTAGATGAAGTCTGGAGGCATTGTTAGGAATGTTTTGTTTGACTTCCTTCATGGTGTTGGTCAGACAACATTGCTGGGGTTGTTTTGTCTCACCCAGCTACCTCTTGTTGAAATAGAGACAAATTTTTGGAAAGACAGCCAAGCTTGGTTTGCAGCTCCAGATGTCAGTGAGCACAGAGAAAAGGCCTACAGGGCATTGTACTAGCAGTACTTCATTCTTTAAAAAATTAAATACCAGAACAAATGAAAGACCTTTAGGAATCCCGTGGCACAATCATGTTCCAGTTTCTTCCAGGTTATTAGTAGATTTTTTTTGAGTTTGTAAAGTGCAAATAGTCTTCATAGTCTACAACTTAGAGGTGTCTGTCCATGCTGCTGGAATACATTTGTCATAGCTTGCCATCATCTTTTCTTCCTTTACACTCATGTGTTTTTGCATTTTGAATTGTTCCACAACTAAGCAAGAATGTGAGTTGTGAAACTTACTGAGGATGCTTCCAACATGAATGTGTTCCTGGGCTTCTCTCAGGCCATAGCATAGCCTTCCTGGAATAGGGCTGCACCTCTATTTATTTTTCCATCAGCCAGGAAACCTGATACGGGAACTAAACGTTGATCTTTCAGGGAGAGCTGAACCAACAGAGAGGGCTTGTCCCATCAAACTTCTTGGAAGCTGTAACTTCAGATGGAGGCATGGTTGAGGAACTTCATTCAAAAGATAAAGATGCTTTCCCACTGAGTTCTGAGAGCCAGGTAAGATTGTGAGACTCTGCATAGTACAGACATCCAAGCTGTGACATGGTTGGAGAGTGGGTGTTGCACAGCATGCAGCATCTGATGGAGTGGTTTAAATTATTGCATGTAGCTTGATTCATCCCATGGGAGCCCAGAAGTTTAGAAGGGAGCACCAGGAGCTCTTCTTAAAGACAGTATAGTACAAAATGAGACACAAAGCAAGAACATTTTCTGGGACCTCATGCTTGTTATTGTCATGTGAGCAAAGAACATCACAGGTCCCACCAGCAGGTTCTTCAGATGCACACAAAGGTCAGTGGTGAAATCCTGCTGCAAGCAAAGCAGTTCAGCCAGATCCCCAGACACATGAAATTCCTCATATTTGCTCATATCCATGCCAAGGAGTTCTGGAGTTATTGACACCTAAGCACCAATGCTTTTCCACCCATCCCAAGTTAGATGTATCTTAAATCTGTCCAAGGAGTATTCAGGAAAACAAAACAAAACAAACAAACAACCAAAAAAACATAGAGGGAAGGATCAAACAGATCTGAGGAGTGGATCCACAGGCTAAGGCTATGGGAGCAACCCACAGATGCAAGGGGTTCAAAGGTTGGGCTATCCCCCTTGCATTATGTTTCTGATACTTTTCAAGCAAATGCTTAAGCAGGACATTGGGGTCATCTGCCAGATTCAGTCAGTCCTCAGAAAGCAAGGCCAAAAGTGTGACACCTCTCTGGTCACTGCCTGTGCTGTGGCATTCTAGACAGTGGGAGGCAGGGAGTGACACAGCCTCGTCCCAGTTCAAATGTACTTATTCCTCAACCTTCAGTTCTTCACGGAGAGGTTATTATACAGGCCCTTAAAAGTGTGGAAGAGCAGGCCTAGATTGGCTTTGAGGCAATCCTTAAGGATGTATGCGGTCCTAAATCCTCCTCTGTCAAACTCTTCACTGGTGTCACCCTCACTTTCCATCTCTCTGCAGTGTCATTTGTCTTATTTTTCATTCCCTGCTCTGCCTTTACTCACTTCCCACTTACCTTTCAAATGCTGCCTGGACTTCCACAAGCTCTACCTACAGCCCCCTCTTTTGCTTCCAGGCATTTGAAGCTTTGTTGGTGTAATGTTTGTCCCACAGTCTCAATGTCGTCTTATGAGGGAAAGTGGAAGGACAGCCTCAGAAATAAGATTTGAGGGTAGTTGGCTGGATCATCTTCTAAACCCAGAAGTGGTTTTGGACCCTTATGTTTGCCTGTTTTGGATACTCAGTTACTTTGATCTCAGCCAACAAAGGCTGGTCCTTGCTGAGCAATCAGAGAAATTAATGAGCTGTTACTACCAGGGTTTAGCAGCTATGAGGTTACACAGATCTAACTTTCTGGTTAGAAACAAATATTCAGAGTGGATTTCATTCTCCAGTTCCCCTATCAGAACAATTGACTCTTCAAAAATTATCCATCTATGAGAACAGAAAGTGCCAAAGGAGACCAGTACAATTATAGCAGGTTGAATTCATAGTACAGCTTATTGTGGACCTGACGTCCTCTCTGGCATTGATCAGCAAGGGCCTGTTTCATGTATTGGGGGGTCATTATTACATCCCCAGCCTGGGCCCCAGAATTTGTGGGGGAAAAAAAAAAAATAATAGGAAATTCAGTGAACCTTCAGGGTTCAGAGAGCTGCCATTTGAAAATGGTATTCTATTGAATAGAGGTAAGAGAGACCAACAAGGCTGATAAACAGAGTGACATACACAATAAATCCATCTGATCCCCTGCTGAGCAGGGAGCACAAGCTGCTTCTCCTTGATGCTTTACAGTTTGCTGCTGCTCCTCTCCTCTCTCCCCTTTCCATTGTGGCTGGGTTCAGCAGGAGTTGACTGTTCACCTGGACACAGCAGATTGGCCCATATATCCTTGGATGCTCAAAGCTGTAATTTTTTTTTTGTGATTCATGACACCTTTTTTAAACAGGAATACCTCTCGAACATGATAAACCCTCCTAATATAGACCTGTTTCAGGCTTGCCTGGCCTTCAGTTTATTTGTGTTTCTATGCCAGAGATGCAACAGAGCTTTTCATTGCATTTGATCAGACTTGGGGTTTGCAGAGCGGGAAGCTGTTGCCTTAGGCCAGGATACATTTGGTAGCTTTGTCACTTGGCCAATCCATGAGCCGCTGTTCCTTGTGAAGTCTGGGAACTTGGAAAATTCAGTTCTTGATGCTTAAGCCAATTTTGTATCATTGGGAGTCTGCATTAACTATGCAAGCATGACTTTCTGTTGTCTGTTATAACATAGATGTGGTGGCAGATAGTTTCCTGTCCTGCTGCCTCCCTGCTTCACCAGCACACCTGTCCTTGGTGATTCTGGCTTAACAATCTTAATTATGTGTAGTCCTGCTTGTGCTTTGCAGTCCAGCTCCATCTAAACAGCTTCCAAATACGAAGGGAATGTTTGCCCCCATGTAAAACAGTATATTTATCCTGCTCATAATGAAGCTTGTACTAGATAACTGCATTTAGTTATGTTTAGCGAGTCCTGAGAAGAGACCTGACCCACTGAGTTTTTGGCTGTGTCATCAATTACAGCATCCTGACCTATGAGCAAAACACTTGATGGGTAAGGCAAGAAGAAACATGTTCTCCTATAGAAAACACATATTTTAAGGGCCATCCCCGAGCTGTCATAAACTGAGTGATACAGCCAAGCATGAGGCTTTCCAAACTCTGTCATATTCATTCTGCAGAGTTTATGAACATGCTAGTTAAGTGTGTTTTTGGCATGTATATGTAGGCAGAACACATACAGCTGCTCCTGTTTGAGATGAGATGGGGTGGGAGGACAGGGCTTATGCAAAAAATCACCAAAGACAGAAGATGCATGGCAGCCTCTAGAGAAGTATTGTTTGAATGTTCTGGGACACAACATAGCAAAAGTCTCCCAACAAATTTGCCAGTTTCGTCTTGAGACATCAGCAAGCATGCATACTCACCATGGTATTAACATCAGAGCTTTGGATTGTATTAAAGCTAGTTCCAGTTTTAACAGAAGCTTCTCCAGCATGACCACGAATGATTTTAAAATTGCCTGTAACTTCTTGGATTTAAAATTTTCACTATGTGTGTTCTTCCCATTTCCCTTCTCCTTGATGCTATGCCAAAGGCCTGAGGGTAAGGACAATTAACTTTCCAAACTGAACTGGGGAAGGTGAATTATTAGAATTATTTTTGAGTAAATCTTAAAATGCTGGCATCTGAAAAAGGTAAAGCAGTTTGACTTTCAAAGTAACGTCATTTTGGTATTAGACTGAGCAACAAAAAATGCAGTACAAAGAGGAGTGTCCAAGAAGTTATGATCACAAGCTAGGGCGCTGAAGCACTCATGTTCACCAGCTATGAGCAGTTTACCTTAATGCTGCGGCTATTGAATGAATATTTTTGCCTCACTAATATGCAGTTTTTGTCAAAGACCGTTTGTAAAGCAACTTCAGAAAGTATTCAATTCTAATTGATTTCATGTATTTATTTCTGCCATGGTGGTTCTTTTCTTCAGAGAATGAGGAAGAGAAGAGTCCAGTGATAGATATGAATGATACATAGAGAGAGAGCAACCATGTAAGTTTGTGTGAGAAGATCTCTTCAATTTCCCACCCAGCTTAGCCTGTTAAAGGGTCCTGCACTTGCAATTTACTCCTGTTCTTGCTTGTAGTTTGACAGGCTGGTTTGGGGCTCTGCTATCAAGTCCAGCTTCAAACCCTCTGGTGGCAGATCTTTACCTGCCAAGTTAGTTCTGTATTAAAGAGAAGCCACGTTCTGCACATGAAGTACAGTTTGGAACAATTATCTGGTGGTTTTGGGGACCATGACGGGACTGTAGTAGTACTGGATATTCAGGTTTAGAAAAGACCTGCTTTGAAATTCAGCCTTGCCATTCTACCACTGTTCAAGCACCTCAGCAACAAGAACCTCATGTAGCCGTTGCAGAAATCCTGCTCAGGCTGAGCACCCATGTTCAGTCTGTGTTTTTTTTTCATTTCTTGAAATGCCCCCATACACCATCAACTTAAGAAAGTAGCAACACTTAGTCCCTAAAACCAACCTAGTCTGGATAATTGTTCTGTCTGACAATTTTGGGGTTGGGGGGTGAGACCCCTGGTTTTGGGTGGCAGTGGGAGGAGATCTGTGGTTTTTCTTCCTTTCAAACATTGTTTTCCAGAAGTTATACAAATCAATAATACCAGAGAGAGCATTGAAAAGTGTCTCCTGAAAACTAACGTGACTCTTCTGTTTATCAACCCCAATAGCTTTATCAGGATCTTCACAGAATCACAGAATGGTTTGGGTTGGAAGGGACTTTAAAGATCATCTAATTCTAACCCCCCTGTTCTGGTCAGGCACACCTCCCACTAGATCAGGTTGCTTAAAACCCCATCCAACCTGGCCTTGAACACTTCCAGGGATGGGGCATCCACAGCTTGCCAGAGCAGTTTTTCCTTTAAGTTTCTCTTAGAGAAGAATCCCTTGTTTTTCGTGTTACCTGTCTCTGACCAGATGAATCTGTGAACTGGTTCTGTTGTTTTTCTGCCATACAAAGACCTGTGAGAATATCTGCACATACTTGTGTGTGAGTGCCTCTGTGTATAAAAATCTGCATGGGCATCATGTACCATAGCTGGAAATAAGAAGGACTTGCAGCCACAAAGGCTGGAAACTGCTAGTCATTTCCTTTTAACTGTTTGATGTTTGATAATTATATTGATACTGTGCTATCCTTATTACAGTAAATAACTGTGTCATTCATTAATTGATCTGGATACCTGCCGCTCATTTTGTGTGCAGTTTTTCATGCCTAGCTCAGCAGGAGAAAGTGCATCAGGTTTGTTGGGCCACTTCAGATCTGCCCTAAAACTGTTTCACCTTTGCCTGAAAAATGTTATCCAGCAGTGCATGGGCTCCAAGCCTTTGCTGCCCTGGCTGTGCAGGGACCTTTACATTGCTCCCACATCTTCTGGTTCTGCTAAGCCAGACAGACCAAGGTGTGAACTTCACATGGAAGGTTGTTTCACAGCAGCATATTGTTCTACAGGAGGAGCAGAAATCACAGCTACTTTTCATGTTCTTCATCACGGAGTTGGTGGGCTGCTGAAACAGCCATGGGGTGATAGAGTGGGGCTGCATTTGCTTGTAACCTTAGGAAACTTTAAATAAGCGAACCGACAGCACATAAAGTCCTATAGCTATGGCAGTGATGGTATGTCTGTGCATCTGCTTCATTCAGCAGTGTTCACCAGGAGCACTATGGGACCAGAGCACATCTACTCCTGCCAGTGAGCTACAAGCAGCTGCTGCTGTGGTTCTGATACATTTCATCTGCAGGACTCATCTTTGCTCTTCAGCAATGCTTCCTCCCTGGGTGGGGCATCCTTCTGCCTTTGTTACTAACTCAGTTTCCCTGATGGAGCTGTGGCTGCTTACAGATCGATCCTTAATGAGTATGCACTCAACTCTCCCCGACTTAGTGGGACCCAAGCAGAGCCAATGTTTCAACCTGCCAAGGGGGCTCTTCCTTGGCACAGCTCTAGCACATGTCATGGGTTCTGGGGACTGCCAAGGTAGGATATACAGCAGGGAGTCTAGAAAACTAGTTCTCTGTCAGGCACATGAAAGCTGTGTGGAAGAGAAGGCAGTGGGACAAGGGCTCTCCTAGGCTTCAGCAACCCAGAACCACTTCCCTGGTGAACTTGGCAACTTCTTGGGAAAGTGTGCTATGCCAGAGCAGAAGTGGTCACAATCCATACACCGAGGAAGAGGAGATTGTGTAAAGCAGAAGTCTTCTGCCAGAAACTGACCTTACATCAGCATGTTCTGAAGAGAAAGCTGAACCCAGAACCAGGGCACTTTGTGATTTCCAAAAGGAGCAGCATACAGTGAATCATTTGGAGCTGTAGATCCTAGTTAATATTCTGAAATACTCAGGTTGCTTAAGAACACATCAATTGCTTTGTGCCACGTGATTCAAGACTTCCCTGTGTCCTGCTCCATCACCACGTTCTTGTTTTTTTTTTCCATTGTTGGAACCATTGGAGAGAATCAGACATGCTTTCTGCCCCTCCTGTAATTAGATTTGATGGATGCGGAGCAGCCTTGCAAGGGTCTAAATTTCTGACCCTGACAGAGCACAGTCACTGTTACAGAAGCCTCCCAGCTTAGCCAGCCTACTTGAACTTCTGAGGTCTTGCACAGCCCTTGTTCTTACTGGGGTGTTTTTCTTAATGGCCTATCCCAGAGTGTGCCGGGAGCCCACCAGTCTCCCCTGGCCGCAAGCAGCCAGCAGGCATAATGGGATGCATCATTACCTTTCTATCCTTGCACTGAGAAGGTGCTTAACATAGTTTCTTCAGCTGTGAAGCAGCATCTTTCAAGAGGTCCTCAGTGGAGGCATTTCTGATATTGCCCAAAGTTAAAGTCCAAAGTTAACGTATTTTGGAATGTCTGAGGTCAGGCAGTGTGTTGGGGGTATAAAACACTTTACTGGAAACTTCCTAACTGATTCTGCAGCTGCACAAAGGAGCTGAGCCTTACAGGTTGTGGGACAGACTGGTGGGGAGAAGACAGGGTTCTCTGGCTGAGGTTTGTGTTGGCATCGTGTCCTTCTTCAAGTCTAACTTCTACTTTTTCTTTTTTTTTCTTTTCTTTCTCTTTTCCTGCTCAGTTAAATCCAGATGGGTCTGTTGATCAAAGCGACTTCTCACCAACTCCTCCTACTGAACCACCTTCCTGCCTTGCCACAGGCGAGCAGTGTCCAGAGCAGGCATCGCTGGCCATTCTCAAATGCAGTGATTTACCTGGTCAGAGTAAAAAGAAGAGAGGCTTCTTCTTCAAAGGAAAAAAGCTCTTCAAAAAACTTGGGTCCAGTAAGAAAAACTAATAAAGGATTTACTGTTAGGTGTAGGCTGCCTGTGCAGTCCACACAGGCACTGAAAATTCAGGAGAAGCCCTCTGCAATAAGCTGATTAGAGTATTTTCATAGGGGAAAAGTGTATATTGAATAGAGAAAACTCTTCAGTGGGTCTGTGAGCTGTGGTCTCTGATGAGAGCCCACTGGCAGTGACTCTGAACAGTGTCACAGCACTGAGGTGTGTGAGGCCTCAGCTCTAGGATACAGCTAACTCCACATTAGTGTGTCCTGCTCCATGCAGCCCTCAATGCACCAGTTCCCTGTAAATATTTTAATTTTAAGAATATATTCTGACTGTAAGTTAGCTAAATGGCTTTTCCCAGCAAAGCCCCAGCCCCTTAGGAAGAGCTCCCTTGTACTACACCCCTTGGTATTTCTCTGGTCCAAAGGAGGTTGTGTCAAGTCCTTCACTTCCTGCAAAGAAAAATTGCACTCTTCTGTTGCTGTGAACCCTCTTTGCTGTCTCTGGGCTGAAAAGTGAGTTATTTGTACTGTAAATATGCAGCTGTGCCTAGGAGCATCCCACACTGCCTCAGTCATGTTTCAGCGTGAGGATTCTTTTCCAACCTTAATGATTCTATGATTCCCGTGGAGGAAGGAGCGATACCCAGAAGGGGGTCGATACTTCAGCTTGTAGCGTGGGCTGCTGTAAGCTGCTCTTGGCTGGTTCACCTTGACCACACACTGGCTGGGGACTCCGCCTTATTTATTTATTTATTTATTTATTTATTTATTTATTTATTTTGTCCGCCTCTTTCACAGTTTTAAATTGGCTGTTTCAGTGGGCTGCTCCTCAGTTGGAGCTTGGATGGAGCATAGAGCTGGGGATGGAGAGTTTGCAGCTATTTTCATATGAGATGTGTTCCTTCAGTTAAGACACATCCCTTCCTAAGCCACGGAGAGTTTTGTACGACATGGTTTCTATCCTTTTCAGTGTTTCTTTCTTTGCATGTTTCAATGGGGTACATGTTTTGAGAAAGACAGTTACGTGAGGTATGTGAATTATGCCAGCACAGTGTCCACAAGTGTTGGTGATAAGGTATGTTTTTATTTAATATCAAATTTTATTATAATAAAGTCTATTTTCACAAAAATACATTTTCCTTAAAAAAGCAAAAGATTCATTGTTGCTTATTTGGGGGGTGGGAGTGTGGTATGTTTGATTTGACAGTGTACCACTATCTTACTTGATGGACACAGTCATAAAGTTGCTTTAGCTATGAATGCTTGCAAGGTTTTCTTAGAATATCTGAAGCAGACATAAGTGATGATGGTCCTCAGCAACCTAGTATCAAGGCCTGCTGGGTCTCTTTTGAGTCCTGAAAGCATGTCAGACCCCATGTCTCCTCTGCCTTGGAGTTTTCCTCCCCTGACAGTTGTAACACCACCTATAGGGCTACAAAGGGTATAATTGTGTTACAGAGTTTACAGAGGAGGGCAACACAGATGGTGAAAGGGCACGGCATAGGAGGAGCAGTTAATGTGGCTTGGTTTGTTCAACTTAAAGAAGAGAAGGCACAGGGGTGACCACATGGCGGCCTACATCTTCCTCACCAGGGGGAGCAGAGGGGCAGGCACTGATCTCTTCTCTCTGGTGCCCAGTGAGAGGACCTGAGGGAACAGCAGGAAGCTGCCTCAGGGCAGGCTCAGACAGGAGCTGTCGGGAAAAGGCTCTTCACCAGGAGACTTGTCAGGCACTGGAACAGGCTCCCCACGGAAGCGGTCATGGCACCAAAGCTGCTGGAGGTCCAGAAGTGCTTGCACAAGGCTCTCAGACATATGGTTTAATTTTCATGTAGTTTTGCGTGGAGCTAGGAGTTGGACTCAATGATCCTGGTGGGTCCCTTCCAACTTGGGATAATTTATGATTCTGTGATTCTAATCTTGGTAGCTAGTGCTGCCAGAAGTACCCTCCATGCTGTAACTTACCTTCCACTTACCCTGCCTGGAGGAAGTTGGTTGCTGTTCTAACTGAATTTACGATCTGGAGTTTCCTAAGCAAGTCATTTGAGGTCTTTTGAAAGAAACTGTCTGTTCTTGCACTTACCAGTTAATCAGGGGACTAACGGAAGAACAACGTCCTTAGATAAACAGCAGCTGTAACGTTTTGGTGTCTGCCCAGAGTTGGTGCCTGCAGGATGGCTCACTTGCTCTGGTACTGCCTTCATACCTCACAAGGTGAATGTTGTTTCCCTGCTCACCAGGCGTGTGCTGGGCTGCATGCTACCAAATCACAGTTATATACACAGACTCCCATTGCGTAGTGGAGTCATGCTAATTCAGTTGGATCCCCCAACACCAGGCAGGCTTTACAGCAAAGCTGAGAGGAGTCTGAGAAAGGTTTAAGACCTTCAGGTCTTGGTAGGTTAAAAAAATAAATTTAAGAAACAAAACAATGCTGCTTTGCACTTTTGGATTTGAATTGCTGCACTGTATCCCAGGTGTTGATGACACTCTTGGTGACATCCAAAGCTCTGGTTTCTTCCTCTGCCAAACTGTGCCCTTCCTTAGGTACTTCCCTTCAGTCTAGATCTGGATGCAAATGCAGCCAATGGTCACCTGGGGATTGGTGTCCTCTACTGACTAAGGAGTTGCTCCTGTTTTTGATTTTGTGCATATTCATTAAGAGCTGCCTAACAGGGATGTCTACGTTTCCATTCCTGGGCCTTTGGTGACCATTTACTGCATGCATATTCTCTTTCGCTTGGCAGCTCCAGTATGCTCTTCACTTCTGGTAGGCACATCATCACTGGCAACACCAAGCATATTTGGTAGCAGACAATACTGGCACTGGACACACATCCTCAACAAATTAAAGTAGAGAATAAGTTAGGAAGGCAGCAAGGCCAGTGGACAGAATCTGTATTTTTAAAAGTTATTTCTTCAGGAAATTTACTTAGTGTCTTCTCAGAATTGAGATAAAATATCAATGTGTGGTTGCCCATAGTTCCCAAGATGAACTGGAGTGCCTGAGTTCTGACAAGTTTCTGAGTTTATAAAACTTTCTCCAGAAGAACAAGACTTGGATCAGCTTTTTACAGACTTCAAGCAACACAAGAGTTGAATACTCTTGCACAGCTCTTACTTAAGACCTGTAAAACCTGAAGATGTCTAGTATGCAGGTAAGAGCTTGACCTGGGCTTGTGGATCACTGCCATGGTCCCAGAGAGTGAGGGAGGCAGTGTATGTCTCTGGGTAGGATGGAGGGTGCATGGGGAATGGGATCATCTGTCCCAACAATCCACTTACTGTAGCCAGGATGTGAGCTTGCTTACTGTGGGCTTCCTGACTGCTCTTGGTCCAGATATTTGGTTAAAAACAGAGAAATGCACTAGGTGCATGAAGCTTTTCTCAGTCCTCAGCAGTCCTGTTTGTCAGTGCTGCTGGGCCTGCTGCACTGCCAAGGAAATGCCTGAATGACTTGATGGAAAAGCAGCTTTTGTCTGACAGATTTTCTCCCTGAGGACTGGAAAGAGGGGTGATATTTTTCAGGCTCTTTCATGAGGATATAATTGGCTTTATATAAAGGTGCTGTTTTGTCAGAAAGCCATCTGCAGTCAGAAGGGCTTTGCCTGGCAGTTCTGAGGAGCCCATAACTTGACAGAACTGCTGTAAAAGCAGTCAAATCCTTTCCTGCTCACTGGAGCTGCACCATTGGAACTCAGCAGTTGGGACTGCAAGCACAGATGGAGAAGACCACCCCTGCTCATTAGAGCTACACCTGGTGGGAGAGCATCCTGATCCAGATGTGGATCTGATCTGGATCAATCCAGAAGGAGATTGAACCACAGACTTTAGAGGAGCCTCCCAACTGAAACTTTTCTATAAAACCGTCACTTTGGCATGGTTCAAAATTGAGCTGTGGTGGTCCAAAGCAGGCCCAACCAGGAGGGTTTGCCTCATGAGAAACTCAGCGCTACAGAGCTTGCTCCATCAGTGGTGCAAACCTCCACCTAGGACAATTGTCACCATTGTGTTTTTCAGTAGGAGAACTTGGAGTCCTGTAGTGATGTGGAGATGCCTGGTGCTTTGATCTGACCACCTCATGGTCAACAGAACCATGCTTCCTGCGGACTCTGCCTGGGCAAGCAGGCAAACAAGCAGCTGGAATGTAAACCTCTGCTCTGAGGTGACATTGCTTGAGCTAACATGTTCATTTTTTTACTCTAGAGAAGCAGCACACAGCGTCTCCTTTGCAGGTGAAGGTGCTGAGCACAAGGGCTTGGCATTTGCAGTGATACTTGGCAGAAGGCTTGTACAGAGAGGCCCAGATACATGGCTGGTCCCACACATGGCCATCTGGCAGCACGTCCACATCTCCATAGCAAGGGAACACTGAAGAGAAAAAGCCTCTCTCAAAACCTCCCACTATCAGGATTTCTAAAGCAGTTTTAAGAGCAATTAAGTAAGTTCCTTATTATGAAATGCAATTATCAGCACAGATGTGCACTAACTGTCTCACTAGCCTTTGAAAAATCCTTATCCCCTTCTAACCAGTGAGCTACATGATACAGCAAAATAAGCACAGAGATAATGGCTTCAGCAAGCTGCCAGCTCTGCCCCTTTGCACAAGAGCAGTGCTGCTCTCGTTGTGCAAGCAGCTGATGGTGGTGGCTCAGGGAGAGGTACTTTGCTTCTGTCTCTGACAAGCTGAGTGCACAGGAAGGTGTGGCGTGGTGTGGGGGCACCTCCTGAGGCTCTGGTCCAACCCCTGCCCACAACAGGGCTACCTCTGAGGCCAGGGAGGATGCTCAGGGTCTTCTCCAAGTGAGAACCAAGGGTGGAGAACCAACCACTTTCCTGAGACCCGTCCCAGCACTGCATCACCCTTGTAGTTGTTTTTATTAAGTCCAACAGGAATTTCTTTTGCAGCAAACATGCCCATTGCCTCCTGTCCTTTCTCTGTGCACTTCTGAAAAGAGTCCTGCTCTATAATCCTTCTATTAGACAGCCGAATCCAGTGGGGTTCTTCTGAGCCTTCTCCCCACCCAGCTGACTAAAACTGGCTAAATCAGCTCTTGTTGTATGTCTTGTGCTCTAGGTGCACAAGATTTTGATTTCACTCCAGTTAATCAAAAGCTGTCTCAGACAAGCAACTGCAGAACAGGACACTGCTCCAAGAGCAGCCTCACCTGTGACTCATTGCAAGGCTGGCAATTGGCTTTGCAGATTTTCTTTAAGGGTACGGCGCCACCTGTGTAGTCCAGCTTTGAGGACCCAAGTATGTGTTGAGCTGCTGCTGGAGGCACTGTACCACCACTGCTCATTTAATCTGGTGAACACCGGCAGAGACTTGATTATTCTCAAACTGTAACTGCTGATCCAGGGAGTTTATGGTTAGGAGAAGTACAACTGCAATAAACTCCCAGTTAGTGGGGAGCTGATGAGTGCTGGTGAGCAGCTCCCTTGCTTCTACACACACCAGCTTGTTTGCCTGCCTAGCAGTATTCCATTTCCCTGCATCATCAGCACAGCTGTAAGATGGTGAGGATTTGTCCATCAGCTGGATGTGCACGCAGACAAAGAGAGGGGCTTTGTACGGTGGAAGAGCTGCTGCTTTGCCAGGTGAGCTCCCAGGAGTACAATGGCAATTTGGACAAGGGTGAAACCCCTATGTGAGCTACCCAGAGCTTGAGATGTGCATACTGGAGGTTGGTGCATTCCTGCTGCATGTTCAGCCCATCAGCCAGGTGCCCCCTCCTGATGTTCCTGCCTGTGGGGCTCTAGGAGTGATGTTCATGGGCCTTTCCACACCACAGCAGGAATACAAGGCAGGGCAGGGAGGTGTGACGGGGAGTGATGAGCAAAGCAGACATTCCTTACAGCTGGTGGCTCCATTGATACTTAGGACACTTTTTTTTTTCAACCTTTAAGAGCAGCAAAGGATAAAGAACACCATGGGGAAAGGACACCTGTCCCTGTAGGACATCCCCAGGGGGGAATTCAAGACTCCTGAACCACTGCAAAGTACTACCTTATGTCTCTCCCCCACCAAAGCCATGCAGAAGCGCTGCTAGAGCAACAGGCTGTGTGTCCAGCTGGGTGTGCAGAACTACTCGCCTCGTGCGCAGGAGCCCCCTGCTATGGAGCTGGGGTGGGGAGCAGCACTGTGGAGAGTCACTGAGCCCTGTGGGTCAGCCCAGATAGCCTGGCACAGATAACAGCCTGCTGTAGATAACAGCCTGGTGCAGATAACAGCCTGGCACAGATAAAAGCGTGTCCGTGGGGGGAGCCGTGGTGAGGACAGCAGAAGACAGCAGGTGAGAGCCTGGCACAATGCATGCTTGCTTTTGCTTTCACAGACCACTTACTTCCACACTGCGGATGGGGAGCCAGGGCTGTGCCTAGCTGAGGTCTGAGCTTCCCCACCTCTCCCCAGGGACCCCAGAGCCTCTCTCTGCCCCACTACCCAGTGCAGCTGGAGGCTAGCAAGGATGGGGCTGGACCATGCTGCTGTTGTTGCAGGGAGTTCCCCCATGGGGAATGGGTTTTACTCTGAATTTTAAGGTGAATGCTATGCTGCCTTTGCTTGGTACCTACCTTGCTCCATGGTGGGTGCCTAATGATGCTCCATTGGCAGCACCTACAGCTCTGGGCTCTGCTTCTGATAGAACCAATTGCTTTGGAGTGGCCTTGCTCCATGCTGGAGGGAGGTGAGGGGTCAGTTTTGGGCAAAACATCCCAAATCTCTGCGTGCAGAAGACCTTGCAGATTGATCTCTCTTTTCCACCCCCACCCCAGCTGAATAACCAGTGGCAGCTCTCCTAACCCTGCACAAACTCGCTGCATGATCAGGGCAGCTGCTGGGCTCTCTTGCTGTTCTCCAGCTACTCCAAAGGATTTGAGTCTGTTTTTAAAATACAGCTGGGGAAATAATTGTCCATCTGCTTCTGGGCTTTTGTATAGACATGGGGGAGCTGCTAGGGACTTGCTACTCATAATCAGGTCCGTGGCTTCTCAGTTTTCTTCACTTCTTGCACTTTTTTTGCAGGGATGAAGGCAGAAATCCTCTTCCCAGGATTGCTGGTGGTCCTAATCCTGTTCCAGGCACATGTATCTTCTTCCTATGGTATTGTTCTGTTCTTGGGTTTTGCATATCAGGGTCTTGTATGTTCTGAGTAGGAAAAACAATGAAGTCAGGTCTAGGAGAATCTGAATTACTCTCTTTCAAGCAGCTGAGCCCCAAAGAGAGGTCAGAATAAAACATTGCCAGTTTGTATCTACTGTGCCAGCAATCCTGACAGCTTCAGGTGTTTATCAGTTTCCTACCTGATTTCTTAAAATCACATTATAGGAGAAGTCAGCTCTCAGAACAGCTCCATCCCCATGGTACAGAGGTCCTCCCACCCCACACGCTTTGCAAAGTGTCCCCTGGGAGCGCAGTTTGGCTCTGCCGGGCTGCAGTGCTAGTAGCTCCATCATGCATCGTCTTTTTTAGGGAGGCTGAAAACTGAACTAATTTCTGTTCTAGTGCTGATTTACCCTTCCAAAACCTGTAGAGACCTCTGCTTGTTAACTCATGATTTTAAATCATTATGGAAAACACATGCCAGACCTTGAATTTATCTCATATGGTGGTTCAGGCAATAATTTTTCTTTCCAAGATTGAAAAAGAGGTGAACTCTGGGTTGGTTGTGGAAGACAGTTAAAGGAATCTTGGGAGAATCTGGAGACTTTTTTTTTTTTTTTTTTTTTTTTTTTTGCAATTTGTGTTGATTTCTGAAGCTGTAGGAGAAAGATCCCACTCAGGGATCAAGTGGGATAGCAGGGGCTTTTCCTCTTGCTCTGTAACCCCCAGCCAGCTGATGATGGGGACCAAGTCCATTTCTGGGAGCTCCCCAGAGCATGAGGGGAAGTGATGAGAGTGGGAAGAGAGCAGGGGGTTGCAGGAGACTGGAGAAAGTAGTGGGGAAATCGGCATGAGCATCCATCTGCCTTGAGACGTGGGGATATATAGGACCTTTTGCCAGTTGGTGCCACAGGAGAGCAGCCAAACTCACCATAGGTGTGTTGGAAAACGTGGCTATACCCATTCTATTTTAAAAGTATTGGGGAATGAAGACAATGATGTGAAAAAACAGGAAATGAGAGCTTTTAATGCTGAGCTGTTTGACATGGCAGCCAGAGGTATCTGTGCAAGCTGTGAAGGCAACTATGGCTGTAGGCATATCAATAAAATAAATGACAATAATTGGGATTGCAAAATATTTTATAGAAATAGCAACTTCTTCCCCCTAAAGCAACAGGAAGGATCATGCCTACATCTCTCACATGGCTATTTGAAGCCTCCACCAATGGAGAGACCCTTTCCATGTCTGAGGAATGTAGTCACGCACAGATGTCTCTCTCCCTCTCCAGAGAGAGTAGCAGCAATTGCTTCCAGCACTGCAGTGCAAATATCCCCAGGTGCTGGTGGCACAAAGAGACACCCACTGTGGCACAGGGAAGCTCTGATGTGACTAGGCATGGGACAGTGTTCTCACCTCTGTTTTTTCCATTCCCCTAATGAGATCTGTCCAAGGAGCTATCAGACGCATCCCTCCTGAGCAGTGTGTTTGAAGCCAAGCAGATCGTGGATTCAGCCTACAAGAACACACGTGACCGGTGAGAGTTGGGCTTGGGCACAGCTGTCTCATGTGCACGAGCCATGGCCTGGTCTCTGTCACATTCTGGAGGGTCACAGCCTCAAGGGGGTGTCCAGTCTCCTCTTCATATACCCTTGTGGTTTCCCCACCCATCCTTTGCTGCCTGCTCTCATCCTTGGATCCTCAACTGTGTCTCCGCAGAAGGCCTGGCTCTTTGCATCCTGCAACTGATAGTGCTGCCTTGTGCATATTGGCTTCCCCCAATTCTGCACCATATCTCCAGTCCATGGTGTCGCTCATAGCTGGAACAGTGTTCTCCCTGCCCTCCCTCCCTGCTGAGTATTGCGTGGCTCTGTTTCATCCCTTGGGAAGGTCCTGAGGAGGGCTGGAGCCAGCACAGGATCCTGCTTATTCATAGTTTTTCACCCCCTGCGGAGGACGCAAACCACTGTAGACTGTGCATTTGCTGATGACTCCAGCTTCTACCACTATGGTGTGAGAACATATGGCTTCCGACTGACCTATATACCTCCTCTTTCTATTGCCATCTGTTGAAAACCCCTCACTGGCTTAGGAACCCTCCATCTGATAGCCTTTCAGGGCTCCAGCAGCATTAAGACAGGGTGACATGGAGACGCTTGGGACCTCTGGATGGAGACAGGCACCTGCAGGCATTTATTAGTTGGAGAACAGTTGAGTGAGGTTTGGTTGCCTCAAAGATGTAAAGACCTGAGTGCTCTGATGTTTTCTGGCAGGTTGGAGAGATTGCCTTCCTGCACCCACCCTGCTCCTCTGCAGAGGGTGGCAGGAGCAGCCTGCTCTCTTCCAGCTGCTGTGCAGGGTGGTAGGTGACTCTGCCTTTGTTGGCAATTCCAACTCTTAACATGGCAGATCTGGGGTGCCTGAGGCTCACGTGTGCAACCTGCAGGACTCATGGCTTTGGCCCATTTCAGTCCTGCAGAAGTTATTTTATTCTCCCTTGCAGCATAAAGAAGAACCTGGAGAATGATGTCTTGACCCCTGTAGAACTTCTGAGATATTTCAAACAGCCAGTGGCAGGGACTCGGGCTGCTGTGCGGGCTGCAGATTACATGGAAACCACCCTGACCCTTCTCAAGGAGAAGCTACGCTGGGCCGTGAAGGGGGACTTCAATGTCACAGGTCAGGGTGTCACTTTGCTGGGAGGAAGGCAGAGCAGTGCTATTGCAGACAGATGGGGGGCTTGGTCAACAGGACTCTGTGGGGTTTATGAGGAGGGAGGGGAAGGGATTTATGGGGGTCAGGTCTTGGATCCCTCCCACCAAAGCTGAGTGAGCTGTCCCTGTGCCACGCTGAGGCGCAGCGTCCTCCAGGAAGCAGCAGTCCTTGCCTCCTGGCAAGACCACTTTGCTGAGAGCAGGAGGCACATTAGGGGCAGACAGAGAAACAGCCCAGGGAGGCAGGCACAGGAGGGCTCTTGTGATGTAAAGATAAACTCATGGGAAAGCAAAGCGTAATTAATCTGATTGCTGCAGACGCACTGGCAGGCCAAGATGCAAGTCACAGTGTGCTCCAACATAGCTCCAGCATGAGTGGGAGTGGGGAGACAGGGCTGGGTGTGCTCAGCTCCTGCCTCTCCGTGCCAGGAGCCTTTCTCCTTGCCAGGGCACCCCGCATCTGCCTGAGCATGATGACAAACCATTCTGTGACCCATCCTGTTGGTGGCAGCAGCGGCTACGAAACCTCCAAGGGACTCGGGAAGCGTGCTAGCAGCAATGGCCAAGCAGGATTTGCTGGCTGAGCTCAGCCACTTACCTCCCATACAGGAGGAGAGCTTCGCGGTGGAAATGCAAATGGCATCCCCTTGTGCTGCCCGGCCACCCGGGGGTGCCTTCTCCGAGCAGCTTTGAGTGTGTGTTCAGTGGTGGTGAGGCACACTCCTCCCATAAGGGAAAGATTTGTAACAAACTTCTTGGATGACTGTAATTGTTAGCAATTTATGGTGGAGATAAAAAGGAAGGGGAGAGGAAGGGAAAAGGATTGCTAATGCTAGAAGCTCATGCCTCTTCTGCACAGGCTTAATAATATCTAAGATTTGATCACAACTTTGGTGGTTTTAATGCTTTCCAAAGCAGAAAAAGCAATCTGCTAAAGAGCATCCTCAGCACAGGTCTGAGCAGGATGACCTTTGGTGAGCCCCTTGTGCTCAGAGCAGAGGGTGATACAGTGGTAAGGGTGATAAGTGGTCCCCTTCTTAGGCGTCAAGGGTACGAGAAGGGAAACTTTTTCCTGAGCCAGGGAGACACCACAAACTCGACAGAGCCAGTGTGTTCCTGTGTGCTTATCCTCTATGGTTACCTTGCAGACATGCTCACACCAGCTCAGCTGGGGATGATTTTCAAGGCAAGCGGATGTGACCAGCAGAATGAGGAAATAAACTGTGAATCTTCTGACCGCTACCGAACGATCACTGGCAAGTGCAACAACAGGTGAGGAGGCTGTGTTAAAGGGAAGATGAATGCATGGGTCCTCCATCAGTAGGAACAGACCTATGGACCTATAGGTGATCCACATAGGATGCCTTATTTAGGGTTTTGCAGCCCACAGAGTTGTTTCCTAGATGTATGAAGATTTTAATTACAGCCTTGCTTCAAGGGTTCTTGGTGTCATACATAAATGAGCTCTTTGGCCAAAATGCCAACAATTCTGACCCTTCTGTCTCTGCTTTCTCCTGGGTTTTGTCTGGATCTACCCCCTTGCAGGGTTTCATAGTGCTTCCTGGCTTCCTACCTGGGTATACAACCTGGCTGCATGTGAACTGGGGCATGATCTGGCCATCTCCATGCCCCAGTCTGTGTCCAGGAGGAAATCTGGACACACAGGCTGGGTGCGAGCACCTTGTGCAGGTCCCATGGGTATATGGATGGACATGACTGTAACATGGAATGTAAAAACTGTTTCTTAGTACTTACAGAGTTTTCCTAGTGTTTCGTATGGCAAACAGTGGAGTATTTTCAAAGGAACAGCGCAGGAACATTCCACATCTCTCCCCTGTTGCCAAGTACCTACTAGGCAGAGCACGTCCTGGCAGCTGTGGCCATAAAACGCTTTGGCCATAAAAAGCTGTGTCTCCCTTTTCTCGGGAGGAGAAAGGAATTCAGACAGGTCTGCCTGCCTACAGGATGACTTCGCCTTCAGATGTCTGTATAAGAAGCAGGGAGAGAGCTAGCTGTGCCCTTCCATTTTCAGAAGGTGGTGGCTTCATTTGGGAGGGAGATCTAGTATCTGGGATAACAATGGGTCCATCAGACCTGAGCCAGACCTAGTTCCACTAATATTTTGCTGTTCTTCCATTCACTGGTGCAGGAAAAACCCATTACTAGGAGCTTCAAACAGAGCCCTGGCCAGATGGTTGCCAGCAGACTATGAAGATGGTGTGTCAATTCCCCATGGGTGGACAGAAAAAAAGCGTTTCTTTGGATTCCCCTTTCCACTAGTAAGTCCTTACAAGTCTGCTAGTTAGCATCATCATTATCAGGAGGCAGGAAGATAAACTCACCTACGTCAGGTGTCATCTGACTATATGAGAATCTCCATGGTGACCTAATGGAAATGCTTTCTCACTCCCATGCTTGGATGAAAAGCAAAGGAAAATTAATCTGATTACTGCAGAAGAAACAAAGAAAGACCTGCATGATGCTTTCTTTTAACTCAAGTGCATTTAAGCCAATATAATTTACTTTAAGGTCTGACTCAGCTTTTTATGATTTGTTTTGTGGAAATTGTTTGTCTCTTGAATGGTCTCCTGAAAAGCAGTATGCCAGAGAATAAAATGAGCAAGAGAATCTCTGGAATAAAAGACATTGAGCTATAAATTCTGTTTATGCACCCATGGGTGAGTAATCAGTGAGGGATGTGTGTGTGGCTCTGGTGGCACCTGGCGGGGAAATGGTTTCAGGTCACTTGAGCTTGGTGCACCACCAGCAGTAATGAGGAGCAAAGATTTTCCGTGTTGTGTGCCTTATTGTCACAGTTCCTTGTGCTTCCTAACTCTGCTCTAAAGCACATTATCAGGGCTGCCCAGTTTCTCCTTTTTCTGCAGTAATAACTGAAGGAAGAGCTGATGGAGAAACGGTGACAGGGGACAGAGCAGAAGAAAAGAAAAAGGGTTTGGGAGAGTATCCTGTCTATGCGAGAAGCGTACCTGACCAAGGAGCATTTGAACTGTGAAGGGTTATACATGTTTTAGTAACTAGAGGGAATTTACTGACAAAACCTTCAGAAATTCCTAAATACTTTTATTCCCTTGCACTTCTATTTCAAAGCAATATTTGAAAAAAAATTGCCTCCCTTTCCCAGTCTAAGAACCAGAGTATGGCTCTTTCTTAGCCACTTCCATATGTCCATTAAGGGATGCTCTTTGCCTAGAAGCTCAGAAACCTGGCTCGATTCAAGAGTACAATGCTCAGCAGAGGTCTCTCTGTAATACCTTCCAGTCAGAGGCTTTTTTTTTTTTTTCTAATATGACATAAGAGGAATCATTCCTTGTGATTTTTTGTCAACAACCCTACAGATGCACCCATTCCTATAGCCATTTTCTAATGCACGTATTCTGCCTTCATCCTGTGCAGGTTCGAAAGGTTTCAAATGAGATCGTCCGTTTCCCCCCTGCGCAGCTCAAGCTGGACCAGCAGCGATCACTCATGTTCATGCAGTGGGGTCAGTTTATTGATCATGACCTTGATTTCAGTCCTGAAACCCCAGCCAGAGTCACCTTCAGTGGCAAAGTGGATTGTCACACCAGCTGTGCCAAGCAGCCCCCCTGCTTTCCCATCAAGGTACAGCTAGCCTGCCTCTTGCAGAGAAGCTGGGGACAGGGTATCGGTCCTCTGACCAGGAGGTGCTGGTGGCTCTCCCTATCCTGGCCACCAAGGAACAGCCCCACAGAGCAGGCCAAGGGGGACAGACCACTCTTTCTGAGGTGGCAGTGCTCACTCCAAGGAGCTGTCCCCAGATGTAAGCACATCCACAGCCTTTCCCTTGTTTCCAACCTTTAACCCCATCTCCTTCAAGAATATGGATTTATTTCGGAGGTATAATGCAAAGACAACACAGACGGTGCCTGGGTTATAGTAAGTGTGTCAGAGATAGGATTTGGTGGGTGTTAATGTCCCATTGGTACCCTGGAAAATGCCTATTTGATGGTTAATTGCTCTATAGCGTCTGGAATGAGGAAGTGGCGAGCACCTGTCAGCAGTGGCTAAGGCTTTGAGCTAGGAAACTCAACAGCCACATTGCAGTCTCTGCTCCAGTAAGCACACATCCACCCTGCAGCACTACTCTCCTGATTTTCGGGGTGTGTTGCAGCTCTGGCTCGCTCGCATACCCATATTTCCTCCCAAGGAAAACTGTGAAGGGTTGGGGCATCACTGAGTATTTGCCACATATGCATTTGAAAACACAGCCAGTGTTACAAGTGCTGGATGGCAATTGTCCACAAAGTGGAGTAGATATGGACATTAGACTGCAATATAAGATAGGAACACACGAGCTTCTAAGATGTGATCTGATACGTATTTACCCAGGGGAAGAAGTTTAGGTATCCTTTGGTCTTTCTTTCTGGACATTCAGGCACCTCCAGGCTTTCATACATATTTGGGACTCCTAAAAAAAGCATCTCTGCTGTCTGTCTGACACTTCATAGGTGGGAATTTGGACCAGACTCAACACTGTCTGCCATGAAAGGTGCCTCTGAAATCACTCCTGCCTGACTTTTCTTATGATTGTAGTATCACATTGCAGAGTTTCTGCACCCCTGAAATGATGATGAATTATTCTCTTATCTTTCTTCAGATCCCACCTAATGACCCACGAGTTAAAAACACCAGAGATTGCCTCCCATTCATTCGCTCAGCTCCTGCTTGTGACAGTGGTAAAGCAATTCGAGAACAGATCAACGCGCTCACCTCCTTTCTTGATGGCAGTGTGGTGTATGGCAGTGAGGTGCCTTTGGCCAACAAGCTGAGGGATCAGACCAACCAGCTGGGCTTGCTGGCTGTTAATCGGAATTTCACTGACAGGGGCATGGCGTATATGCCCTTTGACTACATGTCAAAGAACCCCTGTCTTATGGTCAGCAAGGGAGCTAAAATTCCATGCTTTCTTGCAGGTAAGTTGGCTGTTGAAACCCTTGTACATGTAGGTTCCCTAGTCTTGAGATCTAGAGTGAACAATTCCACCAGCTCGGGTTTAGTTCTTTTATTGCTTGTTTCTTGTATTTAAGTAGAAAAGGGAGCATAGCAAAACATGGTGAATGACTAAGGCAGGCAGGTAGGAGAAAGCACTTCACTTACTGAGTCTTTCTTGTGACCATACCACTGCTGTGATGTTTCTCCATCTGTGCTCAGCAGCCCTGCCCTGGAGTAGAGCCAGGGACACAGTGCTGCCATGGGTGCCATGGTGCACCCAGGGCCCCATGTAGCTCCTGGATGGAGCCAAGCGAATGCAGCAGTAGCAGACTGGCTGGGATACATTGGCTTGTCCATGCTCGTCACTTGGCAGCTACCTCTCTACTATCTGGATAGATACAGATGTGTTTGTGCTGGGCTGGATCTCTACCAAGAAATATTTGCTAGTGCTGCTGCACTGACAGAAGCTCAGATCCCAGCTGGACTGAGAACAGGACTGATTGCAGACTGAGGTGACCTGCCACCAAGAAGGCTGGGGTGCACTGGCAACATGCTGGCAGCGCAGACCTTTATACATTAACAAAATCTCCTGCTCCATTTGTCACCCTTTTGGCATCCTCTTGACCATTCCTTCAACTCAAGCTAAATCCTTTTGTCCTGTGCAGAGCCGGGACCTTCCATCTGCTGTTGCTTGCTGCTTTGTCCTGTTCCCAGCACACAGAGGCCAATATATTTCATTTCCCAATGCCCTAAGCAGTGGTCTCTTCCCCCGGCTCCTGCTAGTGAGGAGTTGGGTGCTGCAAAAAGTGTGTGAGAACCCACAGAGCAAAGTTTCTCACCCCTTGGTCCTTCCTTTTGGCCAGCAGGACCTCCTGTCTAATACTTGATGGCTCTGGCCACACTGGGCTGTTCATGGCACCTGAGGGCATGACAGATCTCATCAGCTGTGGAGCTGATTTCTGTTCCCTTGCACCCTGTACATCTGGCCTAGGCTGCTTTGAACAACATCCCTGTACACCTTGGTGATACATCCAAGGTGACAGGACCAGCAGGAGAGCTCTGCTTGGTGTCATCCTCCAGGTCCCTCTTTTCAAGTTCTTGGTGTTTTCTGTTTTCCTTGGCCTCTCACACCTGCCTATCTCTCCCATCCATTGCTCCATGTCTCCAGCTGCTTCCCCAGTTCGTGCAGGTCCTCAGTGAGGGCCCTGCAGGGCCTGTGACAGATGCCCAGTGGGGAGCAGAGCAGGCAGGTGCATCGGGTGCTTCCTGGTGTGGGCTTCCCATCCCAAGCAACTCTGGGCTGCCTGAGCAGTTTCTGTTATATAGCTGGGTACACGGACATCAACAAAATTATAGTGAAGGGGTTCAGGCTTACTCAGAGGCTCCTTGCAGCTCCCCACAAACTCCTTTGAAAATTCAGTGTCTTATTTGTGACTTTTCCGGTCCCTGAGAACTGAGGCAGCTGTACATGTGCTGTTACCTAACAGGGTTCAGCGATTTCATTATTGGAGTTCCTTTGGAAGCCCTGAGTGGATGCTGTCTGCTGGAGGAAACCTCACAGTGCTTGTTTTGTTTCTTCTTCCGTAGCCTCTTACAGACAGTCTTTGATAGTTAATGAAAAGGGCTCTGTGCTGAGTGCATGAGCGAATCCCTCTATTTACTATGGATCTAGCGGACTAAACACTATGCATTTACTCTTCTCTGAGTGCTTCTTTATACTCTCATCACCTGCTTGCTTTCAGGTTTCCTGCTCTAGACATTTGAAGAAGGATTTAATATTTCATTGTTATGCCTTTTGTAATATATTCCTTCAAGTTGTGACTCATTTTGCTTTTACTTTTACTTTTCTGAGAGCTTGATTGTGACTGTCTTCTTGCTTTGGCCATGGTTTCAGCTGGTTCAAAGGATGCCTTCTGACTTACAAAGCTCCCTTGGCTGTCCTGACTTCCCTCTGCCCATTTTCATTTCTGTCTTGAGCTCTGAGACTGTTGCTCTGATATACGAGCCTAGAGGAGACCTACTTGTATTTAACTCCTTAAGTTACCTCTCATAGACTTTTTTTTTTTTTTTAACCAAAAAATGGGCACAAGTGTGCTCATCTTGGCTATTGCTGCTTTGGCAGGAAATGGCTTTTCACCAGAGCTCTTTGGTCCTCTGGACTGCTCCTTCTCCTTGTGTGTGGTTCTTATCCATCTTCTTCATGATGCAGATATTGAGACACCTAAAAAGCTCTCTGTGCGTGGTTCAAAGCAGGATGTTTGCTTTCTCCCAGTGTGAAGCAGCCAGGCACATGCAGGACACTAGCAGTAAAATTAAGCACTCTTGTGATACTCATAGGTGACTCTCGAGCAAACGAGATGCTGGAGCTGGCGTGCATGCACACGCTTTTTGTGCGGGAGCACAACCGCCTGGCTAGAGGACTGAAGAGATTAAATCCACACTGGAATGGAGAGAAGCTCTACCAGGAGGCACGGAAGATTGTGGGTGCCATGATCCAGGTAGAGCCACCATGTCACACCCCAGCTCTGCTGCCTTGTCTTGCAGCCTTGCAGAGTTAATATGGTGGGATTGCTAGCGTGGGGTTTCCATAGGGTGCAGTGTTTTGGGGTGCAAATAATCAAATGCTTTTCACTAACTCCTTTAGTCTAAAGTAAAACCACCCAGAGATACCTGAAATAACATGTGCAGAGGGGGTCTCCCTGAATCTTTTATGTTCCTCTACTGTTACATTTCTGAATTGTTTGATGTGTTTTTAACTGCATATTTTTGTTTGATGAACATGAGGACAGAAAAGTCAGAGGAAAAGTTTTCCCAGTGTTTTGTGCAGGATAATAATGCTATTGAAGATTTGGGTTAAAATTCCTCTGGGTCATAAGTCTGATCCTCTCAAGAAGCCCTATGTGCTGGTGGGTGCAACCACCTGTGATATTCTGTTGTCCTTATGGTTTTAGAGCAGAGATGCTTGGGTCCATGCTACACTACAGATTTTCCCCTGACTGAGATGGTAGGGTCACAGAAATACTTCTGTGCTTGGATGGGATCTCTCAGTGTCTCTAGTCCAGCCTCCAGTTCAGAGCAGGACCAGCTTCAAAACAGATGAGGTTTCACAGCTGGCAGAAAAGGCTGGCTCCTATGACAGAAGAAGACACAGGGTTACCAAAGGCAGTGCTTAGTCATATCTAATTGAAAACCTATTTTCTAAGTTGGCTTGGCAAATTCTTTCAGTAATATCAGAAGGTTTAAGTTTTTAAAACTGTCAAAATTGCATATTATGATAGTGTTGAATAAACAAATATTGAATAAGCCAATGTGGAGAGATTTAAACAATTGCAGTAAAAGCATTGCCTCTTTCATCGTGTTTACATCAATGGCTTAATTTTCTTGCAATTTGCAGTCAATTAAGACATTTCCTGACAAATAATTTGATTTTTCGAGTTGTATGCTTCAGCTTCCTCAATAACCCAAAGAGAGAGGAAGCCAGGGCTGGAAACCTCTGCTCTGAGAGGACTAACAGCTGCCCATGGGAGGTGATATCATCTGTGTCAACACCATAGATCTTTTCTCTCATCTGAAGCAAGTAATATGGGAGGGAGGACGACATGCAGTTCTACATGGCTGCTGGAAATGGGCTGTACCTATAGTTCCAAGAGGAAATATTTGAGAGGTTGTGGCAGGCAATGCTAGCTTTCATCCTGCTCTCATCTGTCAAGATGTAAGGCTAGAGGTGAGGACCATGTCTGAGGACAGCTGAGCAGCAGCAGCAACATGTAGAGAATCCCAGTGCATTACACACAAAGGTTGAGCATGGGTCAGGCATCAGCAGTGTCTGTGCTTCCTGATGTTGCTGAAGCTGTTATGAAGCTTTGCATTTTCATCCCCTTGTCAGTGCTAGAGAGTGCAGAGATCCCTGCACATGGCTGGAGCAGCACCCTGCAGTGCCTGTGCCTGGAGCTGCACTGCCAATGGCATTGGGCAATGGTCAGGTGCAAAAGCTGCTGTGAACCAAGGCTACAGAGCTTTAGAAATACAATTGTCACTCAACAGTGTCAGAAAGGATCCTCAACAGACTGCCAGAGCACTTGGGTCAAGGTCTGATGAGGTGAAAGGAAAGCTGGCCCTGGGGAGTCTGGTCTGCATCTTGTGTTAGCAAAATTTCCTACAGAAATAGCATCAGAGAAGCCCAGTCTGACAGCTCCTGTTTAAGATGTACGCAACAGCTCTCCCATTACTTTGTTTCCAAGGAAACTGATGCTTAAGCAATTAATGATTCACACTTTCCTTGTTTCTCCTTAGATTATAACCTACAGGGACTACCTGCCTCTTTTGCTGGGAGAAAGTTTACAGAAATGGATTCCTTGCTACCGAGGCTACAACGAGGCTGTGGATCCTCGCATATCCAATGTCTTCACTCTGGCTTTCCGTTTCGCCCATGCTTCAATTCCCCCATTTGTGGGCCGATTAAACGAAAATTATAAGCCCATAAATCCCAAACTGCAACTCAGCAAAACCTTTTTTGGTGTCTGGAGGATTGTGAAAGAAGGTAAAGCCTTTCTTGCATGTCTTGGGTGTACCATTACTTCATTTGGCCCTCTCTGGATAAGCTCCTGCATCAGTCAAACTTAAAAGCAGCTTGCATTAAATAAATGTATTAAATCATCTTTACTGCCAGAGTAGTTTTCCCAACATAGCTGTTCTCTGCAGTCAGATGCGACCCATCTTATTATGATGTATGCAGTCTGATTGCTTAATTGTTGTAGTTTCTAAGAACATTCAAAGTATTTTTTCTAATGCTTTATGTGCAGGAAAACTGATTCTCCTGTACTTACAATTAAATACAAGCCTCTGGAGCCTCTTTCGTACACACTTTCCACCCTAAGCTCACAAGTTGCTGTGTAACTGTTGCAGGCGGTATCGATCCCTTCCTGCGGAACCTGATGGCCAGTAAGGCCAAGCTGATGACACAGAAACAAATGGTTGTGGATGAACTCCGGGATCGGATGTTTGAGCAGGTTGAAAGGATTGGGTTTGATTTGGCTGCACTTAACATGCAGCGTGGCAGAGATCATGGCCTTCCAGGTAAGCTGGCTGTGGCAGCAGAGCTGCCAAAGGAGAACAAGTGAAAAGCAGGCAATCTTGTTATTGAACATTGAGAAACATCTCCAGCCCATGCTAGGCTGAAACTTGTCTTAGAGGACTTTTCCAAACCTTTTAATCTTTTCTGTACTACCATTGATAAGTAGGTTGCAGGTTGTGCAATGAAGTCAGAGCCTGGCTGGAGCTGGAGAAGACACATGGAGGCACACAACCACAAGTACACTTAGCATTGCACAGAGTCAAGCATTCAGTAACTGATGCATTTATGTTGTTGTTTAAATGCCAAAATTATGAAAGTGGTTCACCAAGGGTGTGCAGGAGTCATTAGCAGAGTTTGGGCCAGAAGCCCCCATGGCTTCTCTTCAGACATTTGTATAGGTCCAGCACAGCCCCAGAAGACCATATATCTGAAAAAAAAATAATCTCATCATATTTTCTCTACAAAGGCAATGTCCCAGAAAAACAAACAAACAAACAAAAAAAACAACCAACCAAACAAACAAACAAAAAAAAACCAAGCATGTCAAAACAACTCACAGGGAGCTGCAAAATGCAAAACCAGTGTAAAGACATCGCAATATAGTCTTGAGAAATAGATTGTTGATAGGACTTGACAACAGAATCAAGGGTGTGCCATTGCCTAACAATGTTTTTAGGCTGACGTAAGTGCCTGGAGCTGCTGTGTCAGTAACATCCTGGGAACTGCAATACAGCTCACTTTGAAACTGTGATGAAGAATGCCAGATTCACATGTTTTAAGCCCAGACAGAGGCTTTGCAATGCCTGCAGATGCATGGTCTGGTCACAGGATTGCTCTGCCTTTTTATCAACAGTAGGTTTCGATGTTCCATTCTGTCTCTGGGAACGCTGCTGCACAGAACCTCATCTGAAATCAAATCCCAAATTTCTAGTTTTGTCTGCTGATCTACTGCAGTGGAAATGAAATGTATTTGTAAAAGTGTTTATTTGTGTTAATCTCCTTGTCTTTGGGTCTCAGCCTACCCCTGAGTGCTACTGTGCTCCTTGATGTTAGACAAACTATGAAAGTGGTGATAACATAGCAACATCAAAAAAGCTTCCTGATTCTTTTTCTGATACAGCAATATGTGGTTTCCTTGAATTGTTTGATAGTGGTACTATATGCTGTATCTTTTTCTATGAATTCTCACCAGCTTTTAAACATCTTGCTTACAGCTGAAATGTATGCTGCAGCATCATTCTCATCTCTGTACCCAGCAGTTTACTGGGCTGGAAGGTAGCAGAATGCATTAGTTCTCCATAGACTTTTCTTTTACTTAAGCAGTCATTTGATAAGATAGAGAGAGGATTGAATTGAGACTGCCTTTTGCTGTTTATGTGCCCAGATCAACAAGATGCAAAATTATCTTCCAGTTGTGGTCTAGTGAATTTCCAGCTATTTGCTGTAAACAAAATTTAATACAGCTGGCAATGTACAGTGTCCCTCTTCCACCCATAGTAGCTTGCCTTATGAGCTCTATTTGCAGTGTGGAATGGCTTGTCAGGGTGGCTAGACATAAATGTACGTGAGACCACCTGTGGGGAAGTACTTGGCCACTGTCCTATTGTACAGAGCATCAACATATTATCTAGATTCACTTTCAAAGAAATCAACATCAATAAGTTTTGTGAGGAAATCTCTCCTGTTTTTCCAAAGATCTCTGACATTGTCTGCTCACAGAGATACCTTAATGTTCCTAGGCTGTAATTTGGCATGCCCAGCCCCTTCATCTGGGTGTCCAGAGCAGAGGGGTAGGAGCAATCATAGCACACTCAGGATCAGGTGCCTGAACATATATCTCCTTTGCTATTGGAAATGCTTTGGGGTCACTCCTCTCGCCATCTGCTGCAGCTTCAGCAGGGCATGGGTCTCCCATATCTCCTCTGTCACATCTTCATGAGGTTGTTCAGGATACACCGTGGTTCTGGAGCCTGCATGGGGATCTTGGCAGGGATCACTTGCAGAGACATCCACAAATAGCATGGAAATGCCAGGCAGGACAAAATGACCCTCGAGCAATGGAAAGGCAAGAGCATTAATAGAAATATAGAAGAATTTAGAAAAAGGTTTTAAACATAATTGGTACCTACCTCTGCCCAGGGTACAGGAAAGAGAAAAAATCTTTCCAAAAAGGGAAAACATTATTGACCACTCTTTGCTGTGATACTCGACTACTTGCAGGTTACATCTCCTGGAGACAATTCTGTAGGCTCTCAAAACCTCGTGGTTTGAAGTCACTTGCTCAAGTATTGAAGAATCACAGTCTGGCAAAGAAATTCATGCAGCTGTATGGGACACCAAAGAATATTGACATTTGGATTGGGGCGCTTGCAGAGCCCTTTGTGAAAGGTGGAAGAGTTGGTCCTCTCATGGCTTGTCTAATTGGCACCCAGTTCAGGAAGATACGTGATGGGGACAGGTAAGAGAGGAGATGGGTACACAAACCCCAGAGGACAGAGTGAGACTGGAGTTTGTGCAGATTTCCTAATGGAGATTTGGAAACTGCTTCCAGTTGTTTGGTTATTTTTTTTTTTCATTGCTCCTCAAAATGTGTTTGGTTTTTGTTTGTTTGTTTGCTTTCCCTTTCTAGTGATGTTCTTATTCCCTGTCTAGATATATCATCCCTAGGTTGAGATTCTAGGCTGAGATCCCTTCCCAGCCAAGTGTTTTGACCCTCTGCCTGTTCACTATCACTAATTTTGCAAATTGTATTGACTTTTTCCATGCCAATGGTTCAAACACAGTGGTAATGTTTGAGCAATTTTTCTGCATTCAGATAAGTTGTTTTAAGGAGGCCTACATTACTACGTGTTCAAACACCCACTTGCTCAAGCAAAGGGAAACATGTAAGTACCTTAACAAGAAAAACAAGTATAGTTTTAAGGATGGGAAAACCAGGCTCCAGATGCATTGCCTTCACCAACTGGAAACAAGCTTCCAGGTTTAGTCAGACTATGTAGCTCACGCTGACAGAACTGTAGATGTTCAGTGTCTGCTGATGGGGTGGATAACACTTTGGGTAGTTTTTGAAAAATTGCCTGCATGCTAAGGGATGTTACTGAGGGACTAACACTGTCAGGCTTTGAAGGGAGTAAAGTAGATTAATTGTTCTCTTGGTTCTCTCCAAGTCCCAGCTAAGCTTCACTGCTTGCTTGGCACTGTCAGCATCCCTGATCCCTCTCTGCTGGGACAGATAGGCTGCTTCTTCATGGCTGTGCCCTGCAAAAGTCTAAAAACATCTGTCACCTTCACAGACCCTGTAATTACAGAACATGACCTTGCACAAATGCAGTGTCTTCTGTACCTCTTGGAGGTCTTAGAGGTGACTTTTCACTATTTGTCCATTCCACCCCAGTTATGAGGTGTACTCTCATGGGCATGTAGCAATTTAGGCTTAGTTTGCACCAGGAGATGGGTGGACTGGTGTTAGCTTGGCAACGAAAATCATTTGAGCAGTGTTGTGCTTTCAAAATACCTGAGGTCCTCTGCCACCTCCTCCTTGAAGTTGCTAAAGGACATCAGGTAGAGGAGTTAGTACCCTTTTCAAGGTACATTTGCCAGTCCTTTCTGAAGCAGGGTTCTTGCATTGTTTAGCAATATTGTCTGAAAATGGGATCATGATACCTGTTTCTAGGAAACTTTTCTGCCAAGTACATACCTAGAGAGACTTACAAGCTCAAAACACAGAGTTGGGAGCTTAAAGGCAGACAGTCTACTGCACATTTAGAAATCCTATTCATAAGGCAGGAATAGAAGAAACAATTTTTTAAAAGAGAGTAATTAGAGGGCTGTTCCCACCATGGCATCACAGTCTGTGTTGAGTTTGTGCTGAATATTCTATTTGAAAGAGGGTGTTTGTGCCTCAGTTGAAGAAACACAGGGCTAGGCTTTAATTCAACTGTATCTTTGTTTTATTTATATGGCAGAAATGCAATTCAAATTACTCAGCGGGTGAGACAGAGCATTTAACTTAAACACCAGAAATTTTAATTTGGTCTTAGCGAGGAAAAAAAAAAGCATTGGTGTTAATGGGAAATAATTTTGCAGGAATCTTGAATAAGAAGAAGATAGAAGGGAAAAATCTATAGTGTCATTTTCTGTCTCCTGCAGGTTTTGGTGGGAGAATAAAGGAGTTTTCACTCCTCAGCAACGCAGTTCACTGGCTAAAATCTCCTTGTCACGAATAATATGTGATAACACCCACATCTCTAAAGTGTCAAGAAATATCTTCCAGGCCAACAGCTATCCTCACTCCTTTGTGAGCTGCAACCAGATCCCAAAGCTGGACCTCAGAGCTTGGAAGTCAAAGAAGATGGAGGAAAGTACAGAGTAAGGTATAAACCTGAAACAGCAGTCAGTTCCTGCTTGAAAACAGGTGATATAACTGGGCTAAGCTCAGGCTTTAGAGGACTTTAAGTGTCTAAGCAATGCAGTCTGCGTTACACAGAAAACTTGCTTACCAAAATACTCCTGAGACTACCATGAAATGGCTGTTGACATATTAGGGCAGCCAAAGACCACTGCACCAGACACCCAGGCTCTTAAACAGAGCTGTCTATCACAGGCCTGAAAATATGTGCCAGGTACATGCCTAGCATGTGTTTAGATATATCATTCCATCAAGTCCACTGGGAGTAGTTCCTCCAGCACAGATTTTCCAGCATCAGCATTGCAAGGTGAAGCTAGCTTTATAGCTCTGGGATTTTTCTTATTCAATCTTTTCAGTTTAGCTCTGTTGTTGGTATACACACTTTTTTTTTTTTTTTTCCATCCAGCTTGTCTTTCTGTCCGGACCTGTCTAGGTCTGTCTTCTGCCCATCTCTGAGAATGCTGTCAGCACATCCAGGTCACACAAAAACCATCTCTGCACTTGAAAAGAGATTCCCAATATATGGACCAGTTTGTGGAGTTTGATTTATGCTAAGAAATATTTTACCTATATTTCTGGTATTTCCTTCATCTGCCTTCAGTTCTTGAGGTTTACTGCTTTAAAGTTTTAAAGTTCTTGAGGTTCAATGCTTTTTTTCCAAAATGATCTCTGAAATCTCTAGGAAGTGGATGCAGGCAAGAGCAGCTCTCCCCTGGGAAAAGTGGGCTGCTCTGGTTCATTAGGGCCTTTTCCTTATTAAACATCATCTTTCCCTTGCTCTAAGAGTCAGGCCCTGCCATGCTGTCATGCTGATAGCTGTGAGAAGGAGCAAATCACTGCAACTAGACGCAATCATTAAGAGCGCAGAGAACTCCAGCTGCAGTCGGCTTCCAATTCCCTTGAGGCTGTTTAGTTACATTTTCCGAAGGGCTATGGGATTATCAGCTTGAAAGTGTGACAAGGTGCAACCATAAATGTCACTTTCTTGGTACCAGAAAAGTAAGGTTTGGAGGACTGCAGAAAGCAATATGTAGGCAGGGATCTCCAGAGGTCTCTAGAGCAATCTCCTGCTCAGAGCAGAGCTAATACCAGAGTTATTGGTCCCACTTTTCCAGCTTAACCAATGCAATAAATCACACAAGACAATAGGGAGATATGGTGCTTCCTTTTCTGGTCTGTTAACGCATTGGTTTTTGTCTCCTGTAGAAGAACCACGTGATTCTTAATGTTGAACACTGAGGATTCCCCGGAAGCTTGGATTTGAAGAAGCTGCTGAGATTTTTTTATTATTATTATTATTTTATTCCTGTGTCTATGTCTTTACTGCCTGAAATGTTTGGGCATGATTGCTGTCATTCACTCTATTTAGTTTGCTTGAAGCCTTTCAAGTGAGATGGAATCCAGTGATAAAAAACTTCATGAAAAGATGTTCCAGATCTGTGCAAATTACTCAATATCACAACGCAAAAGAAAATGAGTTATCAAGAGACTCACTCCCAAACATACTGCTTGCTCAGGCAATTTCACATACACTGGGTCCCAGTAAGCTTTACTGTCAAAAGACAGGTTTTGTACACTCCTTTTGTGTGAAATAGCATTAAGTTTCCAGTCTACACAGAAAGGCATTGGGGCATCAGAACAGATTGCATATTTTCACTCTCTTTATTATTATTATTACCATTTCATTTTTATTTCTAAGAAGTACATACTTCGGTTTCCAGAGAAAATCTAGTAATTTCAGTGAAGCAGCAATAGCTTTCATGCACCCCAAACAGATTTATTAAAAACCCTCTGTTCCTGCTTTTGTTGGATATGGAACCAAGAAATTGTCCACTTGGAATAAAGCTGTTCTCTCATCAGTACCTGCCCCTCATCCAGAATGCCTAAGGCATCACACAGCATGATGGAAAACTGATAAATTGTTCTGCAGCCTGGCATGAGCCAGAATGACTTACCCCTGGGCTGTGGAGGTGATGGGATATGTCCTAGCAAAGACAGTACAAGAAAGTAAGACCTAATCTAGTTTCTCCCTTCAATAGCTTTTCCCGAAAGGAATCAAAATGTCTTTCTCTTTCCTCTCTAATTTGCTGTGCTACTGTAGTTGATCAATAAATTGCAATTTTGAGCTGAGGCCAAGACTTTCTTTACACTTTGTAAAAAGTACAATGACCAATGCCAGGTGGAGGGTGGTGATAGGTTTAATTTGGAGGTAATGGATTAAGCAGATTCAAGTGAAGAACCCATATATTTTTAAGGAAGGAAGATATACCTTGCTGTAGTCTCTGAGTCATTATCCTGTGTCATGTAGCACTACAAAAGCATTCCTCAGAAAAAGGGGCAGTGCAGGATTTAGCTCTAACAAACGCTTGACAGCAATCTCCTCCTTATCTCTCCCAAAAGGCAAAAAGCTCCTGTGAGATCCTCAGAGAAAAAGAAGAGGTGTAGGTACTGACTTCTGCCACCATTTGTCCAAGGTGTTGGGGTGATGCTGGGGTGACGAAATGCCCCAGGTGTGTAGGCTGACAAACATAAGCCTGGACATGTTTTGAACACAGAAGGGTTCTTACAAGCAAACATCCCCTAGGAGTGGGTTGAAGCCCAGTGTTTCTTGGTTAAGCTCATGGTGCTGAGAGTTTCAAGGGAGTCAACAGATTCAATGGGTGTGAGACACTGACTACACCGGGGATGTGCGTCAGTCTCTCTGGCTTTATTTTTTTAGTACTGGTTGTCTAACATGCAGCCCCAGCACTTACTCAGACCCTTGATGACACAGGAGGGCACATTCATTACCTTTTGATTTCAGCAATTAACTTATGAAGAGAAAATAGAAAACTTCAGTTGGAAGGGACTTACAAATATCGTCAAGTCTAAATGACTAGCTCAAAATCATAGAATCATTAAGGTTGGAAAAGCCCTCCAAGATCATCTGGTCCAACCACCCCCTACCATCAGTATCACCCACTAAACGCCTGCCGAGGCGATCGGCTCCGGGGCAGACGCGTTCTGCAGCAGAGCAGAGGATCGAGACAGGCAGGGCTTTTTTTTTGGCATAGAGGCCACTCAAAGCAGCCAAGGGAGCCGCAAGGATCCAGCAGCCCTCGCGAGGGAGGCTGACGAGGCAGCCCCTGGGAGCACGAGCGACCAGGACGGGCAAACAGGGCGGGGCGCGGCAGTTCGCGCAGGGAGGGCCCCTCACCGCTCTCTTTCAGCAGTCTCTCCCTTCAGTACATGTAACCCCCTTGTGAGGAACCTGGCCATGGTATAAACCAGGCAGAAAACCATGGCCTCCCCATCTCTTGTGGCCTCTCCAGCCACAGTCACCGATGTGGCTACTCAGACAGCGGGCTTGGGGAAACACACCGCCATCCAGGTCTTGGGCTGCAGGGTGTGCCCAGGTCTTCTGTCTGTATCCAGCAGCAGCAAGGGGTATGCCTGTGGGAGGTGTGCCCAGGCTGAAGAGCTGCTCAGCCAGGTAGTGGAGTTTCAGGAGGAGGCGAGCAGATTCAGGAGCATCAGGCAGTCAGAGAGGGAAATTGACTGGTGGAGATGTGCTCTACCCTCTCTGAGACAGACTCACAAGCCTGCCACAGCACAGGTGCCTCCTGCTGTGCAGAAGACAAAAGTTCCCTCATCCTGCCAGGCAGTAGGAGACCTGGGCCAAGGGGGAGAACGGAGGTAGGTTCCTGTTCGGGGTGGTAGGTGAGCCCTGTCCCTGCCCACTTCACTTTCCCATCTACCCTTATGTAACAGGCATGAGGCTCTAGTACACAACAGTCAGAACAATGAAGTAGACAAAAGCCCGTCCCAGTTGGAGAAGGTGCCTAAGGCAACATAACCTACCCCCTCCCCTCCCCCCCCCGCATTGCTACATCGCCTGTCAAGAAAGATAGAAGGGTTATTGTCATGGGGAACTCCCTTTTGAAAGGGACAGAGGGCCCAATATACCGACCAGATGCAACCCACAAGGAAGTCTGTTGCCTGCCTGGGGCTCAGGTGAGAGTCTTTGCTAAGAAAGTCAAGCGCCTGGTACGGCCCACCGACTGCTATCTGCTACTGGTCTTTCAGGCTGGTAATGACAACGTAGCAACAAGAAGTCCGAGAGCAATCAAGAGGGGCTTTAGGGCTTTGGGGCAACTACTTAAAGGATCAGGGGCACAGGTTGTGTTTTCCTCTGTCCTTCCAATAGGGGGGATCAATGCTGACAAGCAGACTCGTCACATTAACACGTGGCTTTGGGACTAGTGCAACCGGCAGAACGTTGAGTTTGTTGATCATGGGAAGGTCTACGTGACGCCAGGCCTGCTGTCACCAGATGGGATGCGCCTCTCTCAGAGAGGGATAAGGAGTTTTGCTCAGGAGATAGGGCTTTAAACTAGAGCTGAAGGGGGAAAGGGATAAAACCAGGCACGCCGGTGATGAGCTAAGGGATGGCGTGCTAGAATCAGAGGGACTGTGTGCTAGTGAGGTCCTTCGGTCGGCTTCATAAGGTGCTGTGTGTAGGGAAGCACATTTGAAGTGCTTCTACACAAACATACACAGTATGAGGAATAAAATGGATGAGCTAGAAATCTTGGCTCAGTCCCACAGCTATGACATCATCGGCATAAGCGAAATCTGGTGGGATGAGCCCTGTGGCTGGTGTGCTGCAATAGATGGTTACAGGCTCTTCAGGAGGGACAAGCAGGGTGGGTGGGGTGGTGATGTATGTGAAGCATGGGCTGGACTGTGTGGAACTTCAAGTTGGGAATGGCAAAGTTGACAGCCTCTGGGTAGGGATTAAGGGATGAACAAATAAAGGGGATATTGCTGTGGGAGTCTATTACAGACCACCTGGCCAGGACAACAATGCCAATGAATTATTCTTTGCAGAACTTAGAGATGTCTCGAGATCAACTTGCCTTGTCCTTATGGGAGATTTCAACTTGCCAGACGTCAACTGGGATCAACACACAGCTGACACAAGCAAGTCCAAGAGGTTCATAAAGCATGTAGATGCTTCTTGGTGCAGGTGCTAAGGGAGCCACCTAGAAAAGGTGCCCTCCTTGATCTGTTGCTGGAAAACAGAGAGGGTCTTGTGGGAGACATGGCAATTGGCGGCCGTCTCGGTCGTAGTGACCATGAAGTGGTTGAGTTTAGAATTTATGGTGACAGAAGGAAAACTACCACCAAAACTTCAGCCCTGGATATGGGGAAAGCAGACTTCAGGCTGCTCAGGGAACTAGTCAGCAAGGTCCCCTGGGAAACTGCTTTTGATGGCATTGGCATCCATCAGCACTGGTCAGTCTTTAAGCACTGCCTCCTAAAAGCACAAGATTAGGCAATTCCAAAATATTGGAAGGCAGGCAGGCGGGGCAGAAGGCTGGCCTGGCTGACCAGGGATCTTCTACTGGAGCTTAGACAGAAAAAGAAAGTGTACAGCTGCTGGAAGGAGAGTCAGGTGACAAGGAAGGAATGCAGGGATGCTGTTTGTGTTTGTAGGCAGAAAATTTGTGTGGCCAAAGCCCAACTAGAGTTGAAGCTGACCATGTCTGTGGGCAACAATAAAAAAGTTTTTTTTAGATAGGTGAACAGAAAAAGGAGAACCAAATAAAACATAGGTCTGCCACATGTTGGGGAAGGTCTCCTCACAATGACATAGGAAAAGCAGAGGCGTTTAATGCCTTCTTTGCCTCTGTCTTCAACACTGATGACGAGCTTCAGGACCCAGGGTGCCCAGAGCTGGAGGACCATGACGGTGGGAATGCTAAATTCCCAATTGACCCTGAACATGTGCAGGATTTGCAGCTCCACCTGGATCCATACAAGTCCACGGGTCCGGATGGGATTCATTCCAGGGTGCTTAAAGAGCTGGCTGACATCATCACAGGACTTTCTCAATTATTTTTCAATGATCTTGGGAATCTGGAGAGGTTCCAGTAGACCGGAAGCTGGCAAACGTTGTGCCAATTTTTAAGAAGGGTAAGAAAGAAGACCCTAACAATTACAGGCCTGTCAGTCTCACATCAGTGCCTGGTAAAATTATGGAGAAGATGATCCTTTGTGGAGGAATGGTTAAGTGAAGTAGGTCATGTGCATGTTGAGCAGCTAGGAGGTCGTGAGCTAACAAAGTATCGAACGCAGCTCATATGAGTCTGAGAAAGTATGTAAGGTCTAAAAAAGTATCGAACGCAGCTCATATGAGTCTGAGAAAGTACGTAAGGTCTGGGAGCTAATCAGGCACAAGGACACGATATCCGTTGGAGGTTTGGGAAAGTACTAACTGTGTTATTTCGGTTGATGGGAGTGAGAAACTAGCTGATAAAATAGAGAAATGCACTAACCAATCATGAGCTTAGCTTTTGCAATATGTATGAGCTAATTATATTGAATTAGATAAAAGACGACTGAGCTATCCAATAAATCGAAGTTCACTGATCACTCATATTGAGTGTCTGTGTCTTCCTTCCGTCGACAACAAATGTCCTCGCAACAATCCTTGAAGTTATTGAAGCGCACCTGGGGGACAATGCAGTCATTGGTCCCATCCAACATGGGTTCATGAGGGGTAGGTCCAAATTTGATTTCCTTTTATAATAACATCACCCATCTAGTTGACCAAGGGAAACTAGCGGATATGATCTTTTTGGACTTCAGCAAAGCTTTTGACATGGTTTCCCATAGGATCCTACTGGACAAAATGTCCAGCATACAACGTAACAAAAACATCATACGATGGGTGAGCAATTGGCTGATGGGCAGGGCTCAAAGGGTTGTGGTAAATGGGGCCACATCTGGCTGGTGGATGGTCACTAGTGGGGTCCCCCAAGGCTCCATTTTAGGGCTAGTCCTCTTCAATGTTTTTATAAATTATTTGGATGTACGACTAGAAGGTGTTTTGAGCAAATTTGCCAATGAAACCAAACTTGGAGGAGTTGTGGACTCTCATGAGGGTGGAAAGGCCTTGCAGAGAGATCTGAACAGATTGGAGAGCTGGGCGATCACCAACCGCATGAAGTTTAACAAAAGCAAGTGCCAGGTCCTGCACCTGGGATGGGGCAATCCTGGCTATATGTACAGACTGGGCAATGAGACGCTGGAGAGCAGCCCCACAGAGAGGGATCTGAGGGTTGTGGTTGACATCAAGTTGAATATGAGCCAGCAGTGTGCCCTGGCAGCCAGGAAGGCCAAGCGTATCCTGGGATGCATCAAGAACAGCATCACTAGTCAGTCAAGGGAAGTGATTGTCCCACAGTACTCTGCGCTGGTGCGGCCTCATCTTGAGCGCTGTGTGCAGTTCTGGGCACCACAGTATAAAAAGGACATTAAACTGTTGGAGAGTGTCCAGAGGAGGGCAACAAAGATAGTGAAGGGCCTAGAGGGGAGGATGTATGAGGAGCGGCTGAGGTCACTGGGCCTGTTCAGCCTGGAGAAGAGGAGGCTGAGGGGGGGACTACAACTTCCTCACGAGGAGGAGTGGAGAGGCAGGTGACCTATTCTCCGTAATCACCAGTGATAGGACCCACGGGAATGGTGTTAAGCTGAGGCAGGGGATATTTAGGCTGTACATCAGGAAGAGGTTCTTGACTGAGAGGGTGGTCGCACACTGGAAAAGGTTCCCCAGGGATGTAGTCACTGCACTGAGCCTGTCTGAATTTAAGGAGAGATTGGACTGTGCACTTAGTCACATGGTCTAGACTTTTGGGTAGACCTGTGTGGTGCCAGGAGTTGGAGTTGATGATCCTTATGGGTCCCTTCCAACTTGGGATATTCTATGATTCTATGTCCCTAATCAACACGTCCAACCTTTCCTTGAACACCCCCAGGGACGGTGACTCCACAACCTCCCTGGACTTGAGGCCATTCCCTCTAGTCACAGAATCACAGTGTTAGGGATTGGAAGGGACCTTGAAAGATCACCTAGTCCAATTCCCCTGTAGGAGCAGAAACACCTAAATCATGTCACACAGGAATGCATCCAGGTGGGTTTGAATGTCTCCAGAGAAGCAGACTCCACAACCCCCCTGGGCAGCCTGTTCCAGTGGTCTGTCACCCTCACTGTGAAAAAGTTAGTCCTATCACTGGTTATCTGCGAGAAGAGGCCAACCCCCAGCTCCCCACACCTTCCTTTCAGGCAGTTGTAGAGAGCAATGAGGTCTCCCCTGAGCCTTCTCTTTCCCAGACCTAACCCCAGGTCTCTCAGCCGCTCCTCACAGGACTTGTGTTCCAGGCCCTTCACCAGCTTCACAGCCCTTCTCTGGACACATTCCAGGGCACCAATGTCCTTCTTGTACTGAGGGGCCCAATCACCTATGATCTTTCTGTGTGCACTAAGCACAGAGTACCTATTTTTGCATTTTTAGCTAAATGCAAGGCTGAAATGTAGAAAATTTAATCGAGCTTATCAACTTGATGAAACTGCTTAGTCAAATTCACAAAAGTGCATGTGCAGCAGGATCAGGGCTGTTCTGATGAGACTTCAGAGTGTGCTTGCCCCATCTGGCAGAGCCACAGAGTGGAGGAGTGCAGCCTGAAGGAGCCACTTCCCTGGAAGGGGCCAGGACACGTTTGTTTGCCCTGCTCAGTCTCTGCTGCTGCTTTCAGAAACATGGCACTATCATGGCCTCTCATTCACCTTCTTTACCAGCCTCCCCCAGCAGCTTCAGCTCTGCAAATGGATGTCCATATTGCTCAGGACCATCTCCCAGCACTTACTACATTTCACTTGAGTGAAGGGCTACTAAGATGGTCAGTGGGCTGGAGCATGTGCTGTACAAAGACAGGCTGAAGAAGCTGGATTTGTTCAGTCTGGAGAGGACGAGGGGAGAGGAGGAGATTTCAGTCTACAGCTGCCTAATGAGCAGCTAGAAGGCCAAATGCTTCTCAGCTGCACAGTGAAAGAATGAGAGAGGACAGACACTTGCAGCAGCAAGGGAGATTCCCATTAGACAAAAACATTCTTCCTCATAATAATGGTCTAGTGCCGAGACAGGGACCGGAGAATTGGTGGGATCTCCATCCTTGGAGATACTCCAGACTTACCTAGACAAGGCCCTGAGCAAACTTATCTGGGTTTGGAGTTAACCCTGCTCCGAGCAGCTGGTTGGACTACAGACCTCCAGGGGTCTATTCCCCCATCTTTTTATTAATATGATTCTTTCATTTACAGTGGTAAACTAAGTTATTTTCCAGTCTTCAGCTCATCTGGGTGTCCCCTGCTCTGTTATCATGGCTTAAAGTCCAAGGCCACAAGTTATTCCAGCTTGTTGTATTACATTTCTGTCATGGACACTACAGGAAGTTTCATGAGTTGGTACACATTTTCTTGTTGAAACTCTTTTTCTGTCTTTATGGGACTATTCTATTTCACTATTTCTTCACTCATAAGTATAAATGCAAAGCTAATCTGTGCCTTGTACAATTGAGTTATGTGAAGATTCATCATGGAGGTACAGCGGGAGCATGATAAATTCAGATTCCTTAGTCTTGATGACCTTTGTCTAATACTCTGGAATCCTTGTGAAACTTTTAACATCAGTGTTAATGTCTGTTTATCTGAGTATGTAGTAGGTGAATTCCCTTCAGCACTGCTCTCCATTACAGGACTGTCTGGCTGATACAATACAGCCCTCGCAGTGAGCAGTCCCAACTCTTTGCCCTCTGTTAGCTAGCTCCAGTCTCTTCCAGTGGAGATATTTGTGTCAGTAGTTTCCAGTGGGATTCACTCCCATTTCAGAATCCAGTCCTCTAATTTCATCCTGAAATCATTCCTCTCTCACTTAAAAGTCAATCATAACCTTTAAGTTGAACAGCTCTCCCGACTCTCCAGCTTTGCTTTACTGACAATAGTCAGATCTCTTCTGACCCTTCATTTGCTTACTTTGGACAAGTTAATTTTCTTAGTCTTTTCCAGTTAGATCAGATCACCTTCCTGCCTCCACCTCTCTCTTCTGGCCAATGCATGCCTTAGAAGAGTCATTGAAGCTGCATGACAAAAGTTCCTGAGAACAGCAAGACCCTCCTCCCACTACCTAAGATTCATTTAAATTGGGCCAGGCTCTGAAGAAGGTGCAAATATCCAGGGGCAAGGGAGTCAGGTGAACATGGATACATTTAGTCTAAAAGCCAGGAGTTTCACTGGAGCTGTAGTTTCTAAAAAAAGCCTTGAAAGGCAAGAGCTGTCTGCTTTTGAAATGGAAGCATAATGGGTCTAGATGCTATGAATCTTTGTAATGGAAGAAAATGTTATCTGAGAATTTTAGTATCAGTGGGTTTGGAGCCTAAATGTGTTGTTAGATCTGAACTGATTCTCTCTCTATGATGAGTTGGGAATTGCATAATTTTTATTACCTCTTTTTGTCCTTTCATTTTCCCATACTCATAGGAGATACTAACTATTTAAAGCCCCATATAACCATGGGTCTATCTTCAAACTCTTGCATATCTGATGTGTTCCTGAGAGCAGCTGTCCTCAGTGATGCCCAGCTGATGCTGGTTACGCCCCTGTTCAGTGATGCCATGGATGCCAACTCCTCTCTTAACTTGGCCCTCTAATTTGAGGGCTAACAGATGCTTGCACTTGTAAATCTGCTTATGTCCTTCTCTGGCTGTGATTTATTTTGACCATGTGGAAACCATAATTTGTGCTGGAGACAGTTTTCTCATAGATCCATGGTGTTTTAGGGTTGCCATGTTCCTTTGGGTAAGAGACATCAACCAGCTATAGTTTGGTACCTGTTTGGTAGTGCACTGTATGCTAAAGAAATATAATTTCCTTATAGCCTTGATGAATGTATTTGTAAATTGCTGTCAGTGGCTTAAAAATAAAGCTCTTCAGTGGTTTGCAATGATTTCTTTTTGCTCCCTTTTTTGTCCCTAGATGTTCTGGGTGAGTTTTCATGTGTAGAGTTGTGTAAGATGTTCCTCTCTCATTAGGTGCCTGACAACAGCAACCTTGATTTGACAGCTACAGCTGTCCTTGCAGAACAGCCATTCAAAGACCCTTTCACTGGCATTACATTTTAGGATGAACCAGTTGCTTGTCAAAGCAGCTTGCACGAAATTTTGAAAGTCCATAACTGTTATTGATAGGATTCGTATGAGATGGGAGAATTTTAAAAGGCATTAGGAATACAACTATTGATGGACTAGAACTTGGCTTCTAGATAACAACAAAACAGCCATGGCTGGTCTCTGTGAATGAGCTCCAAACGAGAGCTAATCTCTGCAGCACTGGCACAGAGGGGTCACAGTGCCCAGGTGCTGTGCTGTGCCTGCCTTTAGCACGTGCTGGTGCAGGGCCAGGTGTCTCTCCTCACCATGCAAGACTTTCCTGGATACTCAACTGATGCAACAGGAAACACTACGGAGTGAGGAAGCTGTCATTGAAACTCTTAGGTTTGGCTGCCTGTCCTGCGGTCACAGAAAACCTTGAGTATTCACTTATCTCCAGTTTTCCCACAAAAGACGGGAGGAGAAGAGGAGTCACTGGTTAAACCCAAGGAACAGGGAGCACAGCTGATGGCTTTCTTTATTGTCATTCCCTTCTTTTCTTCAAGAATTATTGCTGAGTCTTGCCCCTTTTACTATTCTTGGAGATTTGATTTTGTTCTTTAGGTTGTGGATGAAAACTGATGTTGCTTTATGGGTCTTCCAAATGTTCTTTGAGAATCTGTAGATCTCAGTACCGTTTGGAATTTAGTAATATTACTCCACTTAAGTGATAGCTGCTTGAGCAAGGCCTGTTGTGCAACTGATGAGACACAAAGGTTTTGTTTCTCAGCCTTGTCATTACGCTTGTGAAGATCCTCTTCATGCTGTGTTTTAGGAGCTAAAGTACTGCTGGAGCACTCCCACATTCTACCTGTGATTTCCTGATTTACCTCTTACATATGGAGATGTTGTCTAAACATGTGCCTGACTCTGGCCACGAAAACATCTGGAGTAGCTTTGTTTATTTTTTGTCTAGACAGGTGGCTTTTTTTGTCACTTTTCCCCCTCTCTTTGAGAAACATCCAGTTGCTAAGTTTGGTGCCTCTAATGCCTGCACGTGTGGGCAAGGAATTGGCTGGTATGATCACTATTTTTCTCTCCATAATATTGATTCCTGATTTCCTGACCTCTTGCAGTCAGCTCACTTGGTGAAGTTTGATGCTTGCACAGGGTGAGGCATTCTAGACAGCACAACAGCTGGGTACCCGTGCTGTCCAAAACACCACACTCCCTCCTGTTAAAGATTTCTTGAAGTTCTTATGCACAGAGCTTGACACAAATGAATGCTTCTGTTAAAGATCCCTGCCCATGAAGGGGAACCCCCGTCTCTCTCTCCAAACAGTCATTGCTCTACCAGCTGAGAGCCCCTCCAGATCATTCACATACACAGCCTTGCTATTGCATGTTTGCCTCTGCTTGCCAGCCAGCTCCTACACACAGTGTTTCCACAGCTCCCTTGCTAAACCGGCTTTCCATGGTTATTTTAACTCCAAGATTCAGCCTTGCTGAAGATCTCCCAAATCTCATTCCAGTGCTGTGCCACCCACATGTAGCTGAACAAGGTTGCGCCACCCACATGTAGCTGAACATGTAGCTGAACTCTGCTCTGCAGCATTGGGTGCTAGTTACTCATTTACTGTTCTGGGCAACACTCCTCTGGTTAACACTGGGCTGAAAGGATGGAGCTACTGCTTCTTCGCTACCCATTTACTTTTCTGCTCATTGCATTTCTAATTCTTTACCAGATGTATCCTGCATTCAGATTCTTTTGCAAGATGTGCTTCTATAAGCTGTGGGTCTTCGCCATAAGCCTTCTGGTTATTACCGCCAGTATTCCTCGTGGACGTAACTGTGAAAACATGAAGTAAGTTGGCTGGGGCTTCTTTCCGCTCTGGGCATTGATGTAGTCAACTCTCTGTTTTGGAGAGTCCTGGGAACTGTGCTGCAGTGGGGAGGAATTAGTTTTATATTGATGTGCAGTATTACATAGTCCTGCAATTGAGAGAATGGAGGCAGTTTTGGGGATTTTACTTGAGTTGATAGAAAGAATAATTAATGATGAGGAAGGAAAGGATGTAAAAGGTGATGAATTTGACAAACCATGTAATACCAACAAACCGAATATAACGCACAGGTAAAGTAACCTGCTTTTTTTCAGTAAACCACTCCTAACTCGTCTTCAGAGCTGTTTCCTGCCTCCCTGTGGGTGGTCATTCCCCTTCTAAGCTGTGTTGAGAAATCTTCTGAGGTACTCTTCTCTTTTTCTCCCCACAACTTTATTCTCAGCCAGTGCCCACATTACCACGGTGCACTGCTGGCATGCACCTTTGAGTTGTCACTGATGTCCCCATCACTGAAATCGCCCAGGTCTGTCAGTCTCTGAGCTTCTGCCCTCATTGCCCATTCTGTCTCCCCATCCATTTCTGCCTTTGCAATGAGCCACGGGGCTGTGCAGCTGGGTGTACTTGTGTGAGCTGTGACTTGCAGCAGCACATGTTAATGGACAGCTTCTTAGGGCATGGGGTAAGTGGGAGCTAGAAGCCAACTGCTACACAGCAGCACTAGCACTTTGTAACCCCTAGAAGTGCTCCAGGGAAAGGATTCACTGCTTCAGAAGGTGTATGTTGCAGTGCAAGTTCCCAGCTTTTCATTTTAAGAAATTTTCTTGACTTTTGTGCCTAACTTTGATCTTTATTTTTTCCATTGACTGTGCAAATTGCAGTCTGTGATCCAGTGACAAAATCACCTCTCTTCCCACCATCTGGGCAATAGCAGTGTCAGATGCACAAAATGTTTACTGCAGCCCATATTCAAGATTAAGCAATGTGGACAGGGGAGTAGAGTATAAACAGGTGCACTGTGAATTTGGGCAGCTGGAAATGTGATCACTGAGGATAAGGATAAGGCTGAGGTTCTCCATGACTTCTTTACATCTGTCTTTAATAGTCAGATCAGTTATCCTCAGGGTACTTTACTCCCTGACCTGGACGTCCCCTGTGATTCAGGTACAGAATCCCCCCTTCATGTGATCCAGGAAGAGACAGTTAGAGTCCTGGTTAGATAGTTAGTTAGAGACCTAAATTCCTCCATCTGGAATGTCACAAGTCCATGGGACCAGATGAGCTCCACCCCTGGGTGCTGAGGAAGCTGGTGGAGGTGATTGCCAAGCTGCTTTCCACCATCTATCAGCATTCCTGGTTCTCTGGGTAGGTCCCAGAGGATTGGAGGCTTGCCAATGTGAGTCCCACAAGAAGGGCCATAAGAAGGACACAGGGAAATACAAACCTGTCAGCCTGACCTTGGTTCCAGGGAAAGTTATGGAGCAAATCATCTTGGGTGAGATCACACGGCACTTGCGTGGCACCCAGGGGATCAGGCCCAGCCAGCACAGGTTCACGAAAGTCAGGTCTTATTTGCCCAACCTCATCTCCTTCTATGACCATGTGACCAGACTGGTAGATGAGGGAAGGGCTGTTGATGTAGTCTACTTAGACTTCAGCAAAGCCTTTGACACGGTCTCCCACAGTACTCTCCTGGTGAAACTGGCTGCCCATGGCCTGGACAGGTATACTCTCCTCTGGGTAAAGATCTGGCTGGAGGACTGTGTCCCTCCAGGTAGTGGTTAATGGAGTTAAGTCCAGCTGGCATCCCATTACAAGTGGTGTCCCCCAGGGGTTGGTACTGGGGCCTATCTTGTTTAATATCTTTATTGATGACCTAGATGAGCAGATTGAATGTACCCTCAGAAAATCTGCAGATGACACCAAGCTGGGAGGTAGTGTCAATCTCCCTGAGGGTATGGTGGCCCTTCAGAGGGATCTGGATAGGCTGGGCTGCTGTGCCAATGGGATGAGGTTTATCAAGGCCAAATGCCAGGTCCTGAGCTTTGGCCACAATAACCCCATGCAACCCTATAGGCTTGGGCAGAGTGGCTAGAAGACTGTGAAGAGTAAAGGGACCTGGAAGTGTTGATCAGTACTCGGCTGAACAGGAGTCAGCAGTGTGCCCAGGTGGCCAAGAAGGCCAATGGCATCCTGGCCTGTATTAGAAATAGTGTAGCCAGCAGGAGCAGGGAGGGGATTATCCTCCTGTACTCAGCTTTGGTGAGGCCGCACCTCAAGTACCGTGTTCAGTTTTTAGCCCCTCACTACAAGAAAGACATCGAGGCCCTGAAGCATGTCCAGGGAAGGGCAACAAAATTGGTGAGGGGTCTGGAGCACAAGTCTTATGAGGGACAGCTGAGGGAGCTGGGATTGTTTAGTCTGGAGGAGGCTCAGGGGAGACCTCATTGCTCTCTACAACTTCCTGAAGGAAAGTTATGATGAGGAGGGGGTCGGCCTCTTCTCTCAGATAACTAATGACAGGACTTGAGGAAATGGCCACAAGTTGCACCTGGGGAGATTTAGATTAGATATCAGGAAAAACCTTTTCTCTCAAAGAGTGGTCAGGCACTGGAACAGCTTGCCCAGGGAGGTGGTGGAGTCATCGTCCCTCCTGGTGTTCAAGAAGGGCCTGGACAAGGTGCTAAGATTTAGTAGTATTGGTGATAGGAGAACAGTTGGACTAGATGGTCTTGTAGGTCCTTTCCAACGTTGTGTTTCTATGATTCTATGATTAGCTGATATTTGGCTGATCCATGGAATTTCTGTAGCTGGAGTTGCTGGGCCATTGGTCTAAACTGTCCTGAAGAAAACCTACCAGGTGTATTTGTCTTCTCTAATGAGAGTTGAGGAGCCATACGAGTAGTTCTTCTCCAAGACAGACAATAATGGATCAAATCTTGGACTGTGGAGAAACAGGCTACTCTCCAGGAGTAGTCTGTAAGACGGGCTAGCATGGAAGATTGTTTTTTTGGCCCCTTTTCTCAATTTTAGCTTCTCTTTATCTCACATCTGCTTCCCTTTTCCAGGTTTTTCAGCATGTCATTTCTGCCACTTAAATACATCTTCGGTATCAAGATAGTGGTGAAGGGCAAGGAGAACCTCAGGACCAAGAAGCCTTTTGTACTAGTGTTGAATCACCAGACCTCCCTTGACATTATGGGTATGTGGAGAACCTAATCCTGTCTTCTGCTCCTGGTTCCACTGCTCTTGAAGGGATGGTATTTATGATATCCCTAATACCACAGACAGAAGAGCAGGAGTGGCTGCTACACAGTCCATCCCAGCTAGCCTCAAGGCGGTCTGTGTTCCAGGGCATTAGAGCACAACAGTCATTTTCAAGCTAAAGCAGCTTCATCCTTTGCAACAGAATTGGGATGAGAACATCAGCTGATCTTATTCAATAGTCCTGCTCTAAGTGGGTGGTTGATCTGGAGACCCTCAGAATCCCTTTTCCAACATGTTTATGACCCTGTGAAGTTGGGTTGGAGCTACAGAAGCTGTAGGTATGGCATTTCCCAGAGCAGAGGGCTGTAGCCCAGAGGCTGGAGGGAATGTCAGTGTAGAACACTTGTTCTGTCCTTGTTCTTCCCTTCCAGTGATGATGGAGATACTGCCAAGTCGCTGTGTGGCCATTGCAAAGAAGGAAATACTATACATGGGCACTTTTGGCCTAGCATGCTGGCTTGCAGGACTCATTTTCATTGACCGCAAGAAGAGGGAAGAGTCTATCGCTACTTTGACAGAGGTGGCACACTCCATGCACAAAGACAATGTGAGTGGGGAATACCCTTTGGTGGGGAGCAGGAGGCATTTTGAGCCACTGGAAAATGTGAACCTTGATGTACATGGAAGGTGATCTTGGTGTTTGGACTAGGCACAGAACAGAACAAAGAGCTCCTCTGGTGGGTTAATTATATTTTGTGGCCAGAAAGTGCTTGAAGTGGAGGAAGTGCATGTCTCTTCATGGCACCAGATCAGTCCCAGGACAGTATGCCTGTGCAGTGGTTTTGAATAGCAACTCAAGATCCCTTCATCTCAATGTCTTCTCCCTCCTGCAGTTCCGTGTCTTGATCTTCCCTGAGGGAACTCGCAATCATAGTGGCTCCATGTTGCCCTTCAAACGTGGGGCCTTCCAGCTGGCTGTGAAAGCCCAGGTGAGACCCACCTTCTTCCTGCCACTTTGGATGTAGTTTTCCTACCATGGTCCACCAACAAGCAGGACTACAAGGCTCCTGGTCCCTGACTTCCCTTTGGATTGAGCACCTGTCCAGGAGCCCAGCAGGAGCCTGCAGGTAGCACAGGAGGGAGACATGTCTGGGACAGGTAGAAAACCTTAGTGACTCTGCCTGGGAAAAAAAGGTGGAAGAACCTTGACAAACGCACTGGACCTTCCGGGAGAGTTCCTGCTGAACAGGCCCCTATTTGGCAATCCAGCCACAGTTGACCTAAATAAAGAGAATAAAAATTAAAAACCAACAGTGCAGACACTGGGTAATATGGTTAAATGATTGAAATATCCCTATTAGTGTCTATTATGAAGCTAACTGGGATAGTTATCAGCCAAGTACTTGGTTCATCTGAAAATACCATTTCCTTTTTGGGTGAGGAACAGAGAAATTCACAGTTTCACTTACTGTAGACTGCTTCCCCTCCAGGTTCCCATTATTCCTGTGGTGATCTCATCCTACAGTGACTTCTACAGCCAGAAGGAGAAGAGATTCACTCCAGGTGAGGATTACTTGGGGCAAAAAGCAGGCTGGCTGCTTGTGTAGGCTCAGTCCTTGGATGGAGCCATGAGATGGGTGGGCAGAGAACCACATGCAATGTGGGGATTGCAGCTGGACAAAGGCAGTTTCTTTCTTTTCAGGAGGAAAGGGAGTGGAATACTTCAGGAAATACTCATCTGTTTGCTTTCTCAGAGCTTGTCCAATGAGGGAACCTGGAGAAGCAGCAGAGTCCTAGGGCAGATCCTGCCCTGGCTCCACTGCTGTCCTTGGATCTACAGGTGCATGGAAAGCTGGGGAGCAAAAGCAAACACAGGTCTCAGAAAAAGTTATGACTCCTATTTCCTCTCATTTACCCTGTTCTTTCACATGTTTCATACATTTATGATGACAAAATTTCTGCTTGTCACCGTTATACAATTTCACAGGGAAAAAAAGATGAGTCTTCATCTTTTTGAAGGGTCAAAAAAATGGGTCTAGGTTTCAAAAGGAAAATGTGGAAAAAAAATCTTTCAAGTTCCTGCAGAGAAAAACAGCCTAGCGTGTTCCTCCCTGGCATCTACCCAAAAATGGGCTTCTGGCACTTCCTACCCTCTCCCAGGCTGGTCTCAAGCCCTGCTCTTTCCTAAGGGGAGGATTTGCAGCTGGAATTCTCATTCCTGTCATCATTTGTACTTTGAGGTAGTCATTCCCTTGAAGACAGACATCTGGAAGAGAGAGATAAACACTGAATTATCCGTTTCTATTCAGCTTTCAACTACTGGGTTTATTCTTTCTCTGTTGGCCACACACAAGAGCTTTTCAGTAGTGGAAGCATTCCCCCATGTGGGCGTTAAGATAGGAGGATGAGCAGCAATTTCAGATGTATACCCTGCTCTGCTAGCCTGCTCCTTGCACTCCCTCTCTATGACATCCTTGCTTAGCTGGGCAATCAAGATAAAGCACTTCCTTGGGAAATAAGAGGAAGATGCAGTGGGGAGGGACCTCTTTGTTAGATGAACCTTTTACTTCACTCAAGACCATCTCCAAAGATAGATGAGTTTGCTCTGTGCCTTGTCCAGCCAAATTTGGTGTAACTCCAAGAAAGCAGATTCCACAACCTCCTCAAACATTTCAGAAAAGACTATTTGCAGTTGTATGTACATTTACCTTTATAATAACCTCCCCAAAACCTGGGAGTTTGTGGTTAGCTGGGATTTTTTGTGACCTCTAAGCACTCTTCAGGGTCAGTCATTTCCAAATTGCTGTTGAATAGAAAGGACTTTCACATCTGAAGAAAGGACCACAGAGTGCTTTTCCTGTACCTCTCTGCTTTTCCGATCTGGAAGTTTTGCCAGGGCTGATTCTGAAGATGTGCTACACATGCCCAAGATTTCTGCATGTTGAGCAGGCTGATCACCAGGCCAGGACAGTTCTCCATGTCCCCAGTGGCTCTGGGCATGCTGATGGACTTCTGGAAGGTCCAGCTGGTGTCCAATGTCTGCACATTGAAGTTGTCTATCATGCATGGAGCAAGTGGGGTATTGCTGGGGTTATACCCCAGCAGCAGCACTTCTAGCACCACCTTGTCATCATTCTGCTTTTTCTGCAACACCAAGAGAAGTGTAGTAGACTCCTGAGATACAAGGCCTAGCTTTGCATTTAGTGTGTTTTGTGGGTATATGTGCAGGCAGAGAGCATGCCCTCTTCTTTTGGGAAGCTATTCTCTGTGCTTTTGTTTCATTTTCCTTGCATGGCTCTGCCAGCAATACTCCTGGATCCTATTTCCTAGCACGCATATAAAGGCATGAAAAAGAAGTTAAAAGTAATATGGACACTCCCCAGATCTTTAGGTGATTGTCTGTGCAGGCAGTGTCTTGTCTCCACTGTCCAGAACAAGGGCGACTGGGTGCAAGAACAGAAGAGCATCATGACAATTCCCCTGTATATCCTTCCTGTTTACACCATTTCATTGCTAAGGCACTTTCTGAGACACATCTTGGCAAACTAAGTTTTTCTGGGCATGGTTCCTCTCATAACTAAGTGCGTTTTGGTAAAGATAGACTCTTCTGAATTCGTTATACATAGGCCAGAGCATGTCCAGTTTGGATGTGTTGTATTATAGACCTCTCATTCTCTTTACCCTGATTCACACAGAATCTGAGTTCTAGGGCCAGGACTTTTTGTGAGTGACCGCTTCCCACTGTGAAATCTTATATTCCACTTGTTTTTTTGCATTGGATATAAACGAGTGTCCGTGACTGATGGTCTCTCTGCATGGGAAGAATCTGGTTTGGGCTTTTGCTATGTGCATCTGGAATATAACTAGGTTGCTGCACAGCTGTTTTGGTGTGAAAGAACACATTTCCCTTAATTTTTGTCATGTCCTTTGATTTGCACCAATCCCTCTGCCGTAGTTTCTCTTGCTCTCCCATACCACTCAAATATTTCATTCCCTTCTGACCCTTCTGTCTTACTCTTCCAGGGAAAATCACCATCCAGATTCTGCCAGAAGTCAAGACTCTTGGTCTAGGCCCAGAAGATGTTCCCAAGCTCACTGAGCAGGTCCGTGATTCCATGATCACCACCTATCAGGGGATATCAGGAATGACGAATGGGGCTTCGCATTAGTGATCCAGGAACCACAAAAAGGTCTGGAAACAGAAATAACCATGACTGCAACACTGAAACACCAGAGACAGGCCAAATGTCCACAGAGGAAGAAAAACTTTTACATAGAAGCAGTGAAATGGTTGTGTTCCTTTCAGAGAACTGTGCTGCCTCAGCTCTGTGGACAGACACATAATGGATAACAGGACAATTCTTCGTAATCATAACCCTGAGAACATCTCTCTGGCTGGACCCCAGACAGAACTAGACCTTTCCTGTGATCATCTCTGTGTGCTTATGATTATCTTTTCCTATTCAAAACCAACAAGGTGGAGGCATTTATCCCTGAACCTGTGGCCATCCTGCCTGGGTGTCTTGGGGATAGAAGGTTACCACGATCCCCTCACAAGAACACGCAGGGGAAAGCACTGTCTCCTACCATGGGGAGGACTTGGGAGTTACCTCTGCCACAAGAGGTGGAAGCCAACGCAGTTTATTATAGGGGAATTAAAGACCAACGCATTCTTTATGTGTGTCTGCAGGGGTCAGTGTTTTCTGTTTTTTTTTTTTTTTTTGGTTTTTTTTTTTTTTTTTGTGTGTGTGTGTGTGTATCTTCTCTTCTCTTCTCTTCTCTTCTCTTCTCTTCTCTTCTCTTCTCTTCTCTTCTCTTCTCTTCTCTTCTCTTCTCTTCTCTTCTCTTCTCTTCTCTTCTCTTCTCTTCTCTTCTTTCTTTCTCTCTCTTCTTCTTTCTCTCTTTCTCTCTTTCTCTCTTTCTCTCTTTCTCTCTTTCTCTCTTTCTCTCTTCTCTCTCTCTTTCTCTCTTTCTCTCTTTCTCTCTTTCTCTCTTTCTCTCTCTCTTTCTCTCTTTCTCTCTTTCTTTCTTTCTTTCTTTCTTTCTTTCTTTCTTTCTTTCTTTCTTTCTTTCTTTCTTTCTTTCTTTCTTTCTTTCTTTCTTTCTTTCTTTTCTTTCTTCAGCCTGCCTATTAAGCAAAGTAAGAATTTGCATTCAGTAGATGGGCAGACCTTGAAAGTGTGAAGGGAATGTGCCCAGGGGACTCAGAGGCGAACAGCAGAAAGGTATTGCTTGACACCCTTACCATAACATGATAATCTCGTGATTTTTAATACAACACATATTTTTCAATCCAAGTACACTCTGGAAGCTGCAGCTGCTCCCAGAATGAATTTTCTGAATACTTCCTAGTTCTTCTCTGTCTTCTCCATCTCCTCAACACAATTTCTGTGGCAGGTTAGGGAGAATAGAGTACCAGTAGACATCAAATTATCAAATATCTTTTTTTTAAAAAAAAAAAAGCTTGAGTTTCAGGCACTGAACTTCATTTTTACCATTGGCTGTTTGTGATTGAAAAAGTAAAAGTGTTTTGTGTTTGTATATGGGCCAGCCTGGTAGCCATGGTGTGGAAGAGACGCAGCTCTCCAAGACCCCCAAGGAGTCCTATGAGCAAGGACCTGAGAAGTGTCTGGGTCTCTGTTGCTGTAAAAGACCTGGATCTGGTCTATGCTGCCTAGGAAACCTGGCCAGGTGAGTCCTGGGGACCATGGGGAACACCAACCTCTGGTAGGACTGCATTTATTTGGCTTGCCTGGCATCTTGGCCTCCTCTGCCCAAGGGCATCACTGCCTTACCCTGTTCCCAGACTGCTGGGGGATCATGAAGCAGCATGGTCCACATGCTCAATCGCTCAATCACACACCTGGCAGCTATCAGTGTGAAGCGTGGGGCACTCTGGGCTGAGACACACATGCCTGCACACCCACTAGGCAAAGCCTGCATGCAGTTGCTGTAGCCATGGAAATTTACAAGCATCTCCTTCATTAGTCCTCGCCAGAGAGGTACCTGCTCCACCCAGAAACTTCAGGCATGATTCCACCTTAAACTGCTGCCTTCATGCTCCCATTCCCCTCTTTGCCTCCTGGTTGTGCCAAGGAGAGATGGAAACTTAACATAATTTTTGCATGTTTGGTATTTACTGATTTAATACAGTCTTGGGAGCGATCATTTAACCAGATGATTAATTTTTAGCCCTAATGTTTGTGGTTTACATACCAGTCAATTTACAGTTTGCTTTTTTTGTGCTGATAAGTTTAGCAATGAACCATAGTCAAAGAATATTTTGGGACAGATGTTTGACATACCAGAATGGATGCCAAATGCAGATGAGTGCATTTAATGTATTTTATTAATGCTCAGCACAAACACATCTTCACAATGGAGTTAAGTAAAAGTTGTCTCTAGGCTTCAAGATGCAGCTGCCATTCTCCAGCATCTTCCAAGAGCGAAATCTCACTGCTAACTAGAAACTGCACTTCTCCTCTCAGCCCCCCCCCCCCCCCCCCCCGAAGTTACACTCTTTAGCAAAACAAGGAGATAAGTAACATTGGGATAAAGATTATATGTTACATGCACTTGCTAGATTCTGAGCAGATACAAAGGATAAGGAATTTGATTTAGAAGGCTAAATTACTACTACTGTAATTAGGAGATCATAAATAAGGACAATGTTTGAAACCTGTTTCATGCAAGCACCTTGGCTTCCAGATTTCCCTCCCCTTCAGGATGGGAAGCAGAAAATTCCTTCTTTGATTGTGCTTTTAAACATTCATAAAACAAAAGGCACCTAATTGAGTCTTGTAAACCTCGGAAAATTTTTAAGGCAATAGGTGATAAAATGTCACTACTTTATCTGAATAATTTAATTACAGAAAGCTTTTACAAAAGAATGAGAAAAAAAATACAGTACAGTAAATGAAACAGTGGTCTCAGTCTTGAGCTCCTCTCTGAGAAAACACATGCCAGATGCTCACTACAGCAGTTAGTTGAACATGACATACAGGCAGAATGCACAGCTTAGTGCCGTCAAAAGAAGTTTCCAGTACCTGTTGGAAGAGCGAGATTAGAAGCTATAAATGAAGCAGAAAAGGCTACTGAATAGTCTTTGCTGAAAAGTCTTTGCTGGACACAGTATTCCCCTCCACATTTTTATTTGATAGTGTAACTTAAAATACTGTAATTCCTCGGGGAAGGCAAGAGGAAAGTAGGGGCTTAGACCAGCAGAGTAAGAGTTTGAAGCAGTTTGGATAATTCTGATTGATTTCTTCATAGACACCTTTCCTATGAAGAAAGACTCCAGATATCTTGGAATAACTTATCTGACTTGGAATGTTTCCTAGAGAAGGACACATTCACAGAGGACAAAACAGATTGGACTGTCAGGGATTTTCCATCAAGTTGAAGAGGAAGAATTAGGCTGCTAAGGAGGGGATTATGAGAAGAGTAGGCTAACAGCTTGTGCGCTTCCTGTTGTGTCTGAGTGGGGCTGAATGGATGGACATACTGTATTCTGGGGGCAGGATCACTATGATGACCTTAATTCTTTTATTTCTTTAGGTAGATCAGATTTAGTATTTTTGAGAGACAAAGGAAGTCCCCTGAGTACCTTTCCTGCCACTCTCAGGTTCATCTTTCCAGGCTGAGAGATTGAGCATGTCAATCTCATGGCAGTCAACGAAGTTCTCAGGATAAGTGCTGGCTTGGAACATGTCCCGGGGTAACTTTTTGATATGAGTATTATCACAGATCACCTTCGACAGAGAAACTTTTTTCAGTGCACGTAACTGCTGCAGAGTGAAAACTCCTGGTTTCTCCCACCAGAATCTGCAATGATATTTACAGAAGCAGCTTATAGTCTCCTTCAAGGCACTTGATGCTGTTTACTTCCCAAAATGGAAATCTGGCCAAGATGAATCCCAGTTCAGATCCACCTTAATTCATAAGGCCATAAGCACAACACTTTGGAAAGAGGTGTCTCCAGGTGTGACTTCTGCCACACTCATCTGCTGGTACACAGCATCACCAGGTTGCTGGGACACAGTGACTGATCCTCCTCCCTTCTGTACGTTGAGAGCAAATGTCACCTCAAGCAGAGCCTGCTGCAGATCACCCATGGCCTGGAGCTGGTGCTCCTCAGACACGTGGGTCTGTATGGCTGGGCTGTAAGAAAGAACCCTTTGACAACTAGGGCTAAAATCAAGGTGTGAGTCCTTCTGGGAGCACTCAGTGATGTGTTAGCGATGGGCTGGATCAGTGCAAGGCATAAAATGTAACCATTTTTCCCCATAATAAATGCCATGGGAGAGCCACCTACCTGTCTCCGTCACGCAGGTTCCTGAACTGGGTGCCAATGATGCAGGCCAGGAGGGGCCCGACTCTACCCTGGGGAATGAAGGGCTCTGCAATTGCACCAATCCAAAGGTCAATATTGTCTGGTGTCCCATACAAGTCCATGAACTTCTTGGCCAATTTGGAGTTGCCTAGCACCTCAGAGAGTTCTTCTACACTTTGAGGCTGGGAGAGCCCACAGAAGCGTCTCCAGGCATTGTAACCTGCAAAAGCAGAAGCTGGTCAGGACCCATGTCTCCCCACTATCTGCTTATGCTCAGAAGCTAAACAGACCCCTGAGGTCATGAGCAACATCTGCTTCTTCACATGGCATTAAAGAATTTGGAAGACATTCTTACCTAGGTAGAGACAGTCACAACAGATGTTCTCAAAAGTTGTTTTTATATGCACATACTAACATTTTGGGTTTTCTTTACACATGACTACCAGTTCAGCCCATCCTGTCACTTAGAGCTACCTGGTGCTGATGGTGAATGCACCAGTTCTTGCAGGAGGCAAAATGCCTAGGATCAAAATTGTAGGAAAGACATTTTGTTGTGCTTATCCCAAAAACACCAATTCCTCTGCAGCACCTGGAGGCGATCATCCCCATGGGTAAAAACCACTTCTGCTCAGAGTTGTGGGTTGTCTGAAGACATAAAACGAGTCTTGATGGGCAAAGAACAGATGGTCTGTCCAGCTTAGATGAAAACTGAATTTTGTCACTTGGGTCTGTACCTTCTGTACACCACACGCTTTCTTGGCAATACACCACTGCTTCTTCCACCCTTTAATACATTATTCCAATTATCATCTTTGCTCTCCAGGTCCCTTGTCCTCTTCTTACTTCCTCAGAGAAAAATCTGTATAATAGACTCTTCTTCCCTGAGTCTGTCTATCCATTCTTCCACCTCAAATCAAAGTACTGTTTTTTTGTTTGTTTGTTTGTTTGTTTTTTCCCCATTGGTTTGGAAAAAGCTTGGTACATTCATGAAGCTGCTATAAACAACCAAGAAAAAGGAATTTTATTCACAGGATCTGTGGACTTGTGTCTCCTTACCTGGAAGGCCATGGTCTCTTCCCCGCTGCAAATTCAGGGCTGCTAGATCCAGACCCATTACAGCAGTCTGTTCAAAAAGGTGGTTCTGGAGCTCCTCAACAAGCAGTTGATTCTGTTTCATTAGTTTTGCATGATCAACAACCATGCCTCGTATCAGAGGGTCAATGCCACCTGCATTCATTGCAAATCAGGAAAGGACTTATCTTTTTACCAAGTTCCAGCTTTGATGGGCCCTTCTATGCAGCTGAAACAGTGCTGCATTAGATCATTTTTCTACTCTGAGCAGTGTAGTTCCACAATTCCATCTCAGCATATGCTAGTGCCTATGTACATATCTGCAAAGGCCAGCTGATAAGGCCCCCCTTCAGCAACCAGATTCCCTATCCCTTCCTGTCCCTCAACCTTCCTTTCTTCAACCTTAAATGAACTTGTTGCCAACCGGTACCCCCAGGTCCCTTTTTGCAGATCTGCTCCTTAGGCAGTCAGTCCCCAACACACACTGATGTACGGGGTTCCATCCAAAGTTTTGTTCTGCAATTTACTTTGTTTAGAATTAGCTATCAACTGAGAAATATTTACTGGAACATTAAATGAAAAAAAAATAAAATCAATTCATGTCTGTTTGTCTATGTCTTTTTCATAGCCATTAAGACAGAATTACAAAAACACAGTAAAACTGGCTGCATGCGTACATTTTGGTATATTTTCCATAATTAGTGAGATAATTCATTTTGGAGGAGACATTTGTCTTCCTTGGAAAGATTCATGCCTGCAGACATTAGCTGTATAAGAGCTGGATTCCATAATTCTCTTTAGAGTCATAAAGAGACCACTAGAAAGCAATTATCCTGTCTTAGCTCAGTTGGATTGATGTGTCACCCTCTGGCAATGGCTACCAACTACAGGGGGTTATAAAAAAAAAAAAAAAACTTGCTTAGTCTGGCCTAAATTTTGGTTGACTGATTTTTGGCACTGTGAATCTTGTGCCTCCCAGAACAGCATGAGCACTACAGTATTTGAGTGAAGGCACAGTGCTCACACTGTCAGGTCTCACTGAGATGATAGGCCACCTGAGACGCAGATTTGATCTGTTACATATTCTGGTTATTTACTGGCATGTTCAGAATACGAATGCAATGATGTAGTGGGTGCTCAATAACATTCAGTGACTGGAGTATTACAACATGTAATTTTGGGCAGAGCTCCTTCCCCTGGGTACAGTATAGGTTCAATGTTCTTGTGATATGTTTGGAGACAGTTCTGCAGGACTGTTCTGATGTGCCACATCTAGCAGACCACTCATTTGTCTTCAGCCCCTTGGGTAGACATGTCATGAGCAACTTTCAAGCTCAATGGCACTATAATTTCTGTTAAAAATTAAGTAAATAGAGCTAGAGCAGTTTTTGGAGTCTAGGCTTGTGTGTCTAACCAGTGTACCTCCACCTGAGTGCCTACTTCAGGACCAGATCAAGACTGCTGGCTGCCCTATGTTCTTACCTTCTGTTATAATTCTCCAAGAAGCACAAAATGTCAGATGAAGAGGGACATGGGAAAGTTGACCCATAGGCTGAAAACTGTCATCTAAACGGGATACAAAAGGCTGTACTGAGGTATGACCAAATCGGAAAGCCAAAGAGAAAACATTTGATACCGTAGGATTCATAGTCTCATTGTAACCACTGTACAAGGGTATCCACCTGTTAGTCTCCTCTCCAAGCACAAGTGGAAGATAATCCCTGTATGTTATTATCTGAAAAAGGTATAAAAGCAGAGCAAGGGGTCAGCAGCTGTAGCAGAAATGCCATCAATGTCAAAGAGAACATGGAATCTCAGTGAACATAGAATCTTAGACCAGTGGCAGAGACATTGTAAGATAGTCAGGGAAGAGAGAGAAGAAAAAAAAAAAAAAAAAAAAAAAAGCAAGCTGTAGCAATAATATGAGTCTGGCAGGAGATGCTGAGGTAAAGTAATTGATTTAAAAAAAAAAAAAAAAAGGCAGCATTAGAGAAAGGGGAGGAGGATTTTCCATGATTTCCATCCTGTTGTTACTACACAAGGTGACAAAGAGAACAGCTGAATTGAACATCTTCATATCTGCTAAAGAAAGTACACGTGGGTTTCACAAAACCTCTGGACATGCATGCTGTCTCAGGTGGACTGTGCTTATTCATGAGTTTTCAGCTCCCACAAATATCTCCATGAGTTATGCAAAGCACTATTTTTCCTCCTTTTACAGGAATAAAACCAATTTCTAAGGATGCAAGTGATAAACAGTGAGTAGTGGTTGGTACCTGAGTCATGGCAACTACGATCTTTCGACTCTCTTGGTAAAGCTTTTCGCCATCCCAGTGAGGATTTAACTTCCCCAGCTTTGTAACCAGGCGATTGTGCTCTCTGAGGAAGACAGTGTGCAGAGCAGAAAGTCCCAGGTTTTCAGTTACCCGTTTATCACCTATAAATGAAAATATTTTAGGAAGTTTGTAAGCTGCTTTTTATTTCAACTGCAGATTTTGATGTTAGGATAGACAAGCAGCAACCAATAGTGCTACTGACAGTAATGCTTGTGGTCACACTTCCTCACACTCATGACAGATATTTGTTTCCATCACAGACAATCCAGATCATTTATCCAAAAACCTTGGAAAGGGGGCTTTGGGCAATTTAAGCTAAATTGCACTTGTTCATGAAGTACCTGTAAACATATCATTTTGTGAAAATCTAACATCTGTCTTCCTCTTGTACCTCAAGGCTTTTAACTATCTTCCTTTGTATCACTGTGAATGTTTGTTTTTGAAAATCTATCTCAGTTCACTCAAGTTATGAACACCTCTGAGAGGCTTGTGAATATACTTTCAGCAGAGATGCTGGAGAGAAAACTGAGGAGATGTGGCAAAGTCCCTCAGGCAGCTTACAGAAGAAGCACCGAGTCCCTCCTCATTCAGCAAGGGGCTCTTCTCATGTGGAAGGAAAGTGACAATATTATGTAATGGGTACACGTTATATTCTTATCATTACCTTTGGAAGCTTCACATTTCTAGTTTTTTGTTTTGTTTTAATATTGTACTTATTCTGGACTACTTCACAATTTAAATCAGTACCTTTTGAGTCATTGGCTTGTTTAAAATTCAGATTGAAATTTCTAGACTTGTCTTCAGATATATGTTGGGATATTCTTAAATATTACAAATTTAGAATGTAGTATGAAGGAGTTACTAATAGAATTTAAGAGCTTTTAATTTTTAGTATTTATTGAATTGAAAACTGGTGAATTCTAGGTAGGAGGGAAAAGATCACTGAGAAGTTTTAAACTGTTATTTAAACTTTTGAAGGGGGTGAGGGAGGATTTGCTGTAACTCTTTCTGGAAATGAAAATAAAGTCACTTTTGTATTTAATTAAACAATTTAAACAATTTAATTTAAATAATTTATTTAATTAAACAAATTAAACAATTATTGTTTTGTTATTACTCTTTCTAAATTTAGGAGTGGTCTCTGTCTTTCACCTTATAAATTCACGTCTTGCAGCGCCTCATACAAATATAAAGAGACATGAGACAAGTGACCATAACAATCCTTTTTGGCTTTATGGACCATTAAAATATCACTGTTGCTCCCAGGAGAAAATTACTCCATGGATGTACCTTACCTGCTTTAAAACAGGGGATGTTCATACTCTTGTTTGTGAGTACACAAATACTTTTTGTTTTGTTCTCAAAGGGCAATAACTCCAACCCTGCATCAGTAAAGTTCTGGTTCACAGCCAACAAACCCATCCAGCTGGTCTGATTTCTAAGACTCTTTGCCACAGAGTCTTCGCTCCCATACACCATGCTGGCATCAATGAATGAGCTGACTGCATTGATCTGCTCGCGGGTAAATGTCCTGGAATTGCACACTGAAGCTGACTGGATGAACGGCATACAAGAATTTGATCTCAGCACCCGTGGGTCATCAGGGGGGAACTAAAGCAAACAAACGTAAGCAATGCCTCAGAGAAAGTTGTGTGGCTTTTTTTATTATTAAGGTGGCATGGGATGGAACAAAATTCATGGTACCTTGATTGGGAAGCAAGGGGACTTGAAGGTACAGTCGGTCTCACAGTGAAGATCCGGGTTTGCTCCTGCACCACTGGAAGGGGCTAAGTCTATATCGTGGCTGACCCACTGGCCCCAGTGCATGAAGAAAAGAGAGAGCTCTTGATCCTGAGTAACGTTCTCATTGCCTGTTCGAGCAAGTTCATTGGACACTCTTCGAACCTGCAGAAAATCAAAATTAACATGTGTGGACTATCTGTTCCAAGATGAATTTGCCTCTCAGCATAACACCTACCATGAGAACATGGCTAAGATGATCTCAGATATGTTCATAAGAGTTAGTTATGGCTTTGAACAGCCCCATGCCATGTCTCAGTTGGACTAAAATTGATGTGATTATAGCCTCCAGCCCTTTTGCAGCACCATCTTAACTCCACAATCACTCAGCCAAGCCTCACTTCATGGCAGGCTCAATGTGAGGTATGTGCACATACCCATAAAGACAAGATGGCTTAGGAACAGCCAAGCCTCCTTGCATGTATAAAAATCCTGTTGTATCTGAGTACACCCTGGTGCTGTCTGCACCAAACCCGAAAATGCACACTTCTGAAAGTATTTTGATGTTGCCCTGGCTTTGCTTAGTGAAGTACTTGCGTCATTGTTTCTCATCTCTGTCTCTGACAAACACATGAGCCCATGCCACAACTTCATTTCAGAAAACAATCTCTAAGTTAGTACCTGATTTAGCAGCCAATTTACACTCTAGGTGTTGTCATTGTTTCACTTCTGATGAAAGTGAATAACTTTCTGCTTCCTGAGGGCAACGTTCACTACTATTACTCAGACAAGAGTAACTGTTCTCACCAGTGGGAGTGGAAATCCATTGTAAAGCTTTCCTTCACTTACTCCTCTGGGAACAGACACTCCATCTTCATATGCCGCTGGGAGCCAGCGAACAAATGCATGGTTGGAGGCCCCAAAATGAGAATGCTTTCTGGAACATCACAAGAAGAAATGCAAACACTGGTATTATTTCATAGATAATTTAATTATTTCAGGCATGTAGACAAATGCTTTCCAGGCCTTTAATCCATGTCTGATTATTCCAGTAACGAAGGTGATAGCCAGAAAACACTGAGAAGTAAACAATACCAAGATTATGACTGATTATTATTATAAATTCCAAATAAAATTAATATAATGTCATGAGGAATCTTTTCTTATTTTTTTCTAAGTTTATTTATTGAAGTTTATCTAAATAAACTTTTTAAAAAAATAAGATTCCTCATGACATTAAATTAATTTTATTTGGAATTTATATCTCTCTAGCACCTTGCTCACACAAAATCACAGTCTCACAGTAAGGCCATCATCAATTATCAGGGTGGCCATGCTTTGTCCAGTTGAGGCTTGGAAGCCTCAAAGGATGAAGATCCTCCACCAAAGGATGAAGGTCTCTCACCTCAGTGGGGACCAGTCCCAAGGCTGCTCCTTCGGGAAGTTTTCCCCTTGTCCAGCATGAACAGCTCAAAGTGCTATCTGCAGTTATAGTAAGTATATTTTCCCACATTAATTAGAAGAATTTGACTCCATTGTTTAGTAACTACACTTCAAATAGCTGATGCAGATACTAGATCTGCTTTTGGCCTCCTCCTAGCCAAACTACAGAAGCCTAGCTTCCTTCACCCCTTCTCAGGGGCCATGTGCTCTAGGCCCCTGATATTCCTGAAAGTCCTCTGCTAAATCCTCACTAGTTTTTTTTGCATCCCTCATGAATTATGGACTATCCAAAACTGGACCCTCTATCTGCACGTCATGTTCCTCCTCCTCCTTCTATAGTCCAATATGTCATGGGCCCTATTTGCAGTACAAATGAATAGTTGCAAGGTGAGAGCATTCTTAAACTTATCTGTGTGCCTACCAGTTTTGAAGACAGGTTTCCTCAGCTGACTTGGCACAATAAGAGAGTTAGTCCTGGTTGTGACTTGAAACACTAAAAGCAAATTCCTTGTAGGGAGCTATGAAGCATCAGATTTTTTCCCCAAACATCCTTTGAAATCACTCAGTTACTAAACTCAAGGTTAACTTCAGTTAACTAGGCAATCTTGAAAGGAGGTAGGTTATACATTTCTACACTATAACTACGTTATCAATAACATTAGTAAAACTTGTTCAGAAGAACAATAATACTGGTTGAGCTAATGATCTGTGACTCTAGGGACACAGTAAAACAGGCTATTTTGATGAAGATAGTTACTGAATATCAGCTTATGCACATCAACTGTCTGTGTATAAGCTTTTAAATCAATAAACACAGAGTAATACCTGTCTATACTGAAAAAGGGGTAGTATACCCAGAATTCACACCAACGTGCTGTGAAATTAGAGCATGCCCTAGAACAAATGCCACACTATAGCTGAAGCAATTACAAAATAAATAAATCGGTACAGAGCCCATTACCACCACAGCTTGTTTTGATTGCTATTATTGTCCTTACAGGAAATTTTTGCAGAGTATTCAAGCACTATCTCATGGTGTGCATCTCAGGCTGAGCAAAATCCATTTTAAATGATCTTTATATAACACAGAGTGCCTTTGTTACTGAGTATCTTGTTATCTCACTGGATTAGGAAGCCAGAAGACAACCCTACCGTGAGCCTAAGAAACAGCATGGGCATAGCTGCTCTTTGGGTGCTGAAGCCTCTGTGGATGGAGTGAAAGTACAGATTAACCATAATGCCAGCACTGAGTATGAGCTCCCCGCACAGGTCATATAGAGCTGTGATGTCCAATCATATCTGGGGTGTGGAGTTAGCACATCAGGCAGCAAATCTGTGGTAGACCAGGACAGTATGCTTTGCTTTCCAAGTATCAAGCTAGAAATTTTCTGCTCATCAAAAATCCCAACCAAACAAAAACAAACAAAAAGCTATCAAGGAGAAACAAACCAAAGTATGATCCTAGGTTTGAACCAGGAAGTAAGAATGCCCAGAAAAGTGAAAAACTCTTTTTTCCAGCTTAAAGTATCGTGCTATGCAGAGCTAAAAAGCCAAGAATGAAAGTCTTTTGATGCATAAGAATGGGAAGCAAATAAGAGTATGTACTTGGATAGCCACAGATATGCTGAGAGTTATAAAGATGTGTTTATACAAACCAGGCACTAAAATTAGTCTCATGTGCCATAATTCTTAGTGGAGTATAACAAACAAGGATTATTTATATTCGCAGGACCCATGAGACCTATGTTTTTAAAAATATTTTTTAGGTAGTATGTCCAAGAAATCTGAAGTTAAAAATTTTTTATAATCAACACTCATCAGGTTCAAAACTTGGAGTCTCCCTAAGGCTGGGAAAATCAATATTACTAGTATTACAAAGGAGGAAGGGGAGGTTTTCTGGGACCTCAAACAGAGAGTGTGGTAGGATTCCATAGTCCCCAAATATTCTTTCCTCAACTTTTGACCTTCCCCACCCCAGGAATTCCTTTCCTTCAGCCAAAGCAATGTATGGAGAGCAGTGGACTTATATGCAAAATTTTCAAGACATGTCTTTTTTCCTGCCAGGTATAAGTAGAAATGAAACATCTGATACTGGCATCACTAAAAAATAATAATAATAATTAAAAAACAAACAAACAAAAAACAACAGATATTTCACTCTTCTTGTCCTTTTGAAAGGTACACAAATGACTTTAAGATTTCTAACCAAGTCAATGCATAAACTGGAAACTCCTTGCCCACACACAGATCCTACCTGTTGTTACACTCTCCAGTAATGGTCCGGTAAATATCATCCTCTGGGCATTTAATAGAATGATAGTCACAGCCAGTTTCTCTGGAAATCATCTCCTTCTGTTTTCTGTCTAGGAGGTCTGCAAAAGAAACCATGCAAAATAACATTCACTCTTATTGTATCTTTTTGGTATTCTAAGTTAATGCTTGAAATTTCTGTATCCCTAGTAAGGTCAGCATCCACTGCACCAACATCAAATGTTATTTAAAACTTCCTCTGATTTAAACTGTATTCCACAAGAAGAATGCATTTTCTGCCATTCTGTTACCAATATCTGCCTACTTCATCTCTCAGCAACGCGAGAATCTTGGCATGGGAAACAGTGGGTCTATGCTGAAAATGTCAGCAACTAACTCCCACCAGATAACACTTCTTCTCAGGGATTTAAACTTGTACAATGGCTTTAACAAGCTCAGTGAATTTTCTCTGAAGATGAATCACAAATGGAGAAGGTTCATGCACTGACTTTTGGTGTCTAGAGTTGACAGCTTTCCTGAAGTTACTTAGGGGTAGTTACATTGAAGTTCAGCTTATGATTCATCTGACCAAATGCAGGTCTTCACTTATCCCTGTTCTATTACAGACATTTATCACATGGCATTTATTGGCCTAAGAACACATACGCAAAAAGTTGCTGAGTACCAGCTGATATGCAGTAACTGGTTTCCTCATAATAACTTCTGCCTGTCTGTCTCTCTGTGCCACAGACCATTAGCTCATCCAGAATTACTCTGCTCTTACTAAGTCTAGTAACTACAAAAAAAAAAAAAAAAAAGAAGAGGAGATGTGAGATACTATGAGAATAGTGGTAAGGCTGTGAGGCTTAGTAGGAAAGGATGACACCACAGAGCTCAGCACTAGTGAAGTTGTCTTAAACAAGAACTTCTTTGCACCAGCAAATTGTCAGCATCAGCTTGATGGTGGGCATGTTGCAGCTGCCAATTACCTGGCATTGCAGCCTGTGCTTTAGCAGCTGTGCTCAGCTCAAAGACTCCAGATGGCTGGTTCACACTCCTCAGCTGTGACACAATGTACCTCCAACATCAGCAAGGTCACATGACAATTGTTTTATTTGTTCTAGGAATTAATCCATTGGGAATAAAACAAGGAATACAGTCAGGACCACTGCAATAATTTGAAGAGCCCCGTTTGGTTGATATCTCAGAAACGTTCAGGCAGAATAGATGAGAAATTGCTCATCTGTATGTCCTTTATATTCTCTAGCACAGGCAAGGCTGGGTTGACTAGAGGCACACTAGCTGTGATCTGAGTCAGGACTGTGGAAATATAACAGCTGTGTTTCCATTGTTAATTTGATCCCTAAAACCTTTTGTCATCTCTGGGCAAGGAAAGCTGGGATGGCATGGAATAACTTTCCAGGAGATTTGGAGACCATCATCACCAGCAAAGTTTTACATTTGACTGGGAACAAAATCATGAGCATGTAGATGTGCTTCTGTCCTTGGAGGCTAGAGTCTCTTGACATTCAGCATGGTTTGTCGCAGATTTATTCTACTTATTCTTAGCAACCTTGTTACTACCCCATTCACTCTAGGTTTTGTTTTTTTTTAATCATCAAAGATATGAGTTGAAAGAGGCAGTGCCAAACTGATGATTAATACACCAGGTGGTCTGGGTCTGCCTCTGAACACACTTTATCTTTCCACTACTTACAGAGTCTACTCACCCAGGACCATAAAGTCAAACAGAACCAGCTTTGTTTCTGTAGGGAAGGGCTTTATAACCAGTTGTTTGGATCATGGCAGAGCTGCTCTCTAATGTGCCTGCTGTGATAGCTTTTCTGCTGTTGGCAAGATATTTTGGACTAAACCACATTACCTGTAACATTGAATCTCCCCTTCCCAAGCAGCTGCAGCTTTCCTTTGAGGAGTTTCAAGGTAGTTTCCAAATAGTCAGCAGCACGGACTGCACATCTGGTTCTTCCTACAGGCTCCTTTAAGTGCTTCAGGAAATCCATGGAGCTGGCAACTTTTTCCTCTAGTTTTTGCTTTAAACTGAACAGGAAAGAGCCCCATGAAGTGACATCTTCTGCCCTGCAGGGCTGGTGTACTTAGTCATAACTGACTACTCATCAGGTTTGCATATCTCTATCTTAGGTAAATTTTGGAAAACAAGTCATTGTAATCCCTTTCAAGTTTGCTTTACATCCTTGTCACAATGAGTCCTGTTAAACTATATGAAAAGCTAGAAAAAAAAAATCTGTGGAAAACTGAGTTATTCAGTCACTGGATAAAACTTTACATTTAGGATGTCCTAATATATATTCTGTGAACAGAAACTGCCTTGGATATGCTGCTTCTGTTCCTGGCCCCAGGAATCTTTTGTAGAAAAAGGGACTCGTCCCCAAAACAGCCTGCTGCCTGGAACTGGCTTTCGGGGACAATACAAATGGTATAAACCAGTTCCTGGTTTTTGACTCCCTTTAACTTTAGTGACACAGAAACAGCATGCTCATACCACTAGACACCAGATCCAGCCATACTGAGGAAAAGGACCTCTTCAACTGTAACAGGGAGAGTCCTTAGATAAAGGTGTCTCCTTAATAGACACACACTGGAGAGAAGAACAAATATATTTCCTCTTATTGCCTTATAATGTTGAAGCTGTTGTGCAAAAAAAGACTCACCTTTTTCGGGCACGTAAGTATGCTGAATCCACCAGCTGCCTGGCTTCATTTATGGTGCTCAGGAGAGATGAGTCTGATAGCACTTCCAAGTGCTCTACTCAAAAAAGGCAGAAATTGAGGATACTTTGATACTTTGTAGTGCACACCAGGAGCTACACATCCCACTCTATCTCTGGGTGCTGGGGCACATTGACTCACTTTACTTGCAATTCTCACTATGTTTTTAGCACTACTTTGACAGATTTGTCTGTTCCTCCTGTTCACCTGCTTTGTCCCATCACTAAGGTCATGAAAGTTATAGGACAGTAAGTGACTATAAAGTGATAGCTTATTATCCATGTCATACTTGACTCTGTTGGCTTTGGGACATCTTTAGAGAGTTAATTTTCACCCTTCTTTTTGAAGTTATTCTTCCCCTTAAGAAGGGACATTCACTTAAGATATAACATGGAAGAAGCCAAATATATGGTCTGTGACCAGTTTTACTGTCATAAAATGATACTCACGCCCTCAGAAGACCCAACAAGACAAGCTTCTTAGGCATTGATTTCATTGTCAGTGGGCAATGAAATGAAGGGTATTTCAAACTTATATTGGAGCTATGACTAACTAGGAAATCAGACTGACTGAGTTTTGACTCAAATGGCCAATAAAACATCACATTTTTTCAAGCACAATATCAGCAGGAGGAAAACAAACTTACGATTTAATGAGGAGTCCAATGGCCCAACTAAGCAGAAGGTGATGATTACTCCTTGCAGAGTTACTATCAGTTTTATGCCTAGAGAGAAACAAAACATAATAATTCTCAGTTCACATAAATGAATGGGCAGAGCTTCCCTGAACCATCAGAAGGGATTGACAGGCCTTGTTTGGTTGGAGTATTTCTTTCATGACCCAGGAATAAAATACAGAACCCCTCTGATCAGGTTTGTAGGTGGGATTCTGACTTGCAAAGACAGTAGCTGCAGGTCTTGGTGGGACACAAGGCTGTACCTGTGATGTAGGACATTTAATAAATTGCACTGAGTAATTGCCAAGGAGATAGCAAAATACAGTTCAACCTTCAGTGACAAGGGTTGTCAGGAAAGTGTATTGGAAGAGGGCAGTGTCCCACTGTACGGAGATTGGGAGGGTCCGTTGCAGGTGGCTGGTGTGAAGGAGACTCCATAAATTCATGGTCAGCCTGCCCTCTCTTCCCCTTCTCAGTCTTGTTACTGATGAGGAGGCAAATCTAGCACTGGTCCTCCAGACTTTATATATACAGTAGCAGAATGACTTCCTTGGAAGGAATTACTTAACAAAAAGGTTGTAATTATGTATATATATAAAGCCATTTAGTCAATATTTTAACAGTTTAGAACAGGAAATAAAGATAAAATTTGGAGGAACTGGTGAAATTCTCATCATGAGCCAGGCTATTTGTATTTGCAGCCTAGGGAAATTCTTCACAGGGATTGACAGCTGCTTATTCCTTGCAGTCTTTTACTGCCGTGTATTGCTATGTGAGGGAGGAAAACTCGTTTTTCTCACTTCTCAAAATATATGTATTTCAGGTATGCTGGGAGAAGTAAGTAGAGACACCAGCTCCTAATGCTCTACTCTGTGTCCTCATCTCCTTGGGCTCAGTTAAGGAATGCATCAATACCCACACCAGAAATACCAAACTGGTTAAATACAGACTTAAGATTAAAAAGCACTGATCTTACCTTCCATCTCTGCAGAGTTCAAAACACTGGGAAACTAGCCAGTCATTTATAACATCTGCAGCAGGGCAGAAATCAGCTGGGTCTGAGCTGGGTGTGGCGAAAAAGGGAGAACTTGGGACCAGGTTGAGCCAAGAGGAAATATCTGCTGGTTTACTTTCCTGAATTAAGAAAGGTGCACACACCTCTATCCCTTTTTGGTAAATGTGTACTTCCTTTTTGAAAAAAATAAAATAAATAAATAAATAAAATTGGGGGGGGGGGGGGGAAACAGTAAAAAGGGAAAAAGAATAAAGGCACACATTTCTTTTCTGCAAGGTGAAAGGGAACATCTTAATTTTATGAAGGTATAAGATGATGGTGAAATTTGGCTTCTTTTTTCCTTTTGGTTGACGTGTCTGCTGGTTTAGAAAGCCAGAGATGTGTCATTTTGCCAACATGTGTTTGCAGAGTATGCAAAGGTCAAAATAAGCATGTCTGCCTGGTGGACCTGTGGGCTTGCATGCAATTTCTCTGTGAGTGCCCTGTATTTTCAGAATATGCGTTATGAACTGCTGACCATAAGTGTGCAGAAGAAGGCTGCATGCATTTGTCATAGCACTATACAAAACCATAAGCAGTAACCAACCATCAGAATCTGTAGATTTGGCAGGAGTGAAGACATGATATTTATAAAAAATTAAAAAAAAATTGCAACCTTATTTTAAAGTGACATAGTTGAGTAAGTGCCATTTCAGGTACTTGCCAAAATTTGTATCAAGGAAAACCAAAGTTGTATCCCATTTCAAATTGCTTAATAACATTATTAGTATAATTAAAAACTTGTCAGATCATCAATGATTTGGAAATTAAAATAAAATCTCTGTTCATAATTGTGGATGAAAAACACTGGACAAAGAACAAGGCAGTTGCACAGAACAAGGTGGATCAGTAGGAAAAAGGGCTGCACTTCAGTGGGCAAACAGGAAGGTAGAAGCAAGAATTTACTTCTTTGAACATCAGTCAGGATTATTTCAAAAGACAATGCTCATGATCACAATGTGGAAAAAAAAAGAAAAAAAAAAAAAAAGAAAAAAAAACATCCTACATAAGGCACTTGTGCCAGGTAAAGCTATATTCAGAAAATAAGAGTACTCTGTTTTAAATTCAGTTTAAGTAGCCAAATTTTTAGGCTCAGACAAGCTTTTTCAGAAGCCCATCAATTTACCGAAAAGAAAATTAAGTACTGACTTAGAGCGTACATATATCTGAACACCTCTACCAGTGGTGAAGTACTTAAAACATATCTTAGTGCGAAAATGAAGAGCACATATCTATCCTTCCTTTTCTTCCACCAGTAAGCCAAATGCCTACACATGGTCTTGCCTTCTTCAGTGCAGAAGCAGGCACCTCCATCCTGTCCAAGTCACTGGGGGACTTGAAATGATTACTTCTGCCACACTATGAACTGACTCTTCATTCTACCAGGAAAGATGGAACAAGTGCAAAATTATATAAATTAAACCCAGAAGAATAATCAAAAATAAGACAAAAATTTTGAAAGATAAGAATGAATCATCCACAAAAGATACTGCTATAATTTATTCATCTTTGATTTCTTAATAATTTCAGCTTGAGATCAGATAGGTGAGATGGGTGAGTGTAAGAATGTTACTGTGGAATAATAAACTCTTTTCATTAGCAGCAAGGGCCCAGAACTCCTTACGATAGGAAGACTAAAGTCACCAAAAGACAGGGACAAAAATAAGCAAAAGGAGAGAGGTTTACACACAGCACATAACTGTGAAACCATTGAGCATAGAATGAGTCCAGAGACTGATCAGACAAATTAATGGAAGAAAGAACCTTCCAAAGTGGATTAGACACAAAGACACCAATATAGTTCAGGTATCCCAGAACTACAAACTGCAGACAGGAGGTGGAGGAGAAATCACATGGTATGTTTTCTCAGCTGAATTTTCCGCTCCTATGATCATATCTAACTCTCTCTCTATTCCACATATGAAAACACTAGATATGAGTGGATGAAGAAGTGCTCCAGTGTTCAAAGAGAGATCAAGTGATTCATGTCTGAATAACAGGTTCTTTAGTTAGTTTTATACCCACTCTGAATTAGTTTCTTTGAGACCAGGCTTTGATAGTTTGCTTACAAGAATATAATTGGAAGCAGAGCCAAAAGCACCACTGGGTCTTATCTGTGGTATCTTTATCTTTCTTCAAAGTACCTGCTGCCCTGATTGGTTTGGCATGGTTTCTTGAGAAGCCAGTGTTGACTCTTGCTCATCATCTTGGCAGTTAAATAATCAAACACTTGGTCAGTGTTGGTAGAACTTTATCCAAGAATTGAATGAATTTCCTAGTTCTTCCTTCTGAAGTGAGAAATTTGTCCTGTTCAGTGTCCTTCATTTTCATCCAGCCCTTCTCCTAGAAAAATGTCACAGGCTTGAAGACTCTATCAAAGAGTTTAGTTTCCTCAGTTCTTTAAAAATGAGGTTCAATATTTTTGAAAACATCTCATTTGTATAAATTCAATGCTGATAGATTGCTTTTTGCCAGTATTATGAAAACCACCTGATTTGCATTGACTTTTAAAGTGCAGACTGTTGCCAGAAGGGTAGTAAGTATTTTTGTCATCAGAAGTCACAGGCTGACAGCAGTCCAGTGCATTGTGCACCTGCTTTTTTGGTTGTCTTTTTTTTTGTTTGTTTGTTTATTTGTTTTTACTCCTAGATGCATTTATTGAATGATCTTTGAGGGCAGCCAGGCTTTGTGGCAGGTGGTGGCAACAGCATCATCTACATGGGGGTGACAACCTCTCTTTGCCGTTGGACATTAAACAAATGGGAATTTTGAGCCTCCATGTGTGGAAGTGGGAGTGGGGAACAATGGATGTCTCAGCAGGTCATACTAGAGGAAAGAGTGTTGCATTTTTTGTGTGAAAATCCCACAGGTTGTGCCCAGAAGCTGCAGGTAAAGAGCAAAACCATGGTCAACGTATGTTTGTGAGCTGTGTGCTAAATGTTGTACCACATTCACTGGCACTCCAAGGCAACCATAGCACCAATTCCCTGCCCTGTACTGGCTGCAAAGATTTCAGAAGCATTTCATTATTGCAGAATACTTTATGACACCACGATGATTCAGTGTCAGAATTGCAAAAGGAGTACATCACTGATCTTAAAAAAGTGAAATCTTACTTCTGAACAGCAAAAGAAAAATACGTAATGTACCAGGAATTAATTCTGTTCTGTTTGCTCAGAAATAGTTACTGTTCAGTGTAAACCCTTCTCTGTGTCACTACTGTTATTTATGATCATTCTATAGAACATTATACAAGCTGTTGTGGAGAGACTGACATTCAAGAGGAACTTCTTACTGATGATCAACCATGTAAATCCCAAAAGATTAAGTATCCAGTCCTTCCTAGTGTTTAAATATTTTCACAGATCTTACTGAGACAAAATAAATAGATAAATATACAAAGAAGAAAACTGCAAACAAATATGCATCACGTTAAATCAAATATTTATATATGTGTGAAGGTTAGGTTTTTGGGAACTGAAAATACAATGCCTTTTTTCCAGTCCTAAAATGAAATTCAGAATCAAAAGCAGAAGCTGGTACTAGAGGCGCTCTGCTCACCCTGACTGACGATCTACCACGTCCATCCAGCTTTCTACATATAAACTGTACTTATGCAGAATTCTAGGTATCTCAGGGTGATTTTGCTAAATTGCTTTTGTATTTTAGGCTATACATCAGGAAAAGGTTCTTGACTGAGAGGGTGGTTGCACACTGGAACAGGCTCCCCAGTGAAGTAGTCACTGCACCAAGCCTGTCTGAATTCAAGAAGAGATTGGACTGTGCACTTAGTCACATGGTCTGAATTTTTGGGTAGACCTGTGCAGTGCCAAGAGTTGGGTTTGATGATCCTTATGGGTCCCTTCCAACTTGGGATATTCGATGATTCTATGATTCTATTTTTGACATGTATCATTGCAGTTGCATTAGTGCCTCAGTGAAGCCTAAACCCCCAAGCTGCCCTTGGAACAGTGAAACTGCAAAGACAGGGACACTGTCTGCCTTCAGAGGTGTGCATTGTCACTTACAGGTGGCCCAATGCCCATTCCCAAGGTTGAAGTAACCTGACATTTGCATTGCAAGTGTGACACTAGATGTGTCCTGCCAATTACTCCAGCTCAGGTCTAAGTACAGTACCCAGGGCTTCCAACTGCCCACAGGCAAGTTGACTCATGTCACCTGCAGCTAGGAGTTATGGTTCTTCAGTGCAATCTTTTGAGCTTTTGAGCATTGCCTACCAATGCTGATCACCATTCAGCAAAGCATACAAGACATCTGGGCAGCCAGGGCATTCATTATCCATTAATTAGCCTATCTCAACTGCAATAGCCTCTCTGTCAGATCTTCTCTCTGTTCTGAGTGAATAGAAGTTTGAGAATTCTTCTCTTTCAGACTCTTATTGTGTTATTCATATTATGTCTTGGTGATACCATTTAGGTTGCATATCCTCACCTGTAAATCTTAGTGTAAGTCTAAAAATATATAGCTATGCAGCCACTGATAGTGTTTGCTAAATATGTCATCAAGAACTAGCTGTAGCAACAAGATCTTTAAACTTAAGTAACACACACACACACACACACACACAAAAAAAAAAGGCATGTATGGACACAAGACTATGACAAGGATTTGGACAGGTTTGCTTGTGGATCTACTTGGGCAATAAGTAAGAGGCCAAACACAGCAACAGTGTGGTTTGAAATCAGGTGAATTAAAAACCAAGACGCTATGGGCTAAGGTGGGCTCTTTGGCTCCCCTACACGTAACACTTCCCTTCTGTCCATGGTTCAACCAATCTACCCCAACCACCAGCAGTTCTGCAGTTCTCACTCTCCACCCAGGGACAGCAACTGGTAAAGTTTGCTGAGAAAATCCCCTAAGCACAAAATACTACCAGCAGGAGCTGGTACCCATCTCGCAGCAGCTGCATACATTCTTGAAGGCCCCATGGGATCTGACCACTTCAAACTCTTCTCTCAGTGGGCACTTTCAGTGCTGTTGGGACAGCAGTGTTGGACTGGCAGCAACACCATGGGACACTCAGGAGGTGGCACCAGAGGCCTTTACAGCATCAAAGGCCTGGTGGTGAGATTCCTACCTCTCTTTGAAGTCCTCCATTTCTCCAGTTTACATTATCTTCCTGCTCTGGAACCAGTTCCTATCTCATCTGGGCATCTGGGACAAAGTCAAAGCAGGAGCGGCTGTCAAGCACCTACAAAGCCACTGAGAAGACTTACAGGACTACCAGGTGATCAGGCCCAGTCAGCATGGGCTTATCAAAGGCAGGGCCTGCTTGATGAATTTGATTTCCTTCTACAACAAGGTGACATGTTCAGTGGATGAAGGAAAGGCTGTGGACGTGGTCTACCTAGACTTCAGTAAGGCTTTTGACACTGTTTCCCTCAGCATTCTCCTGAAGAAGATGGCTGCTCAAAGGTGTATGCTTCATTGGATTAAACACTGGTTGTGTGGTCAGACCCAAAGAGTTGTGGTGAATGGATTTAAATCCAGTTGGAGACCAGTCACTAGCGGTGCCCCCCAGAGCTCAGTGTTGGGCCAGTTCTCTTCAGTATCGTTATCAATGATCTGGACAGGGGGATGGAGTGCATACTCAGTTGGTCTACAGGCAACACCAAGTTAGGAAGGAATGTAGGCTCAAGGGTAGGAGGGGTCTGCAGAAGGATCTGGATAGGCTGGAATGATGGGATGAGGCCAACTGTATGAGGTTCAAAAAGGCCAAGTACCAAGACCTGCACTTGGGGCACGATAACTCCAAGCAGCACTACAGGCTGGGAGATGAATGGCTGGAAAGCTGCCTGGCAGAAAGAGACCTGGGGGTATTGGTCAATAGCCAGCTGAATATGAGCCAGCAGTGTGCTCAGGTGGCCAAGAAGGCCAACAGCGTCCTGGATTGTATAAGAAACAGTGTGGCCAACAGGTCTAGGGAAGTGATTGACCCCCTGTACTCGGCTCTGGTGAGGTCACTGTGTTCAGTTTTGGGCCCCTCACTACAAGAAGGGCATTGAGATGCTGGAGTGTGTCCAAAGAAGGACAACGAAGCTGGTGAAGGGTCTAGAGAACATGTCTTACAAGAAGTGGCTGAGGGAGCTGGAGTTGTTTAGCTTGGAGACAGGAAGGCTCAAGGGAGACCTTTATAATTAAAGTACATCAGGGAGGTGCTTTACAATTACATTAAAGGAGGTTGTAGCAAGGTGAGGATCAGGCTCTTCTCCCAAACATCAAGTGATAAGATGAGGGGAAATGGCCTTAAGTTGTGCTAGGGGAGGTTTAGGTTGGGTATTAGAGAAATCTGCTGGGCCTACCAAAACCAGCACTGGAGAAAAGCCATTATTTTCTGAACCTTGGGAGATAAAAGGGCAAAAAATTGCAGATAGAAGGAGTGTTTGAACATTTCTCTGAAGAAGAAGAAAAGTCTGTCTCATGAGTACTGCTTTTGTTGTAGTTTGCTGTCTTGCATAATATTGAAAAATGCCATTTGTTATATGAGATGAACTGTCATCTCTCCTCTTGTTCTCAGATTTTTCTTTAAATACATCCTGTTCTTATTAGGCAATATGGTTTTGTCTGTAAACATTCCAAGAACTGTAGATGAAAATAGGTGCTCACTGACAATGACACAAGATGAGATAAGAAAAAAAAGTCAACAACAATTAAAAAAAAAAAATAAATGAATAATGTTGTGGGAATTCTGACCAGAGTAATGAAAGCCTGGGTCTAGCCAAGCCGCAGGAACCAGTCAAGGATGTGGTCCTCTCCAGACCCATCTGGTGTCCTGATCAAACCATATGCCCTCTTTACCTTTGTCAGACATTTTCTTCATGCTCTGGTCTGCTCCAATCTCCTCTGTTTAGCTGCCAATGCTCTCCAGACCCTCCACACCTTCTCTGATCCTCTCCAGGTCCCTTCATTGGGGTCTGGAGCCTCTCTGTCCTTTCCATATACACTGTGGATCCCTCCAGACCCCTCCATTTGGGGTCTGTGCTCTGTGAACATAGTATCCTGTGCTCTGTGAACCTTGTCCTTCCAGGTTCCTCCATTTGCCATCTGAAGGGTGTTTGAACCCTTACCCTAAAATGAAGTGTCACTTCAACAGAGCTCTTTGGATACCAAATGCACAGTACTTCATGCTCAAAAGGAATAACAAGAAATAGCTCATTGCAGACCATAGACCTCAGCTTTACTAACTGTGCCAATCAGGACAGTAGTGCTTTCCAGCTCTGAAGGCTCTTCTCCCTTGTGCCATATCCTAAGCTGAACCCCACAGTCATTTCAGGAGATCTAGAGGATGCATCTCCTAGCTGCGAGTGTGAATATGGAGCCTAGAAGAGGAAAAGGACTGAATAACTGAAAGGGATGAATTTAAGCATAATTTTTCTCTTGAGTCTCTCCATAATTGTCCAAAGACAGCTTCCCCCCACTCACCCCTCTATTTAGCTCTATCACATTTGTTAGTCTTATTCTATTCACTATTTCATGTGTGCAGAGATAGAGATGGTTTAAGGACCTGGTTTCCTTAGGTTAGATATTAGGAGAAATTTTCATTACTGAAAGGGTTGTGCAGCATTGGAATAGGCTGCCCAGGTAAGTGTTTGAGTCACCATCCCTGGAGGTCCTCAAGAAACATGTAGATGTAGAACTTAGTAGCGTGGTTTAGTGGTGGACTTGTCAGTACTAGGTTAAAGGTTGGACTAGATGATCTTAGAGGTCTTTTCTGATCTGAATGATTCTATGAATCCAACACACAGGTTCATGTGAGCAGGCAGGCATTCATGCCCAGGCATTCTTCCATGCATGTGTGACTGTGCCAAGCCTGAGTATGTCAGGAACATGCTCCTCCCTCCCTGGCCAGTGGAGGAAGAAAATCAAACCACAAAGACAGACGCCAGGGAGGGTGGCAGTGCAGTAAGACCCTACTTTGGGCTGGGAGCTGCGCCCAAACTGAACTGAACATGCAGTTCCTGCACAGTGAGGTTTCTATCCAAGCTGCTCCTGCTAATAAGTCACCCAAGGGAGGGGGTGGCACTGAGATACTGAAGCACTTGCACAGGTCCTGGACATAACACTGTGTTGTGGTTTAACACAGACAGCAGCTAAACACCACACAGCTGTTCGCTTACCCTCTCCCCCTCCCTCTCTGGGATGGGGGAGAGAAATGAGAAAACCGAAGCCTGTGGGTTGAGATAGAGACAGTTTATTAAGACAGAAAACAAAATAACAATAACAACAACAACAACAACAATAATAATAATAATAATATGTACAAAACAAGTGATGCACAATGTAATTGCTCACCACCTTCTGACTGATGCCCAGCCTATCCCCGAGCAGCTGCTCTCCCCCAACCCTGGCTAGCCACCCCTATATATTGTTTAGCATGACCCCAGATGGTATGGAATACCCCTTTGGCCAGTTCTGGGTCTGTCCCCTCCCAGCTCTTGCTGCACCCCCAGCCTGCCTGCTGTTGGGACAGAGCGAGAAGCTGAAAAGTCCTTGGCTTAGTGTAAGCACTGCTCTGCAACAGTGTTATCAACACTATTTTCATCCTAAATCCAAAACATAGCACCCTACCAGCTACTAGGAGGAAAATTAACTCTATCCTAGCTAAAACCAGGACACACTGGGAACTCAGGAAAGGCTTTGGATATCTAAAGATAGGCACCCAAACCAGAGATAGGCAAATGCTTCTAGGACTGTCCTCCAGATAGGATTTCTGTGGTACAAAGTAGAGACCAAGGTTGCTATAGACTGCTCAGCAAGGATTTCTACTCAACAGTCTCTTTTATTCCTTTCTCCAAATCCCTTTTGCCAGAAGCCAAAAGGCAGGTCAAAACCATGCAAATCTGGCAATATCAACCTGCCAGCTGTGGGACAGGACACTGCCTGGTCTGTGTGTCAGGTGGCCTCAATTAGCTAAGTCTGGACCCATTTTCACAGAAGCAAATGTATGTGTATCAGGAGGGACAGAGCAGGCAAGGGTGTGCCCAGACTGGGAAAGACAGCTGGGGCTGGAAGTTCAGGGCCAGGTTTTTGCTGTTAGAAAGGAGATGAGATGGGACACAGAGCTCCTGCCATGTCCCTCTACCACATCACAACCACTGATGTTGTGAATGGTGCCTGGTTCCCTTTCCCAGCACGGTGCAGTGCAGGTGACAGCAGTAGCAGAAATACCAGCACTGGATGTGCAGGAGGGACCCCTGTCTAGTATGGGATTGGGTCCTTTTGTGACCCCCCAGGGCCAGGTGAAAGTCCCTCCTGACATCCTCCTGTGGAGACTCCACCATGCAAGCTGCTGTGATGGCCGAGCGGTGAAGGCGTTGGACTTGAAATCCAATGGGGTTTCCCCACGCAGGTTCAAATCCTGCTCACAGCGGGAGCTTTTACTGACAGCCCCTGTCCTCTTGTCCACAGGGGGGACAGATGGATGTGACCCCACCTGCTACTGACACCAGTCTCCTACTGGCCCCCTTCCCTTTAGGATGACGAAGACTATGTTCATTGGAGCAGCCCTGCACACCTACATCTCATTATCACAGGAAGAAACCCACACACACAGCTGCAGCATCACTGTGTTTGCTACAGCGGTAGCATTCTGCTCTGCATTGCCCTAATCCCTGCAGCCACATCACCCTCCCTGAAGCCACATCACTCTGCTCCCTGCAGCCACAGGACAGGCTCTGGCTGCCCTCCATGCAGGACAGCTTTCTGCTGGAGGTGCACGCCTTGTGGCAGTGAGGGAGAGTCAGTTGCTGCTGACCCCAAAAGTTACCCAAGCACTGACCCCACATCATTCCAAACCCCAAGATCTGCTCCAGGGCACTGCAGGAAAAGGCTGGAACCTGCAGTGGGGGGAACCCCTTCCCTGGCTGGGAATCGAACCCAGGCCGTGGCAATGAGAGTGCCCAATCCTGCCCACTAGACTACCAAGGATAAGATGAGGGTAATGGTGACAGATTCTGTGATGGTGACCAACCAAGCTCTGAAGGGATATGGATACATGGACCCCACAGACAGAGGGGAAGACTGGTTGGTATGGATGCCACAGACTTTCTGTGGGACTTTGCAGGAACATCTGCTGCTTTCTGAGAGCTATGGTATTGGGCAGACCCTCTGTGCAAGAGGATGCCATCTCTGCCAGGTATGGGAAGCAGAACTTAGCTATGCTGAGGCTATGATCACCAATGAAGGCAGGTTTGGGAAAGACAATGATGTCCAATTGCTCAAGAAAACAATCAGCAGTACCCAAGGAGGTTCAGCCCTGCTGCTGATGGAGCAGGCACCCCATTTGTGCTGCTGTGCATGGCCAGGCTAAGGTGACACAAATCACAGGTGATCATGGACACAGCAACCCCAGTTCATGGAACTCAGCCAGAGTGCCCCTGAAATTGGGTGAAGCAGAACAGCATAGGCACAGGCTGATGATTACTAGCAGAGCTTTCCCCTGCTCAAGGGAAACAAGGTTCTGAGTCCTTGTGCTGGTAGAGGGGCTGTGTCTGGGGTCCTCATTCCTACTTGGTGCACAGTAAAATCTGTATCTTGTTTTCCCAGGTGCCATCTTTTGAGAGTTTGGCTGGAGCTGCAAAGAGAAGGTGACCCTAGTTTACAGAGAGAGTCCTTCTAAAGGAGCAGAGCCTTTTGCCTTCATTTACCCCACAGAAGGAAGATGAGTAAACACTTGCCCACTTGCTCTGGGAACTGTGCTGCAGGAGGGGACAGGTGAGGGACACAGGCAGCACTACATGGGTATCATGCAGCAGTGGCACTTGTCATCCACCAACCCTTGCCCCAAGCACCTCACTTAGCATTTTTTATTTCAGAACAGTATTTTTTCTTAAGTGAAATGTCTTTTTCAGTCTTATTTTGTTAAGTGAAATTTATTGGACAAAATCCCTGGAGCTTAAGTGAGGTTAGGCTGGGACAAAAACAAAACCTGACTTCTCCCCCAGTGCCTGTGCACATCCCCTAAAAAAAAAAAAAAAAAAAAAAAAAAAAAAAAAAAATGACTTTCTGCTGAACAAAACAGAGAAGAGCAGAGGGGTTCGGAGTGGGCCCCCATTCCTCGGGTGGTTGCTGCCAGCGTGGGCAGCACCACGTCAGGCTGCAGGGAGACGAGCCCCACGCTTGCACCTGGGGCACTGCAGGGCTTCCCAGCAGACGGGCGAATGGTGACTACGATGCAGAGGAACGAAAAGGCTCCAGGAGCATTTCCCACAAAAGACAGCAGAGGGCTCATGCACCTTGCGCACTCATGCATGGTTCAGAAAAGTAAATGATGTGCAGGACAAGGGAGCTCTCTCTGCTTCTTCACCAGCCTATGCTACACCCGTGTCTTTAGCTGAATACACAAAGGAATGTGCCATCACAGCCTCTTCCTTCCTTCCTTCCTTCCTTCCTTCCTTCCTTCCTTCCTTCCTTCCTTCCTTCCTTCCTTCCTTCCTTCCTTCCTTCCTTCCTTCCTTCCTTCCTTCCTTCCTTCCTTCCTTCCTTCCTTCCTTCCTTCCTTCTCTCTCACATCCCCCAGCACAGTTCCTATTCCTGTCAGTGTTGGCCAGGGTCCCTTGACGGGGACTTGCTCACACAGAGTGCCCTGGGGAGGCTCCTTCAGGGCTCTCCCTGCCCCATGCAGCTCCCTAAAATGGCCACACAGCTCCCCTCTCCATCCAAACTCTGGCACGGTCCGCATGGACCCCCTGCAGTCCTTCCTTGACATGGTCTGGGGTCACAGAGGGACATCCAGGGACAGCTCCCCTGTCCCTATGGTGCCCTGGCCTCTACCCAGTCATGCTGTGCCCACTGAATGATGACTGCTGCTTGCTGCCTTTGCCTGAGGAGCTGTGCTGCAGGAAGCAGGAAAGGACAAAGGGAGGCAGTGGATAACACTGGAGGACTGACTAGTGAATTGCAGAGTAGGATGAAGAGAGCAGAGAAGAGTGTCACCTTCCCTCAAGAGCAAGGATGGAGCCAAGACAAAAGAACAGGGCCTCGCATCTTTGCAATTCTGCAGCATCTCAGCCATGTCCCCACCACAAAGACCTGCATAGGGCCAAAGCCCCAGTGTGAGGGATGAGGCTGGGTGTTAGAGGACGCATGGCCGAAAGCACGACAGACACCAGTAGAGTCAGATCATGCTCCATTTTATTGCCCGAATAGCCTAACTTTTATAGTGAACTTAGCAGGGGCGGATAGTGTTTCACACAAGATTATTGGTCAACAGCACTCAGACAAACAACTACAAGAAAACAACCCCACCTGCAAGAAAACAACCCCCTTGTGATTATCAGTCATGTAGACCTTGTCCTTGAAGCCAGCTGCTGGTAACAATATTTTTCTGAATTCCTCAGCTGGGCTGTGCAGTGGACTCCAGAGACACCTAACATTATTGCACCCCTTGTGCTCATTAGGGCAGAGGGGAGAGGGGAGTCGTGCTGGGCTGAGGTGCAGATACCCTGCATCATCAGAAAGATATGCAGATTTCATGGTTTTGGTTGCCTCTACAAGCTCCAACAGAGCATGGGCTCTGGCAGTCTTGTGGTTGGGGCAGTGTCAGTATCTCTCTGTGGTTTCTTAGATCTCTATCTGGGACTTTCAGATGTTTTGTCATAGGCAGTAACCAGTCTGCTGGCTGCAGCAGCCTCACTTGCATGACACATACTGGGCACAGTCTCTGGCTGTGATGGCAGAGGACTGAGAGGTGGGTGATTGCCACCCCCTGAATGCAACAAGGAAGCAATGCAGTCCAGAAGCTGCACCTTGTCAGCAGTGTGCAGGGCTGTGTGTGATGTGCAGCTGTGGGGGATGAAAATATTTTCTAAAAGCACTACTCCTTTGAAGGACAAGTCCCAGCCCCAGGGGCAGCCTTGGAGCAGCAGGCACAGGTCAGGACCCAGTACAAAATGCAGCCACCATTGCAGCAAGGAGATGGGGCTGAGATGCATGGCCTTGCTTTGTACCCCATTGTGGATCTAGGGTATATAATGCAATAAGTGCATAAATTAGCCAGAATATTTGGCTAAGTGCAATACTAAAATACATTCAGCAGAGGAGTAGCAATAAATAATCCCTCTTTCCAACTCAAAGAGTAGGACATCCCTTGGAAAATCCCAGTTGAGGTTTTGTCTCTGACAAAGCCCAAGTGCCTGTTAGCATATTGATGTTCTGCCCCAAATTGCTGCCACCAGGCATTTATGACAACCCCATGGTGCCAGTCACAGCAGCTGCACTATCTCTATCACTGGGTTCAGCTCCAGACCCTTCACATTAGTTTGAGGGCAGGAGTTCTTGGGGTCCCCAGGGCACTTCACCTGCCTGGCATCCCCCCTCTAGCCCACCGGGAGAGCTCCTGCCTGCTCATCTGGGAGGGAGGTTTGGGGAAGCCTTAAGTTCTTGCTGTCCTGTAGCACAGAGCCCTCCTGCAGCACCTCTCATTCTCCCAGTTTTTGGGGACATAATGGTGAAAGGGACACCATGCCGTGGGAACAGAACACAGCTCCTATGGCAGTCCACTGCACTGCAGGAGCCACAGGACGGCAAGGAAACCCCAGGGAGAGGGGCTCGTGGTGCCTCGTGAGCAGCACTTTTCTCTGGGAGCCAGGCATGAAATTCACGGAGAAACCACAGGCTGTGAGCTGGCAAATGTGGTGCCAGATGAAGAGAAGAGGGAGGTGGAGAAAAGGGAAATGCTCCCTGCAGCAACCCGGAGAGCCCATCGCGAGGCCCATGACTGTGAGTGTGCACATGGTGATGGGGCTCTGCCTTGGCATGAGATCAGGTCCCAAGCAGGGGAGCCTCCTGCTCTGCCTTCTTCATCCCACCTTCCCCCAAGCCCAGGTTGGTGCTTGTGTTTGCCCCACATGTCTGGGAGAAGTCAGTGTTTGTAGAGGTGGACTTCAAGGTGGACTTACCAGGCAAGCACCCCCTTTCTTGGCTGATGCTGGTGTGTACTGGGAGGTCCTAAGCTCCATGCTGGGAGCACAGCTTTGAGGGTTTTGTGTCTCTCAAAGATTGCCCAGGGCTACAGCCTCCCCAGGGTGCCAGCTATCCTTGCTACCTGCACAGGCAGTGGTGCTTGGAGCATGCACACTGCCCACGCTGCCCCTCACATGTGTCCCAGCCCACCATAGGACCCCCAACTGGACCTGGTCCCAAGCCATTCAAGGGGCTGAGCACCTTTGTGATCAGGACTTGGGTTCTTAAAAAGGACATTGGGTTGACATCTTCCTGGCCCTGTGGGAGGCTGCTGAGATGAGCTTGTTGGGGTTTGCTGTCATCTTGGTGAATCTAAGTGCAAACCTGCTTCTCAAGAGCTATCGCATATCCTGTCTTGGTCAGTATAGCCCTCGTGAGGATGCTGGTTTGTTCAGACTTACCCCACCTTACACAAAGGCTATTTTAGTATTTCCTAAACCTGCTGCTTCCTCTTTTTTTCAGTATTTCTGAGGCAAAGGTGCCGTGACATCAGCTCTGTTACGCTTTGGAAATTCCGAATACTTGCCTTGAAATCTGCTGCCACCCCTATAAAAAGCAAGGAGCATCCAAACCATCTTGCACCAGACGAAGGAGAAACCTGATCTGATCCTGCTTCTGCCTTGCAGCTCGCCTCCGTCCATAATGAACATCTTTAGTGCAGCCCTCTCCATCCTCCTGGTTGCTGGCCTCTTTTCTCAGGCTTTTTCTGGTCCAAGTGAGTACAACTCTCTGCTCTCCTGGGGTGGGATGTTGGCATTCATGATTTTTGCTCTGAAGGCAATAATTTTGAAGAAGAGATGGAAAAAGTTTCAAAGATTAAAAACCTGTGTGAATGGCTTTTCATGCTTTGAATTGGTTTTCCTTTCCAGCATCCTTTTAACTTAGGGAGGTAATTATGAATTTTACATCGCAAGGATTAAAGGTTTCAGGTTTCACAACTCTGCTTCTGTTACCAGGCTTTAGGAGTGATCCTAGAGTGACCGAGGGGATGTTTATCATTGGTAGTGAGGGAGAGAGCCTTTAGCAAGACACTCTAGCAGTGACTTTCATTAAGCACTGTCATTTTTTGCTGACTTTATGGTTAATTTGGATAAGAAGAGGGCTCCACAGCTGAGTAAGGGAATGGTTGCTCATGGTAGACTCATGCTGTCCTTCCTGATCTCTTCCAGTTGGAGCTGACACAACCATCTGCTGCTTCAGCTATACCTCACAGAAGCTGCCCCAGAGTCATGTGAAGGATTATTTCTACACCAGCAGCAAATGCCCACAGCCAGCAGTTGTGTAAGTACTGGCTCCTGCTCTGAGCTCTTTGGGAAAGGCTCCACCAGTCTTTGGGCTCTGCTCCAAAGTTTCCTGCCATCCACTGGGACTAAGAGCATGGTGGTGTGAGGAACCATGCATGAAGTCAGGGGGCAGCCACCACAGGCCCCACATGCTGTATGTGAGCACTCATCCTCCTCAGCTGACAAATAGGGCCATCCTGGTGCTGGGAACAAGGTGTGGGAAGGATATTCCTGCATAGCCAGCAGGACCTCCCTGTGGCCATGAGCCCAAGGCACATAACGTGCCACTTGTGAGACTTGTACCTGATGTAGACTAGGGGTCTGAGGCCAGCAGATGCTTGCCCCAGAAATGCCAGATGCCCATACACTGCTTCCAGGCTCACCTCCAGACTGGACAGGGACAGGAATGTCTGAGCATGGGGGCTTCTCCCAGGGGACCTAGAGCTCTCCTTGATGCATGGGTTTAGCTGGCTCCCCTGGAGCTTGTGGTTTATGGGAGGGTAAATGATCCCCTTGGGAGCCAGCACTGATCACAGGACAGGTCAGTAGGTGTCCAGAAAGCGACCCAAGGCCCTGGCTGCCACTTCGGCATGTCCTTTCTACCTCCAGAACTATAACACCTCTCTGCCTGGCTTGACAGGTTCATCACCAGGAGGACTCGGCAGGTCTGTGCTAAACCTGATGCCAGGTGGGTGAAGGAATATGTGAACTTCCTGGAGCTGCACTGAGCACTGGGAGCTGAGGGGAACCTGCCAGGAGAGTCCTGCAAGACCATCCAGCAAAGTCATGGCATGGACAAGAAATCCTGCTTGTTCTGAGCACCGAGGCCAACAGACGCCTCAGGGGCCTTGAATTTCCTTTCGTCTTGCAAGGGCGTTGTTTATCTTTTACAATTTAGCCACCCCTACTGGGCAGCTATGATGCTGGGGACCTACCTCCTGGCCTTGCAGACATGGCCTGGCATAGCCTGCTGTGTGAGCTGTGACTAAACTCCATCCACTCCTTGCGCCTCTGCTGCTAGAATGGGAGGGGAATCTTATCTTAGGAGCTATTTGTGGGAAGTGGTCTGTCAAAACTAGGTGTAAGTGCTGTCATGTAAATGCAGTCTGACTACCAAGCCAGCTGGCTGAACCCTGCAGTACAGCAGATGCTGTGAATGAGATTCAATGAATGAAATCCTTCCTTAATGGAAGATATGGTACACTGGATATTTATGGGATGCTGGTTGTGGAACCATGTTGTTCAGCCTTATTCTCAAAATGCTGTGTCTTGCTGGTACCAAAGAATAAAGATTTTCTCTCGCTCTCTTCACTCTGTGTCATCTCTTGCCCAGCCCCAGAGGAAGGCAGAAAGCACTTGGTCCTGGGAGTGCTGGAGTGTGACGGGACCTTTCTGCTACACAGCCCAGCACCTGCCTACCCCAGAGCTGGTGCTTGGAAGGTACTTGTCTAGGAGGACTCCACCACAACCACCTTGGGAGAGGCAGGAGACTGGCCATGACTTCCCACCTGGAAATACCTCATCCTTCTTTTTCCTAAGTCTTCCCTCCTGCATTGCCTCCCTAGTCTCCAGCACCCAGCACTGCCCAGGGCTGCATCCTCCCAGCCCCTGCTCTGCTGTGAGCCAGTCCTTGCCCCCATCACGAGTGACCAACGCCAGGAGCTGGTAGAGCTGGTCCCGCAGGATCTGATGCTCTGCTCTGGCCCTATCTTCTTAGTGTTTTACCACAGGCACCCATTATCTGCTGCAGATCTGTCTGCAGCTGGTTTGCAAAGGAAACCTGAATTTGGTTTTAAAAAGCACACTGAGTAAAAACAAGAAAAACACTTTGTCAAGCTATGGTTTGCATTTAAAGCTTGCTGATGTCTTTGTGGGTGGAAAGCGAAACTGCTGGGTCTGATCTCCTGCCACTGAAGCTCTGTGCAGGGGGGAGAGGACCTTCGCAATGTGCCCTGGGCTGCTTCCATCAAAGCTGCCTGAAGCAAAAAAGAGCTTTTGTAAGCTGACCTGACCTTGTGCAGGCAGTTTGTGCATGTCCATGTTCACCTCCCAGGCCATTGTTTACAAGGAAATGAGCTCCTCTTCACTCACTGGGACTTATTTCTCAGCCCTCCCCTCATTGCCATAATTTTCTTCCATAGTTTGGAGCAAGCAAACCAGTGTGAGATGATACAGTTTCTGTTAAATACCCCAAGCCCACTGGTGCTACAGTGGTCTGCAGGTGTTTGTGTTGTCTCCTGTCCTCCCCTTGCCCATCACCACCTTTCCACAGGTCTCCCTGATTAATGACCACACTTTCCTATGAAGTTCTTTATTAGCTGCCTCAAAGTCTCAATTTCTGGCAGAATCTGAGCACAGAGCTCTAACCCACTGCTCCCAGGGCTCTCTACAGACCGAAGCTGTGTTCCCTGCAGCCTGGGGCAGGAAACAGATGCAGAAGCTTCGCCAAGCTAAAGTGCACAGTGGACACTGTCATTGCCCAGAGGATGGTGGAGGTGGTTTCAGTGAAGAAGGGGCTGCCCGGCTCAGCACGAGGCCTTGCAGCCCTGCTGTGCTTTCATCTGACTGGCTGAGCTGGCAGCATGTTCTTACAGTGAGAGCAGGCAACAGGGAGCCCGGAGACATCTGTGTATGTGTCCATGTCAAAATATCACAACCCAAAATGATCCCGTCCTTGAATCCTGGCAGGTCTCCTGCCTGTGTAGTGTCCACATGCTGAGAGGGTCCTGTCCCCGGGGGACCCAGCTGTGGAGGGATTCCAGATCCTTGGTGATGGGATACAAGGAAACAACTTCAGGCAGAACAGAGTGGCTCTCCCTAGGGATGGGGAAGAAAAGTGTAGGGGGTGGAGTTGGGTGCAGGGCACCCCATGGGACAGGAACCATCAAGGAGGCACAGATGAAAGAGGCAGAGAGCTGGGAGGTTGAGGACAGAAGCAGAGGAGGGAGAGAGAGGTTGCAGTAGAGGAAGGGATGCGAGCGCCCAGGCCTGGGATGGGAAGAGCCCTGTCTGGTCAGTGGTGTTCCCAGGCATAAGAGCAGGGTCCCCAGGGGTGCTGCCTCCAACCCACCTTGTCAGAAGCCTGTGGAATGTACAGAGACCTGTCAGCAGGAGATGGGGGACAATGAAATCCACATGGGTGTCAGGTCTGGTGCTCACAGCAGCCTTGTGGCTGGGGCCCTGCACATCCAGGGTTCTGCAGGGCTTCGGGGTCCTAAAGGATGTGAGGTTGTGCTCCCTTTGCCCTGTCTGGCAAACACCATGAGTGAGAAGAGGGGGCCATGGTGTTCATGACACTGAAACTACTTTGCAAGAGGAGGAAAAGAAGCTGGGGCTGAGATGCCATGCTGATTCATGTGTCCCCAAAAACTTCACAAATGCCCTCACCCAGCAGTGGTGGAGCAGCTCAGACCATTTTTTTCCTGGTGGTGAAGATGTGGAGAGGACCAGGAAGCCTTTGTGGTGAGGAAGGGATGCACCACTGCAGAGCTGCACTGTGGTGCCACATCAAGGCTGGGAACTGTCTTTTGTGTGACCGCTGACCACTGTGCAGGCAGCCAGCCAAGGGGAGGTGCTGAGAAACCAGAGAAGGTCCCATGAAAGACTCCTGGATCTGCCTCCACTTGCTGCAGGCTTTGGCAGGCAGGAAGGAGGACGACAGACTGCAGGCCTGAGTGGTTGCTGCAGAGTAGTTGGTGTCTGCTGGGGCAGGCATCATGTGGACATAGATCTCTGCACACCACACACATCACCCAGGGGCTCCTCCTCAGTCAGGCTGGGATGGTTTTGTGGTGGTTTATGTAGCTGAATTCCACCACAACCTCTCTATTTCTCTTCCCCTCCTTGAAGGAAAAAGGGGAGAAAATATGACTGAAAGGGCGCCACGGTTGAGATAAGGACATGGAGATTTATTGACAAACAGTTATTGTCATGGGCAAAACAAACTCAGCATAGGAAGATTTATGTAATTTATGGCCTATCACTACTGGATTACAACAGTGAGAAACTAAAAACAAATTTAAAAAAACCTTCCTCCCCACCCACCCTCTTCTCTGACCTCTCCTGAGTGGCACAGGGAAATGGGGAATGGGATCTGCAGTCAGTCCCTGACGCTTCATCTCTGCCACTCCTTCATGGTCACTCTCTGCCCCTGCTCCATGCAGGGTCCCTCCCACAGGACACCGTCCTTCCTGAACTAAGCCTGCGGGGGCTGCCCACAGGCAGCAGTTCCTCAATAACTGCTCCCACATGGCTCTGTACCACGGGGTCCAACCCCCATGAGCAAACTGCTCCAGCACGGGTCCCCCACAGGCAGCAGCTCACCACAGGCCCCTGCTCCTGCGTGGGCTCCTCTCCACGGGCTGCAGCTCCAGCCTGAGGCCTGCTCCTGCTGGGGGTCTCCATGGGCCACAGCCTCCTCTAGGCTACATCCACCTGCTCCACTGGGAGGCTCCTCCATGGCCTGCAGCATGGAGATCTGCTCCATGTGGGACCCATGGGCTGCAGGGGGACAGCCTGCTCCACCAGGTGCCTCTCCACAAGCCGCAGGGGAACTTGTGATGCGTACCTGGAGTACCTCCTGCCTCCTGCTGCACTCACCTTGGGGGTTGCAGGGCTGGTTCTCACTCATCTCTCTCCCAGTTGTTGTTGCACAGCAATTTTCTGTTTTGTTTTGTTTTGTTTTCCCACCTTTCTTAAATCTGCTCTCACAGAGGTGCAAACATCACTTCTTGGCTCAACTCTGGCTATCAGTGGGTCCTTTTTGGAACCAGCTGGAGCTGGCTCTGTTCTGACATGAGGTCTCTTCTCACAGAGGCCAACCCTGCAGACCCCTGCTACCAAAACCTTGCCACATAAAACCAAGACAGATTTCCCAGAATAACATCCCATCCTTCTACAGGGCTTGTCCCTTCACCAGTACAGGCAGGTCTTTCTCAGCCACCTCCCTGCAGCTGGAAAATCTCTCTCCTTGCCAGTGCAGAGTGATGGCCAGTCCCAGATAACACCCAACAAACCCAACTCTTGGTCCCAAGATAGAGAAAGACTTGTGGGGTCAAGTCAAAAGCTTCCTGAATGGGCCCAGGGCTGGCTGCTGGCACCAGCTGGTAGTGTATGAAGGCTCCTTCTCACATTTCCCGGAAAGCTTCTGCAAAGCAAGCACGAAGCAGTGCACAGCTGTGACAGGGCTGTCTGAAAGAGATTTGGAGTGTAGGACTGAATCCCTACAACCAGAAGGAGACACATCAGGGATGCTGACCCTGCCATCCCACACACATGGAGAGTGAGAGCACCTAACCCTAACCATTCCCACCCCAGAGACCTTGGGACTTTCTCCCCACTGGGCAAGGATGGGCAAACAGGACACAGGCTTCCTGCACCACCAGTGAAGATATGCTGAAGTCTGTAGTGGGAAGGGGCAGTAGTTCCAACAGCTTCAGCCCCCCTTGCCCTATCTGGCTCTGTGGGCAGTCCCCAGTCAAGGAAAGCTCCAGCTGGACTTCCTGAAAGGCCTTGCCATTGCTTGCCTGTGACTGGACTCCCCAGGAACTTCTTGTGCTCTCCCAGAGTCCTCAGGCATAATAAGGAAAATCAACCATGTACTACCAGCAGAGAACAAGCGCTCCTGCTGGGCCATGTTCCAGGCCAAAGATTCAGAGCATCCCATGCCTGTTTGTCAGGCCTTACAGGTCACAATGATGAGACCTTCTTCCTCCAGGAGAACAAAAACAACCCAAAGACAGAAGTGGGTTCACCTTGGGAGTAGAGGGCAGCAATAAGGAGAGCAACCAGAGAGACCCTTACTTTCCCAACTAGAGCTAAGCAGACATACAGATCATTTCTGTGCTCATCACTGATCCAACCAGTCCTTGCTTTCCATAGGGAAGCACCAGTGATGGGTGCTATAAAAATGGGTTTAGGAGAAAGGTTTCCTGAGTGATGTGGAGCTGCCACTCAGGAGCTGCCACACAGACAGCATTACATAGCTTAGAAAGACAAAATTCAAAGACACTGAGTGGTGAGGTCAGATCCAAAACAACAGCTAACACAGAAGAGCTGCAGGGGGAGGCTGTGACAGGATATGCCTCCCTTAATACTTCAGCAAAGTTGTCCAGAAGTAACCACAACTCCACTCCTCATGGTGAGGACAGCTAAGAGAGGTAGGAGGCAAGAAGTGCCTCCTTACACTCTTTACCCCCTGAGGGCTGATGAAGCGGATAGCTGCAGAATCGGGTTAGGAAGAATGGCCATAGGGAGAGAATGCTGCCTGTGGGGTTGCTCACCACCTATCCCAGGGCTTTTCCCAGATTCACAGGCAGTAAGGGAAGAGCTAAATAGGGTTCAAGCTCCCCAAATGACCAGAGAGGACCAAGATACCAGGTTTAGCCTCCAGTAGTGCCCAAGGTTTGATGCTTTGCCCATGGGACTACAAAGGTCTTTTGACACTCTGGGTGCCTTCTGGGCATTACTGAGCACAGGCAGGGAAAGAGAAGCCTGTGCACGTTCAGCAGCCTCAATATGCCAGTCTCCTTAGTTTCTGTCCACCTCACTAAACACACAAGAAGCCTTGTAGCAAGCAAGAAAGAGCTGGGAAAAATCTGGTGTTGTCCCAAGCCTCAGGAGAGGACCATTGCAGGCAGCTGATGCATCGCCCCGCAGCCCTGCCCTGCCTTGCCTAGAGCTAGCGGCAGACAAGAGGCTGGGGGCAGGCTGCTCCCCTGCACCCAGGTGCACCCCATTGTTCTGAGCCTCCCCCCCCCCATATCTCACACTCGTACTGGCTCACTGGAAGCCAGGGCTGGGGTGTCAGTGAGCAGGGCTGGCACAACTGCTGCTCCGGGAGCTCCAGCAAGGAAACCGAAAGCAGAGAGTCTGAGGGAAATTCCCACAGAAGCCTGGGCTTCCAGCCAGGGACTGTCCGGAAAAGATCCAGCTGCAGAGCCAAGCTCCTCCTGCCTCTCCCGACTGTCGGGTCTGGAGCATAACCTCCCACCCCCCCAGGCTCCCTGCATCAGTGCTCTGTCCCCTCACAGAAAAGAGGATCGGGGAGTATTTGGGGAACAAAGCTAAAGGCATGTTGGCCGTCGGGTTGGGTAAGATTTTTGCAGTCATGCTGACCCCCCCTGGTCCCTGCTTTAAGCTGCTCCTGTCTGCTAGAACCCTGCTGAGGAGAGAGAGAGAAAGGAGGGGGAAGCTGCTCATCCTCCCAGCTCAGCAGGCAGAAACAGGATTGCAGAAGACCCCTCCACATGGTCCCCATCACCAGCGCCATCTCCTGGGACACAGAACAACGCTCATGGCCAGGGACAGGGCTGGGTCTGCCCATGCTGCCCCTTGGGTCCCCCATGAGCCTTCCTGCCTGAGGTTCAGCAGGGAAAACACAACACTAGAGGGAAATCACAAGACAGCTGAGAGGTGCTTTCCCAGTCTCAGGGCAGCCAAGTCTGACCTATAAGCAGCAGGGAAAAAAATGAAACAATAAGAGACTTTTTGCATTAGGAAGAAGAAATACTGACTGAACAGAGCAGACAATGTGCTGAGCATGACACAGGAAACTGCGCCCAGCACTACACTTTCTCCATTGGGACCTGCACTATTGCAAAGCCTTGTCCTGGGAACAACAGCTGGGATAAAGCAGGTTTGCTGGTGGTTTTTTTTCACCCCAGCAGCACAACTGAACTGTGTTTTTGTTTACTGGTGGGAATGTGAGGAGCAACTCCATTGGGATGCTCAGAGAGCCAGGGTGCCTGCTGTCTTCTGCTGCCAGCCAGAAGGACCCAGATATATGCTGGGGCTGGTGGCAGAGCTGCAGTGGTGTCCTGGAGGAGCAGGAATATGGGACAAGTGATGTTGCAGGGCTGCTGACAATATGGGTGTGGTGCCTGAAGGCTCCATTATGGGAACTGCGTCACCTTCACTGGCACAAAGCTCCAGAAGAGCACGCTTGTGGGCAGGGAGTGCACACTTGTGGGCACATGGGTGGCTCACGTGTCCTCTGTGCCTGTCAGCTTCGCGCACAACCCCAAAGCCATGACAGCCTTCCCCAGTCGTGCCCTCTGAAGTGTGCCCAGCCACTGCCTTGTCACACAGACAGTGCCCATCTGGGGACCAAGGCACCTGAGGTGTGTGTGGGGCACCTTCTTGTGTGTGCGAGGCTATGTGTGTGCACTGGCGTGTCTGATTTTGTAGAGGATGTGGGAGGCAGAGGTATACGTGGTGGGGGAACAGAGTCAGAGGATATTTACATGTCTGTCGTATGGAAACAGCATGGTTTTACCTCAAACCATTTCCCATTATCACATGTCATCTAGAGTGTGTCAATGGGCTCAGTGGTGAGGTCTTGTCTCTGTGCTGGTGAAAGGGAAATAAAGGGGCGAAAAATAAAAACGCTTTATCCAAATCCATGTTTTATCCAAATTCTTTATTCTCCAGAATCATAATTTCACACAAGTAAGCCAGGGCCACTCGTTGTCCTATGCTGAGACTCTGAGCTGCCCTCCTGTAAATACCCTCCCTGCCACCCTCCTATAAATAGCATTATGATCCACCGATGAAAATACCATCTATCTCATATGATCATTTCTTAAATAAATTAAAACAATAAAAGAACAATAGAGGCGCAGTCCCATGGGCCTTTCTGGGCCACAGGCAGAGGTGTCAGGCTGACTGATGACGTTTCAGACTGGTCTGTGCAAGCTGAGTGCAAGCAGCAACACCCCAACATGGGGTGTCTCATGGTGCCCTTCCCACAGTCCCTGGGAGCTGCATGCAGACGGTGTGGTATCGTGCAGCTCCTGCCATCCCAAAGCCCTGCTCTGTCACAGGGGCTCTGGATGACAAGACTCATGACAGCAGCTGTGCCTCCTATCTGGCTTTGCTCAGTTCCGCTTCATGTTCTGCAGGTATCTTTGCACCCAGGTGTCACTTGGATTGGCACAGACTTCGCGCCCTTTCTTTGTGATGAACCTGTGGAACAGGGATGAGACACGTGAGGTCTCTGCTCAGACCAAGATCCCAGGTTTGGGGTATTGCAGGAGGTTCTCCCTTGTGTCCCAAGCTTGTGCCATGGCTGACAGTGATTTTCCCCCATTCCCATCTGCTTTTTCACACTACAGGAATATCCCTGGGAGTGCCCACAAAAGATTTGTTGGCAGTCCCTGCAGGAGCATCCCCCGCAGGTCCCTGCACATGAGCACGCACGTGCCAAAATGGCTGTGCCTGCGCTGCACCCAGGCGTCAGCCTTGATACCTACACGAGGGCTGGCAGGGAGCAGCTGGTGCTGGTGACGTAGTAATGCAGGATGAGCTTCTTTGGGAGCTTGTGGGATGTGTAAGAGAAGCAGCAGGTTGGGTGGTCAGGTCCAACTGGAAGAGACAGGGAGAGACAGCATGAGCATGTGCTGAGCTGTGCACCAGGAGCAGCCAGCCCAGAAGTGCAGGAAGCTAGGCAGGTAGGAGGGAGTGAGGAACCAGGGAATAATTAAGGCTGAAAGGGACATGGGAGATTGTCTGGTCCAATGTCAACGACCATTGCTAGGGAAGGCAAGTATAGGAGAGATTCCCACTCAGTTTTTGGGCAGTGATTGGGAACCCTAAACTATAACCAGGAATAAGTATCCCAGGTCCAGGAGGGCTGGACAGATGGCTAGTTAGATGGAGGGGCGGACGGATGGACGGAGGGATGATTTTCCAGTTCAGGGAAATTGTAATTGATTGCAGTGCAGAGTGGAGAGTGGCTGAAAAATTCCCAGCTATCTACCAGGGGATCTCAGTGGAGAAATAATAATGAAGGCTCAGCTCCATTCTTCCTTCACAAATAAGAAAGCAGGACTCACCTGGGGCAGAGGACATTTGGGAGCAAGAGGCTGCAATGAGGAGAAGAGCGAGAACAACTGAAGAGACCTTCATCTTCCCGTCAGACAAGGACAGTCGGAGCAGGACCAGGAGCTCTGGCAGATGCAACACAGACTGCATCAGCTGGATTCAGTTCCCTTTTAATAGGGAGTCCTGGAGGCAGCAGAGAAGCCCAAGTGGAAATTCCAGAATTATGATAGAGGATGTCACGAAAGTGAAATAGCCAAAAAATAATAAGGCAGAAGGAATGGGATATAGTTCACATTGGAGCCAAGAATGTTGAGCTTTGACTCAGCATTCATTTTCGTTTTTATCAAATCAAAAGGAAACTGAAGCGTGCCAAGTAGCTTGGCCACAAAGAAGGTATCTATTCATCCAAATTACAGGAGGGATTTTCCCTGTGAGTCTGTACAAAAAAAAAAAAAAAAAAAAAAAAAACATTTACTTAAGATTATGCAAGTCTGGAAAAAAAAAAAAAAAAAAAAAAAGGCACGCTCGTGCTGTTTTTATGCCGGGTGTTTGCTAAACTGCAGTGCAAGGAGCTGAGGGGTGGCTGCACTGCAGACTCTGTGCTGTCTGAATCGCTCAACCCCTACCAGTTCCACCATGCCGGGTTTAGCAGGGACCAGCCAGGAGCTGGGGCTGGAGGCACCCCTGGAGGTCACCCGGCCCAGCCCCTGCTCGCAGCAGGGTCAGCTTGAAGCCCTGCATGGGCTGTCCGTGTTCAGCTGGTCTTTGAAGACCTCCAAGGAGAGGAACACCCCAGACTCTCTGGACAACCTGTTGCAGTGTTCAGTAATAAAGTTTTACCTGAGTTTTAAATAGAATTCCTTGTGTTTTGGTGTGTGCATTGCTTCTTGTCCTGTCATAGACACTGAGAAGAGTCTGATTTCAGCTGCTTCTTTTCCCATCCACGCATGGATAAGGCCCCCCTGCGAGTCCCAGGTCTCACAGCCTCTCTTCCCATGACAGGTGCCCCAGCCGCTAAATCATCTCTGTGGCCTTCACCGGACTCTCCAGTATGACCGTACCTCTCTTTCGCTGGGGAGCCCAGAGCTGGACGCAGGACTCCAGCGATGTCTCATCAGTAGGGGGGAAGAATCTCCTTGCTGGCAGCACTCAGGCAGCCCAGGATGCTGCTGGCTTTCTTTGCCACAAGGACACACTGCTGGCTCACGTCCAGTTCGGTGCCCATCAGGACCCCTAAGTCCTTCCCTCCCAGGCTGCTTTCAAGCCAATCAGCTCCGAGCATGCCCTGGTGCACGGGGCTATTCTTCCCCGGGGGAAGGGGTTTGCGTGTCCATTTGCTGAACTTGATGAGGTTCTTGTCCTCTCATCTCTCCAGCCTCTCCAGGTCCTTCTGGCTGAGAGCACAACCCACTGGCATCTTAGCCAGCTCTTGCAGTTTGTGCTGTCTGCAGGCTTGCAGAGGGTGCACTCTGTCCCACTATCCAGGTAATTAAGATATTAAACAGGACCGGCCCCAGTACTGACACCTGGAGTGTCCCAGTGGTGACGCTAGCTGGACTTTGTGCCATGGATCACAATCTTGTGAGCCCGGATATTCAGCCAGCTGTCAGCCCACATTAATGCCCAATATCATCGCCCTCATCGGTTTGTCTATGAGGATTCTATGGGAGCCAGTTGAAAGCCTTGTTAAAGTCAACGTAAATAACATCCCTGCTCTGCCAGGAGGATTATGGAAGAGGAGTTTTGCCAACCTGAGATGTTTTCCAGTCTGAACTGCTCCTCTGGCTCCAAGATGGATTGTTCTGGCTGAAAAGGTGAGAAACAGGTAGCAGAAAACCTGCCTGGCATGGGAGACACTCTCCAGCCCTGCAGGTGCCCAGCACTGGAGCTGTAACAGGGCAGTGCCACAGTGCAGCACGGGGCAGCTGGGCACAGCTGCAGCTCTGTAGGGGAACGGGCGAGCCTGTAATATCTGACCTCCTGCCCCAGCCTGGGGGTGCATGGGTGGGAGCCTCCTCCACGGCAAAGAGGAGACTTGGGGCTGTGTGTGGGCCCCTGGGCCTGGATCTTCATCCCCAGGAGTGCAAACCCCTGCTTGTCTCTCCTGGAGCTGCAAACGGGAGCAGTGGAGTCACTGATTTAACTCTGTTCTCCATCAGGAACAGGTATGAGATGCTTAGAGAGAAGGCTGACGGCTCCTGGCACAGGTGATGGTCTGCTCCACCACACCCTGACCCCTCCAGGGAGGATCCCTGTCACACTCCTGCTTCCTGCTTGCTCTTCCCCTGCAGTGCGATTCAGGATACTGGTGCTGTCAGATGCAGCGGGCTGCAGCTCACCTTGCAGCTGGGCAGATGCATCATCACAGAAGCTCACAACCACTTTTGTTGGTTCCAAAGCCTCTGTAGGATTTGACACAGGCATCAGGAAAGTGGAGTTTTGCTAGATTCAGAGCAAGGCCTGGCAGGACAGGCGGGGCTCTGCTTTCCATGGCTTAGCAGAGAAGTTCTGGACAGAGGTGCATGGCAGAACAAGAAGTGGCTCCAGCTTTCAGATGAATTGCTGTAGAGTAAAACTAAATCCTGGCTTTTTGCCACGGAAATAAAGTGTGCAGAAACCAACAGTGGGAGCTATCTGTTCCCCTCTTCTTGCAGCTCATAGGGTAGCATGTACACTGGGAAATGACAAATACTCGCTGCTGGTTCTGCAATTCTTGCTGCATTTCCATGACAGAGAGACTGCGGCTACAGAAAGGCAGTTTTGTGGCTAACACCAGCCAGAAAGAGCTTTGCTCATGGGAACTTTGCACTTTCTTCTCCCCAGCGTCCCCCACCTGCAGTGAACGAGCCCAAGAGCTAGAGGCTCGCACTGTGCCGTCTTGCTCAGCGCCCATAGCACCCGGGGCAGTGAGGAGGTGTGATGGAAACGTTCCACATCAGGAAGCTCTGCCCTCCATCCAGAAGCTCTGAGATGCTCAGTGGAATGAAAGGAGCTGTTGTTCACTGCTACTGAATTTGACAAGGCTGGGCGGAAGAGGAGGGTCTGGAAGGAGCTGCTGCAGCCACAGTTGTTTGCTTGTGTCATTGGCCCAGACTGATAAGCACTTACAAAAATGCCCTTTTTGAGCCGTGATGCCTTCTGCCAGGGTGGGCACCTCTCCAGCCACGCCTGCATGGCACTGACCCCTGCTGCAGGTCTCCACCTTTGAGCTTCCAGCTGCAACCACAGCCACACGCTCCTGCCTGGCTGTTCCTGGAGCAAGATGACCCTGTTGGCCTCTGAGGCCTGCGTCTGTTTCCAGCTTTCTGTTTCTCTGCACTGTTTTCTGTCTGTCTGTTAAATCCTAGAGCCCTCTGCTGTCAGAAAGCTCCTGCAGTTTAAGTAGTTATAATTCAATCTCTCTCAAGCTTGCTTCCCTTATTATTCCTGGCATGGAGCTGCCTTTTATAGCTTTGGCCTCACCCAGCCTTGGGCATGAGGTTTGTTTGAGTAGCAAAAGAAAGCTAAAATTATTCAAAAAAGAAGATTATAGAGAAGGATGCTATAGTGGCTGCCAAGACTTCTTCCACTGGGATAGCGGTCCCAGGGGCCCTGGGACTCCCTCCAGTCCCCCCAGATCCTGCCCTTGCCAAGAGGTACCAGGCGCAAAGCATGTGCACCAAAGCACAGCTCACCTGCAGGCACTGCAACATCCCCAACCCAGCTCTGCAGCACAGTCAGATGCAGCACACAAAGGGATATTAGCCTGTCCACAGCTAAGCCACTGCTCGATGTTCACTCCTGTTGTCCATAAGCCTACAAGTGGCTGTGAGCTCCAGCGTGCAGGGTGCTGTGTTTGGGGGATGCTGGGGGTCTCGCCCTGGGCAGAGGGCAGTGTCCGGGACTCTGTGCACAGCTGGGGCTAAAGGAGACCCCTCAGCACCTGTTCCCAAACTGTCCCTGGCCCAGGAGACCACAGGGGGAGGCTGCAAAGCTGCATGCAGCGTTCCCCAACACCAACCCCTGCCCTGTGTCTGCCAGCACCAGACAGTGCTCATGGCTCTTTTGAAGGGCGCAAACCCATCCAGGGGCGCAAGAGGCTCACATGGGAACTGTGCTTCAGAGAGGTGCTGCAGAGTACCCCAACCTGCAAGCAGTCTCCATGCATGGGAAGTGGTTTGCAGCCTTGCAGAGAGCCCAAACCAAAATAAATGTTGAGGCTAATAAACATCCGAGCATCACTGTTGGACTCTGTGTGTGGCCTCGCCCCTTGCTGTGAGAGCAGGGGCTCACACCTCCCACAGGGTTTTGCTGCCCCCAGCTCTGGGGGGCCAGTGCCAGACATACCCCTGCCACATGCTGCTAGGAGGGTGGTCAAGGTGGTGCTTGTGAGCATGGGGTCCTCAGGAGGCAGGGAACAATCGAAAGGCTCCTGAGCCAGGTCATGGTGCTCAGCCATCCTCAGAGCTCCCAAAACCCTCCCCAGCTTCCTGGAGAGCTGGGCATCAGCACAGCTTACAGAGAAGATGATCAATATATGGCTTTCATCTCCTCTCTGCTTGATGATGTCATACACACAAAGCCTAGTGGGTTCACTTACAAATTGGCTTTATTTTTCACCCTAGCAGAGCTCTGAATTTTCAGCCTGGTCTTCTTTGCTTTTCCTGGGGCACTCACCAAAGATCTGACTGATATGGCCCATCCTTCTGGACAAAGGACACAGACCAGGCAGAGACACGTTGTCATTTCCATGCATTCGTGGGGTTTGAGGGCCACCGAGGGGATGCTGAGGGGTGGGGGTGGGGGCGAGCCCCCACCACTCCAGCCAGGAGTACCCTGACAGCTGCAAACACTGCCCTAGGGCTCCAAAATCACTGAAACTCACTTTTCCCTGTTTCTTTCATTGGCTTTCATGACATGGATGGGGAGGGGGCTGGAGCAAGGAGAGTTGTGTTGTTGTGTGTGGTTTTTTTTTTTTTTTTTTTTTTTTTTATTATTATACTTTTATTTGGTTTGAAATACCCTACATTTAATCCTCTTTTGTTTGTTTTATTTCAAAACAAAGGCCAGGAAAAATGTGAGGCACACATAGGAAAGCAATATTTTTCTCCAAAGCATTTTCTCAGAAAATATCCTTGCTGGAAGAAGGTTCAGCCTTTGATGAGATACCATCTCTTATCAACACTAACAGCTTGCTGTACCCTGCTTCTCAATGGCCGTCACTGTCCAGGATTCCTTGCATGACACGGTTTCAAGGAAACACGAAGCCGCTCTCTTGTGCAATGCAGCCACACTCGCCCATGCTGTGTGGCCTGGATGGCTGCACTGCCCTCACCCCAGTGCAGCTGAGGCACTGGTTCCCAGTCACTCCCACACGCACAGGTTCCCCCTGGAGCCAGTTCCAGGACATAACATCATCTTGAAAGTTCCATTGTTTCTCCAGAAATGTCAAGAGTAGGGAGGAAAAGAATTTCTGGTTCCTTCAGGGACGTTTTCAGCACCCATGCTCTGAGCAGGGCAAGACAAAGACTGCTGCAGGTTGTGCTGGAGGCAGTTACTGAACTTAGGCCATTTTTAACACTTCCTTTTCCAAGTGGATCCTGCCAGCTCAGCATTTAAAACTGCTATAAATAGCAAGTTACATCATCCAGTCTCACCATTTTTTGCAGTGTTCCCCTTTCATAAGGCAGATCTAGAATTTCTCTATTTCTGCCTCTGACCAAACTTATTTGGGGCATTTGCTTTATTTAGCATTTTCTTCTGGGATTTCCGTTGGCCTGCAGACAAGCTCTAACATAACCTTCCAGGCAAATCAGTGCAACATCAGACAGACTGCTTCAACCAGCCTTCCTTCTGACTCCAAACATTGCCTGCCCGTGGGGGGGGGGAGAAGGGCAGACCATGTGCTGTGTCACAGGCCCTGAAACCAGCTGGAGCCAGAGTGGGAAAATGTTTATTTTCCTGCACAGCATCTTTTGCATGAACCTAATTTCCCTTAAGGAGCTCCAGCCTACTTTGGCCACTCTTCCATGGCCATCTGCCCATTCCAGAGCACCTCCCAGACAAACGTCCTTCATCCCAGACACCCAGCCCCACAGCTACCCTCTTTCCAAAACGGAAAGGTGAGAAGAAGTTACTTTCTCATTTCATCATGATAGGGCTGCAGGGGTATGGGTAAGCACACCGTTTTAGACACATTACCACATCTCAGGGCATTGACTACAGCCTCCCACTTCCACCCAGCCTGGGAAGAGCTGGCAGAGTCAGGGCTTTTGTCAGATTTCTAGGGAAAAAACAGACTCATAGGAAGCAAACACTCCGATTTTGAGGTTATTTTATTGGCTTTCGGTAGTGGAAAAGTTCCAGCACTTGCCTGGCCCCTGTAACACACATTATCTAGGCTAATCTGATCCTAAACTGACCCAACTAAACTGAAAAGGTGTTTTCTTTCTTTGTTTGTTGTTGGGTGGTTTTCTTGTTTGTTTGTTTGTTTTAATTTAAAAATTGTCCCTGAAAATTCAAAACATTTTTGTATCTGCTTGCCAACAGAGGTACAAATGCATGGAGAATTTCAGCTACCTGAAACTGAAAAAATATCTCACTGAAAGCATTCAAATAACCGATGCGTACTTACAAATAATTCTTCTATTCTAATGAAACCTGCTTTTATCAGAACATCTCTGCACCATAAATGGCATTTTGCCTGCCTGCCCTACCCACGTCATCTGTCTTGGGAGCAGGACAGGACCAGATGGCTGTAGGTGGCAAATCTCAAGACATGACCTATGAATGCCTGAAGGTACAATCACAGGGAATAGCTCAGAGGCAAACTACGCTCTTGCGTATCTACAAGTTACATTCCCCAAGCAACCAGACAGAAGAGCCAAGAAAGCTGAGGCTGGCTCAGAGCTGACTTCTGGTCCAGCTGGCTTCTGGCTGAATGTCAGCTTCCCTCCCCCTTCCTGGCCAGGCGCCCCAAGGCTCTCCCAGGACTTTGAGGGCTCAGCACATGAACAAGCAGGGGGGGCTGTGCTGGTGGGGGAGCCTGCAAGGTGCTTCACCACCCTGGCCAGATGGCAAAAAGAAGGCTAGGGAGGGGACCAGCTTGGCATGGTGTTGCCAGGGAAGAGCTGATGCTCCATTTGGCAAGTGCCACATTTGCTCCATCTGCCTTCCATGCAGAAAAAGCGCTGCAGCCATGCCAGGGCAAGGGGCAGGCATCCCACCACCGTGGCTCTCTGCAGGCTCTGGAGACCACCTGGAGGGTGGGTCACCTCTGGGACCTCTCCCACTAAGGCCTTGGACCACATTGTCTCCCAGAAACCCCAGTCTGCTTGGAGGTCAAGCCCCCTTCACAGGGCTGCACTGCCTCCCTTCCCACCAACTGCAGACGGTGGAAGGACTGTGCACACCATGCGACATTGGAGTGAGGGTTGGAAAACACTGGGTTATCTACAGAACTCATCCAAGTCGACAGCCTAAAAGTTGCCTTTTACAGAAACATGGTGAGTCAGACCCCAGCACTGCGGCAGGGGTTGTTTGGTTGGCTTGCTCTACTTTTTGTCATATTCTTTCAACAGACCTTGAGGAAGCATCTGTTGAAACATCACTGAGTAGATGAAAATAATGAAATGGAGATATTTCCCTGAAATGCAGCTACCTTGCTGTTGAGAAGAGGCCAAATTCTCTTTTCCTGACTGACATCCCAGTTTATGCTTGTGCCTTCACCCCCATCTCGAGAGTTCCTGGTCTTTAGAACTGGTGACTTCTTCCTCACCCAGCTCCTGGAGCTCCTTCTGCTTCATCTGCAGGGTCACAGTCAACATCTCCATACTTTTCTGGATCTCTGCATCTCCAGGCCCATCAACAATAGGCCTCACCTCACCTATCAGTAGCCAAAGAAACGTAAGTGTCTAACCTAAATTGGTCATTTAAGGTCTTCTTGTAGGACCCGGAGTGAGGCAGGCCCCTCCAGGAGATAACACCCCATCTCAGCTCCCTTAAAACTGAGGAAAAAACTCAAGCACTTCAGCTTCTGGAACTCTTTTTTCCACCCTTATGCTCACCACTACCTGCGCTGGTGCCTGCAGTGCTGTCACAGCAGCAGGGCAGCTACTGAGTCCCCTCAGACAATATGAAGAGGGAGCCCACAGGTGACAGCCCCTATCTTGTGCTGCTGTAGGAGGGAAACAGTTCAGGGTAGAAGAGATCTCTCTCCCCGTTGTTTCTAAGATGGCCTCATCCCATCTATACTCTTCGTCCCATTTGTGCAGTGCAGAGGCAGGATGCATGCTTGCCTCTAAGTTGCTGTTACAGGTTGGGTAATACAGGCCTGTTGACAAATGCAGGAACCTCCACAGGGGAACTTCTTACTAAGGGACATGCATGAAAGAAACAGAAATAGATATTGTGATAGTTTCATATCCTGTGTCACTGGGGAGGCACTGAATCAAGTGGACAGCTTCACGTTTCCGGGGCTGGGGCTACCACTTCGTTCCATCATGAGACTGTGCTGCGAGCCGCTTCTCTGGGGGAAATTCCACCACACCTACGCAAGCAACTGCCCAGACCTGCTTGCCCTATAAATTGGAGGGTATCTGAATGTCTCAGCACCAAAGAGAAAAGAAGCTTTCAAGCTCACTTGCCTGCTTCAGCTCCGGCCACAACTTCTGCGTTGACATGAAGGTCTCTGTGGTTGCCCTGGCTGTTCTCATCGCCGCCTTCTGCTACCAGACCTCTGCTGCACCAAGTAAGTCTGGACTCTATGAATCTCTCTAAATGGGGACAGGGTCCTTTCTGCCAGCCCTTCCACCCCCTCATGTCAGATCTCCTTCTAGCGGGTGCTCAATGGGTGCTATTCAGCCGTGGGCAGGCACAGCGCAAAGCACAACACGTGTGTGGTGTCAGCAACAGCTCAGGGTGAACCTAAATGAGAAAGAATTTAAGGAAGAAGGAAAAAGACCTTGCTTTTTGTATTCCCCCTCCACGTCCTCCCAGACCCATGGGGACTCCAGTCCCAGCTCCCTGCCCCTGTTCGCCTGTCACTTGCAACTGCTCACACCTGTCTTTGCCTTTACAGTTGGCTCTGACCCACCAACCTCCTGCTGTTTCACCTACGTCCAACGGGAGCTGCCCCGTAGCTTTGTGACCGACTACTATGAGACCAACAGCCTGTGCTCCCAGCCAGGTGTCGTGTAAGTGTTCTCCTCCAGGACTGGGGGTTCTCCCTTTGGGATGAGGATTCCTCCACATTTTGGACCTGCAATGAGAAAGACTCATTTTCAGGGGGGACAGGAAGGATGTGGAGCCAAGAGATGCATGGGGATGCTCCATGGGCTCAGTGTACTTGGGGCTTACACTGGTCCTGCTCCAGGGTTTTGCAGGCTGGTGGCTGCCAACATGGTCAGCACCAGGTGGTGCTGCCCAAATCCTACTGACCCTCAGGAGAGGCTGGGTGTGGAACAGGGATGGTGGGGTCTCCCCCACATGGAGCTCTCACTTGGAAAACTCATCTCGCTGCTCCCCACAGGTTCATCACAAGGAAGGGACGTGAAGTCTGTGCCAACCCTGAACATGACTGGGTCAAGAAGTACGTGACTGAGCTGGAACTGAACTGAAGCTTTGGAACAGGATGCACTGTGCCAGGACAAGCAAGCCATGGACTCCATCAGAAATGTTCCGTGTCATTTAGAACTAGCTGAGAAACTGAAAATGTCCCAGAACCTGACTTCAGTGTGCTTTATTTTATTTATGTATTTAATTTTTATAAGGAAAGGGAGCAGGTGAAATAACAAGAAAATTATTTAATATATTTATATATTTTTAAATTAAGAATCTTGCCTATAGGTCTTTATATAGATTATATTTTCTGTATGTAATTAATTGGATTTTTTATGCAATATTTAAGTCAAATGTTTAGAAATAAATATTTTTGTAAGAAATTTCTGTTTTTGTTTCTATTACAGTTTTTGCGATGACCATAGCTGAAATAATAATTGTGGTAACAAATTTATTTCCTCTTCTAAAGTGGCAACACCCATCCCCCCCCCCCCCCCCCCCCACCTCCAGAGGGCACAGGATGTCCCTCTCCGGGCATCCTGTGCCAGTGTTTCGTCACCCTCAAGGACATGAGGACACTTTGGCCACTGAGTAGCAGCCAGCCCCATACCTGCATGCTGGAGCCTGGTAGCTTCACCCAAGAACTGAGGTTGGCACAAAGCTGGGCACCCACAGCTGCCCTCACTCCAGGGACCAGCAGGAACAGGGGACAGGAGCTCCTGTCTAGGGGCATGGAGACCCACAACGGGGGCATCACACAATTGGCTTGACCCCCAACAGTCCCCTGTGGACACAGCTCCACCTGGTCCTGTGGCAGTGGGAGCAGTCCCACAGCTGTGGGGTGTCTTGTCAAAGGACACACCGCACAAGGTCAGCCACGAGCACCACCCAGCCCACACACGGTTTGAGCCCGTTGCAAACCACACCAAGCACTGATGTCCTTATCAGCCTGGGTCATGTTGGAGCCACCCACAGCTGACACCTACCCCGGGTACCTCAGCTAACCCCTCACCACCGTTCTGGGAACCCGCAGGGAGTCCTGGATTGCTCACGTCTTTCTTGATCTTACAGCCACTCACGCGTGACAGCTCAGAAGAGCCCTCGCTGAGCGTGCGAGGAACGCTGTGCTCCTGTTAATCCACACCCATGGGCACAGAGGTGTGAGCCAAGCCCACGCCAGCAAGGCAAAGGCAGTTGTCAGCATGCAGCAAGTTGGAGGCAGCCCCCAGGGCCCACAAGCAGCACCGGGCGCATGGAGGAAGTATTCCAGGCCCTCTTCAGGGCCACCACGTCTGGCAGAAGAGGAGGTGGCATACCAGAGGGCACTGAGCTGGTTTGGAGACAGGGGAGGATGTGGCCCCATGGGAGGGGACTCATGTGGGTCACGGGTCTGTCTGGACTCAAACAGACTGAGACAAGAACAATAGCCTCAGCTGTTTCAGAGTTTGTGAACTGCCAAAGGAGAGACTCATCCTGAAAGCAGTGTGGCATTTACTGCATGTTTTGTGTAACATGTAGTTCAGGTCTTTAGAGTCAATGCTTTTTGTGTTCTGTTGTGGAGCAGGCTTTTAATACATTTTGGAATGCAACAGAGTATCATGTCTTCCAGTAGTATTGAACCATATTATTTAAAGGAAAGTCTAATTTTTTAAAAAATAAATATTTTTTATGAAAGCCATGTGAAAGCCTAAATGTGAACCAAATGAAAGGTATCATAAAAATAACAACATTACTATAATATCTCTACACGTTTGTTTTTTACATCACCCCACTGTGGACACAGGCATTTTGAGGGAGCTGCACATCAGATCCCAGCACTGCACAGCAGGAGGAGCTGTGCTGTGCTAATTGAGGCACCATTGACTGCACTGGTGGTTCATGGCCTGATGCTTTTCCATCTCTGCTATTTAGGTTCACGAGCACTGGCTCCATGCTGTCCCCACCACCCCAGGGAAGGGGGCCCTGGTTCACGACGGGTGGGGAGACTCCGTCTTCCACCCAAAGCTGCAAGCCTCCCCCATGGCAGCACCAGGACAGGGGTGGAGGAAGGGAGGCAGTGGCCCAAGCCAGTGAGGACAAGGGCAAGCACAGGAGTAGGCATGGGTGCAGGGTTTGGAGGCAAAGGCACAACCCAAACTCAGAATCACCCGAGCTGCTGTGGCCACTTACATTGCCATACCTGGAGTTTTGCTAGAGAATGTTGCTCCTGAACTCAAGTGTTGGCAGGAGGCTCTTCACAGATAGCGAGAGGAGGACAAAAGGGAATATCAAAGCCCTCGGCGTTAGAAAACCCACCTTGGAACATCCTGGCTGATCCCAATAAGCTGAGATACTGGAAAGAAAAGACTAAAATTTCTGCAGGTATTATCTGGGCTTATTAACTGTAAATTTTAAGCCAGATGACTCACAACTTTTAAACATTAGGGAAGTAATGGTGGATGGTTTTGCATGCTGCAATATAACACTTTCCTTAAGTAACGATATATCCCTGACAGCCTGGGCTGAATACACAGAAGTATTTAGTAAGATGATGAAATGTAATACTAGAAATGGTGTCTGACTATCACACTGTCAGCCATGGCCAACAGAAAGCAGAAATGGCAATTAGGACCTGAAAGAACATTTCTGCTCTGTTCTTAGAAAGAAGCAGACGAGCACTCACATTCTGATGATGAAACAATTTCCAGTATACTAGAAGAGAAAGAAGGATGTTAAAATTTGTTGAGAAAACACATTGCTAGAATTGCAGGTCTGTAAATTTTACTGCTGAGATTCCCAGCTGGGACAATCAGCCCCTCTGGGTGACCAAACAGGAGTCAAACCCTCAAAAAGTGACAAATCCACAGATGACTCAGAAAGAATAGCTCACTGATCACCCATCTCCAAGCTGTGCCATTCACCAGAAGTGGCATCCTGAGGATGCCTTCAGAAAAAAACAGACACCTTGAACAGGAGATCAGCCCTGGGACCTGCCTCAGCAAGAGGCAGTCTCAACCCAAAATGTACCCGCAGAACTTACATACATACATACGTATACACCCATCTTCCTTTGGGATATGGAAATCAAGGGGAAACTGTGTGACTGTGATCACCCCGGTGCATACAGGCCAACCTCTTTGGGACTAAATAATCTATGTCTGAGTGTGGAGGTCACCAGCTTGCTTGGTGCTGGCCTGCAGGGGATCAGGAGCACAACCGCCATGGGAAAACCCAGATGCTCAGGCCAGACCACACTGTGCCGTGTAACTACTCCACATGGCCAGGGCAAGTGGTTTAAGCGGGACCTGGTCCTTGATGGGCAGGAACTCTATGGAGGCCAGAGCCAGGCAATACAGAAGGAAACACAGGGAAGTGGTCTCAAGTTGCACCGGGGGGTGTCTTCAGGAGCGGGGGGGGGTTATATTGGACATTAGGAAGAATTTGTTCATGGAAAGTATAGTTAAGCATTGGAACAGGCTGCCCAGGAAAGTGATGCAGTCCTCATCCATGGAGGTTTCTAAAACACGTGTAGAAGTGGCACTAAGGGACGGGGCTTAGTGATGGGACTGAGTTGGTCAGGTTGGTGGCTGGACCTGATCTTGAAGTCTTTTTGCAACCCAGATGATTCTATGGTTCTTTAAACACACAAACACTTCCATAGAGGAAGTGGGCAAGCTCAACTTGCCATGACTTAGAGCAACAGCTTGTAAGCAGTTTTAGGAACAGCTCTAGCCTTAAACCACACTTGCCATCCAGTCCGGACACCTAAGGGCAGACTGGTGTCAGCACAGAGCAGTTTCTTAGCTGCAGATGATGCACAGATTCCATCAAGTGGAAAATTGTATAGCACATTCAGAGTTATCTCATACCGTGGACCTTTATTCTCCTTCTTTGGAGAAGCAGATGCATGACTTCTAGGGACGCACTGGGTGTTGCGGTGGGGTGACCTCACATCCTTTCTGCTCAGCCGTTCACTTTTTCACTGTCATCCCTGCCTATCTGGAAGACCTCTAGATTGTTGCATTTCCTCCTGCCTCTTCTGAAAAAGCTCTTTGTCGCTCCTGATCTGTGGCAGTGCTCTTCATCTGGCACCTTGCTGCAGTGATATTGCTCTTGCTTTCTGGACAGCTTCCATCCCACCGTCTCCTCCCGCCCTGGTGACATTTAGCCTGGCCCCTTCCCAAATGCTGCTCTGCGCAGCAGGTTTCCCTGGCAGCCCCCAGCTGCCTCTGCTTCCAGCCCTCTGCCAAGCCCTCAACGTTCGTGTTCTTTCTATAGATTCCCAGGCCACATAAACTCCCTTTGTGAAACCTCCATGGAGGTCAAAAAAAGGTGTGAGGCCCACCAAGGCCCATTGCCCTTCCTGGGCACGTGGCAGAGCTGGGACCACGCTCTCCCAGCCAGGCTCTCTTCTCTTCTGTGCAGCCTACAGAAGAGAGAGCAAGCAGACGAGGGGAGGTGGGTGAGGTTCACCAAAAAGTGACAAAAACAAGCCAAGAGGAACTGCTGTGTTGGGTCCAACACCATTTTTTACTAGGAGCTTCCTAATCAACATCGAGGGCATCCCCAGAGAAACTGTACCCGGTATTTTAGATCATTCCTTATCAAATCATGTTTTATTCTAATTGAATTGGTCACTAAATCAAGAACTGTCCAACACACAGTGCAACCCCCACACACGCATCCCCTTGCCTTCACCCCTGGTCCCAGTGACACAGAGATGAAGTGTGGTCAGCTGCACAGGCAGCTGCTGCTATCGAACTCTGCCAACATGGTGTCCCACTGTTGCCACAGCAGGATCTCCAGAGCAGTGGCCTCCAAACTTGCCTGATTACAAATCCTTCTTGTTAATTTTTTTTTAATCAAAGCCCCCAGTATATGTGTATTTATTTATGTATAAATTATATACATATACTACTGAAGTTATAATATTTTCTTCCACATCCGAATCAATCATCTTGTGAACCCCACTTGGGAGACCGCTGCCCTGGTGGCCCCCCCTGGACTGCAAAGAGCCATGGCCAACAGCACCCTTTGGACACCACACGTGGTCCATAATCCAGCAACAAGCACATAGCAGCACCTTCTCTCCAAGCTACAAAATTCAGTGCTGAGATGCTGGGTGTCAGCCAGGGCTCGGGGTTTACCAGCAGGGATGGATGCACCACAAAAATTGCACTGCAGACTGCTCAGGGCTCCCCACATCATCCGTTTATTGCCTTGTGTCAGTACAGCTCATACCAAACACATGACAAAGCAGCATGGTGTGCAGACACCCACTACCAGGAGCCTGTGGGTGAGTGGCAAGACGGTGGTGGCCAACGGGTGCCCCAGTTTCAGCAGAGTCCTGGCAGGAGCAGGGGCTGGTGGGGTCATCGCTATGTGCCCCCCACGCACACAGCTGCTGCCCAGCCATCATCCCCATGCTGACCCGAGCAGCCCATCGGGCCCCCAAGTCTCTGCTTGCCTCCCATTACAGGACGATGCAGCCAGTCCCCTGCATGTCCCTCATCCAGGAGATCACCAAGGGCTCTGCATTTTTGCCCCCCAAGAAGGAACCCAGGTAGAAAAGAGGACGGAGCTTCCCTGAGAACTTGTCAGTGAAAGTGTAAAGGTGGGAGCGGTCGGTCACATTGTAGAAGGAGATTTCTCCAGCCTCGTAGTCCAGGAAGATGCCGATGCACCGGGGTCTGATGCTCAGGGTCAGATGGGAGATGGGACAGGTCAGGGCCTCATAGTTGCTGCCATTCTGCAGCCGTAGCACCCAGTAGCCATTGTTTGGAGAGAAGAGGATGTTGCCTTTCCGGCTGGCAGCCTCCTTGCACAGCCCTAAGCCCCACTCCGGCTTGTCTCCCACATGCACCTCCCAGTAGTGGCGGCCTGAGAAGAAGAGCTGCACTCCCAGCACCACCGGAGCGGAGTTAAACCTCCTGGTGTTGTCGAAGAAGGACAGGAGCAGTTTCCTGCCCCCACGCCGCACGCTCTTGTGGTCTTCGGATAGGATAAGATCAGGGTGCGCTGTCTCAGGGTCTAGAGTCACGTCCACTGGTGTGAGAGAAGGGAGAAAGGACAAGCGGACTTCGTGGGCAGGCTGGGTGTCTGCCACCAACACGCTGGAGTGCTCCAGCTGCAGACCTTGCTGCTGGCTGTGTTTAATTGCTTGTGCCTTTGACTGCACAGTGCCTCGTGCTGCCAGCCCCAGCATGCAGAAATGCAATTCATAAAATCATTTCAACTGTAAACCACATCAAATTATTTGGCATGGGACTGCAGAGCAAGAACAACCAAGGCAGCCCAGCAGATTGGATACAGCTTCAGAAGCAATACCGAAAATAAGAGTTTGTGGGCAATGCTCTCGTAGGCACCAGGGTCACCTCCCAACCATCTGACACTAGAAGGAGGAAGGTGTCATCACCATGAAATCAGCCTGAACCCACTGATATGCAAAACGGGACCATCTGGACCAAACTTGTTGGAAAAACCCACAGTTAGCGCCGGTGCTAACAAGAAAGCCTGATCTGAACTGGGGCATGGTCTGAAATCATGTCATTAAAGAGGAGCCCAATCATGGACGGACTCTGACACAGCCAACATCTCCAACAGCATTTGAGCAGCACAGAAGGCATGGCTTCCCTCATGCAAATGTAACCTTCTCCAGAACCCGACAGGACCAAAGGCTTCAGCCAGGATCACTCCCAAACCAGTGTCTCACCCACATGTCAGGGGTATGCAACACCTCCTTGTGTTCCAGGTTATAGGGGGATCAGGACCACCTGCACCAGGAACTGGAAGCAGTCCCCTCACCTTTGAACTTCTTCAGCATTTCCCTCATGCCCAGACAGCGCTCCGGAATGCTGTAGTCCTCCTTCAGGGTCACAGACACAGCTTTAGGGGTCTGGAACTTCACCGCTTCACACCTGAAAGGACAGCAATGGGGGGGGGGGGGCAACATCCAATGCCTACAGCACAGCTCCTCCTGCATTTTGGGAGCTTTCTAATGCCTTTCTTCTGGCTGCACAGACGCATCTCCTCCCTCAATCTCCTCTGTCATCCCAGAGTACTGCTCTTGGCAGCAAGCATGATGGGACCTTTGCTCTAGAGCTAAGTGGTGCACCAGAAAAGGCTCCCATGGAGCTGCAGTGCCACTGCCATGCAGGAATGCCCAGAGTAGGAAGAAACCCAGGCCAGCCTGGCAGCATGCCCCTCAGGTGCAGACACATCTCTCACCTCACAGCCCATGGCACAAGGCAAGACTTCCAGGGCTCTCGGGCCCCAGGAGAAGAGGATGGATGGAGTGCTCTGCAGCCCACTCTGGTTCCAGTCCCCTCTCTTGTTAGCCCCAGTTCACTCCATCTCTGGAGGACAAATGAGACAGTGGGCAGGGAGGACAGAGGGTGGATGGCACATGGACATCACACTGAGAGCCTGCAGGGAGCTGGTACTGTAGGAGGAACAAGCACGGGTGCCTACCTGCTCAGGATGCATTTCATGTCCTAGAAGGAGAAGAGAAAGTCATTCTGGGTTTTTCACTCCAGCCTGGCCTCAGCAACCCATCCAGACAACAGAGGTCTTGGGACTGAGGTCGGGGATGAGTTAGAGGGCTGGAGGCACAGCCTGACCTTGAGAAGCCCCTCGTCCGGCAGGTGCATTTTCTCCTTTATCTCCAGGATCAGCTCATCCAGCAAGGACTTCTGCTCCACCAGCCTAAACATGCTTTCAGAGATCATCACTAGAATCTGCTTCTCCTCCTCCTCCAGCTTCTGAAGAAGCAGCTTCTCCTCAGCAGCCAGCAGCCGATGCAGCTTCCCAAACTCGCTCACAATCCTCTCCCGCTTTTTCTTCACTGTCTCCTTGTGATAGGAAAGATGCAGGGGTGAAGAGAGGAAATGTTATCCAGACAACTAAGTCAGAACTATGCCCGACATCCAGGAAACCGCTGCATTTTTGTGTGTGTTTATTTAAATGAAGATCCAAAAAAAAATCATTGTGCTTTTATTTAGGCAGAGTTCCCACTGGACATCTTGAGTTTACCAGCAGTAGGGCTTTGACCACAGCAGTTCTGGTTGGGTGGACCTCCAATGCCCACCGATGTCTCGGTGCAGCACAGGGGGTTGTGGGGGCTGCAAGGAGTTGCCATGAGGTGTCAGGCAGGGTTTTGTTAGGAGTGGTGCCATCTTCCTACCATGGGAAGCCCCAGGGAAACGCATCAGCACCTAGGAATGGGAGGGCTGGAAGAGAGCTGGGCAGGGCTCCCTGGATTGCTAAGAGCTCTCACTAATCCCAGAGCTGAGGAGCAACAACAGGCAGGGGCTGTGGTGGTTTTTTTTTTGTTGTTTGTTTGTTTGTTTGTTTTTTGTTTTTTTTTTTTTTCCTGAGCCCTGAAAGTTGTCACTTGGCCCAAAACCTGGAGCATGAAAGATAAGTGACTCCTGAAAAACACGCTGGGGTTAAGTAGGACCAGGAAATCTCAAAGTCCAGGAGGTAAATGAAAGGAAACTGCAATGCATTTATTCTTCTGTCCAAGCACATGATTTTTCAGAACCTGACTCATGTATGCTTGATAAGCCAGGACTCTCAGACACTTCCTCCCCAGCACTCACAAGGGACATTTTTTCCTTTTTACTAAAGCAGTCCAATCAGCCACTGGGTCAGAGGAAGCTGGGGGCAGCCAGGCTGTGACCGCACAGCCCTGACTCAGGCAGGCGGGGTGAGGACCCGGCTCTGTCACAAGTCCTATCCCAGCCCATGCCAGTGCTTGAGGGGCACAGCAGGCACGCAGCAGCACCCCAAACACCCAGCACCCACAAGCAGCAGACAGTGGCAGCTCTCACAGGGAGCTCTAACTGGGCAGCTCTAACTGGGAGAGCCCAGAGAAACCTGTTTTCCCTGCCAAAGCTGATTAATCATCAACTCAGCTGAGGAACTCTCCATCCAGCAGTTTCTTTTCCTTTTCTGCAGTTACTTTTACTTTCCAGGCTAAAATGACTCTCTTTTGCTGGTGTCCTACTTCCCCAGGACTGCCTGGAGGCAGGCAGAGGTGCAGTAATTCAGCTATTCTGTTTTTGTAATAAAACCAATTCCAGTTCTTATTGCTGTGGGGCACAGTTCACCATGTAGTTCACTCCCGGATTTAACTCAAGAAAAAAAAAATAAATAATAAATTACTGTTTAACCGGTGCACAAGCCCCCATGATTTCATCAGAGATGGTGTGCTGCTTTTTTCAAAGCATTTATAGACCTTTCAATATTTTCTGAGCCATCCAAATTTACTGATCCTGGTTTCTATCCCAGTGGCATTGCCCACTGCAGTGGGTACCTCACCCCTGCTTGGCACACAGAGCCGAGTGGGCCCAGCACACTGGAAACTAAGCACTTTCATTGTGTGTGGGTCATTCACTCCATGGAAAAGGTCTTATGGCACTTTCACTGCTTCTCATGCTGCAGCCAGGATCATCGGTGGATGTGGGTCCTCCCCATGACAGCAGGACTTGGGACATGTCACAGCCCCAGAAAACTCATAGCACCAGATAAGATCATTCAGGATTATTATTTTTTTTTTTAAATTCCTAATGTCATCTAAGCTAATTCATGAAGAATTAAACCAGGCACCTGCCTTGCACTCCTGGATTTTCATCTTTGTCACTGACTCACATTTCTTCATATCCTCTACTTCCTTGGAAAGATGTTCCAACACTTTCTGGAGTTTCACCTGAAAAGAACAGAAACAGATCAGCTCACCCCAGCAGCACCCATCCTGCTCTGCCCCATCCCTGGGCCTGCGGCTGCCAGTGCCAGCAGGCAGCGAGGGGAATGTGACCCAGTGCCAGGCGGTACCAACCCTGGCACCCGAACACAGCAGCTGTGCTCTTTGCTCTGCTAGCCTTGTTAACCCCCTCCACGCTGTATGGATTTCCCACTGCTTTCTTCACTATTTAGCTTCCGAGAGCGAACTGACTGCACCCACCTTGCTGGGGCACTTGCCAGCCAGCAGTGTGGTGCCGGGAGCGACTCCTGGACATGGCACTTGGGTGCCAGCAGCTCTGTACCCCACTGCTGAGGCAAAACATCCCCACAGCAGCACCCAGAGCCCTGTCCTCCTCCAGGGGCAGGGACCTCAGCTGCCCACTGTACCCACACAGACAGGGGCAAGGCTGGGTGTCTCCCTTCCCAGCTCAGGAGGCAGCGGGTCCAGCCTCATCCCCAGAATGAGCAGCTGGGTAGCTGTACCACCCCTCCCCTGCCTGCCTGAGGCAGTGCCCAGAGGTTGCAGAGGGGTGCTCCCGGCACCCCAGCCTCTCATACCTTGTACACCTGTGCAGCCTCCTCAATGGGGTAGACAGCGTGGGAGCGGTGGTGCTGGGACTCCCGGCACACCACGCAGATGGCCTCTTCATCCACCTCACAGAAGAGCTTGAGGCGCTCGTCGTGCTGGGTACAGAGTGGGGTCCCTGGCGCCACGCCGCCCCCCAGCCTCAGCTGCCGGATGCTCTCCACGATGTTGGCCAGCTGCCTGTTGGGGCGCAGGCTGCTGCGGCGGCAGGGGGCCCGGCACTGCGGGCAGGAGAAGGGCGCGTCATTCCAGAGACACTTCTCCTGGCAGTGCTTGGTGATGCAGCCATGGCAGAAGTTGTGCCCGCAGTCGACACTGACGGGCTCAGTCATGTACTCCAGGCAGATAGAGCAGATGGCCTCCTCCTGCAGACGCTCCAGGGCTCCGGAGAGGGCCATGGCAGTCTCCTCACCCAGGCAGCCCGGCCTGCTGCAGCCCGGGGCGAAGACACTGGCAAGCAGGCAGCAGCAGGCAGGGGCGGAGCGTGGCACCCAGCAGCACAGCCTGGGGCTGTGGCTTCCTCGGGGCCCTCAGGGCTGAAAGTGTAAGGGAAGCCCTGCAGGGACAGCACAGAGAATCACAAAGCACCAGGAATAACCCAGGCTCCACGGCCTGGGCTCCCACAGGCTATGGAGAATGGCGGCACATGGTCTGGTAGCATCCACCAGGATGTTTGTGCAGCTGCTGAGGGTGGTGAGCCTACACCATCCTCTCTGTGGGGCTGCCAGGAGGGTTGGAGCACAGAGCCCTGGGACCACTAACTCTGCTGCTGCCTATACACAGCATCCTGAGGCAGTGGGAGAAGGTGCAGGTTTTGATCATTTTTATTATCCAAAAATAACTGAAATACAATCAGTACAAATTGGAACAAAAAGTTTGCCTGAAAATAACAAATAAATTAAGATGCTTTTTCATGCACTTAAATAAACACAGTACCAGTCTACAAAATTCACAGGTGACAAGAGGACAGGGACATGTCTCAGAGTTGACCACAAGAAGTTCTTCGGCAGAGGTGATGCTTGAAGGGAGCAGGGCATTGCTCATACACTGTCAGCCTGGTCCTTGTGCTGTTTCAGGATATTCTGGACCCACTTATCTTGGGGGTTGCCACAGAATGACTTGCCCTTGAATGTGGTGAATCTGCAGAATGAAATCCAGTTAAAGGAGTTGGGAGAAAAGGGAGGATAGGGCAGGGGGACCGCCTGCTCCTTGCCACCAGGGAACCCCACCAAACCACACACCTCTATCACTGCAGAGCAGCCCCAGGGAAACACAGGGGGTGGGTTTAATGTCATTACAGGTATCCTGCCTTCTTCGTTTAGAGGAAAAAGCCACTTCATCCCCCAGATGTCCTGTCTGGGACCCGCTATCTTTGTGGGGGCAACCAGCAGAAGTTCTTTCAACTCAAAATCTAATGAAGACCACAGCTGGCTGTTTGGGACAGCCAACTGAGCTAGTCCCTCAGTTGTTTCCAGGCTGTTCTCCTAATGTGGTGGTTCCCCTGGCCGGGATAGGGTGTGCTGTGGGATTTCATGGCACTGTCACCCATCTGGGAGGCAGCTCCTGGCATCTGGGCAGATCTACTTACATCACGCCTGGCTGGGGACAGTGGCTACTCGTGTTCTGATACATTGTCACATGTCCTGAGGGAAAATTTTTGCTCAAGTATTTGACACAGCAGGGACCGGAGAAGTTGATAGCAGCTGGAAGAGAAGTTTCATGATTAAACCAGACCAGGAAAAGTGCCATCAGGGAGAAGCAGGGTGACAGGACCAGAATGGCCCTGCTGGAGGAGATGATGCTCCCACCACCATCTCCCACCACAGTCATCCTTTCCCCAGTAAGCCAAAGAGCAGCAAGATGTGCCTCTCTTTTCCTGCAGCAGATACTCAGAAGAGAGAGTTGCCAAGCATTACTGGACCTAATATGGCAGAAAGAAAGAGTAGAGAGTTCCTTGGAGAATAGAGCTTGGACTCACCTGGAGAAGAGAGGACCTGGCAGCAGAGGGCAGCCACAAGAACAGCAAGGGCAGCTGTGGAGGACTTCATGCCCTTTGGTGGAGATAGACTGTAGGAGTCAGGCTAGAATGTTGCAATGGGCCTGTTGCTGTGCCTGATGCAGGATCCCTGGGTTCAACCCACTTTATAAAGGGAACCAAGGCCGGAAATGTGTCGGAATTGTTGCTGAAAGAAAACATGACACAATGGAAGAAGTGCTGTATCAAGAAACGCTGTGTCAGGAGTGTGGAGTCCACTACCATACAGTGGAGGGAAGTAGTGCCTGGAGCCCTGATGAGCAGTAATGCCCTGATGTGGCAAGTAGAATATGATGAAAAGACACTGATATGATAAAGAACAGGATATGACCAACTCTCCTTTCATTTCCCCAGACCAAATGGGCACCTAGAATACCTAGAAGTAATGTTTCAGGAGCTTGGTAGCTGGCCCTCTTGCCTAGAAGTCACATGATGGCAATGGATGGAGAATAAGCATGACTACCACACACTTGTATTTCCTAGAACACCTGCGTCATGGAAAAACTGGGGCCAATCCACTTCCCTGCAGCCATGGCAGCAGGGAGAGCCTACAAGTCAGGCCAACCTCCCCAGCTGCCTGCTCAGCGGGTCAGCAAGGCACACAGCAACCATGCCCTGCCTGCTCACAGCACTGCCCTGCCACGATGGGGCTTTGTCTGTGGGACAAGGACACCACCAGAATGCAGCCATGTAGAGCTGAGGGTACAGCGTGTATCCTAAGATGAGGCTCCTTTCTTGTCCTTCCCATCATTTGCAGGAAGTTATTGGGTAACTGGTTCTGTAACTATGATGCAGGTGGCCAAGAAGGCCAACAGCATCCTGGCTTGCATAAGAAGCAGTGTGGCCAGCAAGTCGAGGGAAGTGATTGTCCCCCTCTACTCAGCTCTGGTGAGGCCACACCTCAAGTAATGTGTTCAGTTTTGAGCCCCTTGCTACAAGAAGGACATCGAGGTGCTCGAGTGAGTCCAGAGAAGGGCAACAAAGCTGGTGAGGGGTCTGGAGAACAAGTCTTATGAGGAGCGGCTGAGGGAGCTGGGCTTGTTCAGCCTGGAGAAGAGGAGGCTCAGGGGTGACCTTATCACTCTCTATAAGTACCTTAAAGGAGGCTGTAGCGAGGTGGGGGTTGGTCTGTTCTCCCATGTGCCCAGTGATAGGACAAGGGGGAATGGGCTAAAGTTGCACCAGGGGTGTTTTAGGTTGGATATTAGGAAGAACTTCTTTACCAAAAGGGTTGTGAGGCATTGGAATGGGCTGCCCAGGGAAGTGGTAGAGTCACCATCCCTGGAAGTCTTTAAAAGATGTTTAGATGTTGAACTTAGTGATATGGTTTAGTGGAGGACTTGCTAGTGTTAGGTCAGAGGTTGGGTTCAATGATCTTGAGGTCTCTTCCAACCTAGATGATTCTGTGATTCTGTGAAATACCAGTGACAGCTAAAATACTGCTATGTTATCGATGGACATGATAATTGGCCGTTAACTATCACAAAGAGCTTTAGAAGCACATGACTGTGTTGGCTTGGCAGTTTGGCTTAGATGATTATATGGCCCAGCAACATAGAATTAACACCCTCCTGGTATTGCTTTGCCATTGTCACAGCAGCCATACACACATACAGAAGATATTTGCTCGCTCAGCTGATACTGTTTGGGACAGGAACGGTGTCACTGCACTGGCAGGGAAACTCGTCTTGAAAATGTCACATCCCCACAGAAGGACTCTGATGACCTCTAGGCTTGCGGATGAAGTTTCAGGCAAGCAGAGGAAGAGTTTACTACCCGTGGTGCTAGCACATGTATTTGGGCACTGGACAACCATGGCCACAGCCATATGAGCAGGCTGCTTTTCGTAATGGTCCATGAAGAAAGTGACTTATCTCCTTTATTGGAAAGGATGGTTAAGAAAAGAGAAACCACTGCCCAGAGTGGTGGCCTTGTAGGAATGTAGAGGAGGAACTCCCAGGGGGGGAAGTGGTCCAGATTGGCTGCATGGTGTCACTCAAAGAGTTGCAGTCAATGACTCAATGTCCAAGTGGAAATCAGTAATGAGTGGTGTTCCTGAGGGATTGGTATTGGGACCGGCACTGTTTAACATCTTTGTTGGTGACATAGACAGTGAAATTGAGTGCACCCTCAACAGGTTTGAGGATGACACCAAGCTGTGTGGTGCTGTCGACACGACAAAGGGAATGCCATCCAGAGGCACCTGGACAGGCCTGAGAGATGGGCCTGTGTGAACCTCGTGAAGTTCAACAAGGCCAAGTGCAAGGTCTGCATCTGGGCCAGGGTGCTCCCAAGCACAAATACAGGCTGGGCGTAGAATAGATTGAGAGCAGCCCTGAGGGGAAGGACCTGGGGGTGCTGGTTGATGAGAAGGTTGACATGAGCTGGCAATGTATACTTGCAGCCCAGAAAGCCAACTCCACCCTGGTCTGCATCAAAACCAGTGCAGCCAGCAGGGAAAGGGAGGTGATTCTCCCCCTCTGCTCTGCTCTCATGAGACCCTACCTGGAGCCCCGTGTTCAGCTCTGGGGCCCCCAGCACGAGAAGGACATGGACCTGTCAGAGCGAGTCCAGAGGAGGCCATGAGGATGATTGGAGGGCTGGATCACCTCTCCTGTGAAGACAGGATGAGGGAGTTGGGGTTGTTCAGTCTGGAGAGGAGGAGGCTCCAGGGAGACCCTACAGTGGCCTTCCAGTACCTACCGGGGGCTACAGGAAAGCTGAGAGGTACTCTTTGTTAGGGAGAGTAGTGATAGGATAATGGTTTTAAACTAAGGAAAGGTAGATTTAGATTAGGTATTTTAGGAGGAAAATTTTCAATCAGAGGGTAGTGAGGCACAAGCTGCCCAAAGAAGCTGTGGATGCCCCATCCCTGGGAGTGTTCAAGGCCAGATTGGATGGGGCTTTGGGCAATCTGATGTAGTGGGAGGTGATCCTGCCCATGGCAGGAGGGTTGGAATTAGATGATCCTTAAGGTCCCTTCCAGCCCAAACCATTCTGTTATTCTATTAAGTAGATTCCCTGGACCAGCTGAAGAGCTGATTCTGGGCCTGGAGCTTGCAAGTGGAGAGGAGAGGAGAGGAGAGGAGAGGAGAGGAGAGGAGAGGAGAGGAGAGGAGAGGAGAGGAGAGGAGAGGAGAGGAGAGGAGAGGAGAGGAGAGGAGAGGAGAGGAGAGGAGAGGAGAGGAGAGGAGAGGAGAGGAGAGGAGAGGAGAGGAGAGGAGAGGAGAGGAGAGGAGAGGAGAGGAGAGATGGAGACTGTGATGCACTGGAGTCATGATGACCTGCTACCCTAAGTGCTACTAATACTTGCTGCTCTCATATTCCTGCTCCTGCCACTTCTACCAGTGCTTTCACATCCAGCATTCACACACATTTCATATCTTGACCAATATTAACACACCTGTTGCACATCTCCACGCGGGGACTAGAATAAAACTGTGAGGAGGAGAAAAGGCTGGGGAATGAGTTGGAGACGTCCTTGCTAATGCAGCTCACACTGACACAGCCCCCTTAGAGCTGCTTTTAGCTGACTGTTCTGGATGTTCTTGCAATATTCAAATATGGTTTTGATGGAAATGTCATGATTCATTTTGAAAATCAATATTTTCTATCAGGAATATATATGTGCCTAGATTTTTGAATGAATTTGTGATCCTTTCAGATATACCAGAATGTGTCTCCTGATTTCATTCATTGCAAAGGGAATTCTTGGAGCTTTTGACACCTCTGCTATTTCCCCATTTCACTGTTTTCTTCAACTCCATTCCTTCCTTGAAGGACAATTTTGAATTTCAGTCTTGGCTGCTCCTTCCTGCCAAGACAAATAACGCAAATCTCTAAATATTTTGATTTCTAAAACCTCCTCTATATCATACATCCTAAATAGTAGCTATTTATGGAATCTATAAAACCTCTGCCGTATGGTGTGTTTCAGCTTTCAATAGAAACCACACATGGTATCTTTGGATTCATTACCAGAACAGATTTGGGATGCAGGAGAAAGTCTTTTCTTAGCCCTCAAGGTAGACTGCCACACCACACTGTCTCTCAGTTTTGGAGTTTCACCTGAGGGTCACATTATCCCAGTGCCCCAGAAGCTGCTACATCACTACTGTGGGGAAATTGGGCTTAAACTGGGAACAAATCAGTAAGAAACAGAAGGAACATGACGGAGCATGTGGGAAGTCAGACTGCAGGGTGCTGCAATTCTGAGAAAGACAAGCAAGATCTCAGATGAGATCTTGCCAAGGGACATGGAGAACACAAGGAAATATCCATGTGTCTGAGCCAGGGCATGAATTTCAAAGTGATAAGCTCAAGAAGATTTGTAAAATGAGAATGGTTGGAGGCTGCACGTGCATTCAAGGGAGTCACAGAATCACAGAATCACAGAATTTTCTAGGTTGGAAGAGACCTCAAGGTCATCGAGTCCAACCTCCAACCTAACGCTAACAGCCCTCCACTAAACCATATCCCTAAGCTCTACATCTAAACGTCTTTTGGAGTCAGCACAAACATTTTCCTTTCTCTTCAAGGAGTCTGCCCACATCTGGAGACATTAGTGTTGGGCTAGATGGATCCTTGGTCTGCATCGTTTGGGACTGTTCATGTTTGATTCCAGCCAGTCCTACAGGACTGTATGGTCTACAGTGCTTCTTGTGAAATTGCATTGAAATTCTTGGATGAAAATTTATATATCAGGATGAGTAATTCTGGTAAATGTCAGCAGAAAGACACCAACAGTTTCTAAGCACACTTCAAGGAAAAAATATATTCTTGCAGTTTGTGCAATTTGCCAAGATAAATTCAGGGTGCCTAGACAAGCCCCACTGAAGACTGGGAGGTAGCCAGCTGCTTTGTCAGGATCTGGCCCCCACAGACATTGGTAACACTTCCAAGGACAGGCTGCCTTTGCCAAATTACAGCCATGCATGTGTATCCTGGTTTACCTGAGGATGCCCTCAGCACTGAGCACCAACCTGGCCGGAGATGAGATGGGTTTGCCCAGCAGCTGTAGCACTGAGTGACTGTTTTAGGTACAGCAGCTGCAGCTCAGATAAACTAAGAGGAAATCATATGTGTGTCACCTTTGAGATACTCAGCACCTGATATTTCTGAACACCCGACATTACATGGTATTTTGTCCTCCTGTTGTCTTCACTGATGCTGAGATACATGTGATATCTGCAGATCAGACTGTAGGATTTCACAAATGCAGAAAATCAAGGACAGTGCTCCACATGAGCTCTGGTGACAGTATCATAAAGAGAAGACAGGGATAACTTCTGGCTCTCTGGATCTACAGCCCGTGCTCTCTTGTAGCCACTGTCTCTTCACTGCCCATGCTCTTCTGCAACAAGCACAAGGTCCTCCGCACAAACCTGCGCACCCCAAGTCATACACAGAAAACCTTTTCTCAGTGATCACGTTCTGGCAGTCAAAGGTTGACTCCTAATACAGAAGCAAAGCAAGCTTTTAATGTCCTACCCTGGGGGGAGAATAGCCTTTCCCACCCCCGGCACAAGTGGCACACGTGAGATGGTCAACCAAGGGCTGGGTGCCTGTCTCAGTGCTCCTGCTGAGCTCCTGCCGAGCTGCTGCCCTGCAGTGAGGAAGCTCTCCAGCAGATGGCAAGCACTTCCCACCTCCAGGCCCCGTTCCTCAGCAAGTTCTTCACCTAGGCAGCCACCCCAGCAGCACTGCAGCCCAAGGTTCCTGTTGAATTCGGGTCTTCTCCTTAAGTCCATCTACAAACCATGCTCAGCTCTGCTTTTGGATTCTTGGATAAGCAGATACAGCTGCTGAGGCTTGGTGATGCTTGGGTTTGCATCCCTCCTTGAAAAACCTGCGCAAATAGCAGAGCTTACTCAAGATGGAGATAAGGACCACATGGTGCCCTCACACTCCATAGCTAAGCTCTCCAAGACCCTTGCAACTGGCTGCTCTGTCTTGGCTGCTCCCAGGTGGGAGCTGGCAGTCCTGCATGAGATTCTTGTCTTCCTTTCCCCACTCACCACCTTGCACAGCTGGCCAGGGCTGCTTCCCACAAAGGCACTTTGATGGCACTAGCTGACAAGGATTCAGCAGCAGCATCTCTTTTGCCCAAAGCATTAAAAAAATGGAATCAAAAGATTATAAAGCCTGCATGTGTAGGCTCTACTTGCCCCAGGGGAAGACACCACATGCCTTTTGCTCCACCAGGGACACTCCTGCTGGATCTGGACCACTGCCCTGCACCCAAGACTTTGTCCTCACCCTGCTCCAGGGGGGCACTTTGGCTTGTAAAACATTTTTGTCCCAGGGTCTGAGCAAATAACCCTATCACCAGGGTTGTATTTCTGGTTACATGATTGCATTTGTGGAAGGCTTGTTTCAGCCACTGCCCTCCAGGAGATATGCCCACCAGGGACAGCTCATCCGCTCTGGTGGGCTCAAGGGCTTATGCCTTGGGGTGTCTACAAGGGTGACTGAAGCATGGAGGCCTGTTTGGGATCTCACCTCCAGGGGGAAAGAGAGCGGCAGGATCTTTGCACAGAGCTCTGTGCCCGCCTGCTCCAGTACAGCCAGCTGGATAACAGAGGAAGGACTGTGGAGCTCTCTGTGCCTCTGTTTTCTTGCTGAAACAAGGGATATCTGTGCTCTCGCTGAGCCTGGGCCAGGCCACGGGGGGGATGGGGGGGAGTGTGGCAGTGGGACCCTGGGAGTCTCCCAGCTCTGGCTGGGGAGGGCAGTTGGAAACCCTTGGGAACATAGCGTTCCTCCACCCCAGTCAGGGCCCGCAGCCCCTTCCATCCCTTCTGATCCTTCTGGCCTCTTTCCTGTCATTTCTTGTTCCCTGTGGCTTGGAGGTCCTTAGGGCTGAGATCAAGCTGAGAAGCCTTGTCCCAGCAAAGAGGGAGCAGCATCCTCCAGGGCCATTATGGATGGACGGAGCCTCAAAGCGCTTGAGCAGCAAGGGGAGGCCACCCTGCAGAGCCCTGCAGTTAGACACAGACCAGCCCTGTCCCCTCTGCCCAGCCTGAGCCAGCGCTCACCAGGGGTCACCTGCTGCTGAGCACTGCACTGCCCTAAGGAAGGGAGAGAGGGGACACATGGTCCTGCCCATGTCCCAGCAGACACCAGACCCATGGTCTTCATGCTACAGAAGACGCACAGGTGGCAGGCATCTCTGGTAGCTACTGAAAGGCAGGTCATCATGCTCCACAGCCCCAGACACACATCAAGGCCTCCTGCCCCAGATCTGCAAAATCCACTGCACTGGGCTGGGTGACAGTGGGGAAGTTGCTGTCCATCCCCATGACAGGCTGCCCCACTGCCCTTTGCTTCCAGGCTGCAGCCCAACCTCTTGGAGCTGGGCAAGAGAACGGAGCAGCCCAGGTCCCAGCATGAGCACCAAGCCCTGGCTGTGGAAGGAGAGGAATTGACTCTGCTCTTCAGTAAGAGGAAGAAGTGAGCACAGCTCACAGCCATGGGGTAACTAGCCCAGGGCTGAGGTGCATCTAGCCCTCCAGCATCCAGTCCTGCCTGCTGGGGGGCCATGTGGGAACAGGATGGCTTTAGCCACGCAGAGGGGTGTGACCTTTCTTTCCTTTTCCTTTTGTGTCCCTCTGTCCTTTCTTTTCTTCATCTCTATTCGGTAATGACTTCATTTCTTCAATTATTAATCATCTTGCTCTAACAGTGGCTGACTTAAACACATTAAACTTCCTCTGGGACCAGCCCCAAGAAAGGAGGCAGGTTTCCAGAAAGTGCATTAGAGAGAATGCAGACAGGGAGTCAAGATGAGCTGGGGTGGGAGGAGGTGGCCTTGCTGGACACACAGTGCATGCCGTTTCCAGCAGCTGAGAATCTGATATCCAAGGCACAAGTGTGGACATCTGTGAGGTGTACTGCACAGCCTGCTCACACGTCCCACAGGGCACCTGCAGGAGGGCACTTGTGCAATTGTTTCAGCTGAAAAGCCACAAAAGTGAGCTACCCAGGGTATTACTGCTTGCAGAACAGCTCACAACAACCCAACCCACATCCTAAGCAGCTTCTCCCAGATCGTCCTGTCACCTCCAACAGGCAGCAGCTGACGAGACAGCTGTGCCCAGCTACATCCCACCAGAAACAGAGACACTGCTTTTATGCGGCTGGTTTTTGAGACCCAGGAACCCGTCTGGCACAAACCCAGCGCAGCCCCGCTGCTGCCCTTTGCCAAGGTCAGAGATCATCCAGAGATAATCCAGCCTCGGAGACACCGCGACCCACGGACATCGCCACCCTCGGGCCCGGGCCGGGCGCTGCGCAGCGGTACCCCGGCCGCCAGGTGGCGCCAGGCGGGAGGGGAGGGAGGGGCAGAGGCCGTGAGCGGCAGGTGCGAGAACCAATCACCGCAGGGCACCAGCAGGGGGCGGGGCGCGCGCAGTTATTGTTGTCCGTAGAGGCGGGACAAGGGGCGTGGCTCCCGCGGAGGGGCGGGAGCTGACGTTGAGTGGCGTGGAGTCCGACCAGTGACGGGGGGGGGGGTGCGAGAGCTGGCCGCATGCGCCAGCCCGAGGACGGCCCTCGGGGGGGAGGAGGCTCCTTCTGACTGGCGTTGGGAGCGGCCAATGAGAACGAAGGGGCGGGGAGTGGGCGGTGTGGGTGGGGTGGGCCCGTTCGTGAGTGACAGGTAGGTGGGCCAATGGCGCGTGGCACGGACAGCGGCGGGTCGGAGCGGAGCGGTTGCGAGGGCGCGGCGGGGCCGGAACGGCGGCGGGCGCGGCGGGGCATGGACCGCGTGAGCAGCTCCATGAAGCAGGCGGGCAACCCGCTGCCCAAGGTGCTCGGCCGGCGGGCGGCCGGCGGCGGCCTGGAGGCGGAGCGGGAGAGCTTCGAGCGCGCCCAGGTATGGGCGGGGCGGGGCGGGGCGGGGCGGGGCCGGGCCGGGCGGGGGGGCGGGGCCAGCCTCCTGCCGGGGTCGGCGGCCGCCATGTTCGGCGGGGCTCGCGCCGGCGCTCGGCACCGCTGTGGTGCCCGGGGGCGCCGTGTCACTGAGCGCTGCATCGCAACGTCTTGTAAAGACCTCCAGGGATGGTGACTCCACCACTCACGTGGGCAGCCCATCCCAATGCCTCGTAACCCTCTCAGTAAAGAAACTCTTCCTAACATCCAACCTAAACCTCCCCTGGCACAACTTTAGCCCATTCCCCCTTGTCCTGTCACCAGGCACGTGGGAGAACAGACCAACCCCCACCTCGCTACAGCCTCCCTTGAGGTACCTGTAGAGAGCGATAAGGTCGCCCCTGAGCCTCCTCTTCTCCAGGCTGAACAAGCCCAGCTCCCTCAGCCGCTCCTCGTAGGACTTGTTCTCCAGGCCCCTCACCAGCTTCGTCGCCCTTCTCTGGATCTGCTCAAGCACCTCCATGTCCTTCTTGTAGCAAGGGGCCCAAAACTGAACACAGTACTCAAGGTGTGGCCTCACCAGGGGGACAATCACTTCCCTCGACCTGCTGGCCACACTGTTTCTTATGCAACTAAGGGTTTAACGTGGAAGGTGGCACTATGCAGAGGAAGGCTCCTGATGAGAAACAACACGGCATGTGTTTCTCGGAGGTGCTCTTCGAAGGGTTGGCTCGTTCCCTGTGTGACTTTTGGTTCTTGTGAGTGTTCTGCTCTGCAATTTCCTGGCTTACTCCTTTCTACTTTTTGCATAATTCTTGCTTTCTCTCTAGTATGGGGAACTGCACAGGCACTGCTCGGATCTTCCACACATTGGTCATCCACAGTGTTTGTCAAACTTCTTCTTTTTGAGGTTTTATTATAGAAACCTCATGCTGGGTGGCTTTTTGAGTTTTGTTTTTTGGGTTTTGGTGTTTGTTTTTTTTTGAAAGTGACTTTTCTTTACAAAGGTTCATACATTTTCTCAAATGGCTTTCAAAATTATGATTTTACCAGGTTTCCACATGCACACAGGCTCATTCCATCCTTGCCTCCAAAACCTGCAGGTCCCATAGCAGCAGTAGCAATATCTTGGGCTAAAAGAGCCCCTACAGATAGAAGGCATGTCAAAATAGGCTTCCAGTGAGCCTGGATGACACCTAATTGGGTTTGGTAGCACCCATTTTCTGTGGTCAAAGAGTCAGGTTGGTAAAAAAAAGCGCCATATGAAGCTCTCATGGGGGGATGCTCTTGTGGTTGTCATCACATTGCACAATGGTCTGCCCTGTTGATGTCCATTGGCTTAGGGATATGTCAAAATAACTTTCCTGGTGGTCTCTTTTCTTCATGTGTGCTTGTGTCTTAGTTTTGCCAGTGATGCAAATGTGGAAAACGTGAGGGCACAGCAAAACATGATGTCTCTGATACGCTGCTGCCATGTGCTGGCCCTGGCTGGCTCCCTGCTGGGTGGTAGCTGCTCCACGAGCCCCAGAGACGTGGCTCCCTGGCTTTGGCACCTGCCTGACTGCTCCCCTTTTCTTTTACTGTCATTGCTGGTTGTTTTAATGGAAAGCTGAGTAACAGGGATGCCAGATCCTTCACTTGTGCTGTCCTGCCAGTGCATGGCCATATGGGGTGCACTGCTGCCATGGCTGTTGCAACAGCTTTCTCCCTTTTGTCAGTGTTTCCCTTGCTGGGATTCAGTGCTGCTCACTGCTTCAACCTCAGTAGAATAAATCTTCGGACAGAGCAAAGCTGTCTGAGCAAGGAGAAAAACCACCAAAAGTGAAAATTCTACCATATGTTGAGATAGATGCTTTTATTTCACGTGGCTGCTAACCTACTGTGAAGTTTGCATTCTCTGCAAATTCTTCTTTCTGTACTGAGCTTCTGAAGCTAAGACCTGCTCGCTTAGGTGGGTGCCCTTCCCTGCTTGGGCTTCCTTTCGCTTCTCCCTGCACCTGTCCCCTGTGGACGTTTCTGTGCCTTGATGGGGCTGGCTCACTCTGCGTGGACACAATGTGCTGGTTTGGCGGAGACAAGATGTTCAGCACTTAGATGAGACAAGATCTTGAGAACAGAAATGGTGTCAGAAGGAAGAAGGATTTCTGTGAGGTAGGGAGGATGCACACAGATGACACTAAGTGCAGAGCATCACAGCAGGACACAAAAACCTCCTGGTGCTGCTGCTGCGCACCATCTGCCTTGGCACTTCCCAGAGCCATTGGCTTTGTGTAGATGTGCCGAGCCACCTCTGCCCCAATCCCTTCCAAAGGATGGCCGCTGAGATGCCAGCACAGTGCTGTCACCTGTGCTGTGCCATATGCTGGCTGGTGCACTGCTGTTGTCCACTGTAGCTTCACAGCTTGCCTGTGGGGTCTTCTGATGACAGCAGGGGGACCCGGGAGCCCCTCCATGCTGGCAGTGCTCTGAGCTCCAGGAGCATCCCTGGCACTGCTGGTAGGGACGATCACCATCCAGAAACCTGAATGTATGGGAAAGTTTCCTTCCTCATCCAGAACAATTCTGGCTCACTGCCTTTTAGGGTCCTGCACAAGTCCCTTTCCGCTTTTGGGAAACCAAATGCTGGAGAGGGGCAAATGTGCTCAGAAAGGAGTAATGGGGGAAGTTTCCTTTGTGGGCGTAAGTGCCCAGAGCAACAGTGAGAAGCGGCTTGCTGGGCTTTGATGATGTTCCTGTCCTGTTATAAAGCTCTCCCTCTGGGTTACAGCCAGGTTGGGACAGGGCTGGTGGTTTCCGTTGCTCCTTAAGGCTTGAGCAGAGATGCAGAAGTTTTGTGTTCATCCCCAGAGACAGATCCCCTGAGGTTTGTGTCAGGAGATGTGTCATAGCTGTGTGCCACATCCACTACCCATCAGGTGTCTTTGGGCATTCGTCCACTGTGGTTTGTCCTGATAGTGGCCAAGTGCTGGGAGAAGACACTTCTTGTTTAAAACTCTTCCAGGAAATCTAAAAAGCTTTCACTTCATCTTCTCTGCAAGTTTTTTTTTCTAAGCAGGGCACCCAGTAGCAAAGAGAAACATGGATTGTTGATTGCCCACTGCATCCACCTTCTCTTTCTTGTTTGCAGCTATAGCTGGGTCCTTAGAACCACATGTTGTTGGTGCAGGACCACCAAAAATAGCAATTTACAACTAAGTAATTCCCCTGGGAAGTCATATGTGCAGTTGCAGGTGATCATTGAGCTGTCTTCACTGCTGCTTGTACCCTCCAAGGTAACTAGCATGGTGCAAAACTGTAAGCTCATGGTCCCTGGGGTCTCTGTGGGTTCAGGCAATTGCCTGCTTGTGGATCCTCATATTCCTCCTTTGCATGACCCAAGAGCTTCGGTTCCATCCTGAGAGCTCTGCCCTGGTGCTGGTTCCTGTGGGTACAAGCACCACTGCTGTTGCCTTCTGCAGCATGATGCCACCCCACTGTCCCAAATCAGCACCAAAACCAGCTCGTTATTCTGCGGTGGCTTCCACCATTCTGCTGCTGAAAAGCCCAAAACACAGCACTGCAGGCTGCAAGGGCCAGTTTCGTTTTGGGTCGAGGGTAGTAGGGTTATTTCATCCCGCTGGCATGGGAGCTGCTGGAGGCTCGTGGCCCAGTGCAGGTGGGAGGCAGTTCCTGCAGCATCCCCGCTTTTGGCCGTGCCACTGTGGGGGGAACACTGTGTCCCTTCCCCACCCACGGCAACTGGGACGTGGCTCAGTGCAGCTTGCCATCGCAGAGGAAATGCCATTTTGCTTCTGACATCTTCACTTTTAGAAAACAATTTTTGTGGTTCAGATGCTGCAGCCGCCAGCAGTTTTGCCAAGAACTTAAGTTCTTGCACAGGAAATGAGGCTCCTTTCAAAAGCACCAGAGTGTTCCTATATATATAGCCTCTCTGAACAGATATTTAAAGAAACATATTGACACTGGCAAGAACAGGAAAAAATAGCTTCTGTCTGTGGAGAGTGAGGGATGAAGCCAGCTGAGCCCATCCTGGGGGAGTTGGTGATACAGGGGATTAATTCTCTGCTCTTTCATCTCCAGGAAAAAACGAGCTCTTGTGCTTTGTCCCAAGTGTTCCCCAATGCTCTTGGTGTATTTTATTTTAATAGGAATTAGAGGTGCTTGGGAGTGAATACAGTTTCAGCAGCAAAGAAATGAGTCATCTCGGCTCTTTTCAGTCTCACTTAGAAACTTATTTCCATCCCCACAGCTTCATCTGTGTGAAAGAAAATAGCTTGTCTTTTACCAGATTAGCTGTATGAGGTCTGTCTTTCTCTTTAATGAAAGCTGGGATTTAAACAAAAAAAAGGGGGGGTGGGGGAAGGGGCAGGGGGAGAAATAACTGAGGTTTTTCTGTGATCCTGGACTCAAAAAGTGGCTGAGCTCCAGGACAATAAATAGGTGTGGCATAGAAGGTGGGGACACCTGCTGCCAGGTTGCTTCAGGTGGGAATGTGACATTTATGGGCCAGCTGGCAACTAGCATGGGGGCTTGCCCCAGAACGCACCTAGGACTGCACAGGAGGACGGGGCTGGGGGACATCACAGCCATGAGAAGCCTGATCCCCAGCTCAGCACCTGCTGTCCCCTTGGCTGGCAGTGGCAGCAACCCTGAGCCCAGAAAACCAAGGGGAGGATGGGGACAGTGGGTAACGGCGAGGCAGCGGGTGCCAGGCACGAGGAGGTGCCAGGTCTGCGGCACAGGGCTGGGTTCCTGCTGCTCAGGGCTGCAGGTGCTTGGGGAAACACCTCAGGGCAGAGCAGGGGCACAGGGCTGAAGCTGCTGCTCTTGTCTTGCCATGTTCATCGCTCATCCACAGTTTTGCAGCTCACTGTCTTCTCTGCTTGGTTGGCAGCTGGAAAGAAACATTTTAAAAGGTATCCAGGACAAAATAGTTTGAGTTCTTATATTTGTAATCATCTGGCTTCAGATGCTTCAAAGAGGAAGAAAACTGCGTGCTAAAACCAGCACCAGCCTTTGCATGAGGCTGAGGCTCCAGAGACTCTGGCTTCTGAAACGCAGATGTATTTGAGCCAGAACCTGTCTGGATCTGTGATTCAGAGAAAGCAAGAATAGGGCTTAAGCCAGATGTTGATGCATCTTTGCAAGCTTATTCTTACGCAAATCTGACAGTTTACCTTAAAATATATATTTTTATATTATTTATTTATTTATTTATTTAAGAACGTTGATAATTACAGATACCAGCATACAGTGAGCAACATTTGGAGGAGAGGTGAGCACAGCGCCAGGTGCCCCAGGCTCTGCTGGCAGGTGCTTTGCCAGCAGCCTGCAGGTGTGCAGGGCCGTGCCTAAGTACCCAGCATTTACTGGGTGCAGAGAATTCAACCAAGCAGTCAGGATTCTGCTGCTGCCAAGATGGCAACGAGAGCAATGCAGCAGTGGGAGAAGTGGAAGAAAGGCTGGATTCTGGTCCTGATCACTGCCACAGGCTCACCTGATTTATTCTGCACTCACCAAAGAGGAAATCTTCCTGGGGACAGACTGTTCAAAGGGGACATGCAATGAGCAGCACAGACGGTATTTTAGTCCGGATGTGCGAGTCCCCAGCTGCTGCTGGATGCATTGTACATTGTTTGCTGTTCGCGGCTAATCAGGGTGGGAGGTAAATTACCCCTGGTCTGCATGCAGAAGGTGAAGTTACTGGCTCAAAGCTGCATGCGGACATCTAATATTTTACTTACTAGCATGCGCAGCTTCCTTGTGTAACTTCTGCAGCACAAAGGCTGTGGGGCAGCCGTGGCCGTGGCTGTACCATCAGGCTGGGCTGAGCCTCATGCCAGGCTGCACACCCAGCTCATGGCTTCTGGCATCACCTTCAGGCCAGCAGAGGGGAGATCCCAGGTGTTCCCTGCCCCCACCATGGGCTTCAAGGTGAGTATGTCCATCAGCTGTGTCTGTGCCATCCGTGGGGCTCAGTACATGCTTGCTGAACCCTTTCCTGCTGTGCCTTGAGCCAGGCATGCTGCTTTGGTGCTGGGACAGGCAGGCATCATTGCATTCTCTGTTCCCATCAAAGCAAAAAGCATCAGCATGGTAACTACAAAAACACTCTTTTTTTTCTCAGCAGCTACTGTGAAATCATGTAGCTCCAGCACTCAGTAAGCTTTATGCAGCTCATAGTGAGGTTACCAGCCTTTTTTCGTAGCTTGGTCATGAAACTCAGGCTGCCAGGTTGACTTGAGTTGCCCAGGTCTTCCATCCTTAGTCTTGCAGTGAGAAGACTATTTCTTTGCTGTTACCAAACTAACAAAACAGATTACCAAAGCTGTGATTACTTTATTCCAGGACTTTCATAATTTTGCTGCCTTCGGCATAGTATGACTGGTACCCAGCTTTATGTAATTACAGTTAATCCCAATTTATCAGCATTGCTCTGTACTCTTCCCAGATGGACCAGACTTGTGTGGTTATCGGTCCCACAGCACCAGATGCCATGGGCCTGGGGGAGTCTGTTCCTTGAGGTCCTGCAGTTTTTATCCCCTGGCTCTTGCTTTGCCAAGTGACCCAGCTCCTCCTGTACAGGCACAGACCCCTGCACCCCCAACAGCACTATTCTTCCAGCAGCTGGGCTGCTGAAGATGGCACATTAAATATTTACCATGCAGAGAAGAGGCAAGTTGCAGTAAACAAAGGGACTCATTGGGAGAAGAGGGTTTTCTCATCAGGGCCAGGCTGGAGACTTGCTATTTATTGTTAACATTTGTCTCTTTTATTCTATGCAGGCAGCCCAGGGCTCTCTAGAGAGTGTATGGCATTGCTTTTTATTTTAATTAGCAGATGCTGGCTGGAAAACAGTGTTTTCCAGACATTATTTTTACGTGGAAGCGAGCAAGAATACAGGGTTTCGTAAGCGCAAATAGTGTTGCAAGGTGCTCATGGCACAACACAGGGGCACGCTGCTGCGGGAAGCCTGGAATTGTCCCTCTTCCACTAGACAGCCCATGGAATATCCTGAGTTGGAAGAGATCCCTGAAGATCAAGTCCAACACCTGGCTCCATGCAGGGCAACCTGAAAGTTAAACCACATATCTACGAGCACGGTCCAGTCACTTGTTGAACACTGACAGCTGTGACCACACTTCCCTGGGGACATGCTGCAGTGCCTGAGTGCCCTCTGCGCCCTGTGGCACCAGCGCTGAGGCCGGGCCCACAGCACCACCCTGTGCACTGCCTGTCCTTGGAGACACGTCTGGGGCTGGCAGCTCCACTTGGCTCTGACCTCTGGGTGCAGAAGGCACTTTGTGCATTTGGGGCGAGTGTAGCTCAGGGCAGTGGCCATAGGAAGGAGTCACAAAGAGCCTTTTGCACCTTCTGTACAAGCCAGATGCATCCCTTGGGTTTCTGGCCTGCTGCCCACAAGGCTCCCCACTGATTCAGGGTGGGGCTCTGCACACCCTCTGTGATCCGCAGAACTGAACAGCAAATCACGCCCTGCTTGGGCACTGGTAGCGCTCATACAGCCGAGAGGGCTGGGCAGCGGCCATGCTCACCCCCACGGGTCCCTCAGCACCACAGCTGTGGTCACCAGCACACCGAGCACACCGTCACTAGGCCACTGCTCGTGGGCCGCTCACTTCAGCAGTACAGCCTTCAGAATTGCTTCCAACAACAGTCATGTTCCACCTCTGAGTGATGAGTAAAGGTTTTTGAGGTTTTAAGGCAGCGCTGAGGTGGAGGCAGAGGAAGTTCTTGACTTCTGCGTGGCCTGGGAAAATCTCTTCTGGTGGCATTGTTCCCAGTTCGTAACCTGGTGGAGATCCTGTGTTTTCCCAGCAAGGAATGCTTTGTTTACTTCACAAACGGGAATGAAATGTTCCTACTGTCAGCAAGGCCTGACTGCTTTTGTGGAGGTAAACACTTCTCTGGAGAGGGCAGAGGTACGCACTTCTGGGCTTGCTGAATTCTGTGGCCTCACTCTATTACCCAGAGCTTTCATGGTTCATACGGCTCAGCTGGAAGTGTGGATCTGGTGTCAGGGTCAGCATTAACCCCTTTAGGAGATAGCTCCAGTTTTCTCCCACACTGGTACAAAGTGCTCCTAGCTTCCTTTATCTGCTGGTAAGATGCTCTTGGCCTCAGCTGGATGACTTGCTCCTCACCAGCCCCACGAGCTCACCCTGCACTCTTCATGCGTGCTCTCCTCTTATTTGTCTTCCCAGAAATTGCATTACCACTCAGGCACTTTTTATAGCTCAAAAAGAAGTGCTTTGAATTACTGAGTTGTCAGGGAGGCCAAATACACAGGGGAGGAGCCACAGCTAGAAATAGGGATAGTCTCCGCTTATGCATTCCAGTTTTATTTTTTTAACGGAGATGTCCAAGTTTGCTGCAAATGCCAAGCTGAGGAACACATCCCGTGCTTGTTCCAGTCAGATCATGTCTTCTTTCTTCTTTGTCTTATTCCCAGTGCACTCAAACCAGCCGTGGGGCTGAGCTCCTGCAAGGTGTTAGGAGATTCCTTTCCTACATTACACTGACTGCAGTCATCCAGCAAAAGCTGGAAATGTCTAAGGAGGGGCTCTCACCCACACCCTGATTTCTGGTAGCCTCCAGATACACTAACAGTTTGCCCAAACTCTCCCTGCTGAAGCACTGAATGTCTCCTGCCCCTGGAAAAAGAAATGTCAGAAGTATCAGAGCCACTGAGCCCAGCGAGGTCTGCTGGAGCCTTGGGTGTGGGGGAGCTGAGGCCCTTGGTCTCACCTGAGCTGTCACCTGGAGATGCAGAGGTTGGTACTGGCTGCAAGGGGACACGAGCAAATGAATCTGAGCAGAAAGAAGACAACATCTGCTTAACAACATCTGGATCTTTCATCCCCTTAAAATTACTTGTGATTTTGGCTATGCACGGGTTGCAGTTGACACATTTGGAGGTGTGGGTTGGAGGGGACGGGGTGGTGCGACGCTGCTGCCTGCTGGGGATGGGGTGGATGCAGGAGGTGGGACAGCAGTATTCAGGCTCTGCTTCAGTGAATGTTCAGGAAGCTGTGCAATATGAAACAAAGTCCCCCAAAGGGCAGCAGAGGCAGCTACGAGCTGAGCCTGCTAGGGCTCTGCTCCGCTCCTGCTGCTACAGGAGAGGAGCAGGTGCCTACAGTGGCATCTCTCTTTTTTTTTTTTTTTTTGTGAGAAAAATGCATTCAAGGTCAAATCTGAGACATTTTTTCTTTCTCATCAGCCATCACGTGGAAATGGCAATTAGCCAGCTTGTGTACTTTACATCGTTCATGGTTTTAACCTTTTTCCCTCCCTTTCTGCTGCTGCAGGAACAATTATTCCCTATATCTCCAGCTTCTTTTCCCCTCAGCAGAAGGGAAAGGAGATTTTGCACACTGTGGTAATGTTACGAACTGCTCCTATCAAGAGATTCAGAGGGAATGAAGTCTGCCGAGCTCCTTTCTTCTGATGAGTGAATTCTGAGTATCTGATCTTAGCACCTCCAAATGCCTGTTTCTTTCCAGCCTGTGAAGAGAAGCAGTGTGATTACAGCATCCTGCAAGCAGCCTGTGCAGCTATGGCTAAAGCTTACTCTTCTTATCCTGGGAACTTCCATCTTTTCCAGTCCTGCAGGATAAGGATGGTGCTCAGCTCCTCACACATGAGTACTGCAAGCAGTGGCTGCACCTCTGGGATGGTTGAGGCTGGCCTCAAGCAGGGGCCAGCATCCAAAAACATGTGTAAAGTTCCAATTTTCTGAAGGCAGGAGGAAGGTTTTTCTCCACAGCAGCACTGGGTGCTGCTCCCCCATGGTCCCAAGCCCGCACAGTGTGGTTGCTGCTGCTTTTGTGTCCCATGGGCTGGCTGACACCCACCAGCTTTCACAGGAGCCCTTGTCAGCAGGCCGCAGTGGTCACCCTTCGGCAGAGCACGTCAGCAACATGCACCCGGCACCAGGTGGGCAGGACGCTGCTGGCAGTGCTCAGGATGCTGTGATTCACTTTTGAGAGTGGACATCTCACTCTCAGGTTATAACATCTGATCTGCTGAAACCCAAGGGGATGCACACAAGTGCATCCCCCAGCTCCATCCACTGCCTCTCTGCAAGTGGGAGGAGGCAGGGAGCGGAGTGGCAGCTGCAGCCCCTGGCCTCCCGCACCCAGCACTGGTTGCTGCGAGCTTCTCCAGTGCAGTGCTGGAACACGCACAGACGGCTCAAGTGTGGGGATGTCTCCTGGTGCTGGAGAGGCTCCTTGCGTGGCTGCCTGTAACTTGGCTGTGTAAAGTCCAAGTGCTTCTAATCTATTTTCCATATCCTACTGGATGGCACAGGCATGTTTTCCACACCCAGAGCAGGGTTTTGCCTTCACTGTTGCTGGAGCTGTTGCTCCAGCAGTGGTTGCGAGGCTGGCAGGAGCACCACAGTGCAACCCTTTGTTCTAGGGCTGGGTAAATAAATTGGATTGCTAGTATGAGCTCCAGGCCAGCAGTGTTTGTTTTCAAAAATGAAAAATGAGTAAAAACTAATATTTAGATCTCGGGAAGGAACTTTGCAGCCTTTTGTGCCTGTGATTCCCCCATTTCTAAGCTTCAGAAAGGCAGCAGGACCACATGTGAAACACAGTTTCCTTCATATGCTGGGGTTTTTCCACCTCTGTGTTTGCTCAGATTTCATCCTGCTCCACCCTGCATCCCCAGCGGACATCCCTCCTCTGGCACCACATGCCTGTTTTCCAAACTTGTAGCAAACAAACATGCACATCCTGGCCAGCCAGCACAGACCACGCCGAGCGCTTGCAGGCAGGCAGGGTGCAGCTTTGCTGCAGGATGTTTGTGCTCCTCACCTGAGCATCCCCAGAGCCATAGCATATCTCCTGCAGCCTGGGCGGAGGTGGATTAAGCAGGGAGAGTGTGGCCCACTGTTACATTTACAAGAGTTCAAGGAAAGCACGCACTTAGGTACGAGAATGGGGCTGCTGTTTTATTCTCCAGCTACAAGTCCATCAGAAAATACCACTTTTTCCTTCCTTGCCCCATCCTTGAGCATGCCTGCTCCACTGCATGGGGAATGGACACTGGGAGAGAAGCCTACACAGCTTAGTTATGTTACTGAAATGAATAATTATGCTAAAAAGGATGTGGTTGGAACAGCGTTGGGAACAATGCAGAGTGTGGCCAGGTCGGGCCAGCATGGTCCCTGCACCCTGGGAGGGGATCTTGATGTCACCTTGGGCTTGGGACAATTCCCCATCTCAGAGGGGTGCCTAGGGCTGGGCTTCAAGCACTGCACTGGTCCCTTAACCAAGCTGGACACTCCTTGGGAGATGCCCAGGGACCCGTCAAGCTGCACTGCCCGCAAAGCTTGGTCCTGCAGCCCTCTGTTGCCCATAGGCATAGCTCCTATGGAAGCACCAGACCTTCCAACAAAAGAGGTTTGGAGCCTGGGAATTAGTTGTTTCCTTGCTGGGCAGGGGCACAGCGCTCAGCCCCAGGGGGGCTCCTGTGGTGGGTCAGCACACCAAGCAGGGATGCCATCCAGAGGGACCTGGACGAGCTCAGTAAGTGGGCCCATGGGAACCTTGTTAAGTTCAACAAGGCCAAGTGCTAGGTCTTAGACCTGGGTGGGGTAGGGTCTGCGGTCTCCGCATGCTTTATTCAGACCTCTCAGTGCAGCCATGCACATCACATGGGCAGCAAGCCCACATCGAGGGGAATTTACTCGCAGCTGGAAACTTCCCTGGGGCTGTGAACAGAACACGCTGTCTGTGTCCTACCAGCACTTCTACCACTGCCTGTCCATCAGAAGCTGGCTTGGCTGCTGGTGTGGCCTGGCACCATCCAGCCCCAGGGGCCCAGCAGCTGTGGGCACAATTGCTGCAGCTTCTCCCAACCCCATGTACCAGGAGGTTTTGTATCAGAGCTCGTTCCCCATTTGTTACACAGTTGTGCCAAGCTGTCAGCATTTGGGGACTGCAGGAGCTGTGAGAGCTGTGGGCATCTGTCATGTCACAAATCTGTGAGCCTCCACTCAGCCACCTTTTTACCAGGCTTTTGGTTTTGTGTGGAAATAAAGCTCTGGAGAAGACAGGAAATTCTTGCACTGTAAGGCGAGAGTGATGGGGTCCTGGTTGGGCCTTCGGCTGAAGCCCCTTGCACAAGACACCACAGCCAGATCTCCATCCAAGGGAGAAGCAAAAGGAGATAACCGAATGATTCCTTCCATGGGCCACCTCAGGGATCACCCAAGGCAGAGATTTGAGAGAGGTAAAAGGGAGGAGGCTCACTGCTCTGCAAAAGGGAGGACGGCACCGAGTGCAGCCCCATCCTGGAGCTCCGAGCAGCAGCCTTGCAGCTGGGACGTGTCACCTCCCACAAAGCCACTGAGGAATTCAGGAGATGCTGGACAGTGCTGGCAGCAACTCAGCCAGGATGCAACGTCTGGCCCTGTGAATATTTCCAGATACATAGTGAGGACAAGCAAAGCAGGGAAATGGATCTCCAGGTTTGACGTTGCCCGGTGTTGGCTGTGGGACAGGTGTCTAACAGACACTGCTTGGAGAGGGATGAACAGCCTGTCCAGGGTGATGGCTCTCCCCTCTGGGGATGTGAGAGATGCTGGCACTGCTCCCCAAACACAAAATGGAGGTATTTTGGCACTGCTTCCTCTGCAGCCTTGGATGCTCCCCAGGCAGCAGCCTTGCTGCCCATGGCTCCTGTAAATGAAGCCAGTGCCTCTGAGGCAGAACTTAAGGGCTTTGAAAGGAAATTGATGGGATTTATCAACTTGTTTCCTGAATAATTTATGGCAATGATCCAATTATGGAGGGGTTTCAAAGTGAAGAAGTGAGAACAAAGTAGGGGCCTTTGATTTCTGCTTGGGAGCATTTATCTGAGCAGACCCCGGGGGCACACAGGGGAGCAGATGATGGAGAAGCACCCAGTGGTGGAGCACCCGGCTGTGGTGCCCACATTGTGAGCTGCCTGATGGGGGCAGCAGCATGAGAGCAGTGAGCACAGTGCTGATGTTTTGGTAGCACATTTATGATCTTTGCTAACCCTGCTTCCTTTTCTGGGCATTGTGCTTATCTTGGTAGTGTCGGTGTTGTGCTTACAAGAAGGAAGCAACTCAAGCGGTGCATTGTACAGAACAGGCTGTACGTGTGTGAAGGAAGACAGCCTCTGCTGGAGTCAAGAGGGGTTTCCAGATAACCTATACATACAAATGGGGACTCAGGGGACATAGAAGGCATCTGCAAGTGAGAAGCAAGTGGTCATGCACGTATTTGCTGAGGTTAAGCGTGAAGTTTTAAATCCCTCTTCCACAATTCAGTTACAACCCTGTTATTGCTGCTACTACATGCTGTCCTTTTGGATCAAGCACTCGAGCTGGTGCCTGCCCTGTCTGCCCTTTGCAAGGCTCCATAACCCTTCACCCCACCTGAGGAATGGGACTTTCTTCTGCTCCGGTCCTGCAGCCAGGATCTGCCATCACCTTGCAGCACTGGCAGTGGGGGGAGCATATGGGGCAGGTGCAGCTTATTCTGCCAGTCTCTTTCCCTTGTGCATTTTTAATCCCATTGTCTTGGGCTGGCCCCATCTGCAGGCACTGTCTGACCAATGTTACTCGAAGCTCCTGTGGTGGCTGTAACATGAGCCGGTATAGATTGAACAGACAGCTAAAAATAACAAACAGTCAATAACAGTAGCACAAACTGTGGCTGTATTTAATTTTTGAAGAAAATCTGTATATCGACAGCACAACAAAGCTGCCTCCCACAAGGCAAGAGTAATGAGGTCGGGCCCCCTTCCTGCACCAGGTGCAGGGCTGGCAGCACAGCATTTCTGTACGCTGGGGGCATTTGGTGCCTCTTCTGTCCAGGGAGGCTTGGTGCCTCTGGGGCCTCTATCACAGCCCAGTGCTGGGCTGGTTTTTTGCTGGAGCCTGGGCTGCCTGCTCCCACAGCTGCCTGCTCCCTGCCCCATGAGCATCCATGCACTGCGAGCCCTGGACCCATGCCCACCTGCAGCTGATCAGCTTTTCCTCCTCACTTTCACATGCACAGGAAACTGCAGCATTAGAAAGATTTTTAAATTGCATTGAGCTTTTAAGTACTGCACTGAATAGGATATTTTCCTAAATCAAGATTTGCAAAGGTATTTGGGCAATAATTGTCCAGGGAGATTTTCAGGAGCATTGGAGCACCCAAGCAACTTTGAAATCCAACCTAAAGTGCAGATTTGGTACCAAAAAAAGCAGCTGATTCACCTCAGATTGTGATCTTTTCAGGGTTTTTACATATTTTTACGTAACGTGTAATTGGGTGTTAATGAGTGTAGGGTTTTTTTGCAGGTTGCTCATTGCAGGGTCCTATCTGGAAGTCAGAGGTGTGAGGTCAGAGAGCATACATGCCTGCAAGCTGCAGCAGATCCTGCGGATTGCCGAGCCTGCCCCTACCCCTAGGGGTCCTGTGCAGGAGAGTCAGTGCTCACCCAGGAGACTGTTGAGAGGTCGAGGCCATGCATATAGGTAGCTGCTGGCTACAGGACAAATGTCACTGGTACCCGAGAAAGGGTGGGAGGATTTGTGCCTGATACAAGCGTGTGAGGTTGTTCTGCATTACAAAGATCTGGTCTCACAGTTCAGGGAGAAAAAAATAAATAAAGCCACAAACAGCAATAGTGAGGTGGGTTTTCCTACAAGTGGAAGTATTACAAATACACCCAGTGGCTGGCATTCACATCCTTCTCTGAAAAAACACAACACAGCCAATGCTCCTGGCACAGCCAGAGGTGCTCACCCAGTTCCACGGGTCAGAAATGAAACCCAGCACAGCAGATCCTCAACCAGCACGTCCCTTCGATACAGGCTGTGGTGCAGAGCTGTGCAAGGTGAGGAGATGTGCTGAGACCAGCCAAAGCCTGTGAAACAGAAAGCAAATAGTTTCATACGTGCTGGATGTCTCTCTGCTGAACCTGCTGCTCTGCCTTATGCAGAGAGCTTGGGAAAGTCCTTCCCAGCTCCTGGAGATCCCATGCTGCTGGTGCTCCTGCAGGGTCCCGGTGTCCCCCTAAGTGGGCAGGGCTGGTTTGTTGTGAGCTGCGAGAGCTGCTGTGGGGTGGTTGGTTTGAACTGCTCCAGCAGGCTGATGCAGCTGGGAAAGATTGCATCCCCCGAAGAGAAATAATTGAGGAAACAACTCCCAGCACAGTGATGAAATGTGCTGCCCTGGCACACAGGAGCAGCCACCGTGCAAGTACAGCTCCAGTGCTTCCCAAGCAGAAGCAGATGAGCCCCCAGCAGCATAGGTCAGCCTTGCACCCCTGGGATGACAAAGGGGACACCAGCAAATTCACTGTGGGGAAGAATGTTGTGGAAAATCCTGCCATGAATGTACTGTGATTCCAAGCTGTGGGTGCTCAGCTCTGGCTTGGTTCTCTTCTCTCTGGGCAGATTTGGGAAACAGAGAAAGATCAAGAGGGAGCAACTGATATTATTAGTCATCGAGGAGGGAGGAGGCTGCAACGGAAGATGGTTTAAAAGGCTTCAGATTATTTTTAGACATGGTAAAATGAACAATGGCGGGGGGGGGGGGGGGAAGGGAGAGACAAGAACTTTTGGAGACATGAATGGTTCATGCCACAGAGAGGACCTGGCTTCCACTTCATCTCACCTCAAAGCATGAGCTCAGACAGAGATTTGCTCAAATAGAAGTAAGAAATGTAAAACCAATAAAATAAAATGACTTGTAGATCATTACTTGACTAACCTTTGTTAAACTGTCTGTAATGACAAAAAGCTGCATTTGCCAAGACATTTTATGCCTAACTCCCTTCATCTCTGTGGGAGTCAGCTGCTGAAATAAATTTTAAAGATGCTCCCAAAGCCTCCCTCCAGCTCAGGGCAGAGGATGGACGCCTCTCCTCCCTCCTTGCCCACAGCGCTCCCAGCTGTGCTGCACCTCTCAGCCAAGCATTTTGCAGAGCCCTGAAGGAGCCACTGGAGGCTGTGGCTGATTCCCAGGGCTAGCCGAGGGTCTCTAAGTTCAGCACAGTGGAGGCTGAACACAGCTGGGGAGGAGAGGGCTCTGTGCCCAGAGGGGCCACCAGGACACAGGGACAGAGCAGGGGTTGCTCCCCCAAGCAGCACAGCCTTGCCTCCCCTGCTGCTGTGGGGGAATGTCACACCATACCCACAGCTCCCAGAGCTGGGGGAGGCAGGGTCAAGGCTGTGCATAAGGCTGTGCTGCAGGCATTATTGCTTGTGATGCCCTGCTGGCTTTTGTCCCTCAACGTGTGACCTCCAGGCACCTGTCTCCAGTACCCCTCTAGAGCCATGGTCATTTGCTAATGACCAGAGTGCATTGGCCCAAAAAAGGCTGCTGGGGAGGCTGTCTAGGGCCGGTTTTCCTGCAGCCCTTCCCAAATTGCTGGGAAGTGAGGCAGTTCTGGAGTGGAAAGGTGCTGGATGCTGACCAGTCTGCACATACACCTGCAGATCGAAGCACAGAGGTTGCTAAAAGCATGAGCCCTGCTCTCCAGGGCTGGAGCAGACATTGATTCAGCTGTGCCCAGTGCTACTGGCAGAGTGGGAGAGGCTTCAAGGTTGTGTGCTCCCCCTGGCTGATAAAACTGCACCCCTGACACTGTCCAGAGCTCTGCATGTGTGTGTGCAAACTGGCAGAGATTTGGAGCAAGCTCACTTAACGTTGCATAGTCCTAGGTGGATTTGGGTTGTCCCTCAGGCAAGTTGAGTATAAAACTGCTTTGTATGTATAGCACTTCAGGGAAACCATGCTGAAAGCGGAGCTGCTGCTCTTGCAGCTACAAAAAGTAGCAGATTCAGTGTTTTGACATCCTTATGTGAGCCACTGGGAACAGCTGTCCCAGTCACAGTGAGCACCATGTAGGGCAGGAGCAGCTCGCCCTGGGGCTCCTGCTTGGCAGGGGATCCACAGCAGGGATCTTGTGTGGGCTCAGATGAGCCCAGAAAGGAAGAAACTTGCACCCTGGGCCACTTCTCTGAAGTGTCACCCCTGTGGCAGGGCGAGGGGTCATCCCAGGGGTACAAATCGCCCTATGGCAGGGCGATTTGTCCTCACGGATCATGCCAGGGCTCAGCACGTGTGGCCATCTCCCTCCCTGCTTCATGCTTTGGGAGTGCAGCTTCCTTGGCCAGTGGGGAACTTTATTTTCCCTTTGTTCTGGAGACTCTTCTGAAGTTGCCTCTAAATTATTTTTCAGAGTTTTTTTCTATAGCTGCCTTGGCTCTGATGTTTGCCCTTTAGCCAAGGAGCTTTGTCAGAGCCCTCCTTGCTGGGAAGCTCCAGGCCTGGAGCACTCCCTGTCCCCCGATGGCTACACAGTCCTTGCTCTGCGCTGTCCCACAACTGGGACATGAGTGAGACACTGACCTGTCTCTATCAGCTCTAGCAGCTCTTCAAGCCTCTGTACAAGAACTCCTCTAATGGCAATAACCGTGCAGCATCCAAGGCAGATGCTCACCCAGGGCCTGATCCCACATTGTGATGCTGGTTCCCTGCCTCCTTCTCTCTGTGCTAGCCCTAGATTAACATTCTGAAAGCCAAGGTTAAGGATGATGAACTGACAGGGTTTGCTACAAAATGCTGCCTTGCAGGAGGGCATGGTGGCATGAAGGGGGTCTTGGAGCTGAAAGCCAGCCACAGGAGGTAAAACAGCAAGTATGCAGTATGGGAAGCTCATGGGCATTGCATGGTGTCACCAATGTATCTGCTAAAGAGGGAATCCTACAAACTATTTTAAAAGCTGTACATTTCTGATGCAGGTGACATAGGGGGAAAATTCACATCTGTCCTATGCATGTTTTGGTGGGGGTCAGGACTGAGTTTTACTCCCAAGGATGTGAGTGGTTCTCTTTGTTTTCCACTTTACCTTTGGGTTTGCTCTTGCACACATGCCCTAAGGTCTCCATTTGTTCAAATGAGATATTAAATCCCCATGCAAGTGCTAATTGCAGGGCTGGAACCTCTTGGTGCTCTGCATCCACAGGGGGCTGTGTGATGGACCTAGGACAGCAAGCCATGCAGTGCTGGTGCCGTCCAGTTCAGAGCAATGGTAAATCCAGCTGATGCTGGATTAATTAATTCCTGGATCCCACTGACCAGGGGAAGATCAGGCTGGGGATGCCACAGAGCAGGGCTGTGTAGTGAGGACCAATGCTCTCATCTTCTGTGCTGGAGGCATTTCCAGGAGGGGGGCTGCAGTGGGTAGAGCAGGTTTCTTGCATCCAGTGGGTGTCCATTCCTATTTTGCAGAGCAGGCTGCGGTGCGAGCATAGTCTGAGGTTGTCCCCAATGGCTAGGATCACCTTGCAGGCTGGTGGATATCTTTAGGTCTTCCTCCGCATGGGCCTGGACTGGTTCCCAGCAGATCGCTGATGACACATACCTCCAGGTAGGGAGAGCTTGCTCTAAAATAGGACTGTGCATGAAGTGCAGCAAAGCAGCCAGATGTGTCACAGCGTTAGGGAAAGATGCCAGTCGGTTTTCGGTTGTAATGTCTGTACTCAAGTTACCAAGATTTTCTTGGGGCAGATAATGAGCTTTTTCCCATATCCCATAACCAGCTGGATGTTGCTGACCAAAGGGCTTTGCAGCAAGGAGGGAGCAAACCCAGCTCCCTTTCTCAAGTCACAGCACTCAATTCTGGTTTTGCCTCCCTTGCTGCAGTAGGTACTGCGTCTTCCACCGCCAGCACCACAGGGGCCTGATGCACCCTTCCTGCCACAGGCCTACTGTGCATATGTGCTCGGAGCCCCGTCATGCCTGGCGTGATGGGGACAAGTGCCCACGATGGGGACTGGTGCCCACACCCAGCGTGCTGCCTTGTGCATACCCACGGGCTGGGACGAGCAGCAGGGACCAGACCACCTGCTCCCATAGGAACCGGGCATCACAGTTCATTTAAAGTGGGAAATTCCTCTTTTGGCCTTTTTGTCACATTGCCAGGGTTCTACAAGGTGAGGGCAGTAGGTGAAAGCTGCAAATGGATAAGGTGTAAAATTTGGCTATAGGTTAGAATCAGTCAGTCCAGCAAAAGGAGGAGGTTCATAGCTGCAGTGAAGCAGTGTGTCTGTGTGTCTGTCCCACATGGGAATCTCGGTGGAGACTTTGAGAGCCACCAGAGGGAAAACACTACCTGGTCTTGGCTCCAAAAGCATCCCCCATGGCTGGAACTTGCTTGGTGACTTGGGTCAGCGTGATCTGGGTGCTCCTGGGCCCAAGGGGTGGCTCTCAGTCCCCACAGGTCCCTGCAGAGTGCATGGGATGTCGAATTCTGTGATCTTGTTAAGAGCAGCCAAGTCACCATCCATTAACAAGGGGCTGTGCCATGACTAGACTAAAGTAGTAATCTGGGAGGCTTATTGAGTTAGTCTAGGGCTAGCATCACAGAACATTTTTTTGCTTGAGGCCATGAAGCTTCTTCTCTGCCTTCTGCAGAGGGTTAGCTGTGTTTCAGTGCCATGATGCTTTTCCTCCTACCTGCTTTGGATTTGCTTTTGGGAATTTAAAGAATGATTATAGAATTGTTTGGGTTTCTTTTATACCCCCCATTTGAAGATGCTAAAGAGCTTCTCAAACACTGGTAGCAGCTGGGAACAGCAAAGATACTGACCTGCTGTTGTGTTCCCTCCTGTCCCACAACGAAGGGGGATTCTCTGGTCCACGGCCAGGTGATGCCAGCCGGCACACTGTGCCTCCCCGAGGACGGGGAGCACGCGCACTGTACCAGCCTGATTGCTTTTTTGTTGCAGGAGAGATCACGGCCCATGAGCTCTTGTCTCAGAGAGAGCACGGACAGGTCACCTGCAGGACCACCGGGTGTAGGATCCCCAGCAGCGCCCGGGGGGCACGGAGAAGGGGCACAGGGATGGGGCGGTGCCCTCCCCAGGCGCTCCTGGCTGCCCCAAAGCCCGCAGCTCCAGGGTGCAGCCGGGCACCCACGAAGCTCCCCCCCGGCCACCAGCCCGGGGCCGCCTTTGTTGTCCAGCGCGGGGGCGAGCGCGCCCCCGCCGGCCCTCCCATCCCCCGCCCCCACCCCGCGGGGCTGCGCCGTGGCTCGCGGGAGCGCGCCGCGTGCGGGTGCGCGCTTCCAACTCCCCCCCCCCCCCCCCCAGCTCCTCCGCGGAGCCTCCCGCGCCCCCGCCCCGCTCCCGCCCCGCGCCGCCGCCGTGGGAGCCGCGGAGCCGCTGCGGCCGGGAGCGGGGAGCGGGGAGTGGGGCCCGTCCCCGCCGATCGGGCTCCGGCGAGCCGGCCTCAGCCCGGCTGGAGAGGCCATGGAGGCGGGCAAAATGGTGAGTGCATCCTCCTCCTCCTCCGGGGCCCCCAGCAGCGGTGCGGCGCTCCGAGGGCTGCGGAGGGGGGGACCAGCGGCCCCGGGGGAGAGGGTCAGTGCTCCGGGGGGAGCTGCTGGAGCTGGGATTGAGGGCTTGCTCCCTCCCGAGGCGGGCGCTTGGCAAGTTTCATCTGTTTGCGAAACCCCCACCAACCCGAATTTGGGTGTTTTTTGCTGTGAAAGCAGGAAGAAACAGCCCGGTGTTACTGGACGTGTTGCAACGGGAACCGTACTCCAGCTGTCGGGGATTCATCCCCGGCGGGAGGCGTCGTTGGGGTTAAGCTGATCCCCGCTGCAAGGCAGCTCCCCTGTGTTGGGGTGCACTCCTACCCGCACGTTGCCATGCACCCCGCATTTGGGTTAGCAGGGTACAGGCCGTGCCCTGTCTGCTCAAGCTGCCACGCATGGCTAGCCGGGATGCATAAGGCCAGCCCCTGCTTGGTCACAAGGGATGGAGATGGGTTGAGGGAAGCAGGGCATGAGGAGCCATCCTGGCATGGAGGCACGGCCATCCCCTGCGCTGGTCACCTTGAGAGGGAGATTTTGCTTTTCACTACCCCCAGGTTGGGAGCAGCGAGGATGGGGGCACAGGTGCTCTGGCAGAGCAGGGCTGGGGACAGGATGAGGTGGCAGGGGTGTAGCAGCAGGGAGCCAGCAGGGTCCAGGCTGTTCTTGGCTCCTGCACAGGATCCAGGTGTCCCCAAGGAACACCTGGACGTTTCTGGAGTAACCAGCTTGCAGCCATCTGTCTGGGTGGTGGCTGTTCGTTTAACAAACTGACGTAGGGAAGAGGAATGCTCCCTTAATTTTCTCACATCTGCCCACAGTGGCAAGGGACTCTTCATTCTGTTCAGAGGAGCTGCTGCTTTGCAGGAGGAGCTGCAAGGAAGGATTTCCACAAGAGTGCCTGTTGCTGCCTTTACAGCCTGGGGTTCGCCCAGCCAGGGACCATTCTGCTGGTGCTACCGCGCCGCGGGCATTCCTGCCAGGCAGGGTGACCCACAGCTCTGCGTCTGGTGCTTAAACAGTCCGTGGCATAGTGCATGGGGCTGTCACCTCATCCCGGAGCACTTCAGGGTGCCTGTCACATGGGAGATAGCAGAGATTGCTGTACTCTGAGATGTGCTTTGCAGGCTGTCTTGCTGTTGAAGGGACTAGTTTCGTCCTGAAGACATCTCCATAAGATTTAACATTTCCCAAGCAAGTTTGGTCCTGGGATGGCTGCTGGTCACTACAAAGCTCATCTGGAGATGAGCATGTGGCATTCTGGTTCTCCCTGCATCCTCAGGCATCCTGTATCTCTCCCGTGATTCCTCCCCTATTATAAAAGTGCCTGAATGTTGGTATTTGTCAGCAAGCAGAAGACTCCAGTTGGGGCCACTGGGAAAGTATCAGGAGTATTTGAAGACTGTGGAGGACCTTCCTGGAACACTGACCCCAGAAAACATAGTGATCCTCCCTCCACTGATGCAAATCACCACTGGTGGAAGAGATTATCTTTGCATAAAATCCCCACTTAAAATTAAAAGCCTGGCTAATGGGACAGTGTGCGGAAAGGGCTTCTGGCCATGACAGAGCAGGCTGGGCAATGTGGGGCACAAGTGCAATTGGCTGATGATGATATCATGCCCTTATCAATAATTAAGTAAGAAGAGTAATGAGTGGTTGTCAGGGGGAGTGGCTACAGAGGAGCTGGGGAAGCTCTGCTAGTGGAATCCATGCTGCCCAGTGGGAGCAGGGCTCAGGTGCTCATGGTGCCCATGTCAACGTGTGTAAGGGCTCACTGCCATGTGGTTTTCTCACTGCTTCTGGATCTGGCAGGTCATTCCAGTGTCTGCTTGCACTGGGGCTTCTGGTCACTGCAGGTCTGATTGTGCCCCAGGGGGATGATGTCTGATGGGGAGCTCTCTTACCCAACCAGTGAACTGGCTCTGTTCTCAGCTGCTGCATCTGGTGGAAGGAGGTGGTTTCTGGCCAACCTCATGGCCTGCCTCCTGGTGCTGACAGCTCTTTTCCCAGAGGGGCTGCAGGAAGGAGTGAGGCTGAGCAGGATCCATGCTGGCTCCTGAGGCAGCTGGAGCACTCCCCAGGTTCTGCTGCAGTCTCAGCTGACTTTTCATTTGACTACTTGTTTCACCTGGAGGTTTCAAATGGATCCTAGGCTTTACTGTGTAAACTCCCTGGATGGTCATTAGTGAGGTTTGGCCTATTCCATAGCCTTAGTTTTTGCCAGCAATTCTCCCCAAAATTGATTTTCCTTCTGTCCTTTCTTTCCCAAAGCTTTTCTGTGTGTTGAAAGAGTCCATGTTCCTTAAATTGGATTAAAAAAAAAAAAAAAAAAAAAAAAAAGGAATAAAATTCAGAGCTTGGAGTGTGTCCAAGTAATTAATCTGCATAAGCTGTTTATGGTATTTGAGAAATCAAGTGTCCCAACTGTTTGGGTTTTGATACCAGGATGGTATGAAGTGCTGTGTGAGGTGGTGTTTAACGCAGCAAGCTCTTGTTTCCAGGGTCGGTATAACCAAAGCCTTCAGACCTATGCTAACAGCTCGGCTCTCCCTTCCTGGCATCAGCCAGATCTCCACTATCCACATCAGACTTCTCACTCAAGTCTCTGACACCCATCACAAGTCAATTGAGTGCTTTTCTTCATTCTTTCTCTTTGATTGGCTCAAAGGCAGTGGGAGCGATCAAATTTCTCTGTCTCTTCCCACCCTGCCTCTCATGATACTGTTGAGCCTACTATTTGAGTTGGAAGATCCACAAAGCCACCTTCTAGGAGCAATTTCTTGCACATACTGTTCATAGAAGCACGACTTGCAGATGCTTTCCACAAGTTTGATGCAACTCTGCTGCCCTCAGGAGTAGCTGGGAGCTAGTGGGATGGTCTCCTCTGTTCTTATGTTCAGATGCACTCAAAATGTGCATCCCTTGAATTATTTTATGTTTTCTATTGTGATAACAGTGCTGTGGCTCATGAGGCAGATGCCACAGATCTTGCTGAGGAGTCCGACAGCTGCTCAGCCCTCTTGTGTTGCCTTGTGGTGTGCAGAATAAGATGGAGACCTCTAAATATTGCACCACCCCTTCCTGTCCCAGAGCAGTAGGTTTTTCTCCTCAAAACACCACACATGCTGGATGTGCTGTTCTATAACACTCATGTCATGCTTTGACTTGTGCAGGTGAGCATTAATGGTTGGGAGGCCAAGCATCATATAGGTCTGAAGTCATTGTCTTCCCAACCTCAGGAGAGTAGAACCAAAGGCAGTGGTGTTACATGGTGCAGTGTCACCTCTGGTCTGGCCATGTCTGTACCAAGAAGAACCTCACATGCAGTGCTCGCTCCCTGTAGCAAAGTGCCCTGCGCTGCCCCAAGCCATTGGCTTGTGCCAGACCATGCATGGCCTTTCAGAGAGCAGGTTACTTTGGGAGCTGAGGTTTTCTTTTCCCAAGTGAACATTAAGTAAATCTCCAGCCCTGGATGCAGTGTGCAAACCCTCGTGGATGTGGTGAGGTTTCAGGGTGTCTAAAGCCAGAGGCAAGCATTGCTTTGGGAAAAATGTGGTTGTTTCTTACAGCCCAAGTGAAGGCAAATGATGAGACTTGTGCCTTTCTGGGTATTAGTCTGTGGTTGATTGGAGCAGCTCAGGGTGTGTGATCCCTGGAGTGGCTTCAGCTCCTCAGTGGGAGGCAGAAGAGCACTTTGTTTCTAAGTTCATGGGTCCAGGAATGGAAGCCCCTGATGCAGCCAAATTGCCCAGATTAAAGGTTGGAAAATATTTTTTATGTCTCCTTTCACTCCCAGTTCAAAGAGAGCATTTAGGACTATGATGGAAGGCTGCGAGCCACTCAGTTTTTGCTGGGCATTCTCTTATTTTGTACAACGAAATGTATACACATGTGTATACATGTGTGTGTATGAGGCATGCCACCTGGCCTGCCATGCTGCCTCCACAGCCTCTGTTTCTTCACTTCCCTTCCACTGCGGTTGTGTACAAAACCAGGGCTGTTCCCTGCCTGGGTGCTACTGTATAAGGCCATGAGGCTGAGCTGCGTGGTAGCTGCCTCCTTGGGCATGCCTGTGCTTTACTGCAGCTCTCAGGAGCTCCCAGTCCTGAGCGGGTCATGAATCACTGCAGGCGTTATCCAGCCCACTTTGCTTCGGGACGTCGCAGCGGAAAGCCTTTCCTGAGCTTGGAGAGCCTGTGTTTTGCTTTTGGCTGCTGCAGTTGAGTGATGTTTAAAAAGAGACATGTGCCCTTTGAGCAGCTGTGATTTACACCTCTGGAAGGCTCCCTCACTTCCCAGGGGGATTGTCATGTACTGCTCCCCGGCCCTGCTGCCCAGCGACCACAGTGGAGCTTTGCTGAGCTGGGATTTGCATTTTAATTAATTTCACAAATTTTTCCAGGCAGCTCTGTGCTGGTCAGATCTTCTCATTTGCTTCCCCTGGAGCCCCTGTGTCTGCAGGGCTTGGTTGAGAGCAGTTTTCCGGAGGTATGCTCAATCCCAGCTATCCATTTATAGAAAGGAATTAAGAAGAAATGAGGAGCATTACTAAGAGGATTTGCACTGCAACTTACTCAGTTTCTCCAAATAATTTGAAATAGCTCTGGATTCTTTAATCAACACTCATTTCCTTTTGGAAATGAAAGGAGATGTGGGAAGGCGCCATGCAGCTACTGTGCAGAGCTGAACTGTTCTCTGCATAATAGGAGATTTGCAATTCAAAGGATGCTAAGCTTGTAATTTGGGGAAATCTGGAAGGGGGATGAGGATGTGCATATCTACATGTGCATGTGAAAGAGAGGGACTGGTCTCACTGCACTCAGAGAGCCCTCTGTAGCTCTGTCTCAGATCCCACATGTGTTTTTGTGCCCCTTTGTTCCTCTGGGTGGTGCCTGTGGTCACACACCCGGAGCCATGTTTTGGTTGATCTGCTCCCGTCAGTGCTCACCTGAGCTGTGCCCCGTGCTCCAGCCCCATGGCCCTGCTGTGGGGATGCTGATGCAGTGGTGCAACCCCAGCAGCTCTTGCTGTGTGCATGGGGCCCACTGACGCTCCACCAGCTTCTCCTCTCACTTCCTCTCCAGCCCAAATTTGTGGCATCGCACCAAAGGATTGCACAAAAGAGGAAATGAGGGGGTACAGGGAGGGTGCATTTGCAGAGGCATCATCTCCACTGCATGCCTGTCTCCCCAAGCAGTCTCCCCATGTTGGCCCCAGTGCCAGCTCTGGCATCCCTCCATCAGCTCAGAGAAACCAGAGCAGGGCTGTGGCACCACCAAGGAAACATTCATGGCCTGGAGGTCAGAAACAGCTACTGCGATGGAGAAACTCACAATTAAAACACCATAGTGGCTGGGAGCGGTGCCTCGCCCATGCTTCTCCCTACCTGTCAGCTGGCATAAAAGGCATATAATCTCCTTTCAAGACAGCCCAGCATCTCTCGTGAGACACCTCAGCCTTTTTGACCCATTTTTGCAGCCAAAACACTCTTGCTGCTGCTCCATGTCTCTGTTTGCTTTCATGGGTACTGCTCCAGCCCAACGCCTGTGGCGGCTCTGCCTGAGCCAGTGGTGGCAGGCAGCACTGGAGCATCATTGGGCCATCGAGCCCAAAACCTCCCCATCATCTGTACTAGGCCTCAAAGGGACAGCAGGGCTTGGGGACGGGACTCCCAGAGGCCACCACGCAGAGCAGACCAGGCATGGCGTCATGGCTGCTGCCCCTGCTGTCCCGCTCCACTTGGGTTCCTAGTGCCAGGAGCCTGCCAGGCCTGCACCAAAGCCTTGTCCTTGACTCATCAGGAAAAGCCAACAGGAAGCAGCAGTTTAAGCTTGGAGCTCCACTTCCAGCTTTTCCGGGGGAACAGAGGCCATGCAGGACCCCCCCGGCTCCACTTCCCTCTGGAGCCAGCCCAGCCCAGCTGTGAGGAGGGCGTGAGCCAGGACTGTTGGCCTGCAGCCTCCTGTAGAAGGAACCATCTGGGTTCCCTCCACCATCCCTGCAGGGTCTCTTTCAGCTTCCATTAAGCAAGGCCGAGCAGCAGGCTCTGCCCTGTGCCCACACCTCAGCCAGGTTGGCCTGGTGCAGGATGCTCACAGCAGGCAGGGAGCACGGCAAGCAGCAGCGCAGCATGACCGGCGACTGATGTGTATCCTCAGCAGAGCCTGTGCCATATGGGTGGTAGTGAAAAAAAGCAAAGGGATAAATGGATTAGCCGTGCTCTAAAGCCCCCATGCTGTTGTCCACTGCTGGAATGAGCAGCAGTGTCCCCACAGCACAACCAGGACACACCGTTTTGTCTAAAGAGGGGTGCTTGGCCCTAGGGGGTTCCTCTTGAGGCTGCAGTTGTGAGTTCAAGCAGAAGCCATCTCAGCCCATAAGCATATTGTCCCCACTCCAGCTGGCGGGTGCCTGGGGGCAGAGATGTTTTGGGGGGAAGGTGGGTTGTGCTTCACCTTGTTTGCTGGGGGGTTGGGCCATGCCCAGCTGCATGTGGGGTGTGTATGGCTGTGCCCTTGGTTGCCCTATGGTCCTGCTTCCCTTATGAGAACATTTTGGAGATGTGGAGTGCTGCAGGGATGCAGGACGGACTGTCAATGAGTAAGGCACTGGAATCAGTCCCACTGCTTTAATTGGCTTGCATCAGTAATTAACTACTTCTGACAGAGCTGAGCCAGCCTATTTCTTCCATCAATAGCATGGATCCTCACAGAGCACTGGGAACGTGAGTGTTCTGGTGTCCAGCAGGTGCTGGATGTTGCTGTGAGCAGAGCATGAGCCTGCGGAGCGGGTGGCTCCATGCCAGAACCATAGCACTCACACCAAGCAGCTTCCTTGATCCGCTTGGTTTTGACCACTGCCTGTGGCTGGGCTTGGAACAGGCTTAGTCCCACAAGGTTTGTGTGCCTGTGAGAGCCAAAACACCTTCTAGGCCCAGTCCAGTTCTCAGCCCTGCTGCATACTTGAGAAAGCAGATGCAGAAGGAGGATAAGGCTAAAAAAAACACTCAAAATCCTGTAAAGAAAACACCTCCAGCAACTGCCTCTCTGTAGGCTACAGAGCGCACTGACTTCTCACTCTGTGCCTATGCTTCTCAATGTGGGCTTCACAAAGTCCACAACATTTGCATTGCAAACCATGCCTTTCCTGGCAGAGAGCTGAGAGCAGCCTGAGGGTATGGTGGGCTTGGCTGCACTGGGGAGGGTTGTGCCAGCTCCAAGTGGGGCGGGAGCAGCTGGGGAGTCCCTGGCTGCAGGGAGGAGCATATGGTGGGGCTGGGAGGGGGCACAGACGGAGCAGGAGCAGGAGTGTAGCTGGGCTGCGACATGGAGGTCAATGGGTTCTGGCTGGAGGAGGGAAAGCTGCAGCAGGAAATGGGGAGAGCTGTTGGGGGTGCATCTCCTGCCCTCCTCCACCATGCACATGGTAAAACTATCCCATGGCTGAAGGTACTCACAAAGCTGCTCAATTTCCTCTGTCCAGTGCACACCCGTCACTCCACTTTGGCAGTGATTAAGCTGGGACCTGTTGTTTGTTGCCAAATGACACGGCCATCCCAGGTCCTGTTCTGCTCTGTACTGCTCATGGTGGTCTCACCGTTCCAGTACTGGATTTCCCCATCCTCCCTGAAACACCCTCTCTGCTCAGCACCCAGCAGAAAGCAGAGCTGGAGCTGCTGGCTGCTACCCGTGATCCAAGATCAGGGGAGAAATTTGTCTTCCCCTGCCTGAGCCACCACCTCTAGGGCAGGAGAGGGTCCTTTTGTGGTTGCTGCTTTAATTGCATCATTATTATGCTGAGTAAATGAGTTCTGGCAGCAGCTGAACCTGGCAGATGCCAGGCACATCCCAGAAAGGCATCCAGGAATGGGCAGTGTCCAGCTGGCACAGGCCAGCAGCTGCTTCGTGGGCCGGGGACCTGGATGGGACCCAGGCCCCAACAGGTGCTGGCATAGCGGGGGTACTGGGGGAACCCAAATCCTTCCCATCTCATCCCCCCCCTTCTGTTTTTCAGACTGTCAGCATCAATAAGGCTATTAATACACAGGAAGTGGCTGTCAAGGAGAAACACGCCAGAAATATCCTTCCGAGAGTTGGCCACAGGACAAGCAAGCGTGGGAGCTGGCTGGGGCTGCTTGGAAAAGGGCCCGCAGCAAGGCAGCACGTGGTGGGGGTGCCGGGCAGGCTGCTGGGGTGCTTGGGGGGGCTGGATGAGACCCCCAGGGGCTCTCCCTGCTGGCTAGGGCTTCCTGGCATGGCACCAACAATCCGTCCATTTAGTCCAGGCCATCTCATGGGAGCGGTGATGGGAGGGATGGAGGGGCAGATGATGCTGGGTCAAAGCACTGTCACTAAAAGCTGACCTCTGGCATCGCAGCAGGGTCAGCGGAGGGACCTGCCCACCTGACTCTGAGCATGCAGTGGCATTCCTGGGGCAGCGGTGTGCAGGGTGCCTGGGCAGCGTTGCCTGTGCTTGGCAGCCTATCATTGGTGGCTAGGCTTCCCTCAGCTCTGCGGGTGCTGGTTGGGAGAGGACAGCATGTCCCTCGTGCACAGCAGCCCTGCTTGCCCCACACTTGGCATCAACACTCTGCTGCCCAGCTTTGTGGGGTTCATTCTCCTGTCCCCTCAAATTCACAGGGATGGGCACAGATGCTCTGCAGGACCCCATGTTTTATGCCGATGGGGTTGCAGGGTTGGGAGTGGTTTCGAAGCAGCCAGCCAAGCTGTGGGGCAACTTCCACCCCCATTTCCTTGACCAGCCTCCACCATGCATCCTGGGCACGCACCACGAAAAGGGGGCACAGACCTTCTGGTCAGTGGTGAACAGGCTGCCGCTCTCAGGCAACGCCGTGCTCTGCTGGAAGTTCTGCCACGTCTTCCACAAGCTCCTCCGCGATGGCCATTCGAACGTGAGTGCTGTCCCACGCTCCCAACTGCATGAGGAGACCTCATATTCATCAGCACCCTTCAGACTCCTGACCCTTTCCTTGAATTTTGTGTGCTGGAACTGATGTCTGTCCCCAAAACACTGGAGTCCCTCCACTCCCTGACTTGACCCCAGCTGTGTCCTGCAGAGCTCTGGTACCAGTGTCCCAACGCTTCTCAGTGCAGCAAGCTTGGCTCAGCAGCCAACCTGGGACCAAAGCTCTTCCTGGGGGTCCGCATGGGGCAGTAGGGGTGTCAGCCAGACGTTACCCTCCCGCAGCTGTGAGTAGTGAAAGGCAGCAGGGAGTCCTCAGCAGGGACTGGACAGGGCATCCCTCCCCATGTGCTTTGCAGGAGCCTTCATGGTGCCAGTCTGCCCACAATAGCCCGCACTAAGTCATGAAGAATAACTCACCCTGGTGCCTACCATGACTGCAGTGATGGTGCTGGAGGAACCACTGTCCCCGGGGTATTGGCATGCGTGCAGGAGCTGCCAAACAGGATCCTGCCCTATGCATGGACAGGGAGATGGAGGCACTCTGGGGCTGGGAAGTAACAGGGCAGCAGGCTGGCTGCAGAGTCAGGAACATGTCCAGGGCACCCATTCCTTAGACTAATTGCTGGGTCACGATAACACACACTTTGCCGTCAGTGCCCGGGCATGCCACCCTCATTTGCTGATTATTTTCTTCTTCATCTGTCCAGGTCCTGAAGGATTCTGTGAGGTACAAGAATGAGCTGAGTGACATGAGCAGGATGTGGGTAAGTGGTTGACCCTGCCAGCTGTGGGACTCTGTGGCTGCCCAAACGGAGGGTGAAATGGGGCCAGCTCCTCAGCAGGGACTGTGTGGTCATCTCACCTGCGAGGAGCTAGATGCTGGGTTCTGAGCACCAGGGACGCACAAAATCCCTCAGGGCTCACTCTGCCCGTCAGCACAGTCTCAACACCTCCCCAGAGCCTCCTAGCCTGGAAGTGCTGTATCTGCTCAGTTCGCCTCATCATGCTGCAGAGAGGGGTGAATGAGACGGAGTATTTATAGCAAGAAATACTCACAATAGCTTAAGTGACTTTTTTTCCAGATACAGTAGGTTAAATCAGGCACCAGAAGTTCAGGAGAGCAGGGCAAGGCAGGCTGCAGGAGATGGGCTGGGAGTTGTGGGGATGTGTGAAGCAGGAAGATGATGCTGGTGGAGAAGAACATCACTGAGACAGCACAGGAGAGGGGCGCAGGGCAGCTGAAAGGCAAGCAGGACCCCCAAGGAGGGTTGAAGAGATGCAGCTTGAAACTGAGCTCAATGTGATGGGTGGGTGGCTTGAGCACACCAGACTTGGTGTGCAGGTCGCATTCAGTATCCACTTCCATCAAAATAAAACACGTTGGGCAAAACTAAACATATTCAGATACTGGAACAGGCTCCCTAGGGAAAGTGGTCATAGCACCAAGCCTACTGGAATACCAGAAGCATTCACTCTCTCAAAAATATAGCTTAATTTTTAGGTAGTCTTGTGTGGAGTCAGGAATTGGACTCTGATCCTTGTGGGTACCTTTCAACTGACTGCAATTCTGTTATTCTATGATTCTGTGATGTGCTTTCTGTTTTATGGCAAAACCCAGTAAAAGTGTTCTGATAGTCAAAAGCAGAACTGAAATCTGCAATATGAGAGACTGAGATGAGAAGATGGTGGCCAAATCCCCTGCCATGACCCTCCCCAGGCCCATATAGAGGGCCTAAACCACATGCAGGTGGTGGAAGTGCACAGAACTCCCCTTAGTATCCCAGAGGGCACAGCACACTTGGCCAGCTTGTATGGCAGTGGTGTATCGAGGAAGAGGAGGAGGAAGATGAAGAAGGTGCTGGGCCTTTGACTGCTGCTGACCCAGGCAGCGTAGGGCAGAGGCACAGGTCAGTAGGATGGGGCAGGAGTCCAGGTAGGCAGGGGTCAGATCTGTCACTGCCCACAGCAAAGCAAGAAGGCTTTTTTGAAGGCACAGCCCGACCAAGGTCTGAACATCTTCTTGGTATCCCCAGGGCCACCTGAGCGAGGGCTATGGACAGCTGTGCAGCATCTACCTCAAACTGCTGAGAACCAAGATGGAGTTTCACACAAAGGTGAGCATCCCGTCCCGTCCCGTCCCATCCCATCCCATCCCATCCCATCCCATCCCATCCCATCCCATCCCATCCCATCCCATCCCATCCCATCCCATCCCATCCCATCCCATCCTCACCACCACGTGTCCCCAGCCTGCTTGTCACTTGGACCTTAGTGATGAGCTGCCTCGCAAAGGGTAGTTGAAGCATGTCAAGGGCACTAAGCCATGCCGTCTGGCTTGGTGGAGCCTGGCTGTCGCACTAGGCACCAGAGGTAGGACTTGCTGAGCCACTGCTGCATTGAGGGATGGGTGCTGGGGAGCCTGGGGCTCAGCCCTGCTCCCAAAGCACAGCTGGGCTGTGGGAGTTCATGCTACAGGGAGCTGCAGGGGCAGAAGTTGGTGGCAATGCAGGACAGCAACAGGCAGAGCTGCTGCAGGAGTGTCATCCTGGCTGTGACCCCAGCATGTCCTCTTCTGTATTGTGACCATCGTGAAACATGCCCCAGACTGCTAGTGTCTGGATCAGAAGTGTCCCAAGGACCACAGCCTCAGGGACAGCTGTTCTCATGGTGGCACCTGGCATGGTCTTCCTTGTGCTGAATGCAGGGGGCTATGCAAAGTACGGAGAGACCCCCAGCCTTGGGGTGCACATCCCCTCCTGAGCTCTGCAGGAGCCCAGGCACCTGGGCAGGCAGAGGGGGCAGAGCCGCAGTGTGCCGGGCTGAGCAGGGCAGGCTGAGGTAGAGCAGCTGTAGTGCACAGCAGGAAGGTCTCCTGCCTGACAGCAGGGCCAGGTAGGGGAAGCACAGGCAGGGCAGGAGCCGGTGCTGGAGTGTAAATGTCCTGAAAATCCTGCGTGGAGCCCAGCTCTCATGTATCACCAGGAACACAGGGAGGGAAGCCGGGGCTTCAGGCCAGTGGGGTGTCCTGGTTTGTGCATGGAAGAGGATGAGCAGCAGCACCTGCTCCAACCTGCATACCAGCATTGAGGATTATTGGCCATGGTCAGCAATGGATGAAGCACAAAGCTCTTCTACAGCTGCCAGAGGGTCTGCCCCCATCTCTTGTAAATTACTTGTTAAACATCGCTGAACATGGGGTGGTGTGGGAGGGCTGGGTCCCAGCCAGAGTCAGCAGAGCAGCAGCATGGTGTCCCATCCTGTTCCACACAGTGATGTCTCCAGCTTGTGGTCTGGTAGCTCAAATAATCATTCTTACTCACTAAAATCCATGCTTTCTGGCTCTTGGACTCTGGGTGCTTCTGGCCACTCGGAGCAGGGGAACAGCTTAGATTTTTTTCCCCCCTCTCTTGTGTGCCTGCCTCGGGAGCTTGTTTTGAGCCTCCAGAGCAGAGTTGCTGTGCAGGTCCCTTGTCTGGGCTGAGTTTTGGAGAGGATGTGGTCAGAGTTGGCTGGCTCCAGGTCTGTTGCTGCAGCATGCCTGCACACAGCTCGGCCAGTGCTGGCTGCCAAAGGTGATGGGGAATATATTTATAGAAAGGAATGTGATGTGCCCTGTGGGGTGTTGGGAAGCAGTGCGCCCGTTGATGGAGTTTATTATTTAGGCAGACGTTCTCTTATGCTTGTGGCATTAAAATAAAGGCGTTCCTCCAAGAACAGAATGAAAAGTCATTGTGGGCTTGTACACAAACACTGCCTTGTGTGGGTTCAAGTGCTCTAATGCTTAAAGTAGTTGGCTGTGGCAGGTTTGGTACCTGCAGTGTTTTCTTTCTTTTTGAGCTCTGCTGAAAAGATATTTTCAGAAGCTAGGCCTGTACCTGTAATCCCTATTCAGCTCTGTTTGGAGCCATAGTATGGCGTACCTTGACTAGTAGTGGCAGTAATAAGAGGCTTTGCCCTCCGAGGTAAATGGCAGCTCCTTTCTGCCCTGCAGCACTTTCCTTTTCAGCCTTGCAGGAGCTGCTGCCCCATCTCTTTGCAGCTGGGCAGGTTTCTAAGCCCAGAGGGAACTGACTTTTCTTGCTAGAAGTACAGGCTGTATGGACCATGGAGGCTCTGGCTCCTGCTCACCCAGGGCTCAGCAGGCCTCTTGTTAGCCTTTTTTCAGCAGGACTTACCCCCTGCAGCAGCAGGTACCAGCCGCTCCCCACTGCTGCAGCCCCTGCCCTGTGGATGAGGGACTTTGCTGAGCGTCACTTTTCCTTCTGGCAAGGGATGGGGCTTTCAGGGTGATCACTTGCCTTTGTCCTCAGTCTGGAGTCTGCAGGGATGAGGTGAAGCCCCTTTGGGGCTCTCAGCATTGCTTTGCCAGGATGGAGGGATCTGGTGATGGACATCGAGACTTTAACCCACCGGCAGACCTGGGGGCAGCAGCCCCTGCTCAGCACTGAGGAGCCCAGCTCGGGATCCTTTGGTTCAGCAGGGACACCAGGCCAGGTGTCCTGGTGTGGAGCCACGGTGGGCACGGGAGCCCCTCCATGTTCCTGACTGCTTCTTCCCCCCACAGAACCCACGGTTTCCCGGCAATCTCCAGATGTCCGACCGGCAGCTCGATGAGGCAGGGGAGAGCGACGTCAATAACTTGTGAGTGCGGGACAGGCAGGTGGCAAGGGGGAGGATGGGGAGCTCTGCGCACCCTCGCCGGCTGCCCCTCCAAGCCAGGGACGTGTCCCTGTCTGGCACCTTGTCCCCACCACCTGCCATGGGCACTGTGAGCAGACAAAGCCACCTGCCAGGGCTGTCACGTACCTCTCAGGCAGGCAGTGTGTCACCTCGGCACGGGGTAAGGTTGTGCAGGGACACTGCCCAACCTTCCTGGCCCCTCTTCCATAGCTTCCAGCTGACGGTGGAGATGTTTGACTACCTGGAGTGTGAGCTGAACCTATTCCAGACAGGTAAGCCCCTCATCACCCTAGTGTGTGGGCCTGGTGTGTGCCATGCGGCAGCACCGGCTCTGGGAAGGGAGTTGTCTGAGGGCATCAGGTCTTATCTGTTTTCCGTGCACTTCACCACGGTTGTTCTTAGATGAACTTATTCCATGTCAGAGCCATTCTAGCCTCATCACAGCCCTCCTGCAGCTCTGTGTGGGGTCAGCTGCAATGCACAGCTCCACTCTCCCCCACATGCCTCTGGTTTTAACTCCCCAGCTTCAGGCTCCCACTCCACAGCCTTCCTCAGCTGAGTTTCTTCTCATCTTACTTGTGAGCTTGTGACAGTTTCTGGCTTTTATTAGTGGAGAACACAAGTTCCCCCAGGTACTTGCAGTAGTGCTGGAGCTGGAAGAGGTGTGGGAGTACCCTCTCTTCCTCATGCTCTCAGAGGCTGTAATCAGGCATGGAGGTAAAAACAAGTCAATCTAAAGTCTTAGGACCGTAATGTGCTTCTGCACACTCTAGCAAGGTTGGGTTTGGGACAAATTAAAGAAGTACCAGAGCAAGGCCACCTTAGGATGCATAACACCAGACTCTGAAGATGGTCCCCAGACACATACGGCAGCAGCCCTTCCTTCCCAGCTGCCAGGCATCCCTTTCCTAGGACTTGCATGGGAACACATTAGATATAATTAGATGTACTGTGGAAACCAGAGGCTGTGGTGCTCAAGACCTCACTTCGCTGGCCTCCAGCTCCCCCCTTTGTACTGTCATGTACCTTGGTAAGTGCTTCAGTAACTCAGCTGTGTTAGTGCTTTGTGTAAATGCACATGAAGATTCTCTTGGTTAGGCACCCTACACATGACCCTGATCCATAAAACGTGCCTCTAACAGTCAAGGAGTGCAGTGGGATGCATGTCCCCTGCAGTTATGTGGGATGCTCCAGTGTGTCTTGTACTCTGCTCCCTGCAGAGGATCCCTGCCATCTGCTCCTGGGTATTTCTGGAGCATCTCCCCAGCAGCACACACGGTGCAGCAGGATGCTCCACACACACCAGGAGTGCAGCCCCTGCTCCCGCCTGCCTCTAAATTGGAGAATATTTGTGCTGTCTGTTATTTACCCCGAGGCTGCTTGGTGCTTCCCAGCACAGAGGCTTGACAGATCTGTGTGCAGGAGAGGCTGAGCAGCACAGCCAACTGGGATTAGCACAGGGTGACCTGCTTTGTCTGCCACCGCAGCACGCTCCTGCCCTGGGGCTGCATCTGGCTTTGTGCACACTCACCTCGGATGCCGGTGATGTTCCTCCTGCTCCCAGAGTCATCTCCCAAAACAGGTGGTTGGCAGCCACCCCAGGGCTGGAGCATGCGCCAAGCTCCTTTCCACCTCTGCCTTTTTCTAGTATTTGTATCTGGTCTCATCCCTCGGGAGCTCAGCTGGGAGCTGAGAGGAGTCTCAGGGTCCCTGCACATGCTTGGGTGGGTTTTGTCCTGTTGCTCCCTGCTGAAGGCTGGCTCCGGACCAGGCACCCTCACTGTATGGTGCCAAGGAGTTCCCACACCAGTGTGGTGCCGGAGAGTCACAGGCGGGAGCTTCTGCTCTTGCTGAAGTTTCATGGCACAAACTGGGACGGAGGCAGCTACATGACGGAGGCTACATGACAGGCCATCAGGTCTCTTGCTCTGGGTGGCATTTCCGTGGCTGCCCCAGCAAGCTGACCTGTGTCAAACACCCGGTTTGGGAAGAAATGAGCCAGCCACAGAGGGCTGTCACTATTCTCTGGCTGTAAAGGAGTGCAGACCATTAGCTCCAAGGCAGTTGTCTGTTTGGTTTACACAAATCCTAGCTCTGACAGCCTGACATTCCCTCTACCCCTCTGAACCATGTCCTTGCTCCTCCCCACCAGTGTTCAGCTCCCTGGACATGTCACGGTCTGTGTCGGTCACGGCTGCGGGGCAGTGCCGCCTTGCTCCGCTCATCCAGGTGATCCTGGACTGCAGCCACCTCTACGACTACACAGTCAAGCTGCTCTTCAAGCTCCACTCCTGTGAGTACCCCCCATGCCTCAGAGGGAGCTCAGAGGGGTGGAGGGGATGTGGCGAGCCAGCAGGCTATGCATGGGGCGACTCCGGGAACCCACATGCCCCCAGCCCAGCTTGCTGGGGCATCCTACATGGAAGCAGCCTGGCTGGCCACTTAGCAACACCCGGGTGTCTGCACTCTTTGCCAGTGTGTGGCTGGGGCTCCCCATTTGGACACCGGGAGGAGGACAAGTGTCCCTGCAAAATGCTTGTCCCTGCTGACAGGCTGCCCCTGGAGCCCTGCTTCTTCCTGAGGTGGGGACACGGAGTGAGGTTTATATCTGCTGCTTCTCCCAGGTCTGCCTGCTGACACACTGCAGGGCCACCGGGACCGCTTCTTGGAGCAGTTCAGAAAGTAAGTGGAGACCTGGGGTGCCAGCTGCCACCCCAGGTGGTGCTCTGGCTACCGAGATCTGATCAGGGAGCCCTGGGGTGCTGGAGCCCTCTGCACTCAGGCTCAGCAGCTGAGCAATGGAGGCAGAGGAAATGCATGAATTTGTCTAGTGCAGGGCTCCAAAATCAGCCTGCTTCAAATTCACTGCCTCTGCTTTGAAGCTGCTTTGCTGGAGTGGGGATGCTTTCACCAGGACACCCACTCCGTTTGGCTAATCCAATGCTATTGAATTACCAGATAACTGCATTATTAATTCTAAAGAGGCATTCAGCTGCTAATGGCATTTTGTGCGAAGCGCCAGTTGATGATTTAAAACCCTCAAACCCTTTAATTGCAGTTTTAACTGCAATTTGCAGTTGACGTGCTGAGATGAATGTCTCTCCGTCGCTGCTGAGGACCCAACCCTGCCCTTCCTGGCTTCACTGGAGGAGTTTGAACTACACAGCACCACTGCACTGCTGCCACTGAAAGCACCTGCTTAGCAAGGACTGAGAAGCTGAATGTGGTGGGGTGCTCATGGGCAGGTCCTAATTTTCCCCAGTTGCCATCCTTCAAGCTGTGATAGGCACAGCTTGAGGTACTGTTGCAAGCAACAGTGTCTGGTGTGCCCCTGGGTAGTCAATTTTGTAGTCTCTAGGCCCGTGAAAAAGAGATTTCCCTGAGTAGTGCTTAATTTCAAAAAAAAAAAAAAAAAAAGGCAAACCAAGACAGCTTGTTAAAAGAAGCAGCAGAAAGAGAAAATCTTCAGGTGTTGCAGAGCTCAGGGTGTTGTCCTCTGAAGACCTGACTTTGCAGGCAAATTCAGGTCATTCAGCCAAGCAGAGGTGGCTTTTGAGAGGGAAAAACTGTCTTTTTGGGGTACAGCTCAGAACAGGAAAAGGTAAAATTGCTTATGGCATGTGTCCTGTTGTCTGAGGCACTGTCCCAAATTAAAATATCAATAGCAGAGATTTTAATAGCAACAGATAGGAGTATAGGAGCAAATGGCCGGAGCCAAATCACATGTACCCAGTTACCTGGGAACTCACACATGCGATGTGCAAACACTAGTGAGCATGTTTATTTCCGAAAGCTCTGGAAAAAAAAGCTGCCTTGAGATGGAAGGACAGGTCTCCCCTGGATTAGCAACTGCTCGAAAGGCAGGTGACAATTGATAAAGTTTTGTACCAGTGGGGTTTTCAGGGTAATTCCCAGTGACTGTGCTGGAAGCAGTGCTGTTCATTGTATTTTAAATGAGATCAAGAGCGAGCAGGCAGTGAAGTGCTATGGCCTGTGGTACGCAGTTATTTAGGGTAGTCAAAATGAAAACTGGCGACAAAGAGCAGCAGGGGCACATCACAGCACTGAGACTGCACAATATAGGACATCTCGATTCAAGGTCAAAAACTGCAAACCAGTGCCTGTGGGAAAAACACCAGGCACGACCATCAGTAGATGGCTAGGCTGTAAGCGGGTTCTGAATGCCCAGGACAGACCCAGGGGCAAATATCAACCATGCCAAGGGAATGGCAGCTCATGGTGGTGGCAGCACCAGGCTGAATGCCAGGTTGGCTGCAGCTTTTCTTCTTGCATAATACCAGGTGTAAAACCAGGGGTGGAGAGCATTTATCACAGGCTGCTCTTGGTGCCAGAACTGGAAATCAGGTTAGAAGGGAGGCAGGGCTGCTCATGGGGAGAACTGAAGATGATGGTGCAGATGTAGCCTCTATGCAGGAAGCCCTGACCAGCCAGTGGCTGGAGATATAATGGGAGCAGTGGGGCTGTTTCACAGCTGTTCACTCAAAACTACTATTTTGGCTACTGTCAGGACAGCGCAGAGAGGTGGCAGGGCCTCTGGTACAACCCAGTGCAGTGGCTCTCCCACAGTTTGTGGTCTTAGGTCCTTCTCTCTGCTCGTCAAATCCTGGGTTTATGCGAGAAAGCCTCTGGCAATCAGTGTTTACCAGCGGTGGGAGTCTGGGGGCCAGGGTCTTCTGACAACCTGCCATGGGTTTGGTGGTGGCATATGCTCCCGTTCCTTCCAGCACAATGCGGTGACACTGCTCTGGAGCCTGGCAAGGGTTTGTATGGGGTGTGCAGAGGAGCTGCCTGATGGGGATGTATGAGAGCAGTGAGAAACTGGGGTACACGGAGAGCCTTCCTTAACCAGCCTCTGTCCCCTTCCAGGCTGAAGGACCTCTTCTATCGCTCCAGTAACCTGCAGTACTTCAAACGGCTAATTCAGATCCCACAGCTCCCAGAGGTGAGAGCACCACGGTGTTGGTGCAGCCCTCGCCATCCCCATGGCTGGGAGCAGCAGGGAGGGCTGATGGCAATGAGCAATCATTGTCCAGAAAGCATCGTGTGCCACCTGCTTTGCTTCGTGGGCATGGTGGCAACTCAGGGCTTGTGGGGCCCAGGGCTCATCCCTGCATCTTCCTTGGGTCAGGTTCTTTTAATGTTCCTGTGGGATGGAGCTGCTTTCTGGCTGCACGCTGTCCCTAGAGGGCTGGGGTCCAGGATCCCTCCTCACGGCAGCATAGCTGGGAGGGATGAGGGGTGAAATGATTTTTCAGGTGTGACACAGGGCCAGCCATATTGGTAGCCCTACTGTGGAACTGGTCTTACACCTTCCAGCTGTGCTCTCCTCCCTTCCCAGAACCCTCCCAATTTCCTGAGAGCCTCAGCACTGTCAGAGCACATCAGCCCTGTGGTGGTCATCCCCGCTGAGGCATCCTCGCCTGACAGTGAGCCCATCACAGACCTGGTGGAAATGGAAACAGCGTCACAGGTAAACACTGAGGCATGGCCCATGGCTGTGCCTATGGTGCTGCCCTCTGTCTCCGCACCCATCACTTTCTCTCTGAACTGTGCTGTCGCAGGGTCTCAGGCAGCACTGAGCGTCAGCACAGGGTGCTGTGTGTCACTGATGGGTGCTGCAGGGTGCCCAGTGGGGAGCGTGGGCTCCCTGCCTGTGTTTGAGTCAGGCTGAATGCATCCCACGGTGCTTCTCTTAATAGTTTGGTGCCCTCCAGTGATGGCTGGCTGGGGATGTTTTCCTTCCTAGCATTACCCTACAGCTTTCTGTGCTTGCATGGATGTTTCTGCTGGAAGAGGAGTTCTTTGCACCTCTCCATTAAGAGTTCTTCTTGTGCACTCAGCATTTTAAGAAGACAAATTAATGTGAAATGACTTTGGGGATTTGCCCTCCAGGACCACAGTTGCCCCATAGGAAGTGCTGGGATCTGCCTGTGCACAAGGCTATGGGGGCTCTGGGAAATCCAGATGGGCAGCATTTGCAGGCAGCAGTCCTGCTGGCCGGTGGGATGGCTGTGCAGTCCATTCAGGGACAGCAGGGGATGCAGGCTCCCGTTGCACAAGCAGGGGAGCAGCAGTGCTCACCTGGGTCCCTGTGCTTCTCTTCCTGCAGAGTCTGTTTGACAACAAGTTTGATGACATTTTTGGCAGCTCACTCAGCAGCGACCCCTTCAATTTCAACAGTCAGAATGGGATGAACAAGGATGACAAGTGAGTCCTCCGATCAGTGGGTCCGTGGCTCCTCCCGTCACTGGGTGGCAGAGGGAGGACGAAGCAGAGCGGGAGCTCCCCAGAACACAGCACCGCATCTGCCAGCAAGTGCTGTGGCTGCCCACACCCAACCCCTTCCAGGGACGTGTCCCCACTTGGGCCATCTCAGGGCCATGGCCAAACCCAGCACAATCCCAGGAGCCCCAAGCACTCCTGTCCATGGGTTTCGGTGTGGAGCAGGAGGCAGAGCTGAGCTCAGCTGTCCCTGAGGACACAGTGGCCTCCATGAGGACCTTCTCTCCTTGTCTCCACATCCCTGTGTCAGTGCCAGGAGTACTGAGGTGGTGCCTGGTGTCTCCTTCCCAGGGACCGATTAATAGAGCAGCTCTACGGGGAGATCAGGACCCTGAAGGAGGAGCTGGAGAGCTTCAAGGCTGAGGTGGGTGACAATAGCTGGTTGGTGGCACATGGTGCATGCTGGCCACATCATCTCCAGCACCCTGCAGCTGTAGGCCCATGGACCGCATGGCGATACCGGGGCAGCTCACACTGTGAAGGGGCCAGCAGGGTGGTGAAGGGTGGGAGCTGTGACACTGCTGCCCCAGGGATGTGAGGCCCTGACCCTGTCCGTGTCCTGCTCCACACCTGATGGTTCCAGCTCCTCTGCAGCAATCTGTCTGTACAGAGCAGCCGTGTGGGGCAGCCGCTGTGCATGGGGAAGGGCTCCCACGGCTGCACAGTGTGGCTTACCCCACTGCATAAGGTCCATCTGGTGCATTTGGGGCTGCCGGGCGCTGGACGGTGCCAGGAGCTGCCCACCTGCTGTATCTGCAGAACGAGCGTCGCACCCTGCAGCTGCGCGGGCGCATCAGTGAGCTGGAGGCTGAGCTGGCCGAGCAGCGGCACCTGAAGCAGCAGGCGCTGGACGAGAGCGAGTTCCTGCGCACTGAGCTGGAGGAGCTGAAGAAGCAGCGGGAGGACACAGAGAAAGCGCAGAGGAGCCTGACAGAGATCGAACGTGAGTAGAGGGCCCGGGGAGGTTGGCGGGGGACCACAGGGCGCCCCCAGTGCTCACCTCACCCTGTGTGTGTCAGGGAGGGCACAGGCGAATGAGCAGCGATACAGCAAGCTCAAGGAGAAGTACAGCGAGCTGGTGCAGAACCACGCTGACCTGCTGCGGAAGGTGGGCCCCACAGCCACCCAAGGAGCATGCATCCTGGGCTGGGCTGGCCCCTGAGCTCCCACTGCTATCCCCAGAACGCAGACGTGACCAAGCAGGTGACAGTGGCAAGACAGGCCCAGGGTGATGTGGAGAGGGAGAAGAAGGAGCTGGAGGACTCCTTCCAGCGGGTGAGCGAGCAGGCTCAGAGGAAGGTGAGTAGGGCGCATGGCACAGTGGGGTTGTCCTGGGGATGGGGACAGGTGGTGGGGACAGGGATGGGGTCTCACACCCCAAGGGACCTTCCTGGTTGCACTCGGAGGGAAGCGGGTGAGTGCCCCACAGGGGCCGGCTCAGGGCGACCTCTCTCCTGCCCACAGTCTCAGGAGCAAGCCGAGGTGCTGGAAATGCTGAAGCAGGAGCTGGCGGCCAGCAAGCAGGAGCTGCAGGTCCTGCAGGGCACACTGGAGTCCAGCACACAGGTGAGAGCCCCTGCCGCGGCCATGCCGCTGCCACCCTGCTCCGGTTTCTGAGCCCAGCCCCATTTCCTCTCCACTAAGTCTCAGATGGGCTTGCAGCATTTATCTGTGCCCAGGAGAAAGGCAGGTCTGCCCATTGTCACAGTGCCTTGGCAAGGCATTACCCACCAAGGTGCCATTGGGCCAATAACCAGCTTTCTGTCCTTGTCCTTCCCAGATCTGGATGGGTTCAGTGATCGTACCATGGGGTTTAGCACTCATGTGTGAGGCTGCACCAAGCAGTGGTTTCCAGCAGCAGGGACTCCCAGCTCAGAAGGGACAGACTCAGGAGCTGATTGCCCTAGAGCCAGCAGGCAGCCTTCACCCCCATGTCCTATCTCCATAGCCTCTGATGGAGAAGCTGAACAGTCCACTCCTGTGTGAGTGAGGAAGAAATTGCTGGAATAAATCTTCACAGGTGAAAAAGCAGTCAGACAGGGTGTCATGGTTTAACCCGGCCGGCAGCTAAACACCACACAGCGGTTTGCTCACCCTCCCCCCTCCCTCTCTGGGACGGGGGAGAGAAATGGAAAGTGAAGCCCGTGAGTTGAGATAAAGACAGTTTAATAAGACAGGAATATAATAATAACGATAATAATAATAATAATAATAATAATAATAATAATAATAATAATAATAATAATACAATTATGATAATAGTACTAATAATAATAATGTGTACAAACAAGTGATGCACAATGCAATTGCTCACCACCCGCTGACTGATGCCCAGCCTAACCCCGAGCAGTCCGGCCCCCTCACCCCGGCTAGCCACCCCTATATATTTAGCCACCCCTATATTTTTAGCATGACGTCAGATGGTATGGAATACCCCTTTGGCCAGTTTGGGTCACCTGTCCTGGGTCTGTCCCCTCCCAGCTCTTGCTGCACCCCCAGCCTGCCTGTTGGCAGGACAGAGCAAGAAGCTGAGATGTCCTTGGCTTGGTATAAGCACTGCTCTGCAACAATTAAAACATTGGGGTGTTATCAGCAGTCTTCTCATCCTAAGCCAAAACACAGCATTCTACCAGCTACTAGGAAGAAAATTAACTCTGTTCTAACTGAAACCAGGACGCAGGGTGACTGCCTGCTGCAAAACGCTGGCAGGCAGCATGCCCTCCTGTCAGAGGCCTTTGCTTTGGACTCACTGCTGTGCCAGAGGGTCTGTTGTGCCCGTGAAGACATGGCCATTCGCTGCACAGGGCTCTGGAGGTCTCCAGGCTTGTTGTAGAGGCAGGGAGCTGTCAGGGAAATGGACCTGCCCTTCCCCAGGGTGGGCAGACAAGCTGCAGTGGGTCAAAGAGCCCTTCATCTGCTCATGCATCAGGATGACGACAGTCATCAGCTGATAAAAGTGGAATGGCATCCAAGGGAGCTTCAGCTGGCCCCACACAAGGTTGTCCGCTGCTTCAAAGGTACTGCTGGGCTGCCTGGCATGGGTGATGCAGGGCTGCACTCTGCCCGCAGCTGTGTGGGTTGCAATGCATCAAGCAGCAGTGGTTGAGATGGCCTGGGCATGGACCACAAGCCACAAGCAATTCTCCAAATGCAAGGGTTCATGTCTTCAATGCCACGTCCTCAGCACAGTCTTGATGGGTGTTTTGTGCCCGGCCAGGTGGGAGCAGAGCAGAGCACCCGGATAGCAGACCTGGAGCAGGAGAGAGACAGCCTGAGCCGGGCGGCAGAGCGGTATGGTGAGGAGATAGCAGCCCTGCAGGCTGAGCTGCAGCAGCTTCAGGACACACTCAGCAGCGAAAAGGAGAGCAGCAAGAAGGAGCTGGAGACACTGCAGACACAGCTGCAAGACAAGGTACCCCAGGGGCACCGCTGTTGCAGGCATCCCAGCATCACCAGCAGTGCACCCGGAGCCAAGGGCCACTCCACTACAGTGAGGAGCCACATGGGGAGCAGTGTTCCATGGCACTTGGCTGCCCACTGCCGCACTGCTGGTCCCCAGGGACAAGAGCAAAGCCCCCGTGCCAAGCCCTGGCTGTGGGTGTTTGCCAGAGCTGGAGGCAGTGGAGGGGTGTCAGGGTTTGCCAGCTGGTGCAGTGGGGAGGGAGCCTGACACACTGCCTTGGCAGGAGAGCATGGAGCAGATGCTGCAGCAGCGCCTCGCCAAGGAACAGTTTGCTCTGCTGCAGGGCAGTGCACGGGAGGCAGAGAGGATGGTGCAGGATGCCCTCAGTCGCCTCGAGGACCCTGCTCACATCAGCTGCACTGGCTCAGCAGGTGAGCTCCCCAGTGCCCACCAAAGCCAGCACGTCCCAAACAGTGGCCTTGCAAAGCCACCCTCCCCAATTTCTTCTGGGACAGCCCAGCCATAGAGAGATGCTGTGCTGTACTTTGTTCAAGTCTTGTCTCTTGTGTGCCTGCAGATTACCTCCTGTCCAGGACATTGGCAGCCTCTGAGTGCACAGAGAGGCTGCAGGATGCACACAGAAAATACCTTTCCAATCATACAGGTGAGACACGGCAGCACTGGGGAAGGGCTCAGGTGGGCAAGAGGTGGCATCTCCAGGAAGCAGCAGGATGAGAGGCCTGGGCTGAGAGCCACAACCAAGGCTTAGGCTCTGCAGAGCCCAAGTGGGAACAGGGGAAGCAAAAGTGAGAGCTAAATGGGTTCCTAGGCCGCTTCAGCTGAGCCTTGCGCCTTTTCTCTGTCTGCAGATGTGAGCAGCCTGCTGCCCTGTGTGGCCCTCTTTGCCCACCTCATCAGCGACACCATCCTGCAAGGCAGCGCTACCTCCCACATGGCCCCAGTGGAGCCTGCTGACCGTGAGTGCTTCCAGCTGCGGTGGGCAGGGGCTGGGGGTCTCTGGCCTCATGGGCAGCAGCACCCTCAGCCTCTTCTGTGGCGCTCACAGGTCTGCTGGAGATGTGCAAGCAGTGTGGCAGCGAGGCCATGAGCTACCTCAGCTCCCTGCAAGACCTGGATAGTGTGGAAGGCGCTGACTGCGCCGCGGTGACCAGCTGCCTGGGCCGGATCAGTGCCATTGGGGAGGTGGGTGCATGGGCATCACCACCAAGTGGGATTGGGGCATGGGGAGCAACTTGGGGCAAGCAGGGTGGTGGCACCTGTGGAGGGGCTGTGCCTCCCTTAGGCATTTTTCTCCGTCCTGTCCCCAGGAGCTGCGACCCAGAGGACTGGACGTGGAGCAGGAAGAGCTGGGTGATCTGGTGGACAAGGAGATGGCAGCTACATCCGCGGCCATTGAGACTGCGGCCGCACGGATTGAGGTGAACCGGCACTGCAAGGGCTGCCCCACGGGGTCACTGCATGCCTTGAGGCACCCTTGGGCACCGTGCCTCATGGGGCCACCTGCACAAGGCTGGGTATGGCAGCCAGGCAGTGCAGGTGGCTCAGCGTAGCTTCTCCCCTCTGCCAGGAGATGCTGAGCAAGGCTCGGGCTGGTGACACTGGGGTCAAACTGGAAGTGAATGAGAGGTGAGCAGTGGCCAGGGCATCACAGATTAAGGTACTGGTTTAAATCCAGGTGCTAAGAGAAGAGGAAGAAGGGTTTGGGGATGCAAGAGTGAGTTGGGGAGCCACAATGAGACACAGTGTTGCAGGGTGGGCATCTTCCTCAAGGCTCTGGGATCTCTGCACCTCACCAGCTGCGTGGTTTGCACCCGTGCCAGCCTTCCCACAGCTCACTGGGATTTATCTCACAGGATCCTGGGCTCCTGCACAGGCCTTATGCAGGCAATACAGGTGCTGGTCCTGGCGTCCAAGGACCTGCAGCGAGAGATTGTGGAGAGCGGACGGGTGAGCAGGCGGGCAGGGAGTGAGGGCAGTGTGGGCGGGCAAGGACTTGGCCAGCACGGGATTGCCACGGGAGTGATGCAGAGCTGTGTGCTGACAGCCAGGACAGCTGCCAGCATTGAGGCTGTCTGCCCCGGTCCTAGGTCTCTGTTTTGCACCCAGAGGTTGCAAATGCCATCAGCAAAGCTCTCATGCTGCACAGGGGAGCCCATGACACCTAGGGTTAGGTGTCTGCTCCACTTCCACATGTATCTCAGATGAAATCCTGATTTACTCTTGTCTCCTAAGAGCAGAGATTTGGGGACCCCAGACCCTGTCACCCTGGGGTGAGGGCGCATCCCCTTGCTCCAGCATGTGACTGTTCCCTTATCCTCTGCAGGGCGCAGCATCACCCAAGGAGTTTTATGCCAAGAATTCCCGCTGGACGGAAGGTCTCATCTCTGCCTCCAAGGCTGTGGGCTGGGGAGCAACTGTCATGGTGTAAGTGGCACCCTGTGGAGGGTAGCAGGGTCTTTGCCGTCCCCAAGGGGCAGGAGGTGAGAAGGGTGAGAGGGTATGAGAGAGCTGGCCCGAGGGATGCTCTAGCCCTTCTCTGTCCTCTTGCAGCGATGCTGCTGACCTGGTGGTTCAAGGGAAAGGGAAATTCGAGGAGCTGATGGTCTGTTCCCATGAGATTGCAGCCAGCACCGCACAGCTGGTGGCAGCTTCCAAGGTAGGAACACTGTGCCCTGTGTGGCAGAAACACCACTGCTCCCCTAGCTGTGTTCTGGGGCCCCCAGCAGGGTTGCTTGGGACCAGGGTTACCTGGTGGCAGAGTGAGGCTGGAGCTGGCATGCCAGGTCCTTGGCTTGGATTGTGGGACCTGGTGGGACATGAGCACGTACACCCTCTCGGCCCCGGCAGGTGAAGGCAGACAAAGATAGCGCCAACCTGGCCAAGCTCCAGCAAGCTTCTCGGGGTGTCAACCAGGCCACAGCCGGTGTGGTGGCCTCCACCAAGTCTGGCAAGTCACAGATTGAGGAGAAAGGTGAGCACGGGGCTGCAGGCCTGGCCAGCAGCACAGACCTGCCCCCAGATCTCCACTCTTTGCGCCCTCGGTGTTCGGTTGGTCATATCCACGTGCACAGTGGTTTCTGCCTGCAGCATGGGAGCTGCTGAGGAGGGCAGGTCACACTGGGGAGCAGCCCCCAAGGGGACACGGTGTTTTTGTCTCTGCAGACAGCATGGACTTCTCTAGCATGACACTAACCCAGATCAAGCGTCAAGAAATGGACTCTCAGGTAGGAGCTTCCTCTGCACTTTCAGAAACACAGCCAACATTGCATCTAGCATGTTTGGGCTGATGAGAGGGTGCCCAGGCTGTCCCAAGGAGTGGGAGCAGGGGAGAGCTGAGCCATTTTCTTGCTCCTGGTAAAGAGGCTCTTTTCCTCAAGCACCATTCCCAACTGCTGCCCAAGCAGGCCATGCAAGCACAGAGCATGACCAGCACCTGGGCACCAGGAGCTTGTGGGTGAAGCCCAGTGGACGAAAGTGAAGGCTGAGCTTGCCCAGGAGCAGCATGCATTTGTTCCTTGAGCTTTCCCCATCCTCAGATGCGTCTGAGCTAAGTCCCCTCTCCAGGAACTTTTGCTGTTGGAACATTAATGGGATGTACCTTGGTGATGGTGGGCTTGGTGTCAGGAAGCCCGGCACAGCTGGTGTGGAGCATGCAGGTGGCAGAGCTGGCTGTGCTGCAGGGACACAGAGTAGCAATAGCAGTGTGTGCTTTGTCCTTCAGGTGCGAGTGTTGGAGCTGGAAAACCAGCTGCAGAAGGAGCGGCAGAAGCTGGGGGAGCTGCGCAAGAAGCATTACGAGCTGGCAGGAGTGGCAGAGGGCTGGGAGGAGGATGGTGAGTACCCACCGGCAGGGGTTGTGCACTGCAGGAGGGCAGCAGCCCTTCAGGCTGTATCTGCTGCTCTGGCTGGGAAGCAGCTCTGGGAAGCAGGCAGGAGGGCAGCCCTGCCCACAGCCCAGGCAGTGAGCGAAGGCAGGGCAGGGATTTCACTGCAGCTGGAATAAAGCAGAGCCTGACAGCAATTAGCACGTGTGGCCAAAGCCATGGAGACTCTGGCCTGTGCAAAAGGCTGTGGAAGTTATCAAGTACCCAGGACCGGCTCTCCCTAGAGCCCCACCATCCCTGCTGGTCCCATTGTTCAGCCCTGGGCTCTGCAGCCAGCTGGCCCGCATGCCACTGGGGTGCTGCTGCCCTGGAGCCACAGCATGTGAAACCCTGGGGTCCCAAGAAGAGCACATTGCTCTACATCCCCTTACTGTCTCTCCCCTTTCCAGCCACCGACTAGATGCTGCAGCAGAAGCAGCCAGCAGCAGACACCCCTTCGGTTGGCTGGGACCCAGCTTGGTGCAGCCCTTTCAGAAGATACACAATAAACTGGTGCAAAATCCACCCCGAAGCACACGTCCTCTGCGTTCCCCAAGAGCCGCCTGCAGTGCTGGAGGACCGAGAGCCACGTCGCTGCCAAGGGAGACCCTGGGGCCAGGAGCGAGGGCTCCCCAGCCACCCAACCTCACGCCAGCTGCAAACTGCACGTGTATTTATTAGAGCTGCTTGGGGGGGGGTCTCTGGGGTGGTCTCTAACCCTTTAGTTTCATTTTTGCACAGATTCTCTGAACTGTTTGACCCAGCTCTGGTGGACCAGGAGCATTCGGGTTTCCTTCACCTCTTGCTGCTTCTCCAGCCTTAATGCGTTAACTGGCTCAGCGCAAACACCTCAAGGGAAGGAGCCTGCCTGGTGCAAAGGGCCGCAGGGATGCGGTGGGGTCAGGAACTGGCTCTGCTGGTGCTGCTGGGCTAGCTCGGGGCTTGGTGCTAGGCATGCTCCCCCAGCCCCAGCCCCCTGGCCTGCTCAGCTGCTAGCAGCAGCCAGGGTGGTGGGTGAGTCTGTGTGGAAGCAGAGTGCCTTTGGCCACCGTAAGGCCAGGGTCCCGTGCTGCTGCCAGGTCAGGGGCTCGTTCACACGAGGCAGCCTGGGTTGCTGAACCCTGGCGGTAAGAGCCATTGCTTCCTCCAAGCCCTGCAGAGCTCACTGGGCCCATTGGCAGCCCAGGCAGGTCCCAGCAGCAGTTCTGGGAGCAGTCAGCAATGAGCAGGGCTTGGGCTGGCAGTGAGAGGAAGGTTGTGACGAGTTCCTGTCCCCGTGTTCCCAAAGTGCCCTGTCTGGAGCAGTGCTTGGAGCAGAGGAGCTGGGCTGGCTGGCCCTGTGCAGCGCTATGCTGCCCTGAGAGATCACTGTGTCAATGCCAGCAATAAACCACTCTACAAGGTGCTTGGCTCACATTTGGGCAACATCTGCTCCCAGGCCAGCAGCTCCCAGAGGCATGGAGTGGCTCAAGGGCAGCAGCACGGAGGGGTTGGGGTGCAGTCGGGGTGCCCCAAAGCTGCAGCAAGCGGCCCTGGCGTGCCACTGTCCCTAGGGGCAGGGGCGGCTGTGGGGCTGGTGCTGAACATCCAGCCCCAGCCAGGGAACCTTTGTGCCTTGGAGCAGGGGACTTGCAGGGCAGGGGGTGACCTCCAGCCCCCGGCCCATCAGGCCCCCAGCTTGTCTCACCGTGGCAGGGATGGTGGGATCAGACCAGCGCACAGCAGCGCACAGCCATATCCTCACCCTGCCTGGCCGCCCCTCCTTGCCATCCCCAGGTTTGCTGGGATGTGCCCACAGCCAAGCCGGGTGGACACTTGTCTCCCTCGTGGGACTGGGGAGCCCTTCCCAGCAGGAGCGGACTGCAGCAGGGTGCTGTGGGGCAGCATTTGGTCACTCTCCCTTTAGGATGTGGTGACTGGTTGGCACTGCCTGGCCACGGAGGGGAGTGGGTGGCCTTGGCACCCATCGCCCAGGATGGCTGGACTGTCACCACATGCTTTCCTGGTGACACACATCGGCCGTGCCAGCCACTTGGACCAGTGGGATCTGCCCGTGTCCCCCTGCCCAGCCACCCCAGCCAGCACCACGGCCCTGGGGCTTCCCCAGACACAGGAGAGGGTGACCACCACCGTGCCGCCTGCAGGGACCCCGCGGCCCTAAGGGTCCTGCCACAGCGAGCTGCTGCCAAACCGCCCCCTCCGCAGCCCCAGCCTGCCAGGACCCCGACAGCCCCCGGCCTCCCGGTCCCTCTGGAAGCAATACGCGCCGCCCCTCTGCGGCGGGGACGCGGGGAGACCGGGGTGCCCCTGAGCCCCCGCCGGCTTCTCGGAGGTCTGGCTGGCGCGGGCGACCACCAGCTGCTACCTCAGGTTTCCAGGCTGGGCCCGGCTGGGCCCCGGGGTGGCGGGAGGGGCGCGGGGAGGGGGCCGCGGCGCTGCTCCCAGTCCCAGCGCTTCTCCCTCCTCCGGCTCCGGGCCCAGGACCGCCCGGGCCCTGCGCGGCTGCCCCGCGGGTTCCGGCATGGCGCGGCACGGCGTGCTCCCGGTTTTTAAATAAAGCCTTCGGCCCTGCTGCCAGCTCGGCGTGCTTCCCGGGAGGGGAACGGGGGCGGGCAGGGCTCCGGGCACCCGGGGCCCCGGGCCCGGACTCGTGCCCGTTGCCGGGGCGGGCGGGGCAGGGGCCCGGCACGCGGCGCTGCGGGCGGGCGGGGGAGGGGCGGGGCGGGGCGGGGCGGGGCGGGGCGGGGCGGGGCGGGCGGGGGCGAGGCCGGGGCGGGGCCGCGGCCGCCGGGCTCGAGCCGGGAGGGGGCGGCCCCGGCCCCGGCGCCCGCCCCGCCGCGCAGTGCATGCCGGGAGCCGCGGCTGGCGGGCGGCTCGGCGCGGCGCGGCGCGGGATGGCGGGGGCCGGGCCGGGCGCGGGGCCCTGGGGGCGGCGGGGCGCGGCGGCGGCGGCGCTGGCGGCCGTGGGCCTGGCGCTGGCGCTGGCCTGCCTGGTGCTGCGGGGCGCCCTGGTGGGCGCGGCGGCGCTGGGCGCGGCGGGGGCCTGGTGCGCCATGCGGCCCGGCCCGCCCGCCAAAGCCGCCGCCAACGGGGGCCCGGCCGCCGCCTCGGGCCGGCCCCAGCGAACCCCGCCGCGGCGCCTCGGCCCGGGCCTGGGGTAAGCGGGGCGGGGCGGGGGGGGAGCGGGCCGCCGCGGCGGGGCGCGGTGTGTCTGACCGCCGTGTCTCCGCAGGACCCCGCCGCGCTGCCGGCCGCAGGCGCCGCGCCGCCGGTACCCGCTGCCGCAGGCCCGCAGCGCCGTGCCCGGCGCCCTGCCCGCCGCCTGCTGGGACGCCTGCCCGCGGAGGAGCGCGGCCTGGGCGCGCCGCGCCGGCCCGGCCCGCAGCCCCGTCACCGTGAGGATCGCCCGGCCCGGAGGCCTGGCCCGCAGCCCCGCGTGAGTACGGGAGGGGCCCCGGGAGCTGCCCCGGGAGGGCCGGCCGCCGGCCCTCGGCTGCTGCACCCGCTGCCCGGAGCACCGCGGTGGGAGAGCGCGGCCCTGCGCTGGCCTAACCCCTGCCCGCGGCGTTGCTTTTGTGCCCTGGGAAGAATGCTGGGATTCAGACCGCGTGGGACGGCCCTCACCGCTCACACGGAGCCGCCGGGCAGCCAGTGCGAGAGGTTGTGGGGCTGGCCCTGGGGTTCCCCTATCTCTAACTCCTTGCTTTCTTCACCAGGCTGGAGCAGCTGACCTCACCTGTGGCCTTCCTGGCCAACAGCAGCCCAGACCCATGTGCAAAAGAGACTGTGCTGAATGCCATCAAGGAGAGCAGGAAGAGGGCTGTGGAGGAGGAGGAGGAGGACCAGGTTCTGGGGAACGATCAAGAGAGTAAGAGAAGGTAATAACCTTGTGGTGCAGGTTGCTGACTGTGTATTGGGATGGTCAGAATGGGCCTGGCGCTTCAGTGGTGACAAATGTGATGTGACACAGAGCCTGGGATAGAAAAGAGCACTGGAAACTGAACCAGAGGAATGCAAAGAGGAAGCATGTCCCATCACCCAGCCCTCTCAGCTGTGTCCGAAATTCTTCCAAGACTCCTTTTTGCCCTTGAGATCAAAGGGATATGGTTTAAGTTTTGCCTGGGCAAGCTCGCAGGTCAGGCATGTTCCCCTGCGTTGCTAGGGCTCGGAGAGGCCTGAATGTGGATCAGGGAAGTCTGTCAAGGCTCCCGGGAAGGGGAGTGATTTCTGTCATCACAGGGGTTTGTAGGCTGGGGAAACTGGCAAGGAAAACTTGGTATCAGCCATAGGCTGAAATGTCTATCCTTCAGTTGGCCCTAGTTGTCAAGGAGAGATGCAATCCACACGTCTTAGGTCTCCAGGTGGAAGCATTATGCTTTAAAAGCTCTGCATGGTTCCTTCACGCGCTGTAAGTACCAAAAGGAGGTAAAGACAAAAGGGGAAACAGAAGAGACTATCTTCTGCTTTCATTAGTCAAGGTCAGTGATTTCTAGCTCTGAGCTACAAGAAGTGAGGGTGCGGTGGCTTTGCCAGTGAAGGACAAGGCGTAAATCCTGGATACCAAGGTCTGCTGGAGCCTTTGTCACTGCTGGGACACAGCACTGCCTTGTTTTTCTCTTTGTTTCTGTTTCTTGTTCCTCCTTCCCACATACGTGGGGGCTGTTTGCATTGTACCCTTCTGCCCATCATGTTCCAGGACAGCCTTCCTGGGCTGAGGCACATTAATGGAGAGACTAAGGAGGAGTGGTTTGAGCAGAGAAAGGCAGTGCATGGGTGCATTGCCCTGAGTGCTGCTCTGGGGCTGCTGCTGGAGGTGGTCCTGAGCACAACAGGATGAGTGGAGTTTGCAGAGAGCTGCTGGCTGCTGTCCTGCTGCTGCAGGAGCAGGCTGGTGGTGGGAGCTGCAGCAGGACGTGTGGATTCTTCCTCCATCATGGGAGTTTCCTCTCCTTTTGAACACTTGCCACAGCTTGGTGAATCTGAGCCCTACCAGAGCTGGGTAGGATAACAGGCTGGTTACGTGAACAGGATCTGCCTTTTTTTTTTTTTCAACATGCCAATACCAATCTCTGCCAAAAAAAGCCAATTTTGAAGGGATTGATATCTGACAAGCATGAAGAATGCTTGTAGGCAGAAAATACTGTGACCTTTGAGGACAGAAAGGGGTATGCATCAGCTGGAGAGCACTGGATTGCCTGCGCAATGTGACCAACACGTTCAGAGCTTGAAGGAAGGATTTCGGCTAAGTGACAGGATGGATCTGACGCCTCCAGCTCTGCTTCATAGTAGGGTTTGTTTTAAGACTTTCAGGCTTAAATTCTCTACTGAATCGTTGGGGGAAAGAGGGATCCCATTTCTGACTCAAATCATCCAAGGTGCTGGCTAGGAAGAGGTAGAAGACTAGACCTCTGGAGCTTAGGTCCATTCCAAAAATGAGCTGCAAAGTCTCTCTGAAATATTTTAGCTTCAAATAACGTATTTGAGCAAATATTTTGTTAAGTGAAAACTGCTCTGCCCAGCAGGCAGCTGATGGAGCTGCTGGTGCTTGGGAGGAAGCAGCTGGGGATGAGAATTGATGAGGTAAGGATTGGGTGGAAAGAGAATCTGCAGTGGGCTGTGGATGGGGAAAACCCTTATCCCAGGTGTTGGCAAGAAAAAAGCAAGGTTTGTGCCTTCACAGTGCCTAGGCCCCTGGAAGAGGTCCTGTTGCCAGGCTGAGAGGGCAGCCCTCGTCACTTTTGCCTCCTCGCTCTCACAGGTTTCTGCCCTCTTTCCTGCAGGCGCCATGATAGCAGTGGAAGTGGGCAGTCAGCATTTGAGCCTCTGGTAGCCAACGGTGTCCCTGCCTCTCTCATACCCAAGTAAGTGCCCACTGGGCCAAAACAACTACTGTTGGCTGGGAGGTGAGTCTGAAAGTTTGTGTGCTCTGGAAAAGGTGTTTGGGTTTTGTTTGTGGAGCCTAGCTTCTGTGAAGAGGAAGAGAGGCCGTGACTGTGCCTCCTGGCTGTCACTCAGTATTAGAGCTGTGCTTTGTGAGTGCAGGCCAGTGGCTGTAGGGCTGTGCTGCTGCAGAGGCCTCTTCCCAAGCTCCGTGCTGTGTGAAAGCAGGGTTGCTTTCCTCAACCTGTCCTGCATTTAAAGGGCCTATGGGTAGAATGGTGGGGAGCTCCTAAAATAGTCTTTAACTTTCTGCAGGCCTGGCTCTCTGAAGAGAGGCCTTGTTTCACACTGCCCAGATGACTGCTCGAACAAGAGGTCACGCACCTCCTCCATGAGCTCCCTCAACAACACATATGCTGGTGGGATACCCAGCTCTATCCGCAATGCCATTGCCAGCTCCTACAGCTCCAGCCGGGGCCTCTCTCAGGTAGGAAACACCCCTGCCAAAGGCACCACTGGAGCCCACAGCCAAGCATGGTGCAGAGTAGCTCAACCCTCCTTTGGGATCACCTGCGTAACTCGAACCCAGGGCTTGTAAGATGAGAGCAGTGTTGCGAGGTGCCTGGTGGTGAGCACTGCAGTGAGTCTCCAGCACAGCTTAGGCAGGCAGATCCAGCTCCTTGCACATTAGACTGGCTGCTGTGTCAGCAGCAGCAGGCAGTGATGTTCCTCATCCTTCAGTGCACGTTGCCAGGGGTGTCCCCAGGCTGAGCCGTCCTCCTGAAACCAGGAGGACACTCCCACCCCTCCCTGCTTAGACTTGGCCAGCATGCTAGGGTGGCTGGATCCAGGTGAAAGGAAAGAAGGAAAAGTAAATCCCGTTGCTGCACTGCCACCTTTTCAGCTGCAGTCAGCGTGTATTGGAACCATGTGTTCCCACTTTGACCCAGGCCCCCTTGGCAGCTGCTGAGCTATAAAATAAAACATTGCTCAAATGGCTCTTGGGTCAGGCTGCAGATCTGATGGAGGAACATAGTCATGGTTAATGAATCTGTGCTGTCCTTGTAGAGAAAGGCTTCCTCCATGCTATTAGTAAGGACAGGTTTCCCCTGATGGGAGTATGAAATCCTTGAAGTGGGATTCATCCTCTCTGAGCTCTGGCAAGGAGGTGCCCTGCTTCAGCCAGAGCCGCTGTAGACGTGCAAGGGTGTCTGGGGCAGCTGAGCAGCCTCTGCTGTGTGATGGCAAGAGAGCTGCACCTGACAAGCAGCATCCTTCCTCCTGTCCTCTTGGCAGGACTGGCTGTTAAGAGCCTGGAGGCTGCTTGCTCTCAATGCAGATTGAGTTGGGGGTGGCCAGATGCTGCTGTGCTCTACTGAACATGGAGGGGAGCAAAGTGGTGGAGAGAGTGAGGCTCTGGGCTTGTTAGCCACGGTCCTGGGAGGAGATGGCACTTAGCGTGCAAGTGAGCAGGAGGATGGGACAGTTTCCTCTCTCCCAGCTTGTGCACTAAGTTACTGCTGGTCTCTCTCTGGATTCCAGCTGTGGAAGAGGAGTGGTGTGAGCATTTCCCCGCTGTCCAGCCCCGCATCCTCCCGCCCCCAGACACCTGAATGGCCTCTCAGGAAAGCCAGGTAACTAGCCACTCGCCTGGGGAGCGCCTGCTCATTGATGCCAGCTAGGGGGAGGGCAGGCAATGTCTCAGCTAGCCTGGTGACCAAATCCTGCTCTCCATGAGGCCGGGTAGTCCAGGCCTGTTTCTGAAAAGTGACTGTTGTACGACGCACCTGTGTGGCAGCCCTGTTGCTTTTGTCCGCTTGTCCCTGCCACCTTGTTATGCTGCTGTCCCAGCAGGAGTTCTGGAGCAGCAGAGCTGCACCATCCTAATCCCCGCCGCATTCTGGGACTGGGTTAGAGATGTAAACGTTCAGATATTGCCACAGAGGCAGCGTTGTGTTGTGGCATTGTGATAGCCTGGGTTACTTGAGCCACCAAAACCTGGGAAGAGGCAGGTCCTGATTCTTGCTGTCTCCTCTAAAGCAATTCACCAGAGCTATGTAAAATACATAATATACAGTTGCCTTTTGGTGCCTGCCTTGTAGCGTAGGCCCATGTGCTCCTCTCTCCCAGCTGAGAGAAGGACCTGACTCCGCAGTAAGGATTTGTCGGAACTAAAACTGACACCACCCTTGCCCTGAAAGGGTGGGTGACAGACGGAGACCTGTGCATGACAGACAGACACCTTTGTGTTTCCCATCCAGGGCTGCTGGGTGCTGCCCTTGGGTTGATTTGTCCTACAGAGAATTGGGGCTTCTGCAGACTTGCATCAAGCTGTGGTCTGGAGAGGGAAGGAGCTCCTGAGCCTTGAGCTGCTTTCAGGGTGGTGCAGGGCTGTGCTCAAGATGTCTCAAGGCACGTTGTTTGGCTGAGGCCACAGGCCGGTGTTACTAATAGGAATCCTTAATGTGTTTGGCCTGTCCTGCTCTCAAGGGATGGCGCCATGCCTGGGGCTTGACTTTAACTAGCTTTCTCCCACTGGCACAGGGAGGAGGAGTCACATCGCTCCAACACTTCCACTCCAGTGAAATCAGACAAGGAGCTGCAGACAGAGAAAGGTGAGCATGGGCTGGCAGCAGTTCTGTGCAGGGTTGGATAGGCTGTCAATACACACAAGCAGTGGGGATGTGATGTGACTTTAAGTCTACAGGTGGGATTGGGTTGAAGTGCTACCTGGCAACTAGGAATGTGCTGGTGCTGAGGCAGTGGTACTTCTTCTGGCCTCAGCAACTGCCCTAAATGAATTTCCAGGCGATGAGCAAGGGATACTGATGATGTCTGCATGCTAGCAGATGTGTGGGAGCTGGCTTGCAAGAGGGAGCCCCAGAACCTTGATTGGCACGGGTCCAGGTGTCAACCTTGCACCAAGATGTGCCATGCTACAAGCAGCATCCCAATCAGATTCCAGGCTGAGCCTCTTCCAATGCTTCCTCATCTAAAATGGACAGGATATCCCGTGTCCATCATAAATAGCCACCTGTCTGCCATGGTGCAGCGCTAGATGTGGCTCGTGTAGCTTTCCTAGTGTGTGATTCAAGTAGGCAGATTGCAAGGACTGTTTGGAAGTGGTAAAAGGAGTTGCTTCTCTGCTGAATGCCAACAGGCTCTTGTACCAAACTGTCCCAGGATGTGCTGTGGCCAGCTGCTTTTCCGGAGTCTTGTAGCCTTGTTCTCAGCTAAAAGCCATATCTTTGGCTCTGCTCTTTGAGTTTGGGTCAGACAGGTGAGGGGTCTGGAGAACAAGTCTTATGAGGAGTGGCTGAGGGAGCTGGGGTTGTTCAGCCTGGAGAAGAGGAGGCTCAGGGGTGACCTTATCGCTCTCTATAAGTACCTAAAGGAGGCTGTAGCGAGGTGGGGGTTGGTCTGTTCTCCCATGCGCCTGGTGACAGGACGAGGGGGAATGGGCTAAAGTTGTGCCAGGGGTGTTTTAGGTTGGATATTAGGAAGAACCTCTTTACTGAGAGGGTTGTGAGGCATTGGAATGGGCTGCCCAGGGAAGTGGTGGAGTCACCATCCCTGGAGGTCTTTAAAAGAAGTTTACATGTAGAGCTCAGTGATACAGTTTAGTGAAGGACTTGTTAGTGTTAGGTCAGAGGTTGGACTAGGTGATCTTGGTGGTCTTTTCCAACCTAGATGATTCTGTGAGAGAGGAGTTGTATCTGCTGATACAATCCCAACTCCTCTGCCCAGAGCTGGGTCTGACTTACCTTCTTCTGCAGTGGTGGAGACACCAATGAGAAAGAAGCGAAATTCCCTGAGCCCACCATCTGTGTCAGGGAGCAGCGGGAAGCGGAAGAGGAAGATCCAGTTGCTGTCATCTCGCCGGGGGGACCAGCTGGCGCTGGTACGTCACTGTCTCGCAGCCCCTTTTGCCCTCCTCTGGCAATAGAATGTGCTCACTGCAATTTCTGCAGGGCTGGGGGGAGACTGACCTGCCTGCCCTCAGGAAGGAGGCCCCGTCCTTGGCGGAGTGGGAAGTGACGCTATCCCCAGCCCCAGTGTCTGGTGGGCTGTGCGTGATTGTGCTGCCTGCTGCCGGACCAGGTAATGGCCTGGGGAAGGCCTGCCGTGCCCTCAGCGCCAAGCCGGGGTCACGATGAGTGGGGATTGGAGCTCCGCGGTAGCGTGCTGTGGCAGAACCACCTGCTTCACGGGTCTTGCGACTGCCTGCCTTCACCACACATTCAGAGAAGCTCTGCCGGCTTCCCTGAGAAGGAGCTAAGCTGCTGCTCTCTCTTGGCAGCCCCCACCACCTCAGCTGGGCTACTCCATCACATCAGAGGACCTGGATGCGGAGAAGAAAGCAGCGTTGCAGTGGTTCAACAAAGTCTTGGAGGATAAGGCTGGTAAGGGCTGCACCTCTGGGCAGGCTGGGCTCCTGATGGGGTTGGCAGGGAGCAGTGGAGTAGAAACCCAGGGCTGGGGCTGGCAGGCAGTGGGGTGTCTGTAGCACAGGCTAGGGAAGCTCCCAGGCAAGTCTCTGCCTGGTCCTTGGATCTAGGGATGTTCTCAGTGCCTTGAGACTCAAAGAGGTCATGCCCCAGAGTCTGCAGTTTTACTAATGGCTAGTCCCCTACAGCAAGTTACGGATACTGATTTTTTGTCTCCTTTCCAGTAGATCCAGTTCCCAGCACCACTGCAGAGACTACACCTGTGTCCAGGCCGCTGGCATTCACAGTAACCATGGTGACGTCCCCAGGGCCTGCGCCTGCATCAATAGCTCCTGTCCTACCCAGCAGCAACTCGCTCCTGGACAGCCTGAAGAAGATGCAGAGCAGCCAGGCTGCACCTATGACAGCAGGTGAGGAGAAGTAAGGTCAGCAGGGTGGGATGGTGGCAGAGCAGTCCAGGCTCAGCAGGAGCCCTGCATTCCTTCTGTTGAAGGCAGGCTGGAAAAATTCCTGTTTAAATGTTCTGCATGCCCTGGCAGGCAGAACTTGGAGGACAAGTTGGGGGACACAGGCCATGGTCCTGTTGTGAGCTGTGTTAAGCATGGAGGACTGGGTCTCCAGGAACCTTTGCAGAACTAGGATGGCTGTCTGGGAGAAAAGCTGTCTGTATGTTAGGCCCATGTCCCTAAAAAAAAGCTCTCTTCCCCTTTCCAGACTCCACTGGAGCTGTAATAGGGTCCCAGCCTTCTTCATCAGCATCACAGCCACCTGCTGCTGCTGTGTCACTGGAGTTGAGTTCTCTGCCTGTGACCTCTGCTGACACCAAGCCTGTGCCTGTGTTAAGCACACCTGTGCTTTCTGCACCTCCTGCCTCGGGGGCACAGCCTCCCAGCAGTGTGGCACCTGCGTTCACAGAGCTGGGCCAGACCCCTGTTAAGCCTCTCTCCTTACCAAAGCCAAACATCTTATTTGGGATGCTGAGCACCCCACCTGCCAGCCAGCCAGCAACGACCACAGCCACTGCTGTCCCCACTACAGCCCCCGTCTTCAAACCCATCTTCGGTGCTTTGCCAAAAAATGAGAGCACAGCACCCTGTACAGCTGTCATCTCCTCTGCAGTCACTGTGTCTGCAAGCTCAGGCCCTTCCTCAACATCTTCCACCGCCACCATGTTCAAGCCTATCTTTGGCAGCGTGACAGCAGCTTTGTCTCCAGCAAAGGCCTCTCCTTTCACGTTCAAACCACTGTCACAGACAGCCTCGGCTGCAGATGTACCAGCAGCTTCCACTACCACCACGGCAGGATTCACAGGTCTCCCTAACGTCATCTTTACCACCGCAGCTACAACTGCCACCACTCTGAGTTCCTCCACAGATGCCACCATTAAACCAGTTTTCAGCTTTGGACTCAACCCACCTGCCTCCACCGGCCCTACTGCCAGCCTGACTGTGACCACTGCCACATCCACAAGTACGTCGCAGCCGTTCCTGTTCGGTGGCCTGGCCAGCTCAGCTACCAGTACAGATTCCAGCTTTGCTGCCCCAGGGCCAGTGTTCCAGTTTGGAAAGCCAACTCCAGCCACTGTCACTGCCACCACCAGTGTCCCTGGAGGCCCCACGTTTGGCCAAGCAGCTTCAAACTCAATGGCACCTACCACCACTGTGGGCTTCAGCATATTTGGGAGCACCACGCTATCGTCATCTACCCCGGCCACCACAGGTCAGTCGGCGTTAACATTTGGCTCCTCCATTTCAGCTTTTGGCAGTTCTTTCAGCACAAGCGCGAAGCCACCACCGCCATATCCTGGGGCAGCAAGCCAGCCAGCGTTCAGCACTGGTGCTGCAGAGAGCCAGCTGCCCACCAGCAAGCCTGCTGCAGGCCCCATCAGCTTTGGCCCCACGTTCAGTTTTGGAGCCCCCACAGCACAGTCCACCACTCAGCCAGCGTTTGGTAGCAGTGCACAGCCAGCCTTTGGCACAGGTGGCACCCAGAGTGCCTTTGGCACCAGCAGCACCCAGGCAGTGTTTGGGACCACCACATCGGTCTTCTCTTTCGGGACAGCCACCTCCACTACAGTCAGCTTTGGTTCCAGCACCCAGACCACAAGCAGCAGCACTGGCACAGCCGTCTTTGGCACCACCCCTTCTCCTTTCACCTTCGGGGCAGCTGCCCAGCCAGGCCCCTCTGCCAGTGCCTTTGGGCTCAGTGTGCCCACCCTGAACAGCGGCTCCCCTGCTGTTGCATTCAACTTCGGGGCTGGGCAGAGCGGAGCAGCAGCGGCAGCAACGCCATTCGGCTCTTCCCTGACACAGAGCACGCTGGGTGCACAGAACCAGAACACGCCGTTTGCCTTCACTGTGCCCAGCACCCCTGATACCAAGCCTGTGTTTGGAGGTGAGTGGCAGTGGTTGGGGCCTTCTGGCAGGGTGGAGGGCAGGGCAGGATCTAGGCAGCTGCTTTCCTTCCAGACCTTGCTGAGATCCTCCCCCAGGCTCCGCAGCCCTCAATGGGTTAACAGTAGTGCAGTGCACTCTGCACAGGTCCCCAGCCCTTGGTGGTAGAGGGGCAGATTAGTCTGTAGCTCTTCACTGCTCCTTGGCCCCTCTAAGCATGCCAGCTTTCTAGTTCCACATGAGCACTGAGCCCAGCCAGGTGCTCTCCTGCCCCTGAGAAGCCGAGGTCTTGCTGGTAGTTAGAAACAAATTGGAATTTCTTGGTGAGTGGAAACACTTCCAGCCAGTGAATACAGTCTTCTCTGTTGTCTCTGAAGCGTTCTAGAATCACAGAATCATTAGGGTTGGAAAAGACCTCCAAGATCATCTGGTCCAACTATCCCCCTACCACTAATATCACCACAAAACCATGTCCTGAAGCACCACATCCAACCTTTCCTTAAACACCCCCAGGGCTGGTGATGCCAAAGACTCCCTGGGCAACCCATTCCAATGCCTGACTGTTCTTTCAGCAGAAGAAAGAAATGTCTGCTAATTTCCAACCCAAACCTCCTCTGATACAACTTGAGGCCATTCCCTCTAGTCCTATTGCTAGTTATTTGCAAGAAGAAGCTGACCCCCAGCTTCCCACAACTTCCTTTCAGGTAATTGTAGAGAGCAATAAGGTCTCCCCTGAGCCTCCTCTTCCCCAGACTAAACAACCCCAGCTCCCTCAGCTGCTCCTCACAGGACTTTTGTTCCAGGCCTTTCACCAGTGTCGCAGCCCTTCTCTGGACACACTCCAGGGTCTCGATGGGCCCCTCACTACAAGAAGGACAAAGCAGCACTTGAGGTGCAGCCTCACCAGAGCAGAGTACCTTCCTGGTCCTGCTGGCTGCTGGTACAAGCCAGGGTGCCCTTGGCCTTCTTGGCCACCTGGGCACACTGCAGGCTCATGTTCAGTTGAGTATCAATCAATACGCCCAGATCCCTTTCCTCTGCACAGCTTTCCAGCTACTCTGCCCCAAGCCTATAGGGCTGTCATGACCAAAGTACTACCACTTGGAACCCTTGCTAAACTACCTTGCCTACCATGGAGTTGCAACCTACATGCTGAGAAACTTCTGGTCTAGACAGATACAAACCTTTGTGCTTCCCTGAGCTGCAAATTTACCCATGCTTCCCTCATGGCAAGAGGGTCCAGGAATTATGATGAGAAAGCAAGAATGCAACGTCTTGCATGAAAAATGGTTCTTGGGTGAAGAAGCAGGACCTGGGGGCCTGCTTCACTTCAGTCTATAGGGGGAGATCTGTGCCTCCTGTCCCCCAAAGGCCAGGTTCTTCCTCTTTGCTGAACCGGGCTCATGGTGGTTATGTTGCTTTCCAGGAACTCCTGCTCCCACCTTCGGGCAAAGCACGCCTGTCCCAGGAGCAGTGGGGAGTGGAAGCAGCAGCCTTTCCTTTGGGACGCCCAGCACTCCTGCCTCAGCATTTGGAGGAGTTGGCACTTCCTTTGGTAAGGGTTCCTCACCAGGCCAGGGAGCTGTTGGGGGCTGGTTGGCCATATTACTCTTTGGATTTGGGACAGCAGCAGGACCAGGCTGTGTTGTGGGAGCCAGGTTTGATGCAATTCCCTGCAACAGGCTGAGGTGGTATCTGCTGGGCTCCAGGGGAGGCAAAATCATTTCCCCAGAATTCCTCCTCTGCCAGGCCAGAGAGACCTATGCAATCTTTTTGCTTCCAGGTCCATCAACCCCATCGTTTTCCATTGGAGCAGGATCCAAGACTGGTGCTCGTCAGCGGCTGCAGGCACGGAGGCAGCACACCCGCAAAAAGTAACCTCTGGGGCTATCAGGTCCCTGTTGCTGGCCTGTGCAAGGAGCACCTGCGCCAGCATACACGTGAGGGCCTCTGGTCTGGAGCAGTCCCCGTGGTGGGAGCAGTGGTGACGGGGCCAGGCCCCTGACGGATGCCAGCTGGAGGCAGTGCTGGGTGGCGCTGACTGGGGTGGGACAACAGGATAAACCAAACTTCTTACTTGAACAGTTCCACAGCCAAGGCTGGATGAACCTCTGTACATACCCACAGTGTTTCCTCCCTCACTGTTTTGCCATGTTTCATAATGTGTAATTTTTCCCCGTTGCTTCCTATGGCTGTTCCTGTCCCCTCCTGAGCCCCCTGGCTATCAGCCCCCCCGTCCCCAGTACAGCAGCTGGCACATCAGTGGTTGGAGCCCAGCCACAGCCATGCTGCAGCCTTGCTGGTCACAGTTCTCTGCTCTGGGCTGCTGAGGGACGTGGTTTTCACCAGGCCCAGAAATCTTTCCCTGCCATTTAATCTTGGAGCCTGGTGAACACGATTCCTCTGGAGGACTCTGCTTTGAGCTGGTTATTGTCATCTCTGCAGAGATCCTGGGTTAGCACCAGCCTGGCCTTGCAAGTTTGGGCATTTTGGTGCCATAAATGGCTGACCCAGCTGCAGCTAGATGACAAGCTCATTGTCACAACTTCGCATCTACTGTCGAACCTCAGACCTCGTGCAGCATGCGCTGGGCAGGCAGCTCTGTGCCACAGCACTGAAGTTCAGCTGGAAGAGCACAGTGGGCATGGGCAGCCCTTGACCCTCGCTGCTGTTTGTTGGGTGCTGGGCTTTTCCCCTTCCCTCCCCTCCCTGCTTGTGTACAGCCTTGTTTGTTTTGCTTTGTTTGTGCTCCTGTTTTAATGCTCTCATTGAATCGAGTTTGGAGGAAAAACTGAACCGTGTGTGTGGCGGCATGTTGGTTATGCCGGATTTGCTGTTTGGAGTTTTTTTTGGGGGGCACCTGTTCCTTTGCAGGGGATGTGCCCTAGCTAATTGGATGTTGACAGTAGCATCACTGCGTGGCTACTCTTGCTGGGTGAGTTCTGTCCATTTGTCATTGTGACTGAAAGAAAGGCAGCTGGGGTGGGGGGATCTGGCCCTGGCTCCCCAGCATGGGGGCTTGGGCCCTGGCAACCTCTCCTCTCCCAACTTCCCCTCCCATGCCCTACTCTCCTGGGCTAGGAGCTGGAACCGTTTTGCCACCTTGGGGTCCTCTGGCACTGCCAAAGGAAGGAGCCCAGAGGAGGTGGGTTTGCACCTCCCTAGACCTGAATTGATTCCCACTTTTAGCTCATCCCCCATCCTTTTCTGTTTACCGGCTCCTAGGAGCTATGGTGCTCTCCCCTGTCCCCACCCATCTGGGAATGGGGCTGTTCCATCTTGGGGAGGTCTTACAGGAAGAGGCTGCCAGAGCTCAGGTCCGTGTCCAACAGCTACCCTGCCCAGGGAGAGGGACGGGCACCCCTGCCCGCAGGCTCCCCTCTGCTTCCAGGAGTGCTTTGCTGCCGGGTTTTTTTACTCTCCGAGCCGTGTGAGTGTGTGTGTCTGCTGAAGTCTAAATTTAAAAACAAAACAAAAAAAATATTTAAACATTTTATAACAAAATAAGAATTTATTTTTATATTTAAGCTAAATTGCCTTTGAATTCCTTCAAGCTTGGTTCAGTGAGGTTGCTAGACCCTGCAGCGCTGTTGGTAGTTTACCTGTGCTGTTACGTTACAGCCTGGTGAGGAGGTGTGGGCCCACCCCACCTCTGCCCCAGGGGACTGGCTGTGCTGGGGAAAGGCAGCTGTGTCCCAGGGGCTGGCTGGAGCAGCCCAGCTGTGTACTCTGTGACTGTGTGCTCCTCCCAGGCTGTAACAAGTCATTATTTTTAAAATGTGATGTATGTGGATGTGACGTAACTTTTTTTTTTTTTAATTCCCCTGAGGATGAGGAGCAGGAGCTCTTGCGTGTTCCTCTTGTCTGCCAGGAACAAGGTGCCTCTCCCAGCAGGCAGAAGGAGAGTAGGTGACCAGGGTCTATGTGGCACAGCAGGGTTGCCCCCCTTTAGTGCAGAAGGGTGGAGGTGATGCAGGCTGGCACCTTCTCCCTTAAAGGGTCACAGCTGCCAGAGCTGGTGGGGGGGGTTGATAGCATCTGCAAAAAACAAAAAAAAAAGCGGCTGGGGGGATGTAGTAGTCTGTTGCGGGGCTGATTGGAGCATGGCAGATAGGTGCTGTGAAGAAGCCAAGTTGAGCAAACATGCCCTTGGAGGTTGAGAAAGTAGCTAATCATGGGCTACACGCATGTGCAAGCTCATTCTGGTGATTCATCCCTCTCCCCAGGTGTTGCTGTGCCTGGAGAGCAGTCATGGGGCTCCAAAGGTGAGGGAGCATACAGCTAGGGTGTGCAGACTGCTGTTGCTTAGCCTCACAAGGGCAGGACCTGATCTGTCTCTCAGCCTTCCTCAAATCATTCCAGCTCCACCAAGGGCCAGTGGGCAGAGGGTGGCAGGTGCTGAACAAGGAGGTGAGGGCACCCTGTGGAGCATTGGCTGTTGGCTCTGCTGTTTCTGGGCTGCCCTGAACAAAACCAGAACTGTGCCAAGTCCCCAGGCAGGTGAAGTCCAAGCTGTTTCCCCTCTGTGCTGTACAGGCCCCTTCAGACCCCTGCTGGGAGATACCCCTGTGCCTGGGCTGCAGTAGGGGGACAGAGGGAAGCTGGGGTTTTACTCAAGACTTGGATCATTCCTGGTGTGGCTGAGGAGGATTTTAGTGTGAATGTGCAATTTTTTTTTTTTTTTCCTCTCGCTTCTTATGTCACTGATTTAAAATAAAAAGACTGTTCCTGTCTTGCTTGCCTTTGAGTCTTGGGCTCAAGCAGGGTTCTACATTGCTAGTGCAGTATATGGTACTGCTTTCTAGTTCCTTCCAGCTTGCATTTGTGTTGCTCTCCCCATTCAAACACAGGGTGATGAGTTGGGGGATGGCAGACTATTATTTCACCAACATGTTTGTTCTCCCACCTTTGCCTGTCCGTTAGCGTGCCTGTTATTCAGCTGTAAGACCACAAGCAGTGGCTGTTCCTGGGCAAGACAGCATACTGCAGAAATTGTGGTCTTCTCCAGCAAGGGTTTATCTTATTTGCTTCATTACCACCAGTCAAAAGCCTTTTCCAAAACTACAGATTAGGCTGGGTTAAAGCTTTTTAGGGAAAAATAAGGTATGTCACTAATCCAGCAGGGGCAATCCAGGCCCCCAGGATACAGAAACACTGGTGTTGTTTGACTTCACTTCCTAAGGCTACCCTAGTCCAGGTCTATCATTGAGGGCAAGCTTTGTGCTGTGCGCTGGCTTCAAAGGCCCCTATACATACCTGGAGGAGCAGTTTCCTCCTGTGCAATGGCATGTGCAATACCCAGACCATTTACTCAGACCATTTGGTCCTGGGGAGGAGCAGTGAATTACAGAAGTTAACCACACCATCAGCTGGTGGAAAGCTTTTATTTCTGTTGTCTAGGCAGTACAAGGGCTGCAGTGCAGCAGGGCACGGGAGGAACAGCATCCACCAGCTAAAACCAGCCACTGCATGCTCCTAAGAAATTATTTCATGTCTTTACCCGCTGCTTTTTCCGTCTCCTCTTCTTGGGAGGAGCTGCTCCTTGCTCCATTTCCTCTCCTTGCTGCAGACTTTCCTCAGCTGATGCAGGCAAGGAGCTGTGACAGGAACAAAGATAGACGTGTGGTTCCTGCCTTCTCCAGCACTCAGGGCAGCTAGCCCTTCCGCCTTCCTTCCTTCCTCCTTACACCAGGAAGGCATCACCAAGGTACCTAGGCAGCCCTGGGCCCAGTTACACCCCTTCCACCACCTACCTGGGGACAGCAGCCTGGTCCCTGCAGCGCTCCAGGACAGCCACAAAGAAGCCCTGAGTGAGTGTGGCTTCAGGGGAGGCACGAAGGCAACACTCTGCCCCAGGGAAGGTAGGAAGTCCTCGGCCGGGCCAGGATGGGAACACGTTCACTAGCCTACAGCATGGCACAAGGGACAGCGCTGACCCCAAAGCAGCAGAACAGCTGCTGAGGCAACAACCTCCCAGCTTCCTGTGTTCTGTCCTTCCCCATCGCTTCCCAAAACAAGCACACCTGAAGGCTGAGCCCTGTTCCTGGAGCACCGCCTGCACCACATCCTCATTCTCTTCCCGGTGCACTGAGCAGGTGGAGTAGGCCAGGCGCTGGACCGCTGGGAAGCTCAGTGCATGGCTCAAGACTCTGCGCTGGAAGCCAGCCAGTGCCTGCAGCCGCTCTGCACTTGGGGCAGCTTCCTCCACCGGCAGCCGGTTCACCATCCCTGCAGAGAGCGCTGCAGTCACCCACCAAAAGCCCAGCTTAAGCCTGCTACCTTTGGCAGATGGGATGGCTCGAGCCCCCACATTACCTGAGCCACTGCATGATGGGTCCAGGAGGATATAGGTCACTTTGCTGTACTTAGGGTCATGGGGATCAACTGTCAGGAAGTCCTGCTGGGCCAGCTTGAAGCTGGTGACACCGGCTCGCGTCAGCATGGTGTTCATGGTGGCCAGGCGTTTAGCATCCAGATCAAAGGCAAAAATCTGTCTGAAAGCAGAACCCAGCACCCAAGAGATGCGTGAACACCCTGCCCAGTCCCAGGGCCATGCTCACCACAGCTGCCACCAGCAGCCCTAAACACCTATCTGCAGGGCAGCCAGAGCTGAGAAGCTTCTCTCCCACATAGGTATACAGGGCAGAGTGCCAAGTCAGCAGCTGGGGCATGACCCTCTGATTCCATGTCCCCTCAGGCATTCCCAATGACCCAACATCATCAGATCCCCAGCCTGCCTCGGGAGAAGGGAGTGTCAGCCTGAGTCAGCAGGTAAGGTTACAGGCTGTAGCTCTTCCCACCTCAGCCCTGCCACATTCTCACAACTGTGACCACTCTCAGTCCCTCTGGGCCCTGCCACACCCCAGCCTGCACTCACCCCTTGTTCTTCAGTATGGCAGCCAGGTGGCTGGTCTTGTTCCCAGGGGCAGCACAGGCATCAATCACATGGGAGCTGGCAACAGGGCTGAGCAGGAAGGCAGGGAGGCAGCTGGCCTGCAGGAGAACAAGTCACCCTGAAAGGTTCAGGCTGCATGCACCTTGTACACGAGCTACCCTTGGCCCCTCCTGAGGTCACGTCAGATGCTGTGGGTTCACAGGTGACCACTGGAACATGGGGCCAAGTCTGCACAGCACCTACCTCTGCTGCTAGAAAACTCTTCCTGCAGCATGGGAACAGCACTGCACAACCCAGAGTGCCATGTTCCTCCCAGCTTATTGTCAAGCAAACAAGCAAAGCTGGGGGGGAACCCCGCAGACTCAGGCTGTGCTCAGAGTTTCTGTTTCGTTCAAGTGCTGCAGCAAAGCAGCCCCAAGTCCAGACATTGGGGGGAAAAGACAGCCTCCACTCCTGCCAGTGGTTTTCCCACCCCTGCACTGCAGCTTCCTGCTCCCCAGCTCTCTGACCTTGTCCTGCAGAATGATGTGTCCTGATGTATAGAGACGGTTGTCATGGAAGTCAGTCTGCGGAGGGAAAACCAGCAGCTCTGGGAGATGAAGATCCAGTAAGAATTTCTTCCCAGAGAGGGTCCTCAGCTCTTCCATGCTGTCCACAAGGAAAGAGATTGAGCACAATCCTGCTCCACCATGCCCAAAATCAGAACCCTCCAGGGCCCAGGCACAGAAACCCCTTCATCCCACACCTCCTCTCTCTCCACTTCAGCTCCAGGCAGCACCCAGAGAGGCAGAAGGTAGGAACGGGGAACGTGGCAGCAGAGACCCTGACCCAGCCACTGTGAGCAGCAGCATCACCCCTTCATCGCTCACCAGCCTTCATCCTGCAGGAGCTCGCTGCCTGCCCACCAGCACCCCTCTGAGACACAGGTTGGGGCAGGGGATCGCTCACCTGCCTGCCTTGCCCAAGAAGGAGTAGCCCTGGCGCTTGAAGAAGTCCACCACATCGTCCACACGCGTCTTCAGGGTGTTGACCCGGACGTAGCGGGGGACACACGGGGCTGGGGAGCACAGGGAGGGGGGAGTCAGACCCGGCCCCGCCGCCGCGGGGAGAGCCCGGCCCCCGCCCCGCTCACCTCCGGGGCCGGCTCCCGGGCCGGGCGCCAGCAGCTCCTCGTTGCGGCTCACCCCGCGCCGCACCTTCAGCCGGGCCAGCTCGGCCTCCAGCCGCGCCCGGTGCCGCCGGACCAGCGCCTTCCAGCGGCCCCCGCACTTGAGGCCCTTGCCGAACAGCAGGTCGTACACCAGCACCTGCGGGCAGCAGTCAGCGCCGCGAGGCCCCGCGGCCGAACCCCCCCCCCCCCCCCCCGCCCCGCGGCCCCCCTCACCTTGGCCAGCGGCAGCGGCAGCCTCCTCTCGGCCCGCAGCAGCGCGGCGCCGTCCAGCAGCGCCTCCAGCACCGGGGAGTAGCGCAGGGTCTCGGCCACCAGCGCGTACAGCTGCCGGGTGTGCTGCGGGGCGGCAGCGGCACCGGGCGGTCACGGGCGCTGCAGCCCCCCCGAGCCCCCCCGAGCCCCCCCGGGCCCTCTACCCCGCCCCGCCCCGCCCCGCCCCGCCGCGCACCGGGAAGCGGCTGCCGTACACCAGCCCGCTCAGGCCGCCCTCGCCGCGCTCCAGCCCGCTCAGGACGGCGGCGGCCGCGCCGTACAGCGCCATGGCCGCCACCGCGCGCTGCCTGCGCCGCCGCCGCCGTCACTTCCGCCGCACGCCTCGGCTCGCCCCGCCCCTGCCCCTCATGGCCCCGCCCCGAGTGCTCGCATCGCCCCGCCCCTGCCCCTCATGGCCCCGCCCCTGCCCCACGGACCCCGCCCCTCGGCACCGCCCCTCCCGCAAGCCCCACCCACCGCCAGGCCCCCTCCCGGTCGCCCCGCCCCGCCCCAGGCCCCGCCCGCTCCCCCAGGTCCCGCCCCCACGCCCCGCCCCCCAGGCCCCGTCCGGCGGGCGGCTCGCAGCGGTCGCGGCGCGGCTCGGGCAGTGCCGTTTATTGAGCGGGGCCGCGGCCGCGCTCCCCGAGGGGCCGGGAGGGGCCCTCCCGCGGGGGGCCGAGGCTCGCCCCGGCGGCCGCGCTACGGCTCGGCGGGCGCCTCGGGGACCGGCTGGCGGCACGGCCCCTGGGGGCGCCGGGTGGCGCCGGGGGGGGGCAGGATGATAGGGGGCGAGTAGGGCCCCCGCTCGGGCCAGCACAGGTCCACAATGGGGTAGAGCTGGCCCTGGAACTCCGCCTGGAAGGTGTAGATGGGGCTGAGCTCGTCGGGGCTGTCGGCGTTGTAGAAGGTCAGCTCGCCCCGCTCGTAGTGCAGGTAGATCCCGATGCGCTGCGGCCGGGCGGTCAGTGGAAGGATGGCCCGTGGGGTGCTGAAGGCCTCGTAGACTTTGCCTTCCTTTAGGCCAATGAGCCACACGCCGTTCTCAGGAGACTTGCTGAGCTTCCCTTTGCGGCTGACTGTGCCCTTGATGATGCCCACGCGCCAGTGGCTGCGGGTGCCCACTATCACCTCCCAGTAGTGTTGGCCACAGGAGAAGCCCTTGCAGGTGAGGATGCAGCTGCTGGAGTCAAAACGCTTGGGGTTGCTGTCCCGGCGCTGGTAGAGTCCACATTGCACCACTGTGTCACCCTTGAAGAGTTCCAGGAGGGGATGCGCAGTCACCGGGTCCAGTTTCAGCATCTCTGGAGCTGAAAAGAAAGCAGTCAGCCTCCAGCCACAATAGCAGGTAGGGCTGTGGCTCCAGGTGACGCTGACTCTGCCCTGAGAGCTGGCACAGCCAGAGGGGCTGGTGCTGCTGAACTTTAAGCAGACAAAGTGTTACACAAGAGCAAGCTGCTACCAGCATGAGATACTGGGTCAGCCACTGCTCCAGGAGCTCTCCTGGAGGTGAGAAGAACACAACTGGAGAGCAAGTCAGAGGCCAGGGCAGCATGGTGCCAGCTGGGCAGCCTGTCCCAGCAGCATGTGCCAGTAAGCCAGGGCTCCCAGTGTGATGCCACATGGGGAGGTTGGTACCTGGCAGGACATGGCGGTGCAGCCGCTTCCAAACTGTCATCTTGATGTCATCTTGGTGGAAACATGGCTTGAAGGAAATGGGGCTAAAGATGCCATCACCTGGGAGCAGGCTGGGAAGCTCTGACCTGGAAAGACATGGGCAGCCATGACAGCGTTGATGTGTGTGTGGCCTCTTCTCACCTTCTACTATGTATGATGGAGCCACTGGCATCTCCACAGCTGCTCTTGACCTCTTCTGGGGCTGCATGCATGGCTCTGGCCGTGGCTCTCCGTCATGACAGCAACGACCACGGAAGTGAGCAGGGCAGTGTGTCCATGCTAGATTACCCCAGCAATGCTGAGGTGCCCACTGGCTTGGGCTCTTTAGCCCCAGTGCAGAGGTGCTGCTGTCCCCACTGGTTCCATCCCATCACTCACCTGAACTGGGAGGAGCTGTATTTCTGGAAAACACAAGGGAAAGAAAGAATCAGTGGTGGGAGGCTCGCAAAATGGCACTTATCTGCATGGTCACACCTCCACATATCCGTGCCCCACACCAGAAAGGCCAGGCTTCTCCTCTCCTGGGCCTCTGCCATCTGGGGAGGCCCTGGCAGGACAGAGGGCACTGACATCTCACTTCTCTTGGTATTCTAGCTATGCTTGGTGGGGGTACTCACTGCTCAGGGGAAGGCCCAGGGCTGTGAGCAGTCGGATGAAGGCAGGAGAGCCTGTCTGACCCTTACCACCTTCCTGAAGCACACACTAGTTAGCATACTCACACGGATGAAATCAAGCTGACTTTCATTGCTGAGCATCTCCAGAGAGCTATGTATCTTCTTCAGCCTCTGCAGGGCATCTGATGTCTGCTTGACCTGGGACTCGATGGAAGTTATGAGCTGGGCTGCTTTCCCTTCAACGCTCTCCAGGAAGGTGGCCTTCTCCTCATCAATGTATCTGTGCAGCTCCTGGAACTCCTTCCGGATCACCCACTTGAAGACATCTGCTTCGTTCTGCAGGGAGACAGCAAGTGGCTGTGCAGGACTGCCTTACTATGTTCCCTTCACCTGCTTTCTGGTTTCTGAGGCGCCAGCGGAAAAGTCTGTGCATCCCAGCAAGCTGCCCTCCACTTCTGTTCCAAATCAAGAGCATCTCTTCACAGAGGCTAAATGTCTTTCCACCTTGCTGGCCTCAGCACCATGGCACCCCTCCCTTACACCCCACCCAGATTTTATGTTCCTGATGCCCCAGCTGGCTTCGTCAGAACCTTGGAAAAGAGTCTTCAGATCCCTCTGCTGCCAGGGAACAACCTGTGTCCTGGGCTAAGTGGGGGAAGTGCAGCTCCAGTTTAATTTGGGTTCAGCCTTTCTGAGGATCCCCACTGGGAAGCTTAAGCCTCAGAAGGGATACCAAGAGGTCTCTTTGAGATGTCTACTGTGTGGAAAATGGACACACCTCTAAACCAAACATAAACTCAATGTGCAATTATCAGCGTTCTGACTGGGAAGCCTGCTCTGAGTAGGGTGTTTTTCACTGTTATCTCATCATCTCCAAGGACGTTCGGTCAAAAAAGCTTTGTCCTGCCAAGACACTCAGTGAAGGTTACATCACCCCTTTGGAAAACAAAAGCCACCAGAGAGGGCTACGTCACCTTTCCCAAAACAGGGCTATGTTTAATCCCCAAGTTTCATGGAGAACAGCAATCTCAGGGAACGGGGTGAATGATAAGCCCTGTCTGCTGTCCCAGGGAAGGGAGAAGAGAGGGAGAGGAAAAGAGGAGGTGAGCTGAGGAGACCCAGGAGTAGAGGTTGCTCCAAGAGTTGTGTGGGACACAAGGGACAACGCAGAGCAGGCTCCCTTGGCATGTGGCACTCACTGCAATGCGGCTTTTGTTGTTGATGAGCTTGCTGAAGTGTTCATCCAGGTTCCTCTTGTACTGGTGGACATCGGTTAACAGCACAGACAGCTCCTCCTAAAACGACAGTAACTCTCTCTAGGATGGTCCTCTCTGCCAGCCTACTTGATCAAAGGCTGTCCTCCTGTGCTTGCCAGCCCCCCAAGAAGCTGTGGCCCTGAGAAGCCATGCTCTTCCAAGCTTTCAGGGGTCCTGCACATCCTGCTGATCACTTGGATCTACAGGATTTGGGGTTGCCAGAGGCAGGAGAACACTCAGAGCATGCCAAGTACTCTTGCCAGGAGCACCACATCTCCACTCCCATTCCTGCCCCTCCATACCTTGCACCCGTTGCAACTCTGCACTGGTGAGTGGCTGCAAGCCAGTGCCAGGCCTGTGACACCCTGTCGGCACTAGTGCCCAGAGTCTGACTCAGGCAGGGTGTTTTTTTCTGGTGCGTCCCACTCTTATCACCCCAGTGTCAGGAGCTGAGGGGAACAGTGGCCCCGTGCTTTTCCATTCCTTGGGCTTTCATGTGATGTTGGGTAGGGGATGCCAGCTGTTTACTCTGCCTGGCTGGGGCTCCTGTTTCCCTGCCTCCTTGCTCTCCTGTGGCACCTCGCCTCAGCCCTTATCTCCAGACTCCGTTTGATAGTATTTGAAAGCAATCTTGAAAGGTCCCTTTGGCACTACCTCACCCTCAGCTCTCCCCACGGTGCTCTAGCCACCAAAACCATGTTGCCCCCTCAGCCAGGGACATGCTTGACCTGAGAAACAGCTGACCCCCAGCCAAGGTTCCCCTGCCCCACATCTGCCTGTGCTATGGGACCATGCTGCCCACACTGGCCTCATTTCCAGCCTGTCTCTTCAAGGAAAGGGGACACTTGTCCAGCTAGTACTGCTGTGCTTGGGGCTGGGACTGCTACAGACACCCTAACCCCCAGCCTGGGGAGTCCCTGCCTGCCAACCTTCATCCGGCAGTACGTGGTAGAGATGGGGGTGATCTTGTGCTGGCGGTGGTTCCCGATGGTGCCGCACAGCCCACAGATCACCTCTTGGTCAGTCTCGCAGAAGAGGCTGAGGGGGTTGTGGTGTGTTGGGCAGGACTCTGGGGTGGGCTCTGCCTCGCCCCGGCTCTGCAGTGCCTCAATGACACGGGCCAGTGTGACGTTGGGTGGTGAAGCGCTGCAGTCCACGGTTTGGCGGCACACGGGGCACAGGAACTGCCCGTCCAGCTCTCCAGACAGTGACACCACACACGACTTGCAGTAAGAATGCCCACACTGCAGCATCAAGGGCTCCTTGAAGACCTCCAAGCAGATGGGACAGAGGAGCTGGTCTTCCAGCTCATCGATGCTCATCCTCCGAGCCATGCTGCCACCTTTTAGCATGGCAGCACAGACCTAGCCTGGGAAAAACAGGTGGGAGATCACTCCTATTGCAAAGAGCAAAGTAAGCACATAAGAACAAAGAGGGCTGAGCATTTGGGTAAGGTGTTTGAGAGACACCTCAAACACCTTCATGCCCCAGCAGTAGCTCAGACAGTTACAAACTCATCATTAGGCTGCGCACAAATTTTAAGATGCATGTTTTAATACAAGATGGGCTTGGGGTCTGACAACATGAGGGGTTAGGCCCTATTGGTTCTGCCTATGATGTCAGAAGTCACCACCAAGGTGACCCCTGTGGGGCCTTTGGGAGCTGTATCAGAGTGCATCACATCTTAGGGGAGACCTGTCTATGTGCCAGGGGCTGGCACAGCTGGAGACAGAGCTGAGAGGAATTTTTTGCTGAAAAATTCCAGTAGTGACCCTGGCTTGTATGAATTTCTACATATCTCTTTGGATTTGTTGTTTTAGCCCCTGCATGTCCTCACAAGGATTGGCATTAGCTCAAGTGATACGTCTAAGCAAAAACAGAATAAAATCATAAAGACCATCTTCATCTGCAAGATGGGGACAGAAGCCACACAATAAAACCTGTAAGGCCCATTTCGACCGATATGAGGGTTAGGAGCTTGAGCCAGAGCTTTCAGAGCTGTACCTGCAGCTCACCCCCTTGAAACTCAACATGGTCCCCACAGTGCTCCATGCTCCAGGCCAGCACTCCTGAGAGACACAAGCTGAAACCCTGCATCTCCCGCTGGCTCTGGGGCCACACATGGCCGTTCTCATGTAAGGTTCATGCAGTAGTGGCTCCCCAGCACGGTGGGATGTAAACACCAAGATCCTGAGCCAGATGGGCTCAACTGCCTACACATTGTGGCCAGGACAGCTAGCAGCACACCCCCACTGTAGGGAGGGCATTGCCACCTGGACGAGCAACAGCAATATGTGGCCCAGGCCCTGGAGGTGACACTGCTCTAACTGTGACAGCCTGACAGCGTTGCGCATGTCTGCTTCTGAATATAGGCTGGTAGAACTTTTATGGTCTCCCCATTCATGTGAAAACAAACCTGAAGTCAAAGACAGACTCGGTAAGTTCTCCAGGGAAAGGAGAGGCAGTGACTTGAGCTCAGCCTTTATCAAGCATAGCATATGGGAGCTTGGTGAGGAATCAAGAAAAGCTCCAATGTCAGCCCAGGAATGGTCAGATACCCATAAGAACCCGCAGGGGAAAGCAGCTTCAGCTGCTACCTCTGCTCATGGAGAACCCCCCTGACAGCCACCCACTCACCACACCACTCACGTGCCCCGCACCGTGTCCTCTCCTCACTGGTTCTTCTTGGCACACGGAGCCTGATGGATGTCCCTTGCCTTTTCCTGGCCTGGTGGAAGATTTCAGCCCCGGTGGAGGGGCAGATTTGGCAAGCAGCAGGGGTGGTAGCTTCTCAGCAGGAAGGGAGCTGCGCTGGCCACCCCGCTACTCCACTGATGTGGCATCAGCCCCGCTGGGGGTGCACCTGCTTGCCTGGGTGAGGCCAGGTAGCTGCAGGGCCAGCAGCAGCGTACACAGCAGCGAGGCAGCAAGTGCTGCTCGCCCGCCGCCTGGTTCTACAGCGCTGTTGGCCCCTGTCCTCTCCTGGTACACGCCAGCCCTTTGTTTGGTACAGGAATGGTCATCATGTGACTGCGTGGGCAGCTACTGGAGCTCTGATAAGGCAGGACGGGGTGGTGCTGGCCTCGGGACTGGGTGTTTGCCACAGGAGGGGGTGTTCGCCTCGCAGAGGTGCTGGGTTATGTGCATCCTACTGCGGTTCTGGACACCCACATCACTTGGATCAGGGGACACACTTTCCCCAGAACACTTTCTTATCAACTAAAACTCTTCTTTGGTTAAAATAGGTTTCTTTGTTCGTTTTGATGGTGGCAGTTGGTTGGTTTGGTTTTGGTTTTGTTAAAACCATTTAATTCTTTTGGAAAAGACCAGGAGAAAACCCAAAGCGAGTGTTGTTGCTCCGATTTTGGACAAGGCATGCATGTGCTTTTCTGTGATTGTAAAAAAAAAATAAATGTAGTTTTGTGTGTGTGACTGTAAAAACAACAACAACAAAACAAAGTATAATTTTGCGTTTACACAGCTGTGTTTGACTTACGGCCCCGCTCGCCGAGCCCCTTGCCGAGACGCGGGGGGGAGCGGGACCGTCCGGACTGCATCCCCCAGAGTGCACCGCGAGGCCACGTGACGTCCCCATTGGCCAGCAGCCACACAGGGGCAAGAGGCGCCGGCGCGTGGCTTTTAGGCGGCGTGCTGGGACGCGCTCGCTCCTCGGAGCGCTATTGGCCGACGCCGCGGCGCGGGCGGTGATTGGGGCGGGGCTCCGCGGCCATGCAGGGCGGCGGCGGCGGCGGCGGGGCCTGGGCAGGGCTCGGGGCGAGGCCGCGGCGCTGGGGGCCGTGGGCCCGGGGCCTGCAGGACCTCAGCGGTGACGGGGGGGTGCGCAAGGAGGAGCTGCGGCCCGGCACCGGGCAGCCCGCGCCTCCCGCCGCCACCGTGGCAGGTACCGCTCCCGGCCACGTAGGGGGAGCCCGAAGCGGAGCCCCCGGGAGCCGTGGCGGCCCCGTGCCGCTCGCAGCGCGGTGCGGGGCTCGGCCTTGGCCTGCGCGGCTGGGGCCGTGCAGGGCGCTGAGCCCTGGGGAGGCCTCCCGGAGCCCCGCCGCGGGGAGCGGCTGCGCGCTCGGCGCCCCCCTGCGCGGCTGGGCCGGCAGCCGGGTGCTCCTCAGGGCGGTAGCACGTGGTCGGGGCAGGAGCTTCAAAGTGCTCCTGGTTTGCCTCAGTAAGGCTTCATGTTTCAGAGACCGTCCAGGCTTTCTTGCCAGTTTTTGTAGTGCTTGGGATAGTCTGCTTTGCTTCTTGTGGCTGACCTTAAGTGAAAGGGCATCCTGACCTTGAGCAAAGCAGGTTTTCCAGGTCCCAGCTGCGTTCACAGTACAAAGAAGTTTGAAGCTGAAAGTGGTTCCTGTGTGAGGGCTTAGTTGTGCAACAAAGGAAGCCTATTATAGTACTTTATTTTATTTTATTTTTCCTATATTTGAATTACAACTGGAGTTAGCCGTACCATTCCCCAGACAGTGGCAGAGTTCTGAGGGGGTATACTTTCTCCATTGTTTTTCTTTTCAGGGCTCAAGCTCTGTTTGGGAATGACTTTGTTACATCCTTCCCCAGATGACTGGGGCATTTTAATTTCTCGGCTGGAGGTTTCCTTCTCTTCCTGCCCACAGCTCACCGGTTTTTGAAGCAAAATTGCATTTTCTGCTTCAATAGAAATTGAGAATGCAAAGTAGCGATTTTATTTGGTGTTGATGTTAAAACACATTCAACACCACTTGGCTTCTTGTATGTGGCCAATTTTTTGGTACAAATGTGGGGCTGGTTGTCCCCTCAGCAGAAGTGTGTGGGGGTGTTGCAAAACTAACTCCTAGCATGCTGCTGCTGGTGTTTGGTGGTGGACATGAAATCAAACTCTTGCTTTTCTCTTCTCCCTGCTCCATGTTTTGGGCTGTGCAGTGAAGTACTCTGGGTACCTGGAACATGCAGATGAGCCCTTCTGCACAAACTGTACTACGAAGCTTCCTAGGTTGATGAAACTTGGAGAAGGTAGGCTTGTCCTGGGATTCATGGGGTCATAAGGACATGCCTGTTAAGACATGGTAATTTAAATGCACTTTAGTATCTTTAGGTTTGGGTTGTTTTTTTTTGTTTGTTTGTTTGTTTTTCTTTTTGGAACCTTTAAAACTACTGAAGGGGGTCAAAATGCATCCTTCAGGTAGGTGGTGGTTAATCTAGAATTGATAGTCATGCACCTCTCCCCACAATGGGAGTGAGCAGCAGGACTTACGCTGTTGGTAGTAGTGCAGGTGCTTACTGTCAGACCTACTATAGCAGATACAGATTTTGATGTTTTTAAATCACCAGAGAGGAGGCATTGCTCGGTTCCACAGAATGCCTTGATAACCTCAATTATTCAAATATCAAGGTGATTTTGAGATGTGTGATATAGTGTTTGCTGTGAGCTGTCATAACTGTAGGGAACTGACTGTTGTAGGTGGTGGTATGTGAACACTGGGCCTTTTTTGCCTAGACCTTAAGAGAAATTATGTGGAGTCTGAGGGTAGATTCTGGGTTGGGGATTCTCATGGCCTTCCATTTCTTGTTGTGACAGACATTACACTGAGGGGCCTGGAAATCGGCCTGCTCACGATGAAGAAGGGAGAGGTTGCAAGATTTGTCTTCACGCCGGTTTATGCCTATGGCCAGCAGGGCTGTCCTCCTCTGATTCCCCCAAATGCTACAGTCTTATTTGAAGTGGAGATGTTGGACTTCCTAGATTCTGCTGATTCTGATGCATTCTTTGCATTGACTGCTGTGAGTTGCCTTAATAAGGCTTGAGGCATAAATCTGGAGACTCGGCCTTTGCTGTCTTTCCCTTCAGTTGCTGTGTATCATGTGTTACATATGTTTGTTAAGCTTCAATGGAGGTGAAGTTATCCAGGCCCTGGGCTGCTGGCTCCAGTCAGATGCAGACGTATGCCCGTTAGTGTTCCCCTGGCATGCCTTGCCCTGCTTACTGCCAAGTGTAGAGGGAGAAGCTGGGTGCTGCCTTTATTTGCTCCACTGTGTTGGAGCCAGTGAACAACTTACCTTTATTTTTAGCTGTACGAAAAAACTCATGGTTTCGCTAGGGGGCACCAGCTTCCAGGAAGTTTTCTGAAGTGGCAGGAATAGTAACTAACTGTCACTTTAAAAACAAAACCCTTCTTAAGTCTGCAGTGTTGAAGTGTCCCCCACCCCCCACCTTTTGTCTTTACTTCTTGGCTGCTTTCCCAAGTGCTCCTTCACTGTTCACTTTCCTCCCTGGTGAGCTGTGGTGTTATTGTTAATTCCCCCTTTTCATGTGAAGGGCTTTGGGCTGTGGTTGAGGGTCAGTGATTGGGGCACAGGCAGCAATGCTGGTGGAGAGAGGCCCTCTTTATTCCCTCACTGCTCTTGCAGAGGCCACTTCTTCCAGATGCAACCCTGAGATCAAACCACTGTTGCATGGGGGACAGTGTACTCCCTGTTTTGCCTGTTATCCACCCTTTCTTGTTTGTTCCTCTCCTTGAGCTGATTCAAAGTTGCAAACCCAGGGGAAAACCTGTCCCTCTTTTTTTTTTTTTTTTGTTGCTGTTCTTTTTTTTTTTCTTTGCTGGCTTGGTGTCCTGTGTGGTATCAGGCTGGTCATAGAGTTAGCATGAGGCAGCCACCCAGGGTGATGTGGCACCACTAGAGCAATGCAGCCTGTCAAACAGCTTCACCTTTTGTGCCAGGAATAGTGTTTTTGTATTTATGGTCTGTTCTGTGCTAAGCAGATGAGAGCAATGGGCAGGATTTAAGAACAAATTTCTGACCCTCCTACCCTGTGATTTTTTTTTTGTCCTGTTTTGTTTCTTGACCTGTTCTGTAGCACTTCTCAGAGTGGGAGTTATTGACAGAACAGTGGCATGTTTCAGCCTGGAGAAGGGAAATACCATTGTGGTGGCCTGGCTGGACACTGCAGGGTACCTTGGCAATGGTCTGACTCCTGCCTTGTGAAGGGAAAGGGACTGGGCAGGGGCGTCCTGCCTGTGATCTCTGCTTGTTGTCTTCTATTTGAGCTGAAATTCCTGTGTTTCTTTATACAGGAGCAGCAGGATACCTTTCCTCTACAAAAGGTGTTGAAAGTGGCAGATACGGAGAGAGAGTTTGGCAATTACCTCTACCGTAAGCAGTGCTTTGAGGGTGCCAAAGAGAGATACAAAAGGGTATGACACTGGAAAAATGTGTTTTCTGTCTATGGGCTGTGAAAGTGGTAATTATTTAGTGCTAGTTCACAGTAATGAGTACAATTCAAAGATTACACAACTTAATTACATGTTCAATATATTCAGTTTGTTATTTAAGAAGTTATCTGAAACACTTGCTTTTGTGTGAACAGCAGTAATAAAGGGAGGAGGAGGGTTGGCAGAAATACGTAGAACCTTCTTCCTTCAGACTTGCTCCCTGTGGGCCCTAGCTGAGGCAGAGTGCATCTCAGTGTCTGTGTGAGCCCTGAGTGGCTTTTGTGATGGACTGCTAAAGTGGAGCCTTTCTCAGCTTTCATGGCAGCTCTTGCTGAGAGATGTTATAAGGCAGTAAAACCTTGTATTGCAGCAGAATCCTGCTTAATGCTGAAAGTCATCTAGAGTCTCCATGTTCTAGGAATAGAGGTATCACCAGCACCTGGACACTCAACTTCTAGCCTCCCGTTTGGGAACCACAGAATACTTGAGGTTGTAAGAAACTTCTGGAAATCATCCAGTTCAACCCCCTTCTCAAGGTCGTCAAGAGCAGGAGGTTGCCCAGGATTGTGTCCATTCAGGTTCTGACCATCTCCAAGGATGTCACAGCATGTCTGGGCAGGAAAATACTCAAGTTCCCAAACTGGAATGCATTTGTCTTTGTTTCAGAAGCAGTGAGGCTTTGAGACGTTTTTCTTCCCTCCATTTAAGATTGCTTTCTCTTGGTATTTTTAACAACAACAACAAATTCTTTCTTCCTAAAATACTGCTTTTTCACCTTTATTCGTAGTCTGGGTAACAGGTGTATTTTTCTGCTGCTCTCTAGTTCCTCAGTAAGTTTGCTGGAGTCTTGTGTCTGAGTTGGCTAGTCATGCAGGTAATGCTGCGCAGTATATTTAGGGTTTTTATTATTATCTTTTAACTAACCAAGATAAATACAAACAGATGTAGCTGGCTGATTGGGATGGATTTATCACTTTCCATAGTAGATTTGCTGTGCACTTGTCCTTTTTCCTGTCTTCTCAGGCATACTCAATCCTTGGTCGCAGCCCTTCCAGTGTGGCAGAGCAGTGTCAAATTGATGCTTCCAAGTTGTTGGTGCTCTTGAATCTCTCAGTTACCTACCTGAAGCTGGAACATCCTGACCGAGCTTTGATGTATGGGGAAAAGGCGTTGGAGATTGACCACAGAAACACCAAAGCGCTGTTCAGGTGTGGCCAGGTGGGCAAAAATAAATTTCTCTGGTAACTGCATCAAGCAATGACCCAAAGTCTCTGCCTGTGGAGAGTACCTAGAATAAACTGAGAGCCACTAAATTAATGACTAAGCTCCTGCAGCAGTCTGATTTTTCTGCATCTGACCTTTCAGAAAATCTGGCTCTGTAAATCTGTCACAAGTCTTTGCTTGAGGGATTTCTGAGCTACCTAGGTCTGTCTTAGAAATGCTTGTAGTCATACATATTTCTGTCTGAAGAGCAGCAGTGAGTCTATATTTATCTTTTGGTGCATCTGTCTTCTTTCAATGGCAGGCTTGTCTCTGCATGACGGAATACAAAAAAGCCCGTGACTTCCTGGTCAGAGCTCAGCAAATAGAGCCGTTTAACAACGATATTAACAATGAGCTGAAAAAGTTGGCAAGGTGAGAACTCCTTTCTATCCCTGTGGAAGGAGTCTTTAGACAGGCTGGAAACCTCCACTCAAAAATACTTTGGTGTTCGTTTGATTTAACTTTTTTAAACAAAGACTGTTGGGTAAGTGACTTGGGAAAATGCAGAAGCTCCTTTAGTGTGGAGACGGTTGGTTCAAAGGTTCTGCACACAGTGGTTACAGGTGATATGTGAGAAGCTGAGAGCATCCATTCTTTCCAGAGGGTTTCTTGCACAGAGGGATGTGTGATACATTCCATCTGAGTAGGTGGATTGGGCTGATGGCAGGGAAGTAGGGAGCTGCTGAAATGCCTCAACTAATGAAATGCAGTAGCCTAGCACCCAAGATGATAATGTTCTGCATTAATACAGATTTTCACTTTCTTTAAGATGTGTTGGCTGATTACAGCAATTTTTTTTTTTTGCACTGCAAGTGCTTCAGAGTTTCACTGTACAAGACTACAAATACTGATGTTCAACTGTGGGAAGATCTTAAAAGTGAATTTCTTGCTGCCTTGGTGGTGATAAATGAGCAATCCCAAAGGCAAACTTTCCCTTTGCCCACAGGCTGAGTATAGCACAATCCTGCCAGCCTTAGTCATGCCCTCACCCCCTGAAAACATGACTAACACTAGTCTCTGTCCTCACTCTGTTCTTTTGTTTGAAACTGGTAAAAGCAGTTGCTGGTTCCCAAAAATGTATGCTGCACTTCTGGCACTGTTCAAACATAATGTGATGAAGACCCAACTTCAGAGATCCCAAAGCTTCCCCTGAATAGGAAGGCTCTTTTCTGTTGCTGCTAGGCATTTGCAGCAATGTTTGTAGGGAGCAGTCACATCTGTAATAGGAATAGTTGAAGTGGCTGGTGCAGCCAGTTGCGTGGGTCTTCCCAGGGTGACATTTTGCTAGAGCACTGTACTTGTACATCTGTCCTCTATGTCCAAATCACACGTAACAACACATGGCTTCAGATTTCTTCTATTACTTCAGGATTATGGATAACCCGAAGGTAGTAATAGCTGGTGGTCTGGAGATCTGAAGTACGCTACTTCCACTCATCCTCATCGGCCTAAGTACCTTGTTACCAAATGCTAGGTGAACGCAGTTATCAAATAGCTCTGGATGACTAGGTGGCTGCTCTTGGAGGATCAGTTTGCAGGTGGTATCAAAGACCCATGATACGGTATTAAATATCCTGATTCTAGAAGCCTTGTGCTTTGTCTTAAACTTGTTCAGAATATATTGGCTGGTAGAAGAAAAATCTTGCTAATAATTTTGAGCTTGTTCTGCCAGGAAGAACAAGGCATTCTGTCTTCAGAGAAGCAACAGGCAGGCTTGTCAGCTCTGAGTCTGGAGGTAGCAACATGTGCTACTAATGTGTGTTGCAGTAAGCTGGGTATGTGTTAAACATCTGTCTTGGAGTCTCTGCTTTGCTGCCAGTTAAAACTGGTGTATTTGTTGCCTTTACAATGACAAAGAGTGGAATTAGTATGAAATTGATGAGGATGATGATATTGGGTGGTGTTAGTCATGCCACACCTCAGTCTGGATCTCTGTAATGTTAACAAGCTGCCTAGCCTGTGAAAACCTGTAATGTCATCTGGCAAAGGCTTCAAAAGTGGCATATGAATCAAAATCTTTTTCTTAAAAGCTTTTCACTTCCTTTCTGAATACGCTTACAACACTCCTTTTTGCAAAGTTAATCAATAACTACCTTTTGGTGCGTAAAACTGAACTTCAAAAAGGACACATTTAACAGCTAAGCCAGGTTCTTGGCAAAATTCACTTTGACCTGAGAAAAACAGGCAGAACCCTGGGCACATATCTTGCGGAACATATCTGGTACCAGCTGTAGCAGTCTTGGTGCAAATTCTGCTGCTGCCTTTGGCAGCTTTTTTTTTTTTTTTTTTTTTTTTTTTCAGCCATTGATCCCTGGGACAGTGCCTAAACTGAGTTACCCTCTGGCTTAGGGATTCTGTATCAGTGAGTCCTTGTTGCTGGTGAGGTGGAGTGGAGGGTGCTGTGCTTCCTCTTGGCCATGCTGGTGCTGGGAGAAGCGGTGATTAAAATAGAGTGGTCTGCATAGCTTTTGACATGTAAATGTGATGCTGGCAGGAAGATGAGATTGGAGGTGGAAGCATTTGCCCTGCCATCTACACAGTCTGGGCATGTGTCATTGCTGTCTCTTACCTATCCTCTGCCCAGATTCAAAGGGTCAGTGGTAGATAGCCATTAGCAGCAGTTTGCCAAGTAGTGGAGCACCTGGACCACGTGTCCTGCTAGGCACTGTAATGGCTTGCGCGAGGAATGGTGAAAATGAGGGGGCACCAAACTAGACCTCAGGATACAGCTGGGGGTTCCTCTGCATCACCTCACACTTGCAAAACTAGAGTAGAAAGCATCAGGCTTCCAGAAATCGAATGATTGTAGTAGCTAATAGGCACCAGCAGAGAAGGGACCCAAGGTCTGGGAATGAGGCAGAATTAATTCCTGGACATGGCAGAAAGAAGGGGCTGGAACAGCTGCTCCTTTTCTAGCAGCACACTCTTATACTAGGCTAGTTTATTTTAAAAGTGTGTGTGTGTATATTTTTTCTGGTTGTGGCACTGGCAGTTGGGTGGGCAGTTCACAGCCCATGCTTCCCATGTTTGTGCTCTGCTTTCCAGCTGCTATAAAGACTACATGGAAAAGGAGAAAGAAATGTGCTGCCGAATGCTTGCCAGTCTCAATTCTTCTCATGCATGACCAGAAAAAGGTAATCAAGTTGTGAAATGGCTGAGGTCTCCTAAAGTCTTATCTGGGTTGGGTTTTCTGGTGGTAGTGGGGAAACCTGCTTCTCTTCTGCCTGGGAGGATTTTGGTGACAAAAGGTAAGTTAATGGGTATGTGTGGAGGGGAAGGGGTAGGACAGCAGGGTGAAATGTTACTGCACTGTGTGCTTGGGGAATCTTTCCTGCCAGGAGGGCTGGCGTGGGACAGGAACTTAAAACCAGCAACACTTGGGTAAGTTTGGTTTTGTTGTTTCCTGTGCTGCTCATCCCAGTTATTCCTTGTTAGAGCCAGGGAGAGAAATAGCTATGTAGTCTTGTTTCTCTGCCAATTAAAAGAAACAAAACAAACAAAAAAATTGTTTCGGTCAAACTTAAGATTTGGATTTCTCCCTCCCCTCCAGCATTCCTGTCTGGAGCTGCTGGAATGCCTTACTTCAGAAAAAAAATCTAAATATTTAATTTCTCTCTTTTTTTAAATATTAAAAAACCTGTTTGTATATAAATTTTCAAATAGATGTTTTGGACTCTTTAAAACCTTAAATCTTCTAGCAAAATTGACAGGTTTATAAATGCACAACGGCTCTTTGATAATTTATTTTTTATTTTATTTTATTTTTTTTTGGTCAAAACCTTCACCAGGGTATAAGGGGGAGTGAAAACCTTCACTGGTCTCTTGCCTCAGGCTAAGCCCTAGGGAAGGGGTTGTGGAAAATGACAGCAGCCTTCTGTCAAAGCATCACCAGCTCAGGTCTGTCAGAGATTATGTTAAGATAGAGGGATACTGCCTGTTGCCATTCTACTTGCTGAAAATGAGTATTAGCAGCCTTTCCATCATCAAAAGTGTGAGTGTAGGATTCAGCTGTGGTATTTTAAGGTTGCCTCTTTCTCTTGCCTGTGGTTGTGAGGAAGCTAACCCAATATTTGAGGAAGAGGTTTGACTGCATGCCTGTTTCCTAAAGCAACACATCCCTCTTCTGGCTGTATGTGCCTCTTTGCTGTAGTCTTTACCCATCTTGTCTCCCTTGTGCCCCGATCATAGCTGCATGTTGCTGAGCTGCCTCAAAGCACAAATTCTTCTCTGGATTCAGGATGAGATGGTCAGATCTGTTAGCAGGTACCTACCCCCAGACACATCGCTATGAAAAGGGGTTTGTGACTGGCTGTGGTTTTACCACTGTGTGCAGGAAGTCTGTGGCTGCAGACTTGCAGAGGAGGCTCTGAGTCTTAGTTTACTGAATTTTAGAGACTTGCAATTGGAAAGCCTGTATGACTTCTTTTGTTTTTGACTGTAGTACATAGCAGTGCCTGACCTGGGGAACTTCTTGTGTCAATCTGTGCATCAGCTGGCCCTGTGTCATAGTGGAGCTCTGAGCGTACGGAGTCATCTGCTGGGCCTGCAGGCAGGTCATCTGGTGGTAAAGCAATGTAACCTCTTCTTTCCCAAAGAGAGGCTGATGAAGATACTGATTTCTACGCAGTACAATGGAAAGTAGCTATTGTTGCAAGTGGGGAAAAAAAGTCTTCAGTTCATGGAGATTGAGAAGTGCAAAGGAGAAGCCTTTGTCTGAGGCAACCTTCAAAATTAGGTGTAACTATCCATCAGCAAGATCTTCTCCACTGGCTCTGTATATTTGCACTGATGCAAGTGTACCGCACTTTCCTGGAGCTCTGCCTGCTTCAACAGCTGATTGTCAGCTGTCAGTCAAAGATTCTGACCTTCCTTGAAGTTGTTTTTTAAAGTCTTCCAGACAAACTTACGTCATCACCCACATAACAATTCATTGTTAATTCCTTGTAAGAAAAATCTCTTGCTGCTGTGTGTTGCGTGAGAAAAAAAAAAAAGAAATATTCAGAGAGGAGCACAGCAGGTTCCAGCTGGAGCTCCTTTCTCTGAAATGCACCACTATCTAGCCAGAATTGAGGCAAAGCATTCTTTAGTGTTTTCTGACAACTTTGTACAAGTTCAGTTTAGGGCACAAGCTTACCCAGTCAGTCTGGCATGCCTGTTTTATCATTTGTCTTAAGCATTTAGTGAGTAGATGGCCTGTGAATGCTGCCTGTAGCTCACGTTGAATGATCCAGTGGAATTGCAACAGTTAAGGAAAACCTCTGCATACCAGTTGGCAGGTCTGAGTATGGCAGTTCTGACCCCATGTCCAGCTTACCAGCTGAGTGACTCTGCTGTAGTTGTGGCATTCTCCCTGTCCTGACTCACTGCCATATCCTCTGGTTTGGTGCTCCTACCGAGGTGGCTTTGCTGTAAGCTTTGAGATGTGCAGTGTTTGCTTTGTTATGGGACAAATAGTTTGTCTCTACTGGATAACCCAGGGCTGCTGTTCTGTGTTTTCCACAATGACACTGAAAAAACAGATGCACCTGAGTATACTCATTCTGCCTGGTATGCGTCTCTCTTACTGTATAGTGTAGGTCCCGTAAGTGCCGCAAGCATCATCTTGCTCAGAACATACTTTCTTCCTTTTTAGTGGAGTTTTATGTCAGAGTAAACATTCTATTTGTTGAAATGTGAGGCTGTTCCTGATGCTTCTTTGAGGAATCCAGAAATACTCAGGGGTAGAAATAGAAGCACAGATGCTTTTTTAAATCTGTCCTGCTGCAGTCCATTGCAAACAGTGACCTGGGGCCTCTTGCTTGCGTCTCTTCAAGTCTGGGCTATTTGCCTGCCTCTGTACACCTTGTGTTGTGCAGCATGTGTCAAGCCAGGTTACTTGGTACACGCATAGCTGTAAGTCCCATTTGACCCTTAACCGTAGAATGCGTAGACTGAGGACCACTGGCTTAGTGGAGTTTCTGTTCATTGAAAAGTGAAGAGTTTTGGTGAAAGATTTTGTATTGCTGTGGTCCTTCACGATAAAGAGAACTTAATCATGAAGCACAGACAAATTCCCTAGAAATGTCTGGAAATGTATGGAACCTATTAAAGGGTCCTTGGTGGTAGCTTCATCCCAGACTGGTGAATCTTTATGCTTTTTTTTTTCTTTTTTTTTAATTAAAGATGAACCAAAGCTGAAGGCTTGCCTCTAATGTGTATCTCAATTTCAGTACACAGGAGAAGTAGTCTTGGTAGCTGAGAGCATGCAGGGAAATGTTCCAGTGCAAACAAGTAATGCTGAAATTATGGCAGGAAACTAAGGTCAAACTTGAGATTGCTATGAATAGCAGGGTCTAGCAATTCTAAAGCCATTAATTGGTGGGAATTGGCTGCAGAATTGGGGTTGTGTCACCTGGTAGAAGTGACTGTAATTAGGCTTAAAATCAGTATCAGTGCCAGTTAAACTGACCTAATAAGCTAAGAGAGACTTGCAAATAAACTGAGTAGTATGTGAATAGTAGAATCAAAACCGCCTGCATTGGGAAGGCTCCAGACTTCTAAGTAAACAGCAGCTTCCTCCTTCCCCTACTGCTCTCCTTTATTGCTAAGCTGAAGATCTAAAATGTGCCTCCTGCTGTTGCTGTCCCTACCTACTGTGTACAGCTTAACAACAGAACCAGCAATTTCACTTCCTTTAGAATATGCAAATTATTGTACCACTGAGATGGCCTGTGCTGCAAAGGAAATAAAGCATCTGCTTTATGCTGAGCATCATTAGAGCTAGTGGGTAGTCTTGAAGGATGACTTAATTAAGCATTCTCCTTACTAAGCAGAGGAAGGAGAAAAGCTTTAAGATTTTTGGTTGTTTTGTTGGTTGTTTTTTTTTTTTCCCACTCTAGATATTTCTTCCTGTAGCATCTTTTTTTTTTTCTTTGACAGGAGTTCTGCAATTCATGTCTACTAGTATCTGTAATACTTCTCTTGAAGGTTGGTAGGCCATGGTCCCTTCCAGAAACCAGGAGTGGAGAAATGACTCCACCTCCACATAGGGATCCCCTGCTTCCCTTCTGATGTACTGGACATGTGTCCCTGGTTTGTTATGCTGTGACAACAGGTTGGGCTAAAAGATGGTTTAGAGGGAACTGAGGGCAGGGACCAACAGGAGCTCCTGGGCTCTTTGAACTCTGATGTACTCTTTTGTGATCCCAGAATCACAGAACATTAGGGATTGGAAGGGACCTTGAAAGATCATTTAATCCAATCCCCATGCCAGAGCAGAAACACTTAAATCATGTCACACAGGAACATGTCCTGGTGGGTTTTCAATGTCTCCAGAGGAGGAGACTCCACAACCCCCCTGGGCAGCCTGTTCCAGTGCTCCGTTACCCTAACTGTGGAAAAAGTTTTCTTAATTTAAGTGGAACCTCCTGTGTTCCAGCTTGCACCCATTGCACCTTGTCCTATCAGTAGATGTCACCGAGAAGAGCCTGGCTTCATCCTCCTAACACTTAATCACAAAGGCTTGTTTACAGAAGTCCTTGGTGAGGGCACTTATGGTACTAGAGGTGATGTTGCCCAGACTAGGAGGGAGATCCATGCAGTATCTCAGGTTGCCCTGCATTGCCCATCCTCCAAGGCATTAGTGAAGTGCTGGTACTCTAGTTTCATTGGAGGGGTGCCTCAGGGCCCAGCCCAAGCCCATCTGCTCTGAAACTTTGTGAATATCTAAAACCTGGTGTTGCCCTTCGTGTGCTCAATTCTGAGCCTCCCTGTTGAGATAGGAAAGTGTTCATGGCTGTGTTTCTCCTCAAGCTTCTGCCTGGGCCTGCACAGCATTCTTGCCCTGGAAAGGACAGGCAGAGCCCCTGGTGAATATTCCTTTTATGGGCTTTTATTTCTCAGAGCTTCTGCCAGGAGCAGGAAGGTAAAACATGCTTACTTCAATGCTGCTGTTACAAACCAGTGAAAAGTGAAAAATATGCTGGGTTCTTTCTATTACTATGATAATATGTGGTTTATTGTGCAGGTAGAATTTGAAGGGCAGTGGTCTGTGTCTAAGATGTAAATATCTTTATGAAGAAAGCTTTAGTTTTGCAGAGCCTTCAGAGTTATTGGCCTTCACTTCCAGCAGCAAGGAGATGTGTGGTTATTTTAAAAATGGTATTTCATAGAAGAGCTTAAAGTCTCCTTTCTCTACCTCTTGTGTTTCAGCTGTGATAGGCTGTATGAAGTGTAAGTAGAAATGTTTTAGCTTGACAAGCAAAAAAGGGAAAATTGGAGAAACATTACCTCAAGTAAGTTGTAACCAAACAGTTTTTGGATGGCAGCCTACTGCAGGTGGCTGTGCCTGGGATCAGATTATTGCTTAATTGTACTGTTGTTGAGGCACAAAAGCCCCCACTGGTACTTCTAGTTCTTGCAGTATTACAGATGGTAAGCAGCTCTCCCTGGGCTGCCAGGTGCATATGCCATCCCATACAGTAGATAGGCAGAACTGGCCACCAGTCCTCCTGATCTGGGGTGCTACAGACTTCCTCTCTGGGCTAGCAGAAGAGATGTCTTTATTGTATCTGTTTTAGTCTTAAATCTGAGGGTTTTAATGTCACACACAGCCTTGTACAGCAAAACAAAGGTCCCTTTTCCGTATGCTGTTGTGTGCTTGTTCTTCTAGTCAGGCAGGAGGAGTGTTGAGTGTGGAGAACTGTAACTATGCCTGTATAAAGAAACATGCATTGTTTTGGGTTTGAAAGACATTACTGCCTCCAAAGAGTAAAGGATGCTCTTTGCTGCTTGCTTATTTCAGTGACAACTTATCCTGAGCAGAAACACAAAGTGATCTAAATCTGTGCTTGGACTTGGGTCAGAGGTGGCCTGTCTGTTTTAGCCATGTGTACTGCCTCCAGTGGGATCAGTTGATCCATGGAGTGTGGGTGTGCCTGTTTTCTACTGCTTCAGCATGGTTCTGCACTGAGGACTCTGTCACTGAGACCAGACATCAGAGCCTCTGGTAGGATTCACAGTGCAGAGGAGCTGCAGCACACTATAAGTTAATTTCAACACAGTAGAAAAACCTCAGATGACGGTGGTGCAAACCATGCCTTGGTGGCTTATTTTTTTGGGGCTTTCCATGTTTTTTTTTGGTTTATTTCGCAGACACCACTTTGTTCAAGTAAAACTAAACTTCTAGTGTCCTGACACCCTAGGTTCCTGGCAAGGTGCTCTCCTGATCATGAGGGGGTGCTGGCAGTGGTCAGGGCTCTTGTGAGCTTTCCATTCTAGTGGAGTACATGGTGAAACACAGACAAACTTCAGAGGAGTTTAAAATGTTCTAAGCAGGTGTCATGATATCTGTGATGATACAGAGACAGCTGAGAGTAAAGAGTGCTAAGGACCCTCATAAGAGGGTCCTGTGGTTTTGGGAAATATTCCCCTGCTTGTGAGCTACCAAGCATTGTTCATGATGTTCAGCCTCGTAATGGGGTGTAGCCATCAGCAGTGGCACAGTGCAGCCTATTGTAAGATCTGAGGCTCATCACTGTTTGAACAGCACCAGGGCATTCACTGCTATGTGTGACACTGGTGATAGCACTTAGCAACAAGACAACTTTTGTGGTACTCTGTACCAAGAGGCAGGAGATATTAACAAGGCTTTCCAGTTTGGGGGATACTACTTTAGGGAAGGGTTTTTGCTTAAGTGTTTTGGCACTACTGTGAGTTAGTCTGCAGATCTGCAGGATTATTTGCAATAAGGGAAGACATGAAAGACGTGACCTTCATGCGCCTTTCCCAGTACCCATGATGCTTTATTGGGGAACTGTTGATTTGACAGAATGCGGAGCATTATTGACATGAAAGCTATCTGAGCTCTTGAAGGACTGGGAGCTGCTGTGTGGATCAATTTCACCCCACACTTGCTGTATGATGTCCTTACTGAGTCAGAAGTGTGTGCTGAAGAGATGATCTTTTTCCTTTCACCTTCTCATAATTGCCTGTTTTATGAGAGCTCTTGCTCTCTGATGAAGGTTTGTTGCTGCTTTTAAGGGATTTTCCTTTGGAAATGCCTGGGAAAGAGCTCTACTTCCTGTGTTTCTCTTCTTTGCCTTAGGTATCCCTGTTGCACAAAAGACCTGAGCAGACTTGACAGACCCTTTCACCATCACCTCAGGTTAAGGGTGCTAGTGCATGTCATCAGCATTCAAGCTCTCTGTTGTCAAGACTAATTAAGGATCTCCGGTTAATTCTTAATTCTTCCTTCCACTGAACTGTCTTTCTAGTGTACGGGCATTGGACTCATTGTGGATCCTTTGCAGGGTTGAGGGTTATGGATCCACTGGCAAGAAAAGCTATCATGGGGGAAAAAAAAAGCACTTTAAGCACAGATATTAAGAAGACAATGAAAATTGATATAGCTCAATATAAGCAAGGAGTAAAGCATCTGTTCCTTGCACCTTCGCTTTTTGAATTTTGACATCTCTTGAACCTGTGTTGGGGTACTCCTGGCAGCTGTTGATCAGCCTGTTGAAACCTTCAGACCTGCAGAGCCTCTCAGCTTCTGCATGCTCTTGTACTACCTGAAGATAGGCTTCACAGTAATCTTGGCCATAAGTAATTTCACTTGAAGCAATATGATTTCACTTGAGGCAATAACAGGTGGACATCCCTAAACACCTAGGTGAGACGAAGGTATGGCTGACATCAAAATTGCTTTCATAGCAGATAAATGGTATCCTAATTAGGTTATCTTCTGAAGGAATGTTGCATGCTCCGAGATGGAATACGTGTCATGGGGATGTGTAGCATTCCCTTTAATAATGTTCTGACAAACCATGATTCTCTGGTCTTGTAAATAGCTGTTTCTTCTCACTGTATCAGGATGGATCACTCAGCACATCTTATCAGCTAGCTGATAAAGCTGTAGCTGGGCTTTTTTCTTGTGTTCAAAAGATCTGCAGCCTGTCTGTAACCTCTAGGGAGTCCACATGATGCATTTAAGAAGGAGCTTGTTCATGTCCTGGTGGCAGTGTTTTTTCTCTAGACTGTTATTTCAGAGTGGCAGTTTCTTTTGGACTTGTCAGGTCTTGAATGAAGAGCACTTCTCGGGCAATTGCTATTGTAGAAGGTTTTAGCTCCTTTGCTGATCTGTGCTCTAAAAAATGTGCATGAAATGTGCTCTTTTGGAGTGCTCTTGGGGACCTGTGGTATAAGATGTACTATATCCTTGTGACTAACAAATCAAGACTGTTCCTTTCTTCTCTATAGTCAGTGACCATAAGGTTTGAGTTGAAGTGCTGAAAATGAGGTGTTCTGCCTCCTGTTAGAAGCACTTGTAGGCTGCATTTCTCTGAAAGTAGGTGTTGTCTCTTAAAGGCACTTCACTGGGATTTAACAGCCAGGCTAGCCTCCTAGGTTATCTGCTCTCCACAAAGCTGATGATTTGATTGCTTCTCTTGAGAAGTTCCTTCTCACAGTGGGTTATCTTAGTGCAGTGCTCTTGGGAGCAGCTGATTCAAAGCATGAGTTTAATGAGGGCTGAAAAGACAGGAACAGTGCTTTAAGTGCACACTTCGTGGCTTCTTTGTGCTTCAGCAAAAATTTCATCTGCTATGCTTGGTGCCTACATGTTCTTTCCTGTAGCCCTTCTGGAGGCTGAGGCAGGAGAGGGGGAACCAGGGAAGATGCAACTGCAGTTCTTCATGCAAGAAAAAGCAGCTTAAATTTTAAAGCTTTAGTTGAACATTAATAGTTAGTTATGGCTTTAATGCAGAGTAAAGGCGATTGTGGTTATAAACGACCTGTGACCTGGCTTATTGTTCACTGTAAATTGGTGCTCAACTGCTTTGTCTTTCTGAAGCATGAATTAAAATAGCTGGTACAACAGACTTCTGTCTGAACTTCAAAGTGAGCAAGTGTTGCTGTTGTGTGGCTGAGCTGCTGCCAACCTGTTTTTAAGGGAAGGGAACAAACATTGGAGTGGAGTCCTGGTTGGAGCGTGCCGTTCTCCTACCTAAACAGCAAACTCTTTGAACGCCTTCCAACTCAACGTCTTCAGGGCTGCTCATTTCCCTTCCACTTCTCTTTTGATTGTGTAGCCATTAGGTGGAAATGAAAGAGATGAACTGATCAGACGCTCCTTGAAATGGCTTTAGGGTTTCAGTTTGAATATTTTTTTTTTAATTAGCTCTATGTAAAGACTTTATTACTTCAAATAGCAGCCATGAAACCAGAAGACTCTGTTTGTTCTCCTGTTTTTGTGGTGCATGAGAAATCTCAGTAACTGTAGGTTTTATATCCAGCTAGACACCCCAAACCGCAACTAACAGTAGAAACATAAAGTGATTATCTTTTAAGTATGCCTATCAGGGACACATAAAAGGAAGTGCTGCGTGGGTATAGTAGTAGACTGACAAGTAGCAACAGAGTAGAAGTCAGTTGCATTTTAACAAGAGCAAAGATGCTTTTCTCTAATAAAGCACAGAACATCAAGTATGCAGATTTTTTTTCACTTTAGAAACCTTTTATTTTTAGTCCTGATTGCTACAATTCTATGCTGTACACCAGAGCATTTAAGCATTTCTATCTCTGATTAACTTTCAAAGTTTCAAAGAAAAGAGATCAGCTGCAGTGTCCTCTAGTAATTTTTTTCCATAAACTTCTCCCTTTTTTCTTGGTCAGGATATGTACTAGGTTGTCAGCACAAAGCCGTGAATGTAACACAAGGTACTCAGTGAACCCCTGGTTTTGGAAGGTTTGGCAGTAAGAGGTAGCCTTATAAATGAAGCTGTAAGATGAGTCTGGATGAACCAGGGCAGTGACTAAGTGCTGACTTGATAGAGTGACTCCTATTTTGTGCTAGACTAGAAATCTGCTGCTTGTGAATTTCCAGTAATCCTGAAAGTTACTTGACTGTTCTGTGCTTTTTTTTTAAATCCCAAACTGTAGTTGGGGCCAGCTTTTCAGAGAGGCAGATTGTCCTGATTCAGACTACTTTTTCTGGCATGGTGTCATTTGAGTCATGGGTTCTGAGTTGTCTTGTGTGGCTCTGAGTGTACTGACTGAATAAAACCTGGGTTCTTCAAAGTCATTGGGGGGAAGATGAGTAATCCAGTCAACCTCACAGCTAACTCTGTGAACAGGGTATTGAACTGGAGACCAGTTCCTTGCAACCCTAATTGTCCTGTGATCCTGTGGTGCCAGAGCAAAATATGTGCCTTCCAAGGTTATGTAATAAATGAGGTGTGTATCTTAAGCATGCTTTGTCTTCTCATCCTTTAGTTGGTAAATGTCTGTTTTCCTTAGAATTACTGCTCTTCAACTTTCCGGATAGCAGTCTGTAAGTTGATATCCTCTAAGGAGCAGGCTTCTCTATTTTGTGAAGTTATTTGATTTAAATTTGCAGAGATCACTGCAGCCAAGCTAACTGAAAAAGCTCAAGTGGCTACAGCTCCTGAAAGAGTAGCAAAAATTGACTTGGGCTCCTGGTATTCTTAAGCTGAGAGAAGATAGGGCATCTTTTGAATGTGCATTCTTCTTTTGACCCCCCAGAACAGGAGAGCAAGAGACAGATAACGGGTTACTTTGTGGAAAGGTTTTTAAGGATTTTTTGCGAGGTTTTTGGTTCTTTTCCTTCTTTCCCTTCCACTGTTCAGCCTCAAAATGCTGGAGGAATGAGGCTGACTTCTCAGCAGTGTTTCAGGATCGTTTGTGCCCTGACAAATTAGGGGAACACCTTCCATATCTGTATTCCTCTGAGTGATCTTAGGGTTGTCAGTTGAAGAAGCATCGTGAGCAGCAGGATGCTGAAACACATAACAGGTACGTAGGAAAGCAGCACGTATGTCTTACCACAGGTGCTTAATGGCTGTGAGGAAAACAGGGAATCCCATGTTCTGCTTACATGCAACACAGCTGCACTAGAGAACTTGTGGTGTTGAGCCAGTACTAGAATACGGGCTCAAACAGCTTGTGAGGAACTAGGAGCAAGAGGTGCTGCTCCTCTCTGCAGTTGGGGAGGCAAAGTATGGCTGGAAGAGGCACTGGAGGAGCAGGTGAGCTGTTCCCAGCAAGGTCAGTGTTGTGAAACTGTCACCATGTAGAGGGTGAGGCAGGTGATCTGAGTCTTGATCAGTGACCCAAGGGGTTCCACAGAGAGGGGGGAAAAAAAAATCACAGCTTAGAAACAGGTCTGCATTACATCCAGAGAAAATGCCTTATATCTAGATACTATTTTCCTTCCAGTGAAGCTCTACTGACCTTAAAGAGCTGGTGGGATGGGGCAGGAGTTGCAAGTGAGAGAAAGGCTTCTCTGGGTACAGAATCTGTCATTTGGTATATGTCAGGACTCCAAGACTGGTTTAAAAAAAAAAAAAAAAAATGCCAAGTGAGAGTGATGGGGCAAGGGGAGATAACAAAGGATGAGATGCTGGGAGCACTGTGTGCCTTGATGCACTGCAGATGTTGTATGTTGCTAAGCCTCTTGGTGGAAATGACCTCCACATGGGACTAGGGTGTGAGGAGGGGATGAAGATGGGAGCAAACAAATGCAGTGAGAAGCAACAGGAATCTCAGAGGAGGAGCATGGTGAATCTAAAAGACAGAAGACTAACTTTTCAAAGGCAAAGAGTACATGTAGATGTCCAGTCTTGGGTTCCCAGAACAGGGTTGGAAAAAACACTGATTATGTGTAATATTATTGACTTGGTGTAGGAAGGAAGGTGGTCTGAAGGGCAATTTCAGGCCACTCTGAGGTGGGCTTGCTAATATTAAATTCTTATTGCTTAATAATCAGTTTCTTCCAAGTCCCAGGTGAGGAAGTTGAATTTCATAGGAATTCTACTATGCCAGTTCCACTTATGCTAATTAACAGAACTCTTTGGTAATTCTTTTAAGGCTACTGTACACATGGGCTAGTAATGATTGACTTCTTAATGCTTGGAGATGCTACAATGGAATAAAATACACAGTGATCCCTGTGGGAATGTTGACTGGTATTTATTGTCCTAGGACTTCCCCAGCTGATGAAAGAACAGTTCTTGGATGGGAAGATGACCTACCTCTGGGCAGATGAAGATTTCAGCATTGGATCTGTGCTTTGGGAAAAGGGGAAAGTGTGGTCTTGTTTAGAGTATAATGTGGAGTTTCTGTTGGTATATACACAACCTGGTTTTCCTGAATTTGGTTCTTGTTCCCCATGTTCTGGGGCTTAGTTTCTAGAACTAAGTACTGCTGTATAGAAGGATTGCTCTCTTCTCTGTTGCATGCTCTTTGAAGAAAATTTGAAGCCTTACCTTTTGCAGGTTCTGGGCTGCTTTTATGGAATCTGTAAATACAAATGCCATGAAGTTTTGTATTGTTTATACAGATTGTTCTTTAAAAGTTACATTTCATACTGTTTTTGTTCTGAAAAATAAATCAGAACTATGTTGGCAGGACTTGTGCCTATTTATTGTGCAAGAGTGATTAATGTCTCTGCCAGTGTAAGGAACTGGAATTTGGAAATAGGCTCCAGTTTGTTAGTGTAGCTAGCTCCAGTCTGGGGCAGCAACATGTTACAGTTTTTTTTTTTTTTTTTGACTAAACATTCCAGTGAGTGTTGATACTAAATGTCTAATGACTTAAGACTACCAGCTTTTTCCTTTTCCCCTTCAAATACTGCTGACTTCTCTAGATTTGATCAAGTTGGTTTCCTTTTTGAGTAAAATCCACTATGTGCTCTAATTCTTCCTGAACATAGGCCTTTGTGGCATGGCTGAGTTGGTAAGTGCAAAACCAAGTGCCTCTTAGTGAGAGAGCAGCAAGAGAATGCAGAACTGACAAGAAGCCACTCAGATTCTGTGGAGGAGAAGCCTGGTAACGTGAAATGCTGTTTTAATGATACTTGTCCAGTCTGTTTGACTAGAATGGGTAATGTCTTCCAAACATGATTCAGTACCACATTGTTGACTTGCAGGGCAGGGAGAGTTGTTTGTGGTCAACATGTGTTCCAAGGTGGCCTCTTGCCTGGAGAGAGATGTACGAAGTGTTCTTGCTTTCCGCAGTTATGCCAGCACCTTTATGGCTTTTGGACTCCATATCACCACACTGATGGTATGTTAAAATAAAATTCCCTCTCATTAGGACATACTGAAGAAGGGGGGGAAAAAAAAAAGGAAAATTAGGAAAGCTTTGGATTGGCAGCACTTTGTAAACCCTCTTGTGGGCCTTTTTGCTTGTCTACTTGTTCTTGTCCTTTGTGCTTCTGGAGAAAGGATATCTTGGGCTCTGAGAAGGAGAACATCCAACCTGCTGTGCTGCTTAGTTTGAAGAAAACAGGTCTAAAGGGATTGTGAGGTTCGTTTCTTCCTCTTTTCCCTGACAAACAATATGCCTCTTTGCCAGACCTGCTTTTTCCAAAAGCCTTCAAAAGCATCAACCTGATGACCAGAAAATTATAAAATACTACCTGTCTTAATTATACTATGTAATGTTTTATCCTGCTTCAAGAGTCCTGATGTGTGGTAATAATATGCAACAGAAAAGCAAGTGTTGCATGGAAGGTATTCAGTGAGACTGAAAGAACTGGCAGGTGACACAAATCAGGTTAAAAGGTCTTAAGCCTGGGCTGTCATTTGCTTAATGTGGCTGGCTTTTTGTATTTGGATTTCCATAGCTGTTGTGGCCAGAGTTTCCCAGCTGTTCTGTCCCACAGACTGCACAGGCAGCCCAGTCTCCTGTGCTTTGCATTGGTCTTTTCCAGTCCCCGTTTGGTTCATAGTACCATGATGGATTTTTTTTTTTTTTTTTTTTTTTTTGCTGGGTCGACACTAGATGGCAATGCATCCTTGGTAATACTTATGTCAAAGGTAATGCAATTAAGGGGTTTGTTTCTGGTGGGTTTTATATCTGGATACTGTTTTTGTACAAGCTATTCCAATAGCTTCTTTTGATTGGAAGCTGATGCATTTTTGCTGTGTGAAGCAGACAATTGTTTTGTGACTGTTAGGATCAGATAAAACACCTGAAGACATAAATGTGGCAGTGTTTTCCAGCATGAGGTAGCTATGCCTTTTACAGTGCTTTCTCAGCCTTTTGCTCTGTTGTGGGACATTTTAGCATTTCTGAGAGCCTTTGGGTGATAGGTCGAGCGAGTGTGACCACCATTTTGGATGGATGTGCGAACAGCACAGCTGTGCATAGACAACCTTGCAAAGGCTGCTCTCTAAACTTGTAGAGACAAAACTCAAGGAAGGCATTCAAGGTGTAAAATCACATATATGTAAGTAGATGTTGGTGGGATGGTGGGACTCCTATAAGTCTCGGAAAGATCTGCTCCTGTTGTCAGCTGCTGGCTGTGCACACTGCAGTACTTCCAGTAATGGTAATTACACATCTCCAGGCTGCTGCCCAAGGCCAGGGCTGTGTGGGGCATGTATTTGACCTGGAGTCTGTCTTTAGTTTGAAGACAAGTTTACTGATATATTGAAGACTTTGCATGATCAAGTAGAGATTGCTGAAGTGATTGTTTTTAGTCTTTATGAAATTAATGCCAAAAATTACTGTTGTGATTTTTTTAAAGGAAGAAATGTGAATTTTCAGCCTCTGGGCAAGATCAAAAATGTGCTTGAATCTTTACTTGGCATTAAAACAGAAATGCAAGTCCTTGGGCAAAACAGAAAAATCTCTGCAGAGAAACACAGTTTCTGATTGTTAATCAGAAAATGTGGGCTTTTGAGAAGTTTACTACTGGAATTTTTATTTTTGGCCAAAATGCTAATTTTTTCTCCCCTATTAAATAGCTTGACAAACATCTTCAGGGTGTTCCATGAAGAAACTGTTCCAAAGGTTGGTTACCACTTACAGCTCAAAAGTGGTCTTGTATTTCCAGTGTGGGTTTATCTAATGTCAGCTTGCAGCTTCTGAACTTGAAATTAAAATATCTGATATCATATGATGTTTTCCTGGTGTGGATGTGCTTGAGCTTAACCAAAACCCATGATGCGTGCCCTCACTCCTTCACCATCACTTTAGGTTTTCGGGCTTACACATGAACTGCAAATGAGAACCCCTGCCTCTTGGGTGTCAGCTGCCAGCCAGCTCTCCTGCTTGTTGCCCCCCTGTCCTTGCACCACTGCTCTGTGCCAGTGAGCCCTGCAGTGAGGATGCTGTCCCCGTGCCTCCCTTGTCTGTTCTGATGGCAGCTGATGTGACCCTGGAGAGCACTGGCAGGTGTCAGTGCCCCTACCATGTTGTGCACAGAAGTGTGTGGGCTGTGCTTGCAGCACCTCTGGGGTTAGGGTGAGCTGGGATCACCAGCAGGTACCCAAAATGCATGGAATGTCAGAAACAAAGGCAGGGTGACATACTGAGGGCATGTGAGAACCTGTGGCCACTGGTGGTGATAGGGGATGTTTGCAGGTGCTCCGTGTTTTGGCACCTCTATTACAGTCCGAGCTGAGCTTTGTGGTCCTGGTGGCAGACCTGTCCTCAGCCCTGCAGGGTGGCGGGTGGGAGATGCAGAGAGCATCAAGGTGCAGGTGTCACCTACCTGAGACCCCATGGCAGGTATTGGAGGCTGGCTATACCAGCTCGGCACCTTGCTGTAGGGACACACTGCTGCCCTTGTGGTCCCTTGGGTCTGGTGCCATGGGGATTCCTGTCCCCACGGTGGCAGTACCCAGGTGCTGCAACCTGCCCTCTGCAAAGAGCAGCAAAACAAAATTTTACCAAAGCAGCCCTACAGTGTGGTGTACTCCCAAGGAGAAGCAGAAACAGGCTTGTGGGCCAAGCATCCCCTGGCATATTGCCACAGCCCGGCTGAGAGCCCCTGCATGTGGGGCTGCCCTGAGCTGTGCCGGATGGGGCCTTGAGCCTTTTTATTTCAGCAGCTGGGCCTGAAAGTCAGCAGAGCGGAAACTGCTTGGTGGCGCCAGCTGCCTGGCCGGGGCTGAGCTGCATGGGCACAGGGTGCTTCCATGTTCCCTGCCCCCTCGTTTGTGTTGGCACAGGCTAGAGAACGAAGCTGGTTTAATTGGCAGTTGTGTTTGTGGCCAGGGTGTTATGAAAAGGTTTTCTGTCTCCCTCTGTAAGTTACCCTGAATATGTTTTCATTCTTAATATAATATTCACTTCATTATTAGCTGAAAGAGGCTCTTTTGAGTGTTTTTTTTTTTTTCCTCTTCCAAAAATATATTAAACAGTCCCTTCATACAGCAGTGCTCTGAGGGCTGCGATTGTCTGCTGGAAGGGAAGTGAGAAACCTGATGGTAAATGGGATTTATACAGAAATTCCTTTCTTTCACAGCACACCAGTGCACCAGAGTGGCGGCTGGCTATGATGTCCAGGCATTGTTGCTGCTGGCTGGGCACCACCATGGACTGGGCTGCAGGTGATGGATGAGAGCTCGCCTGAAGGGTGAGCTGGGTAGACCCGCTGGGGATCCACTGGTTTGCTTGCTTTGCACCTCCATCAAACTTCTCCTATGCAAGGCAGGGGCATGAGAATGTGTCCTGGGGCTGCTGGCACCTGGAGCTGCAATTTACTGATGCAAGCTCAGGCCGTGGAGTCAGGGCCTGGCCTCAGGAAATCCTGCATGCATTTCTGGGTTCCTCAGCCTTGCTCCTGTATTCAGTAGCAAAGGCTTTTCTGGCACAAGCAAGTTTTCAGGGGCTTGTTCTTTGTTAGGTGTGTTTTGACGTATTGCGTACAGCCAGGCTTCTGTGTCATGGTCGTGCAATGCCACTCTTCTTAGGGGCAAGTTTTTTCTGTGACTCAGGAAAGAGCCCTATGACCTGCAGCAGCAGAAAGCTGCTCTCAGGGATGATAGCCAAGCACCCAGCCTGCCTTGTGCACCTGCAGAGGCACTGGCTTAGCCCTCCTATGGGCACTGCAGGCAGAGGCCTTGCTTGGTCTTCATGAAATGGCTCTGCTTTCCTCGTGTGTGCTCTTCAGCACTCCTCAAATGGCATGCACATCTCAGACTTCCTCTTTTTGTTGAATTTAACACATTTAGGTTATTTTGTGTGAGCTTGAGGCCACAGTCTCTGGGCAATGTAGGTGTATGAGGCAACAGTGAGTGGCCATACAACCCCTAGTGGCCTCCCTTAGGTGTCCTCATGGACAGACAGTTCATGTGCCTGGGTCAGGCTGGTGCTACTGTTGTGCTTGTGGCCTTTACACAGCCCCTGCGTCCAGGATCTGATGGTTTGTGGGGTGCCCAGGGCTGGCCAGCACTTGCCGAGGGAGATGGAGCCATAGGAGCGAGCAAAGGTGGGTGGCAGCATACAGCTGTCCTGGACATCAGGAGTGGAGCGAGAGCTGGAGCTGGAGCAGGGTCTGGGCAGTGGCCCTGGGTCTGTGGCCATGGGCATGTTGGAAGTGCTGTGCACGGGTATTGTTTCACAGCCTGATGGGAAACAACAACCTGCACGACAGGAGGAGCACGTGGGGCAGGGACACAGTGCCACAAGAGAACAGCATCCCACCTTGTTGCTTTGCCCAAGGAAATCCGTGGGACTCCTTTAGCAATGGGATCACCTGCTTTGCCACTGGACCTCTGCTGAGGCAGCTTGTTGAGGAAAGTACGTGAGTTGACCTTCATCCTGGGATTGTGTGGGGTCCTGTGTTAAAGGCCATTTCTTCAGTGTGGATGTTACTAACCTGCATTTCTTGCTTAAGAAACCAGATAGTCTGCCTGCTGTTTTTTTTTTTTTTTTTTTTTTTTTGCTTTGTTTTCTTGTTTGGCCAAATGAAGTTTCTCACTGGCTTTGGTGAGAAGCAAGGTCAGGTCTTCATCTACCTGTCTGAAAGGCAATTGCTGTATTAGGTACATCTCAAAGCATTAGGAGGGCTTGGAATAAGATTTTGCTACAGTGAGAAGTAGGAGGAATGCCTGGTGAGGTGGCTGTCATGTCCCAGGGCCTGTCCTGGGAAAGGACCCTGCCCTGAGCCACAGCCTTTCAGTGGGGCAGCAGCATCCTTGCAGATCCCCTGGCATCCTCAGTCCTTCCCTCAAACACATGCAAAACATAACTCTGGCAGAGCTTGAGGTGCTGCAGTGAAAGCACAGAGTGGCGCAGAGCAGCTGCCTTCTTGGAGCACGTTTTCCTTTTCTGTCAAAGGAGTGTGAAGACAAATCCCCCTCTGCCTTGATCAGCAGCACTGGAGCTGTGGCAGTGCTCCTTCCCCTGAGGTCAGCTGCCATCATTCCTCACCATCCTGTGAAATGCATTATGGATCATGCCATGTGCTGATGAGTATTCAAGACCTGGCTGAAATTGGGAACAATTAGCAGTTGTTTCAGTGAACGTCTGTTTGCTGTTGCTCTGTCTTATGGCTGACACAGGCATCACCCTTCTTCCTGAGGGGGACCTCAGGAGATGCTCTTGAGTGGGACTGCAGCTCAGCGAACAACTTCTCCATGGGTCAATCTGTTTGATGCAAGCTATGGATGAAGGGTGCCATTGGAAGGGGTTTAATCTGCACAGGCTGGGAGATGGAGCATCCCCTAACTCCTTAGGTGGCTCTGCTTGTTTATCTGTTGTTGTGGCCATCCATATTACAGACATGAGTGTGTTGAAGGGGTCCTGCTGTCCTGATGCTTGATGGCAATGCTCTTATGGTGTGGTGAGCCCGCAGGCCCTGCTAGCACCGGGTGAGCAGTGCCCGGGCCTTTGCACTCAGTGGCCCCACATCTGTGACCCTGGGGACCTGCTGCTGCCAGGGGCATCCCTGCTCAGCCCAAGTCAGGCTATGGAGAAGCCACGGAAGTGCTTCTGGAGCTGGCCCTGGATCGTGCTGCACTGGACCCTTGGAACCTCTCCTCCATTTGGTTATGGGATGTGGGAGTTGAAAGGCATGCAAGATCCTGCTTTGAGTCAACAGGATGCTGAAGACAAGCTCTTCAGTGAGGAGGCGTGTGAGGAGCTGTGCATCAGGAATGGATGATGATGAGACTACTTTGGGGCAGAAATTCTCGTGGAAGAGCGCTTTGGGTGGTGGATTGCATCCCTTTTGGTGAGCTCCTGCCCTGAACACGGGCAGCTGTGTGTGTGAATGCATGCATGCACAAGCACACGTTTGTCCGGTTGGGCAGAAAGGAAGGGTCCAGGAAAAGGCTGGGGTTGCAGTTGAGAAATCTGTGAAGTGGGTGGGAAAAAGGAGGATCCGTATTTAACTTAAAATAGGGCTGAAAGCTGTGGCTGGGACCCTGCCCTGGCACGGGGAGTGTTTGACACTCTGCCCGACTTGGCTGGCAGCGGGGAAAGTGAAATTTACAGCTCTGCCTTCCTGCAGCAGGGTGGGGTAGAAATGCCAGAGCTTCCCACACCTGGGGGCATGGAGCAAGTCTTGTGTGAGCTGGGGCAGGCTGTGGGGGACGTGCACGTGCCAGGCAGAGGGGCTGGTCCTCCTGTGCAATGCTGGCTTTAGCCAAGACTGCAGAGCTACCAGAGGCTGGAGCCATGTACGTATCTGCAGGACAGGGCTGGGTACAGCACCAGGGAAGGGCTTGCAGTTGCAAGGCGCCTGCAGTCACCCTGAGCGTAGCTGATTCTTGGAAAGGCTAATGGGAAAGCACCGAGTGCCAGAGAGAGCAGGGGAAATTGCAGAGGTTTTCCAGGCAGCTTTGAGCTGGCGTTCCTGAGCTCTCACTCTCTTCCCTGCCTTAGGTCCCTGTGGCAGAGCTGGCTCCTTCCAGACAGCCTTAGTGAGTGCTGAAAGCTGCTCTCATCAGCAGCACGCACTGAGGGCTTGATGCTGGATACAGGGCAGTGCCTCTGTGCCATGAGCTGGGTGGGATAGGGCAGGTCCTGCATCCTAGGGGCAAAGGAGAACCTGAGAGCTGGACACAGGCACTGGAAATGTGTGAACTGCAAGGTGATGGGGGATGAGTAGTAGTAAGGTGGCATGGCTGCTAGGGAATGGTTTGGTTTTCCATGCCTTCACATTTTCCTGCACTCACAGGATGGAAAATGTGGAGGCCCAAAGGGGGGAGAGGGTGGGAGGGGGGACAAGTGGGGACAGCAAGGAAGGCTTTCCTTTTCCAGGATGTTTGCGACATTAAATGCCTGCCAGGGCACAGACCAGCCTGTCCAGCTGTGCTTTGTAGGGCAGGGGTGCAGTTGTGGACCACAAGGGATGTGGGTTGGGGTGGCAGAAGAGATGTGATCAGGAAGCTGTTCCATGGCAGAGTGGCTGCTGCCCTGGAGCGCAGTGGGATGGGAACCTGCTGCTGTACTCTGAGGACCTCTCCTGGCCCTGCCTGCCCCCTCCTGCAGCATAGCACCCTTGGGGCTCCCTGTCCCCCTGGGTACGTGATGATGGATGGGGGGCCTCCAGTGGCCTCTCTCCTTTCTGGGATTTTGGGGGAGGGAAGCAGTGGACAGAGCTCTGCCCTTCCATCCCACCCACTGCCAGCAGTGTGCCCTGGCAGCCGGGAGGGCCAACCATATCCTGGGATGCATCAAGCATGGTATCGCTAGTTGGTCGAGGGAAGTGATTGTCATCCTGCTCTGCTCTGCACTGGTGTGGCCTCACCTCAAGCACTGTGTGCAGTTCTGGGCACTGCTGTACAAGAAGGACATTAAACTGCTGGAGAGTGTCCAGAGGAGGGCTACGAAGATGGTGAAGGGCCTAGAGAGGAAGACATGAGGAGCAGCTGAGGTCACTGGGCCTGTTCAGCCTGGAAAAGAGGAGGCTGAGAGGAGACCTCATCGCAGACTACAGCTTCCTCATGAGGGGGAGTGGAGGGGCAGGTGACCTGTTCTCCATGATCACCAGTGGTAGGACCCGTGGGAATGGTGTTAAGCTGAGGCAGGGGAAGTTTAGGCTGTACATCAGGAAGAGGCTCTTCACAGAGAGGGTGGTTGCACACTGGAACAGGCTCCCCAGGGAAGTAGTCACTGCACCGAGCCTGTCTGAATTCAAGAAGAGATTGGACTGTGCACTTAGTCACATGGTCTAGACTTTTGGGTAGACCTGTGTGGTGCCAGGAGTTGGACTTGATGATCCTTATGGGTCCCTTCCAACTCAGGAGATCCTATGATTCTTTGCTGTGAGCCCTTGAGGCTTTTATAGGCTGGGGATGCTTGGAGGGTGGCCAGTGACCAGCCAAGCCTTGTAGCACAGGGTTGGGCTTGGGTTTGCTGTGCTGTTGCAGCTTCCTGTGATCCTCTGGGCTTTCAGGTGGGAAGAAAGGGTATCTCAGAAGTAAGACGTACCCTGGGGCAACAGCCATCTGAGAGGGCAGCCCCTGGCATGACTGGGCATGGCTCACCCACAGCCACGGCAGTGCAGTGGAGTGCAGCATTCACACAGTGTGGCTCACTGGTCTAAGCTGCACATCTGGAGGCACACTTGCATTCCTGTCCAGCTCTGCTTGCCATTGTCAGCTTCAGGGCATGTTCCTTTTCTTGGTTCTTTGCCCTTTAGACAAGGCAAGATGATGGCAGATATAAAGAGGTAAGGATGACTCAGGTTAAGTAAAATTCCTTTTTCTTGCTACTAATGTCTGTAAGAGCACCTGGAGAAGCCAGCCTGGAAGGGCGAGCTGGCACGGGAAGAGGCTGGCAAAGCTCCTGCCTTTCCCAGCACCAAGGAGGTAGCTGAGGAAATGCTAAGGATGGGAAGACACAGGTGGGACATCAGGGGAAGAAGACTTGGGTCACTTCCCATCCTCTGCGAATACTTCCATGAGTTCTTCTCGTTAAGACCTTTCAGCAGAGAGAGGGCTCACCCTGTCTTTAATCCTTTTCCTCTTTTCCTATCTCCATGGCTGTTACCATCTCTTCCCTGCCCTGGAGCTGTGGTCCTTTCCTGTGCAGCAGCTCTCCTGCCTCCACTGTGTCTGGCAGAAGCGAGTACTTCACAGGGCTCAGAGTGATCTGCCAGCACTGAGAGCTGGGACCTTGCTCTGGCTCCACTGCAGGATGTGACGTGACCTGTAGGCATTCCCCTGCCCAGTACTGCACATGGGCCTTTGCCCTTCTGTGTCTCCTTAAGTGCTCCCAGCTCACTTAAGCTGGTGCTGATTAGAGGGCAGCAGAGGCCCAAAGGGAATAGCCAGAGAATAGGAATGGGACAGAGCAAAGCCCTCCTCTAGCACACGAATGGGTTGGATCAGTGTTGTAGGGCGAGCCCCACACAGTGCCCACGTGTCAACTAACCTTCATGGAGCTGCTGGTGCACCAGCCTTCTCTTCCCTTAAAAAATCATGCGCAGATGCCAGTAGTTGCCAGAGTGGGGTCAGAGCCTTCCCTGCTGTTGTCTGACCTTTAAAGAAAGGTGGTTGAGAGGTGGAGGGAGGGCGTGTCCCTTGAAAGATTATTTGTTTCTCATGAACTATATTTAGGCACCATCAGCAAAACCCCAAACTGCTGAGTCCTGTTAAATAAATACTGGAGTTCTGTGTTTTTTTCCCTAGATGAGAACAGGGTTAGTAAGTGAATGGTAAATAATATTTTTGTTTAACATACCTGAGGGTTTCCATTCCAAGTTTCTGTCTTGAGCTCTCAGTGCCATGATGACAGCTGTAAGGAGGCACTACCCCAGCTTGTGAAAATCAAATTTTTCAAAAAAGAAGGAGGTGCTCTGATTACCCACCATCTGCACTGCTTTGTTTGTTTGTATTTTAAAACTTTGCATTCTTTAGTATTTTCATAAATATTTGTGTATTAGGATGTCTTTTACCAGGTGTGTGGCATGCTGCTGGTAGCAATGTCCTGCTGGGGTGCACTGCATGCTCTCAGGACCTGTAGCTGCTTGCACACACCAGTATTTGCCTGGGGCTTTAATTCTCCATTTTGGATACTCTGTGCCTGAACTTTGTCCCTGGGCCATCCCACTTGGGTCAGGTTGGGACATCCCTGAGGAGTGTCTTTGAGTGGGTATGGCACTGCCAGCGGGTGTTGGCAGGCGATCGATTTTTGCTGATCACTCATGAGTGTAAGTATCAGATGTCTGGTCAGTCTCTGCCAGGCTCAATGAGGACCAGAGTGACTGGTGATAAGGAAACAATTGTTTGGGCATGAAGTCCAAAAGTCTGCAGGCAGTGAGGCAGCAAGGCAAGAAGGGTTCTGTTTTCAGTTGAATTGGAGCTGGAAATCCTCTGTCCAAAAGTGTACAAAACTCAGTGTCCACCTGGCTTGGCCAGGACATCAGTGTCAGTTCTGGCCTTGTCGGGTGCTGGAGTAATCCAGTTCCTTATTGCAGCAGCTCATCCGCAGCAGCTCAGCTCTAAGCACACTGAAATGAAGAATTGTGTGGTTATCAACTATGTGCTAAGGCTGGATGGAGATAGCAATGGAAATTGTTGAATGACCACGGTGCCCAGGTAAACAGATAAGAGACATGGCTGAAGAACTTCTCCCTGGAACAAATCTCTGCATAGGTTGGAAATGATGGTCTGAGCACACTCCACACAGAGAGGAGAAGATGAGGGAAGTACTGAAGGAAGATCTGGATGGGAGGGGAGGACATGCGTACCAGGTGGTTGGTTGAGAGCAAGAGAAGACACAACATTGGGTAGGAACTGTCAGGAAGAAGAAGGACAGTGACCTGAACGTGGGCTGACTTGGGTCATGGAAAGAAAAGAAGCAGTGTAGTACTGCGTTCCCCAGTGGCAATGAGCTCTGTTCAGTAACAGAGCATTGGGAAGGGGATGAGATCTCAGGGATGTGCACATATTCAGCTGCAGATTGCTTTTGTCTCATCTGCCTCAGTCTGAACTTTGCTGAAGGGACTGAAGCCAGCCCAGCCCAAAAGCACTGGTGGAAGCACCAAAACTCTTCCCAGGCCACCCCTGCCCCATGACAGTGTCTGTGGTAGCTGGGTGCTGGCCCTGGCTGCTCAGCATGGCTGCGCAGCTGGGAGAAAGGCTTCTGCCACAGGGGTGTTACAGTCTGCAGCAAGTATGAGGAGGACTCAATGATCTTAAGGGCCTTTTCCCATCTAACTGATTCTATAATTTTGTGACTTTCTGGCATGTGCACACAGGGCTGCCAAGAGGCCACCCACGCTTACAGGTAGCAGGGGAGGTTTTGGGGGCTCTGTGGGTTCAGTGCATTCAGCTGTCACTGGGCACCTGCCTTGGTTTGGCCGAATGGGCACTTTGGCCAACTAGGAAGTAGTAGGAAGTTAAAAGCATCTCCAGCCCAGCACAGTGTCTTGGCTATCCTCAGCTCTGTGAGGAGCTGGGTGCGAGGACAGGGCTGCTGCAGTCACTGGAAGATGAAGGAGAGGCACAAGAGTGGGGGAAGGCAGGGATGCCTGGAAGAGCCTGAAACTCTACCTGGGGAGCACGCTGCTCTGCACAGTGTGAAAGGCAAGAAAGCATAGGGATACAGACAAGGGGATGAAAGGATGGAAGGGCAGGAAGAGCATGTTCCCACTGTCCCATGCTATGCTGGGGTGCTCCCGGCAGGGTGAGACCTGGTGTCGTCTCCCCCTTTCCTGGCCCCGCCACAGGGCTCTGCCCAGCCCACGTCCTGCCTGGCTCTAAGCTGCCCCATGGTTCTCGTCTTCTCCTCTGAGCTGTATTTATTTATTTATATGGAGATGTAATAAAACTCCAGCAGGAAACGGAGGCGATTCCCTGCCATTCCCCGCAAGCAGGCCCTGGGACAGGGCGAACAAGGAGGCACATTGTGCAGTGCAGGCCCGCCTGCCAGCACTGGGCTGTGTGCGGGGCTGAGGGGCCTGGACCGGGTGAAGAAAGAGCCGAGTGTGTGCCTGCACTGGGGCCGCTGCTGACACTGGCATGCTGGGAGCACAGCCCAGTGGCACCACAGGGCTGTGGGATACGGCGTCCTGGGGAAGAGCTCCTTTTTGGCAAAGCAAGCGGGTGCAAGAGGCAGGCAGCAGAGCTGTGGATGAAAGGGCTTCTGTGCTAGCCTGGGAAGTCATCTGAGAGCACAACAGAGCCAGCTTCAAACACCATGCTTCTCCTCTGCCTGTTCTTGGTCTGCCAGGACACTGGGGAACACTGAAGGTCAGCTGTGGGGCAGACAGTCACCCCATGGCATGGTCTGGTGGCTGTATGACCCATTGTTCCCAGAGCTCAGTCTGCTGGCAGCGAGCTTCAGTCCTCCACCAGCCTCTGTGAGGCAGCTGCTGTGAACTGCTGATGTTGCCATCAGTAGGGTTCAGAGTGAATGCCTGATGCTGAGGCCTACCTGTGTCCTGTCCTCCCTGTGGTAGGGTCTGCTGGGGTGAGCAAGAAGGCTGGGGCAGGACATGGCTCAGCCCAGCTTTCTGAGGAGGATGCTGGGGCAGGCTGGGGTCTCCAGGCCAGGCTTGTGCGTCCCAGCCCTCAAAGGAGGCTGGAAGCAGCTGGTTGTGCCACCAGCTGCATTATCAGCCACACTCACCAGCTAAAAATAGTGTCTGCAGGAAAAGCAGCCAAGGGAGATGGTGGGGGACAGCCTTATTTTCTCACCTGTCCCTGTGCTAGCCACCTCCCCATTGGGGCTCCCCCAGGGGCACCCCACTGCCATCCTGCTCTGACCCCTGAGCATGGAGGCTGGGGAGCCACCAGTCCCATGCTGCACATGGTCCCCATCCACGTGCTGGTCCCTCAGGCTCCCAGGGCTCTCAGGGGGCCAGGGCCTTGCCCTGTGCTGCCTGCCCCCAGCTGCTCTAGGGTAGGGATGGCTGCCAGCAGCAGGGCGTTTCTTCCGAGCTGTCCCATTGTGCTCTGGAGAGAGGCTGCTGTTGCCCTAACGAGGCCTGATGCAGCTGGGATGCCATCCCCCTGCCCACATCCCCTCTACTGGTAAGGATAAATCCTGTTCTTCTGCCACCCCTGGGAGCAGTGAGGGGAAGCTCAGAGCTAGCAGTGGGCACTGAGCATCCCCAACACCCTGCTGACAGAGATGAAAGAAGAGAGCACAAGGCAGGAGCAGCCTCGAGCCAGAGTCTCCATGCAGGGCTCTTAGCCTGTTCTCTCTGCCCTCATACCATGCACCCTGATCCCTGGTGTGTGTCTCAGCACCCAGTACCCTGCTTTGTCTTTTTTTACAACATTCCAGTAGCACCTCTTACTGTCCAGGGCTGCACAATCTCCCTTTTAGGTGGGGAATGCAAACAAAGGACCACATCCACAGCTCCCAGCTGGGCAAGATGTGTGGCTGGCATTGGTGGAGACATGGACATACACAGAGACATGTCCTCAGCACCTTCACCTCCTCCAGCCCCAGCCAATGCATTTGCTCCCTCCAGGCTTGCATCTGGTGCAGACATGCCTGGCCTTGCCTATGGCTCCCACTGACCTTCTTGAACATGGCTCTTGCAACTACTGAAGTTACCAAAACCACACACCAAGGGGAAAGGGAAAAAAAATCCCAAATCCTCCAGGAAATGTTTGGAAACCTTCTCTGCAGTGTGGCAGAGGCGCTGGCTCTGCTGGCTGTGAGCATGCAGTTTATGTCCCACACAGGGACAGCAGCATGGCAGGGACATCCCCTGTCCCCCCTTGCCAGGGGCCAAAGGCCATGGGGGCATTTGCAAAGAGGTTTTCTTCCCCACAATGCAGTGTTGGGTCAGGCCCTGGCTTGGCTCAAAGCTGGAAGGGCATGGATGGGGCTCTTACAGGCCCTTGGAGACCCTACAGAGCCTTTGGCATCGCTTGCCTACCCCACACCAGCCTGGCACCAGGACTGGGAGAACGTGACATCCCCTGCCATTACAGCCTGGAGAGTGAGTGTGCAGATGGAAGGTGAGTGAGACAAGGAGGGGACAAGCCCTGTCCTTTAAGGGTACACATGCAAGGGCCCAGGTGTCTCAACATGCAGCCTTGCAGGGCTGTCAGGTAGTGTCTGGGGGACAGCAGGAGCCCCCAGGACGCGAGGCCATGCCCACTGCTCACTGGCTTGCCCTATGCCATGTTCTGGTGCTGCCATGCCCACAGTGTCCTTCCTAGACAGGGCTGCCTGCCCAGTGACACACGCTGTAGAGTCCCGTGAAGCCATAAAAATAGCTGCAACTTGGGAGCAGGATGAGGGGGGTTGTTAATCCGTCCCCTCCCCCCCTCCTCCCCCCGGGGCTCTCGTTGCATTGCTATAATTAATGCCTGAGTCAGGGAAGAAATGGCTTTTCCCTTCCATTGGTGCTGGCTGGGGCTGGGGCAGGGACAGTGCCACGAAACTCCAGCTGCTTCACCCACCTCCTCCTGCTGGTGCCACGTTCCTGCCCCCATTTCTTTGGTGTCTGTCCCCAGAAATCCCCAGCTTCCAGCTCCACTGCCACATGCCTACAGTGGGGAGTCTGGTGCTGAGTGGGGGGCTGCTCATGGAGGCCACAGGGTGCAGAGCATCCCATGGCCTGTTCCAGCCTGGCGGGCACATTGCAGCACACACATATACGCATTTGCCTGGCACGGGAACAGAAGGGTCCAGTCTTGGGGATCGCTTGTGGCCACCAACACCACTGGTGCAGGGAGACCCAACCATCCACACAGGTGCCCAGGTGGGTGCCAGCCTGGGGCCCCATGAAGTACCTGATGTGGGGCACAGCCTGGTGGGGGCTCTCCCAGGATAGCCCCCTTCAGCTGCTCCCCAGCCTATCCATGCCTGGTGCTGGCATCCCTTTGAAATTGAACCAGTTGGCCTTTCACACCAGCTATTCCTGTGAAATTCTTCAGGAAGGGAAAATTGACTGGATCCCCACACGGCTGTACCCTCGTCCTCCCTCCAGCTGGTACCAAGAGCACAGGGTCCTTTGGTGCTGAGGCTTGCTCCTGGGCACAGCTGCTGGCCTGTCCTTGCTTTTTGGGCTCTAATTCCCTGCCACAGCCCCTGCCTGCGAACCTGGCACTGCAAAGAGCTGAGACCATGTGGGCAGACCTGAACCAGCTGGCAAGAGTTGGGGCAGAGGTAGCACAGAGGGCATGGGGCCCCCATGTTCCTGTGCACATGCTGCCTGACCCTGCCAGGGCTTGATGGTGCAGCACCCCAGGCCCCTTCCCAACTCCATCCCCCTCTCCCCCTCCATCATCCCTTCCTGTGCTCCATCACAGCCTCACCTTCTCCATCATCCCCCCTCCCCTGCTCCATCACTCCCATTGAGACTGTCCCTATCACTGGTGCCAAGGGATCCCACCAGACCCCGTGCCCATCCATGTGGATGCTGGGGGAGGGGGGAGCATCTTGCAGCCTTTCTTTGCAGCCAGGCAGCAACATGGGATTATTCTCAACCCGTGGCCTTCCTGCCCTCCTTCTCCCTCCCCTGGCTGAGGATCTTGCACAGGTCTGCAAGCCCTGTTGACGGGAAGAAAGGAAATGGGGCAAAGCTGCTGCCAGGAACCACAGGCTCCCGGGCTCCTGTGATATGGCCTCACTCCACCAGCCTGGATGCTTCCTGGGCAGGATTTCTGTGCAGTCTCTGTGATTTCTTTATTCAAGCTATTGATATTGGATTCTCAGCCCAGGGACACTTCCAAAGCCATAAATCTGCTGTGTTGCTCTAACTGGTGCTCTTGTTTTCACTGCAAGGCTTCCAGACCTGCTGGAGACCTCGGCTTCTGTGCATGGCCATGCTGCTCGCTCTCCCAGCCATGGGCATGGTGCTTTCAGCGTGTCTAGCCCCCCCCCCTCCTCCCCCAGCAGCCCCAGTTCTCCCCACCCCTCTCAGCTGTGCCACGGGGGCTGTGCTGGCAGGTACTGGGGGGCCAGCACTGCCATCCACAGCTGGGCAGGTTGCTTACCAGTGGGCGGGCATAGTCACCACTGACTGCCTCATTAACTGTCAGTGCACCAAAAGGTCAAGATTTGGCCAAGTTTGGGCGGGGGGCAGTGGCACAGTTGTCCCCCCCTCCTGCCCCCACAGCTGGGACTGAGCCTCCATGCAGCGGGTGTGTGAGGTGCTGGGGAGGCTTCATGGATCCTCTGCTCTCCACATGGGGCCCTTGGGCCCCCTGGGCATCCCGTGGGGCACCTGAACAGGGTGGGGGGCTTCCCAGGGTGTCACCCTGGAGTGCAGGGCGGAGTTGAGCAGTGGCCACTGCTCCGCATTGAAGGGAGCCCCCTGACTCTGAAAATCCACGTGTTGCTCTTGGCTGGGCTGCAGCACCCCCTGCCAAGAGCAACAGTTTTACATATTAAAGCAAAATTAAATTAAAAGACATTTATTTGTGAGTTCGCCCCCCCCCCCCCCTCCCCCCCGTTAACCCTTCACAGTCCAGGCAGCAGCTCTGGGAGCTGCAGGGGCAGCAAGAAGTGTCCAGATAGATTTTTTTTTTTTCCTTTTGCACAACCCCACTGGATGAACGTGCAGGAGGACCCAGTGTCAGCAAAATGGGAGGCGGCTCAGGCAAGACGGCGCTGCAAAGGCTCAGGCACCCTAAGGCCCTGCCAGCTGCCTCCTGTGGGCACTGCTGTGCCCGCTGCACACCCAGCCCCCTGCTGGGCACTCAGAGCTGTTTTCTGACTCGTGGTTCTTGCCATGTCATGTTTCCAAGTTTTTCTTAGCAAATGGGTCTATAAAGGGATGCTGGGTTTGCCTCAGCTGCAAGAAGCCGGGAGCTGGGCTTTGGGGTGTAGGGTGCCCTGAAGTGGTGGCAGTGCCACCCTTGGGTCCCTCACCCTACGTGGGACACACAGCCCAGACATGGGGCCACATCTTGGAGTGGCCGAAAGGGAGGAGGAGACAAGAAAAAGACAAGGGACCCCAGGGACATGTCCTAGTACCCGTTATGCTGGTGCCACCCTAACTCAGCCACAGCATCATTCCTGGGGACATGGTTGTTCCTGCCAAGTGGACCATGGGTGTGGATTTGCCCCCAAATCTGCCCTGCAGCAGGGAAGAGGAAAAAAAAAAAAAAGGCCAACGACACATGCCCATTTCTTGGAGCACACAAGAAGAAGTGTGGCATACCTTACCCAAGGCACGGATGGCCTGAACCTGGGTGCTGTTGAGTGCCAGCTGGGTGTGCGAGCCAGTGCTTCCTGAGAGTAACCCCAAGCCGATGGGACACGGCTCCAGTGAGCACCCTGCTATCGCTTTTCCCTGATTGTCATCTCCCAGTGGCACCAGAGCTGGGCGAGCAGTTGCCCTGTGATAGAAGGAAATTCCAGCACTCTGCTTATCTCCCACACTGTTATAGTAACTGATAAGCGGCTCCCATGGAATTTCCTTATATCACAGAATTGGGTATGTTTAAATAATACACTGCTGGAGTGTCAGCGTGTGGATGGCGATTAGGAGCAGCGCTGACAGCCTGTTATTTCGTTACTAAATAAACAGCGGGGCTCAGCGCTGTCTGCAGGAATGCCTGGGAACAGCGCTGCGCCCCGGCGCCAGCCCGCACCCCGTGCGCCGCGGGCACCCCCGGTTGCTGGCCCCGCTCCCGGCGGGCGTCCGGTACTGCCCCGCTGCGCCCGCGGGGCTGCTCTCCCGGCAGCCCGTCCCGAGCGATGAGACCGGGCCACCGGCCGGCCCCCCCCGGCGCCCTTGCCCGGGCGGCACCGGAGCCCCTCCCGGGGACGCCGGGGCGGCCGCGGCACCGGCCGCGGGGCTGGCTCCCCCCCGCCGCCTCGGGCGCGGCTCCCGCGTCCCCCGCGCCCCCAGGCGCGCGCGGGCCGCCCTCGCCCCCCACGCGCCGGCGGAGGCGCGGCCCCGTCCCCGTGCCCGCCCCGGGGGCGTGGCGGCGGCGCGGGGCGGGCGGTGCTGTCCCGGGCCGCCGCCTTGCGCGGGGCTCGGCGGGGCTCGGCGCGGCGCGGGGCGGCCGCCGCATGGGGCGCGGGGCGGCGGCGGCGGGCGGGGGGCGCTGCCCCGGGGCGGCGCCGCCGCGGCAGCGAGCGGCCGGGCCGGGGGCCCGGGGGCGGCGGAGGGCGCGGGCGGGCCGGGCCATGGCGGCGCTGTAGCCGCGGGGCCGGGGCCGGGGCCGGGGCCATGGCGGCGCTGCGGCTGCGGCTGGCCCTGTCGGTGCTGTGGCAGCTGGCGGCCGCCGGCCGCGGGCTGGAGCTGGGCGCGCTGGAGGCGGCGCGGGGCCGGGCGGCGCGGTGCCAGCCCGTGGACATCCCCATGTGCCGCGGCATCGGGTACAACCTGACCCGCATGCCCAACCTGCTGGGACACGAGAGCCAGCGCGAGGCTGCGCTGAAGCTGCACGAGTTCGCGCCGCTGGTGGAGTACGGCTGCCACGTCCACCTGCGCTTCTTCCTCTGCTCCCTTTATGCGCCCATGTGCACCGACCAGGTGAGCGCCAGCATCCCCGCCTGCCGCCCCATGTGCGAGCAGGCCCGCCATAAGTGCGTCCCCATCATGGAGCAGTTCAACTTCGGCTGGCCTGAGTCTCTAGACTGCGGCAAGCTGCCCACCAAGAATGACCCCAACGCCCTCTGCATGGAGGCCCCTGAGAACGCCTCGGCTGCTGAGCCCCACAAGGGCCAGGGCATGCTGCCTGTGGCACCCCGGCCCTGGCCACCGGGCACTGCTGAGGGCCGGGGGCCCGATGGGCTGGGGGCCTGCGACAACCCCGAGAAGTTCCAGTATGTGGAGAAGAGCCTCTCCTGTGCACCCAGGTGCTCCCCTGGGGTGGATGTCTACTGGTCCCGGGAGGACAAAGACTTTGCCTTCATCTGGATGGCTGTCTGGTCTACCCTCTGCTTTGTCTCCACTGCTTTCACCGTGCTCACCTTCCTGCTTGACCCGCACCGCTTCCAGTACCCTGAGAGACCCATCATCTTCCTCTCCATGTGCTACAACGTCTACTCAGTGGCCTTTATCATCCGCTCGGTGGCAGGGGCTGAGAACATCGCCTGCGACCGGGAGAATGGGGAGCTCTACATCATCCAGGAGGGACTGGAAAGCACGGGCTGCACCATCGTCTTCCTCATCCTCTACTACTTCGGCATGGCCAGCTCGCTCTGGTGGGTCATCCTCACACTCACCTGGTTCCTGGCTGCTGGGAAGAAGTGGGGACACGAGGCCATCGAAGCCCACAGCAGCTACTTCCATATGGCTGCCTGGGGCATCCCAGCTATGAAAACCATCATCATCCTCACCATGCGGAAGGTGGCAGGGGATGAGCTGACAGGGCTGTGCTATGTGGGGAGCATGGATGTCAGCGCCCTGACTGGTTTTGTCCTCATCCCACTCTCCTGCTACCTGGTCATCGGCACCTCCTTCATTCTTACAGGCTTTGTTGCCCTCTTCCATATCCGGAAGATCATGAAGACAGGCGGTACCAACACAGAGAAGCTGGAGAAGCTGATGGTGAAGATCGGTGTCTTCTCTATCCTCTACACTGTCCCGGCCACCTGCGTCATTGTCTGCTACTTCTATGAGCGGCTGAACATGGATTACTGGAACCTCAGGGCCCTGGAGCGTGGTTGCGTGCCCCTTCCTGGCCGGCGTGCAGCCAACTGTTCCTTGGAGACCTCGGTGCCCACCGTGGCTGTCTTTATGCTAAAGATTTTCATGTCACTGGTGGTGGGCATCACCAGTGGGGTGTGGGTATGGAGCTCCAAGACGCTGCAGACCTGGCAGAGCCTGTGCAACAGGAAGCTGGGCATGAGGACTAGGGGCAAGCCCTGCAGTGGGGTCAGCTGCAGCGGGGTGCACTGCCACTACAAAGCCCCGACGGTCATGCTGCATATGACCAAAACAGACCCGTATCTGGACAACCCAACGCACGTCTAGAGCAGGGTCTGCTTCTCCCTGGGGACGGCATGCTGGGAGAGCGAGTGTCACGGGTAAGGGACGGGGGAGTGCAGTGGAGCCTCCTGGGAGTCCACGCTGGAGCGGGAGCTGCTGGGTGCAGGGAAGGGGCGAGGGCAAAGGCAGAGTGGCAGGAGAGTGAATACACACTGGTTTGGGGGTGATGAGGTCTGCGGGACCCGAAGGGAGCTCCCTGGGCACCACTCGACCCTGACAAGTAGCTGCTTTTTCCTAGAGATTGTTTTGTTTTTGTTGCTGTTGCCAAATCCAGTGACTGTTCTAACGCTTTCTTTGGGGGGGTAGAGGGGAGGGCAGCAGGGGCTGGGGCAGGAAGGGGAATAATCCAGTTTGTGTTTATTTAATTCTGTAATTTATTTTAGATTTTTTTTTTAATCATTAGCTGCAAGGAATGGAAAAAACAATAAACCCTGGATGTGTTATTTCAAATTGAGCCTCATGCTGTTTGGAGGAATTTGAGGGGGTTGAGAACAACCACATGGGAGCCCCCAGGCTTGGAAGGAGCTGAGGTGGCAGACCAGGGACCATGGTCCCCGGGGACGGGCAGTATGATGGGTGCATGACTGGCAGCCTCTTCCCAGGCTGCAGGGGAGCGTCCCCTCTGCCGTGGTTGGGACCGGTCACCCCATGCCCTTCTTCAGCATCCCAGGTGCTGGGCTGGGGTGGGCACCTGGGGGCTCCCTGCACCCCACACCTGGCATGGTGACCCTCAGCATGGGGAGCATACTGCTCCCTCTGTCTGGCTTAGCCCCACTCAGCACTGTGGCTTCTCCATGTCTGGGCTTGGCGCCTGCTGCCTCCTACTGCAGGTTTCTTGTGTTGCCCTGATGAATAATCTTTTCCATTCTGTTGCTCGGTAGGTGATTCGTGTTGGTACCATGAGATGCTGGGGTGTCTGTGCCAGGTGGGGGGGCTCGGGGCACAAGCAGGACCTGTGGGGCAGTGCAGTGTCCAGGCAGTGTGGCTGGTTGGGAGCTAGGGTGCTGGGCTTGGGGTGGGGGTGGGAAAGGGCTTGGCTTTGATGTGCCAAACAGAAGCCTGAGGTGTGGGTAATGGAAACTTCTGGGCAGCTTTATTTATCCCATGCTCCAGTTACAATCCCATCTCGCCTTCCCCATTGTCAGGAGGGAAACTCAAGCCTCAGCTGGTGCTCGTCATGGCTTCTTGTGGGGCGGAGCTGGGGGCTGTCTGCACCACACTGTGGGCAGGGTGGAGTGGCTGGGGCACTGGGTGCACTGCCAAGCCTGGCTCGGGGTAGCTCTGCTGGGACTCGGGCGCAGGGGCTGCTGCCCCACGGAGGGAACCAGGGCACGGCTCATTGCAGCGGAGGGCAGCACTGCTCTGGGCCTGCTGGGCTGGGCTGTGTCTGGTCTGTGCCTGGCACCAGTGGGGAGCTGGGCTCAGACCTCTTCGTCTTAATTAATTAGCCAGCACTGGGGCCTTCCCGTCCCTCTTTCAAGAGCAACAAGTCTGTGAGTGAGCCTCCTTAGCACACCCAGGTTAGCACCAGCTCCGACAAAGGCCTTGAGATCAGAGCCCTGACAAGAGCTGCGAGCTCAGGAAGCTGCTTGTGGGGGCAGCCCTTTCCCCTCCCCACATCCCCTCTGTATAGGTCTCCCCACTGCCAGCCCCAGCAGGGCCAGGCTAACAACTTGTGCTTAGCATGAGAGCAGCCCTTGTACCCTAACCCAGTCACTGGGAGGCTCCCTCATCCCTGCCAAGCACCCTTGGGCAGAGGCAGGGGCTAGTGCTGACCCCAGCCTGTCCTGGTCCACCTGTCTTACTGCCACCCTGCAGAAGGCTGCTGCAGGATTGAAAGAGACAGGCAGAGCTTGGCCGAGGGAGCTGCACCCTTTGCCCAGCTGTAGTTGGAGGAGCAGTGGCAGGGGCCCATGGCCAAGGGCCAGCTGTGAGCAGCCAGCCCTAAGGCTGCAGCACGGATGGGTTACGCAGCCCCAGCCCCTTGCCTGCTGCAGCCGCTGAGCTCAGCAGGGCGTTGTGCGCCAGGGTCGTTGGTGTGACTGATGAAACAAAGTGCCTTTAATCTATCCCCCCACCAGTGCTGGGGGGACTGGGACACTGGGAGAAGGTGAGTGATACTGTCCGCCACCCCCAGGAGTTGGTGCTGCTGTCAGCCACACCTGAGCAGAGCTGGAGACAGCACTGACATACAGTTGCTGGCATGCAGCTCCTGTGCAGGGGCCCTGTGGTGCTAGGGCATCTCTTGGCACCCAGTGGTGGGTGCCCTGAAGCTGGGACCTCTTCTTGTGACGCTGGAGCCCAGCAGGTGCTGAGCAGGCAGGTCCCATTCCCATTCCCAGGCTGGTCACAGTGGTCCCAGGCCAGGGACCCCCATGTTGTTACCCCTGCTGCAGGGCTTGGGTGGGTGGGGTTGTAGCCTCCTGGGATCTCTGGCCTGCCATGGAGGGTCTGTTTGGGCAGATAAAAGGGCCATGACCTGGGGCAGGAGAGTCAATATTGGCTCCAGGACAGGCTCCAAAGTCCAGCACAGGGAGCTGGGCAGTGGGCAATTCACCTGGGTGCCACATGCCTGCACCAGAGGTGCAACCCATGAACCAGCCGTGCTGCTACTAAGGGTCTTGCCAGACCTCTGGTGTGCAGGGAAGCATGTGGTGCCAAGGCCCAAGCTGGCTCAGCGCAGCAACAGCATGAACACAGACACACAGCACAGCAACAGCAGTAGTCCATGTTCCACCTCCTTGGGTGGCTTGTGGAGTCTGGTGGGGACACCCTGCCCTTGAGCACCCTGGTGCTTGCCAAATAGCTCACTGCCTCTCAAGCACTCACCCAGATAAGTGCATGCTGCTGGGCCCCAGCTATCACACAGTGGTGGAGCTGCCGGCGCCTGACTACTGCCTGCTATCAGGCCCAGCAGCCCAGCTGGCTCCACTGCAGGCCCCAGGAGCTCAGCAGGGCTGGCCCTGCTAGTGCCACAGAGCCAGACCAAGCTGGAGATGCCCCTCTGACCTGCCTTCTGCTGGGGACCCTGCCTTTGTCACAGCAGCTCTCAACATCGTGGCACAGACCACTTTGGTGTCACTGCTTTTCTGCAGCAACTCAAGCCCAGGGTGTGCTGGGGAGAATCAGCTGCCCATGCCCCCACACCCCCAACTCACCCCAGACCCTGCAGGCCATCTCCCCTCCCTACTTGGAGCAGCCACAAACACAACCAAACCATAGCAACCCCCCCAAAACACTTGCCAACACTTGTGCACTCAGCCCTCACAGGATGCGAGCTGAAGCTGGTCTGGTTTTAAAGACCAGGCCGAGCTCGGCCCTGTCCCATCCCCACAGGGAGCCCTTCTGCTTGCCTGTCACAACTGCCTGAGGCACAGGAGGCAAGGCTTCAGAGGCTGAGGCCACCCCAAAGTCCTGGCCCAGGCTCCTGCTCCCCAGCACTCCTGGAGCTGCAGACATTATCGCCCCTGCCCCACAAAACAGGAAGGTCCCGGGTCCCTTCAGCAACAGAAATAAATTCTCTGTGCTCTGAAAAGGTGCTAAAAAAATTCCAAGTCACATGGACCATTAGTTGCTTAATATTAATCATTAAGCTTCAAGGAAGCTGAGATGGGACCCAGGCAGAGGGTCCTTGTAAGCCACTCTCTGAGGCCACGCTGCAGTTCCAGAAGACGCAGGCATCCCCAGCCCTGGTTTGTCACCCAGAGCAACAGTGGGTGCAGCTGGGACTGCCATCACCCACCAGCCTGCAGCACCAGGGGTGCCACAGCTGCCTGCCAGCACAGAGCAGGGACAGCTATTTATAGGACACTAATGCCATGCAGGAGCTGCTATAAAAAGCAAATCTCAGAAAAGGTCTTATAGCAGATGCTGGTGTGAGATCTCCACACTGAGGCCTGGACCCATCCCAGCTTGAGTCATGCTCTGGTTCACCCAGGTCCTGTTGCACATCCAACAGGCAGAACCTTCGCTTGTGGTGTGGGGATGAGGCTTCTCTGAGGAAAGCATTATTTATCTCTTGCCAGTAATCTGAAAGCCCACAAAGCCCTGGAAGGAGGAAGGGGTCTAAAGCCCGCTCAGCCCAGCAGATCTGGACCCCACTTGGCTCAGATCAGCTCCTGAGCACTCCCAGCTCTGCTCCTAAATATTCAGGACAATGGCAATGCCCAGGAAGGCATCACACCTCTGACCTTATGACACTGGTAGAAGTACAAACTTTGACCAACACCTTCATTGTATAGCTGACTGGTTGTACATTAGCAACAACTGGTTACTTGGCTTCATGCTGAAGCATGGCAGAGCAGCATCCCACTCACACTGGGAAAGAGCTGATGGCTCCCCTTGGGAGCCATGCTTTTCAGACACAGCAGGAACAGTCCTCACTGATCTCTGAACTGCAGCAAACAGGGCTGTGGTTACAAAATGCACATTAACAGACCTAGGGAGGAAGTTTTGATGGCAATCCAGCCACACAATGCTGAGGTGAAAGAGCAGTTATTTAGCTCCCCTCATCACTCCCTTTTAGTCCCTTCAGAACAACCCACAGTGCCATGATGCAGTAAAGAGCCCCGCATCTTGCTGCAGGAGCAATATCTGCAGTCCAAAGGAAGAAAACGGAGTGAAAGGGGCAGCCAGCTCAAGGACTGCTCCCTCCTGACCCTTTCAATGTCCAGGAGGAAAAAGAACATATCCCCTTGTCTTTGGGGAGGACAATCAATAGGGCCAGCTCAAAGCACACACCTCCATGCCAGCAAATAACCTTCTGCCCAGCAAAGCTTAGGAAAATGCATCGTGCAAAGACAGCCCCATCACAGAAATGGTAACAGCAGCACAACCCACCTGTCTGAGCAGGTACACCACCTGGACCAGAGGCACAGACCAAGAGCTGGTATAACCAAATGTGAGCAGAGCTCAGCCTAGAAGATGGTTCTACAGAGTTGTAAGCTGACCTAACCCAGACTCAGTGCTCCTTTGATCCTTTTCTCTGTGCCTCCTTTTTCCCTCCAGAATTAAGACAGCTGTATCACTTCTGATGCAGGCTCTGAGGAAAGCAGAGCTCTGTGGAACATGAGATGTCTCAGTCTTGCACAAAGGGCACCTACAAAGGACTTGATGCAAGCCAGTTTTACAAACACAAGTACATAATGTTTATTTTTTAACTTTCCAATTTATTACAAGTACAGCCCTTAGCAGACCACCCCTCCCGCCACAAATGACATTTATTTTTAAAAAACATACAGTTCCAAAGGTTTCACTGTGTAGGACCTGCAGAAAATGTTCTCTATTAATAGGACAAAACATAGCCTCTGAAGGGGACGTGCGAAATACAAACGTCAGTGCTATTCTGTGGGGCATGGAGCTGAGGCTGGGGAGAGGGGAAGAGGGAAGTGGCTGGAAACCTGTCTAGTCTCAACAGCCATCAGTCCAGAACTGAAACAAATACCTGTTAATAAAAAAGTTCACAAAACTAGGCTGCAATTTTTTAATCGAGGATCTCAATTTTATTCTCAAATCACAGGAGCCATAACAGCTGCTTTTGTTTTTCTGTGTTACAAAACCAGTATAGAACAGCACTGTGACTAGTTCGTTCTAAACTGAAGAATTCTATAATAAAAAGTTCAAGCCTTAATTGTATGATCAAAACCTGTAATGATGGAGAGGGAGAGGTGATTAAAGAACATTATTTTCTTAGAGAAAAGTCAGTATCCCAAGTAGCAGAACCCACTGCTGGGGCCATGGCAGAGCAGCCTCCCAACAGGATAGAGCTTCCCCACTGGTCAGCCTGTGTGGGACGGTCCTCATGGTGCTGGGGGGGTGCAAGAGAGGTGAGCTAGGGAAGGTGTTACTACAAAAGGAGATGAGAGCATGGCTAGAGAGGGACTGGGAAACCCCCACCAACAAGTCCCCCAGTGTAACTCCAGCTACTGATAGGAAAATGAGTTTTCAGAGGAGGGAAAATATACAGCAAACACAATTTGATATAAACTGTACATGTGCCAAAGCAAGACAACAGTATCTTACAGATGTTCTTTATACAAGATCACAGCTAGAAACAAGCCACTTTTAATAACTAGAAAATTATTTTAAAAAGTTACACAGAACATGTTTCTGCTGTTCCCCTTGCCCTGGAGTGCCCTACAGGGTGTGCAGAAAGACATGCTCTCTGGTATACTTCTGGCACTAGGTTCATCCAAAGGGCTACATGATTGTGTGCTGTTCAAGGTGAGCAGGGAAACCAACTGCCTATTCTCTGCAACTTATGTGTGGAGAGCTGATCTCAGAAGAACTCTTCAGAGCACAACCTCCAGAGATTGCTCCCCAAGGGTGGGGGGGAGTGTGGGGGGGGCGGGGAGCAAGAGCACCTTGAAGCCAATTGTATTAGGATGCTGGTGAAAGCTGTGTCTCTATAAATTTAAGTGCTTGCTCGCCCTACACAACCCTTCAGTGGGGGCTCAAAATTAATACCGTATAAATATATACATACAAGAACTAGCAGCCCATTGGCCTGATCACACCCAGTCTATCTGTGAAGCAGTAAGATCCCTCCCTACACTAGCTCAAGGCTGGTTTCACATCACAGGCAGCAGACAGCAGAGGTTCCACCATGCTCCATTGCTGGCTGCTTGCAGAGTGGAAGAAGTGGCTCGTTCCAAGAAAGCCAAGAGCGCCCAAGCTAGATCGGGCTTCACACACTTTGGCTAGGCCTTTCCCTTGCCCTCCCACCTTCCCCTCCTAGCAGGACAGACATGTATGAGCTTTGTGTATTTTGTAGGAAGCAGTTAAGTCATCTCTGCTCACTCAATGGATGACCAAATATTTGAGGAAATTGCAGAAAAAATAAAGCTAGGACAGGCCAAAGGAAAGGCTGTATTAATAGAGAAGTGCCTGCTGCTTCTTAACTCCCTTCAGACAACCCATCCTGCTGCCCAGCAGCACCAGAAGGCCTGCTCCAGCTCTGGCTCTCCCCCTAGTTCCCTCCCATCCCTCATTTCTTCCTTTTCCGCCCCCGGGAATGTTCAAGGGGCTCTGACTCACTGTCGCCTTCCTGCTCCTCCAGTCCCTGGCACCTGGCAGAGAGCTTCTTACGTTTCCTGCGTGCATACGTGTGGCCAGGAAGGTGCTTGTGCACCATGTCGATCAAACATTGTTCTGTCTTCTCCAGGCAGGACAGTACATGACTCCCATTCTGATTGTAGCACTCAGCATTGGAGAACACCTGTTTGATGTCAGAGAGGAACTCCTGCACCGAGCGGTAACTGCCACAAGAGCACTTGCTCTGCATAGTCTGGAAGTCCATAGGGTTGCTGATGACCTCAAAGTAATCTTCGGCTTCTTCTGTGGTCACTGGCTCCCTGACGAACGAAGAGCCACAAAGATAGGAGGAAAATGACGGGCCCTGGCACTGTGCAGTGCAGAGCTGTGGAGGTGTGAACCACCCCCACCCCCTTTGCTGAGCAGTAGCCCCAACCTGCACCCCCTGCAGTGCCATAGCAAACCCACAAACCTCAACAGCACTACAGTGTTAGCCCTGTGCTGGCTGCAGTGCTGAAGACAGGAATGACAGCAGCTCATCCTGCTGCCCAGAGTACTGGCCCAGGCATAGGGACTGGTACATGGCAGGTAAGGCTATTTTGTCTCAGTCAAGCCTCCTACAGAGCACCTGCAAATCCTGGGGGCTGCAGAAAGCACTGATCCCATCCTCCCCTCTCTGGCTCATAGCCTACCACCCTCTGTTATACCACCTCAGAAGGGCCCCAGGTCTTCAGTCCAGCAGAGGACTGAGAGTATGGTGATTTCTACTGGAGCAGATTCACTCCGATCTGTAACTTGCTTTTGAAACCCAGGTCTCACAACCAGCAAGTGGATCCAGCAGGACTGCATCATGGCTATCCCACACCTACACACAGCCCAGGTACAGTCCTGTGCACATGGAGGAGGAAGCCACCTGCCCTCACCTGAAGGGCCAGCTGAAGCGGTATTTGATCAACTTGCTGAGGATTTCCTCACACTTCTGCAGTTCAAGGCTTTGGCGACGTGTTGTCTTCTTTGTTTGAAGGACCTGCCCACACAAAGGAGGGATGCTGTTAAAAGGAGGGGAACCACCATGGGCTGTAGTATTCATTAAACAGTTTCAAGGCCAAAGTAGTTGGTTCTTAACAGACATTTTCTTTTCAATTGTCTTGCTTACAAGCCAGTGTCTTTTGGGGTGGAGGATACGTAATACTGCTGCACAGAAACAGCTCAGCTCTTTCAAATGCAGACATCTTCCACAATAATCAAGAGGCAAACGGCTCTGCTACAGGACCATGTTCATGGTAACAGCCAAGACACACGGTGGCAGCTTGAGTTACAGAATGGGAGCCCCATCCATAAGCTCTGATGGGAATAGCTCACAGGCTGCTTGTGTTTTCTCCTGGCACAGCAAGCTTTTTCAAGATAGGTTTAAAAACAACAGGGTCAAAGGAAGAAGCCAAATAATATGGACAGCAAATGGAGAGTGTAAATTCCCTCTCTGAGCCCCTGGTGGACAGCACGTGAGAAGAAGAAGGGGAAAGCACTTGTGCTACTGTACTGAGGGCCAATTCCAGAGCCTACTCTGCCATTTTAAATACCAAAGAGCAGCTGATGCCTCAAATGCTGCTGTCCGATACAGAGGCAGAACACAAGGTCAGCCATTTGCCCACAAATCTATAGGTCAGCCACCAGCACAGGGACATCTCAGCTCTGACCGTCCACAGCTCACGAGGCACTGATCTGCTTAGGGTAAATCAGAAGGCTCCACAACACAGGGAGCCATTCCTGAGAAAGCTTTGGTCTCTTTCCAGAACAAACAGTAAGTGAAAGAGCCCTAGTCAGAGTTCCTGACCCAGCTGTTCCAGTAAGATTTTTCCCACTTGAACATCTCTCTAAGCAGGCTGTGGCAGTCCATGCTGGGCTTGCTGGTTTGGTTGCCCTCCAATCTGCAACAAAAAACAGCTAAAAAGATGCTGCAGATCAGCACAACCAGCCCACCCACACCCAGCACAAGAAGCTGTGAGCCCAAAGACCCCAATCAAGACCACTCGAGAGGAGTGACAGGATACAGCCACAGCAGTGCTGCTCAGCAGACATATGGCAGAAGCTAGTGACGTGATCCACGGGGATAGAGTATCCTCACATATCCCCTGTGGTGCATCCCTCTTCAGGATAAACAGGACAGTATGCGGCAGCTCCACCCCAACTAGCACGCACGCACAAGATTGCTCAGGAGCAGAAGGTTTTATTCTTTAAATGTCAAGTGAAACCTAAGCCAGCCAAATTATATCCTGGAGGTTGGGGAGTGACCATACGGACAACAACTGCCAGAGAATGGCCAAGGCCAGGGAGTGAGGGTCCTACATTACTGGCATTCTCTGAACATGCAGGACCGCCTTCAGTCCCCCCATCTCTCTGTAGAGACATATGGATACTATTTAAAACCCTTTAACAAGCTGCAGGCTGCCTGCTAATCAAGGAGGGACAATGTGTGGAAGCGGCTGGGAAAGATGTCTGGCATATCTCTGCTCCGTTTGCACCGGGCCCTTAAGGATATGCCTCCTTTGTTAACCCGCCTCCAGCCCAGCATGGGTTACACAATACAATTCAGGGCATTTCTTTGGGAAGGGGAGGGGAGGAAGTGTGACACCTGTTTCGTTTATAACTCATGATGTGAGCAGCCCCCAGGGAGCAATTTGGCTCTTACCAGCTCATCAATGTCTGCGCTGTTGACAGGTGCAGCCCGCTGCTGGGGTCCCCTGGCAGGGTGCAGCAACTGCTTCTTCCTTTGGTGCCTTCCCTGCCTCGAGGAGTACATGGCTGTGCTCTGCTTGCCCCGGGCTGCCTTTCTGGGTCTCACTGAAACACATAAGCCATGGGCTTAGAGGCATGGGTTAACCTGGAATCAGAGATCACAAGCCTTTTCCCCAGACATACACACCAGGTAGTCTCACTCACAGCACAGAGAAACTACTGAACCCACGGATGAGGGGAATGACCCAGCTTCTCATCACCATCCTCACCCAGCACATGCCCATGTCAGCTGTGCTCAGTACCCCTCTTCAGATGAAGTACGCACTTCCCGTCCAGAGGCCAATGCTGTCTGGCAACAATCTTCTAACTAAGGGTGGTCACACAAACCAGCCCACAGTCCTCTACTTCTAAGGGACATCTGTGGGATTCCAGATACTCTGCCACAGGTACGGCTTTGCTTGCTTCCTACGTGTTGTAATAGAAAGACCCTCTGCCTGCAGAATTAAGTGCCGAATACCTGACACATCAAGACTTGAGGGAGGGTGGGAGAAGTAATGCAAGGATGGACAGTTGTTTTAAATAAAACTGCAACATCTTTTTTGAAAGCACTGGGTACAGAAACCTGCACAACTGCTCTGGTTTCCTGCTGCCCCCTTGCTCCTCAGCCATTTGTGGATGGGTTCTTTTCCAAACATTTATGAGCGGCCCACACAGTGGGATAAACCAGTTGCTAAGCCCCCCTGAAAAGTGAACTGTGTGCAGAGGGAGTGTCAAGTTACTGCAGCAGGGAGCTGCTCCACGTGCTGCAAGTGGGAAACAATGGGATTTTATCCCCCAAACCAGGGCTGCTGCATTACGTCCCACAGTAATGTTCCTGCTCGTTTGCTAAGTCTCTCTGTCAGAGCCTTACAATGATGGAAATGCAAGTGTGCTGTTCAACTCCCTTGTCTGAAGTTTCTCTCATGACCCCTGTGTATCAGGAGAATATGCTGGTTTTCGTCCCCAGACAAGCTCCTTCCACCTGGTCACAAGTGCTTCAGCAAGCTGCATGCAGCATGCTGTAGCACTTTATCTGCAGCCTCTAATCCAGCCCTGTCCAATAAATCATCTTGCCAGGCTCCCCCCGCAGGATAAGTGTGCGTCAGGGCAGTGGGACGTCTGTCTGCTGTCACTCCTGCTTGTGTGTCAAGCAGGAGGCACGTGCTAGATGTCTGACAATCCAACATTCTAAGTTATATCCCTCAGGATAAACGCCACATGGATTAATGGGACTTGTCTATTAAAACAAAAGTTTTCCACAGTGACCTTTCCATGTCAATGCTCTTTAAAACCAGGAGTTGCATTTAGTGCTTTATTTTTAGCGACTGTAACTCTTCCACTATTGTTTGGAAACCTTGGCTTTGCTCCTGACTTGGCCATGCAACATGGACTGAACATGCTCCAAGTGTGGACACAGATACACCACAGAACAACAAGCAGCATACATAGCTAGGGTATCAGTGAACATCCCTGAAACTATAATGAAGCAGGGGAATCAAGACTGATAGACACAGATGGAAACCCTTGAAAGAACATGGGATAAGCCTTTAGGTCCCAGTCTCTGAATTTCACCATCTGCCCTGGTTAAGACAGTCTGAAGCTAATTTTATGTTAGTCAAGGGCATTTTGACTGAAAGCAAATGCTGGGAGTATACCATTCCAACACTGAGCTTTTCAGTGTACTGAGTTGCCCAAAGGGGACAGAGTCAAACTCTCTTAAAAAACAAGTGGATACACTCACTAATAAGTGGTAAGTGATCACACTGTACACTAGAATAGAAAAGTAGTCACTGAAGAGTCTAGAAAATGCTATTTTATTCCATTCAGCTGACCAGGAACGAGCTAGCATGCATCCTGAGTGCATGTATGCATGCATTCTGTATGCAACTAACAGGTGCTGGCAGTTCAGGCCACACTACACCTTCAATACTGTGCCTTCCCAGTGGAATGGATAGATGAAGTACTGTTCTTACTACTTGATAATGGCACCTTGCCACTAGAAATCCTATATTTAAGAGGTTACAACCTGGTGGAAAAGGAAAAAGTAAGGAGAGAGAACTGTGATTAAAGCTTCAGGAGAATCTATTAACAGTGTTCAGTTTAGCAAAAAACTCTCTAGACACAGACTGTCAGTACCAGTAACAGATAATGCCATTTAACCCTTCCCTGATGCAGCCTCTGCTGACTGCCAGGCAGTGTATTATTAGCAGTGTACCCAGGGGAGCAACCAGCAGTGAGCAAGAGCTCACTACAGTTTCAATCTCTTTAAGTGCTGTCTTTGTACAAAGGGAAGAGAGCTACTTCCAGCTCCCCAGGCAACATACGACACAACCACAGCCTTCCTTGTGAAATCTCCCAATTTTCCAAGAACCTGTTCTGTATGAGGAGAAGTACAAATCTGAAATTGGATTAATTTTTTGGACATGGAAGGCAGAGTCTTAACATTTTCTGTTACTTCCCTGCATGGTCAAAGCCTTACGTTTCAGTCCAGCAACTTCATAATTTTCTTCCTCCTCTTCTTCCTCAGCATCTTGTTCATCAGAAGCTTCCTCGCCTTCTTCACCTTCATCTTCAGCAGAATCCTCTGTGTAGTTCCTAGAGCAAGGCAAGTAAAACGTATTTGTTGTACCAGAACCTGGTGTGAGAAGCCCTAGGCCTTCTGTACTGTTTGTTCACAGACTTGCTGACCAACTCAGTGTGTAAAATAAAAATCCAGACTCAAACTGAAGCAATCTACTTTATTTCCTAGAGTATCAAGCTGTGGCTACAGCTAGAAGAGCGCTTTCCAGACTACAATCTGAACGTCTGGGCTGACAATTCCCAACAGATGAATCTGTGCATTCCTTCCCCCATCCCCCATCCCAGGCACCTTGACCACTTTGATAAAATATTTTTTGATACTGACTGCTATGCACTTACTTCTCCCTGAGAGGAAGTGCTGCTGTTTTACACAGGTCTGCCTGCAGGCCTGGCCTAAGGAATTTCAGATTTTTTATTTTGTTCCTGCTGGAATATTTCCCCGTCATCACCTTCCATTGTCAGGCTACTTGCATGTGCACTATAGGAAACAGACCTTGATTAGTGCTATTCATAGCTAAGCTTATTACTGAGCAGATCATCAGTTCAGGCTTCTCATGTGCTGATGTCAAAAGCCACAAAGACTCTGCCCAGGAGTTCCAATTTTCTGCAAGTGTTTGTTAAACATTTAAACCATAACAAAAAGTAGCATGCATAGGCAGAAGGGGACAAAGGCAAAGCTATTGTGGGAGTCAGTCCTCTGGAGAAAGAGGATCTTGGGCAGTAAATGGAATAAGAATCAGCTCCCGCAGGAGCAAAAGCAGGGCAAAAGTATTTGCAGGCCAGCATTTTCTTCCTGCCTCAGCTAGGAATAGCAGAAAGCAGATAAGACAGGTGTTGCTCCACCTGATGGCTGTCATCCAGGAGCAAAGCAGCTTCCAGGTGACTCCACCACATCAAAGTAACTATGATCTCAGGCTAAAACAGCTGCATTAAGACCCTGTAATTCTTGTACTACTCTGATGAACTCTTAAATGGTGCCCAGGGAGCTAAGTAATACTTTCAAACCTGTGTACCACCTGCACACTACAAGCTAGTACTCCTCTTATTGTGCTGCCACTTTGTAAGGGAGAATCAGTTGACTGCTTATGCATCAGGTGTCATTTGATAGCCTCATCTTGCTGACAAGCATATAGATGCAGCACAGAGTCACAATTAGCTTACTTTGTAAGCAAACAAAATACATTCTGCATACAGTTAACTTTCAGCCTGCAATTCACAAAACAATTCAACCACTTGCTGTCAGTGGGCAACTACTCAATTCTGCTGCATAGAACAATTTTGATTCCTCCTCAAATCATGTTCTCTCTGAAGTCAATAAGGGCTCTTGCCTTAAGGTGCCAACGTTCATCAGCTCCAGAAAACTGACAAGGTGGCATTTCATAGTCAGATTTTTAGTCACCCAGTAGGGTTTGAGCTGCAGCCTGGAGTAATGTCTGCTTTAATTAGACAAGGCCACAAGAGTAACTTAGCTCAGGGGACTACAGAGCTGTAGCACTACCAACTATACTCCCACATAAAAGCAACCCAGCAAGATGCTCTGTCAAACAAAGCAACAGTCTTTATTACATAGAATTTTGGTTCATGTTTTGTGCATGATTCCACTGCTACACTGAAATTACTTATTAAAATGACTGAAGTTGTCATGGGTCAGTACAACACAGGCGTGCTAAAGTTACAGCCTGAAAAAATTGCTTTTCTATTGTTCTGGTGCTATTGAATTAACTTGACTATTTCAATCCTTTTAAAGAAGCTGTTAAATGCTTTTTGTGTTATTTTGTGGAAGCATGGCTAGAACTCTGCATCAATGATAGCACGAAGGAAAGGAGCACCACTTACCTGCCCCGTGAACCACGCCTGGCAGTGGAAGGCTGACAAGCTGGGCACTGCCATTCACCATCTGGTATCTCATAGAGTGCCGGTCTCAGACAGAACAGGTGGAAGGCTTTGTTACACTCATCGCACAGGATCAGCTTGTCATCCTCACCTAGAAGAGTGCAACTTACTTGTAACCAAGTGTCATAGCCTTGCTCAACCTGTGATGCAGAAACTGCCACAGGGCTAGAGATCAGAAAGCAAGAGAAAAACACAAAATGCCCTCTCATGACAGGGACCCTTCCTCTCAGTTTCCACTGCAGTGGAAACAAGCAGCATTTGAATTACATACAACAGTGTAACGTCCCTCAACTCAAATGAAATCTTTGCAGGCCAAAGGCAGAAACCTGCCAAATACGTTCCACCCAGACTAAATCTCAAACCAAACATAGGGAAAGAATTATGCTGCAGAGATGCCCAAAAGCCTAGCAAGAAGCTAGGAACGTAACCATTCTTATTCTAGCCTCAATCTGATCAACTTGCACAGCTTCTTCTTTCTACTTAAGGCAGCAAGCCCACAGGGGAAAAAAAAAAAAAGTGTATGCAGCAGAACTAAGTTCTCTGTGCTTCTCAGTGATACAGGGAAACAAGAACGTAGTTCTGAGCCAGTTACTTCATTTACTGAGAAAAAAATAATAATAATAATGCAGAGAGCTTGACAGCATGTCTCTAAAATGCCAGTTTTCAAGTTCTGTGAAACTCTAGTCTGTTAGTCTCAGGTAAGCCTCCCCTTACATCTGCCTAGACTCCCCTTCTCAGCAGCAGACAGGACAGTTTACACATTGGTTTGGATGAGGCTCCATAGTGAAGAAGGACATTGCACCAATTCATCTCTAATTTCTTGAGAGATGGACAGCATAGCCAATTGGTAAACAGAAGTGGCCTACCATTCCCCCAGGGGTGTCTGCTGCTAGTGTTTCAGCAAATACAGAATGATACAAAGAGCACACAATGAGGCAGAACGTGCTACCAAGCTCTTTTGTCCAAGCTTCCATCCAAAAGGAGGTTATGGCAGAACAATTACTAGTACTCCACTACTGGTGACACCCTCCCTAGCTTTCCCCTCCACCTGCATGACTCCAAAGCCCTTCATCATGTCAGGCACACAGAGAAGATGGTCTCTTGTCACCTGTTCAGGTATTTCCTGAACAAGAACAACTTCTTTACCGAAAGGGTTGTTAGACATTGGAACAGGCTGCCCAGGGAAGTGGTGGAGTCACCATCCCTGGAAGTCTTTAAAAGACGTTTAGATGTAGAGCTTAGGGATATGGTTTAGTGGGGACTGTTAGTGTTAGGTCAGAGGTTGGACTCGATGATCTTGAGGTCTCTTCCAACCTAGAAATTCTGTGATTCTGTGATTCCCCAGCCTTACCAGAGCAGCAGCCAAAGGCAGATAGATTCATTTCTCTGCTCTCACACAAGAGACATTTTGCTTCTTCTAGCTCAGCAAGCACTTCTACTTCCACTATAGCCTCAAACTAGCATCATTCCACTTCTCTCTCCTATTGAGTTACAAAATGCATTAATCTTCCTAACCTCTTCTTGCTTGTTACTTCTGTAAGAGATAGGAATAACTGACAAGGCTCAGAGACCCATTGACTATTTCAACTCAAAAATTAAACAGGGAAATGGACAGTGGCACAAAAGTTCCCAGAAGTATTTGTAGATGACTTGTGTCCAAGTACTGTAAATATTCAGGGAATAGCAGCTCTGCAATGTTCTGCAAGACTTTTTACTGGTTTCATAAGAATGGTTTATTGGAGTCAGGGTCAAATGCTTCTGTGAGATGAATGCTTCTGTGTAAATTCTCATTTTTAAAACTCAAAATACAGCCAAAGCAAGTGACAACAACATGGGCATGTTGCCTAAGCAAGGCATGGAGAGGTGTCAGCGTCCGACTGTTACGCAGGCGGGGGGCAGGAATGCATACCTTTTTTGCGACACACTTTGCATCTGGCATTCTCTGCCGACATATCCCACTTGATACAGGCATCCAGCATCCCGAGCAGCACATGCATACGGGAGAAGGTCTGGGCCTCTCGGATTGCTGTCTTCCACTTCTCCATGGCTGAAGCAACCTGCAGACAGACCTAACAACTTACAACGAAGCACACAGACACACCTCACTACAGTCTGAAGATGTTTTTAACATCCTTTATCTGGGGCCCTTAATAACCAAAACTCAACTTTATTTTTTTTCCTTCTCTATAGCCTCTGCAGTCCTATTTGTGGTTTATCCATAGTCAGCCTTACTGGAATAGGCAATTTGTTCATAGTAATACAGCCCCTCTGCATTTTATAGCCAAGATAAAACAACCTATGTGAACTGCACCAAATTCTTATTCTGAAAGTCTAACCCAAATAATCAGCAAGCTAAGAAATTAAAAAGCAGAAATCTAGCACTACAAAATGTAGGATGAAAGTCAGTAGACAGCTGGCAGTACCACTTGAGCGTGGTGGATTGGAGCAGCCTGTACTGCCCTCCAGTGGGTACTGCAGAGAGGCTCGAGCCCATCAGCAAGATCCACCACTTGGTCTTCTGAGCTGCTCAGCTGGGAAAGTAGACTGTGATAGCAACTACTACCAGATTTGACAGCCCCAAATATGAAAACAGCACCTTTCCTGAGACAAGATGTCTTCAGCACAAGTGAAATCCCATAACTAGCTGCAAGTGAGGATGAGAGCATTAAATCTGAGATTTATACCTAGTCTGCACATAGCAAGCTTCATATGAAACCTCAAACTCAGCTCTGAAGGTTTAGAAAAAAACATTACAGTGGATCGGAAATGCACCAGAACAGAGAAGTAATCCAGAGCCATTGCATGTTCAACTCAAATATTAATCCTCTGCTTTTTAACAATGAGGTGATGGCCTAGACATGACAGGGAGATAATAGGACTCAAGTTAGTGTTGTAACACAGGAGAATGAAAAAACAAACACTGAAGTGTCAGATGGGAAAAACTAAACTCTGCAGCTGACAGCAATTTGGGAGCCAAACAAAACCCAGGAATTTTGCAGAGTTGCACATTCTCCTCCCACTGAATTTGAGGAAGCACAGTGTATATTAGATGTTTGGAAAAACAAACTGTTCTAATAAGCCAACATCCTTGCTGTCATTGCTAGTGTAGAACCTGGAGCCCAAGACATTCAAGACAAATGGAAACCTCCACAGCCTGCTGTGGCAGATTACACAGTGCTGTGCTATTTCTTTGCAGAACATTGTTGAGGTGCTTCACATACTGTGTAATTGATTTTCCAAGTAACTGTTCCATGGGTTTTGCTCTTAACATACTGGGTAACTGCTGGGCCAAGATAAATCTGCAAAAGCTGTTGGCACGGTTGGTTAGATTTTTCTCCCCAAGCCTACAGAATTTAACAGATTTTCAGCCTTGCTTCCCAAGCACCATGAGACTCAGGCATTTTAGCAGTACCATTATCAAGGGAGTTCAAATTGCCAAGTAGGCAAAACAGGAGACTGAAACAAGTTACTTAAATAACCTCCCAGCTGGAAGGGAGTGTTCTAGCACAGAAAACAAACGCAAAACAAAACAAACAACAACGTAAAACTACCAGAGGCAGCCTCAGTCACATTGCAACTTGAGACTGACAGAAAATGTCTACTTTGGTAAAGATGGACAAACCTCTGGCTAGGATACCAGATGAGAGGCTTCCTAAGACAGTAAGAGAGAAAAATCCCTCTGAACAGTTGAAACCATGAATGCTTGATTGTGAAGTTGCTCTGAGATCTTGTCTGCCATCAGGGCCTGGTGCACTCCAGTGATACAGGTGAAAAGTAGTGCTCTCCAGCCTGCTCCTTTGTGAACATTCCCAACCAGCAAGCGGCAGGGGTGGATAACCCAACAGTTCCCTTTGCTACTTCCCTGTCCTATTCTAGGGCACTGCAGAGTGCTACCACCTCCTGAAGTGGGAACATTTGCACAAACTTGGAGGCAAAAGATACATTTTCAGAAACTGCCATAAGCCAGGTCTACAATGCAATCTTTCGCCACTCAGCAGTGGTGCTTTCTAGCTACGTAGCCGAGCCAGCAGGAACCCTTAGTATAGACAATTATGTCAGCAAACGGGTGCCTGTTAAGCCATAACTTGCTTCTCACAGGGAAAATGAGACAGAATGATGCCACAAGACTGCAATTTCTCTGGTGTAGTCAGCAAGCACACTAAGTTTTTTGCACTACAGCTATACTATATTTTACCCGCTGTATACTCAGTGCAATTCTGGCTCTAAAAGACTTCAGAATTATTGTCCTGTACAGGACATTTGTTTTTAAAAGCCTACCAGTCAGGCTTCTTCAACAGATAACTGCATCTAAAATCTGGGCTGCCCTTTTAAGGTCATGTATAACAGTTTTCTGCAATGGTAAAAAGAAAGCTTATTCCATGTAATCTGAGGTAAGGAAAACAAACAAACAAGTTGAGCATTCCCTGTGCAACCATGATTGTCTAGGAAACTCTGAGCCAGTTAAAGAAGTCACTGCACTACGTAAATGTTCCAGAGACATCAGCGCAACACAAAAGCCAATGCTCCAGAGGGGGATCTGCAACACCACGCACTTGGGCAATACTGAAATCTATGCCATGCTGCTATAAGGCTGAGTTGTATAACAAAGTATGCAGCCACATTAGACAAATTGGGTAATACTAGAAAAAGTAGTAAGTTATTTTGAATTTAAGTCTTGCAATATTCAGAAAACCTACTGTTCTAGCTGGTTTTCAGATGAAGAAATTACTAATCAGTATGTTTCAGTCATACAGAGCATTTTGTCTAACCAGGCTACTGTAGCTGAAAGTTATGAAATTGCTAAAGTGAAGCAAATTACAGAAACCTGGCCTTGCTAAAAAGAATGATGCTCTGCAACCACATCATCAAGTAAGGGAGCAAATTTCTAAGGTAGAATGGAAAAACTAATCAAACACTCATGATTAAAATGGACCAATTTTCTGACAAGTAAGAACTCAGGTTTGAAGTCTAACATAGCTCTAGTATTAGAAGGGAAGTGACAAGGGCTCAAATACAGAACTCACATAGCTGAATTACTATTCATTTAGATATTGTAGTAAATCTGATGTTATCCTTAAAGTATACCCTACACATATAACCCTTACAGTTACAGCTGTAAGACACCTGGGAGTAAAGCACAATATGGTGTTGCTGTAGATAAAGGAAATGTCATGATCCAGATCCTTTCTGTCCCAGAGATTACTGATTCTTATAGCTCTGTATCCTGCTGAGGGCTTTCAGGATAGGGTAGCCTCCCATTCTCATTATAATAAGGACCTGAAAATTCAACAAAGTTAATAAAATTTTAATACTTCATTACAGCTGAAGAATGTGAAAATTTCTAGTGCCTATTCAAACATCCTGCTAACATGGCAATGCCACGGCATAACAAAGACTTGATGTTCAAACAAGGGTTCAGCATATGCTGACAAGAGCTTTTAAAACAGAAATAAAAAAAAAAAAAACACCAACACTAGTCAAGCACCCATTATTTAATTTCAACCTGCTGTTTTTTTTTTTAACCTGTTGTTCCAGTTCTGGTCTTGCCTACTTCTGCTTAAGTCTAAGTATCCTCAGCACTCGTATCCCTCATAGGATGAAATACTGGTACAGCTCAACTGCCTGAAGGACCCTACCAAAGCCTCTGCAGTTCCCCTCCATTCCTTCTCAGCTTTGAATTGGGAGGCTATGCCAGTACCCCCATGATATCACTTTTCTCACGCAGGCAACATAAAGCTCTTTCACCCAGATGTCCACACAAGTTGGGTGTAGCCCCCAGGTTAGCATCTTCTTCTGTGGGTGTCTCTACACATAAGACTTGGTCATCTTCTTGCATAACACTGATATGTACCTGAACCTAACTCCCTTGCAGTCAGTAAAACCTCAGCATGTCTCTTTCTTTTTATGGAAGAAAGCATTAAGCCACCATCAGTCCTCTCTAATGGATACAACTCCTGTTAAGTTCTCTACAAATGTTTTGTAATATGCTTTTATTCAAGTATCCAGTTTTTGTGAGGAGCTCCCCCAAAAAAGTCAAGTACTCGACCCATTTCCTGTTCATAGAGAAATCATTAACTGCAGTTACACAGTACAATTTTTACTTTGGTAATACCTTTACTTCTCAAAATAACCGGGAAACATCTGGCCCCATAAACAAACCCACTGCACTCTAAGCTTGCAATGGGGAGAAGCTGCACGGGATATAGTACCATATGAAATGTAATACAACTCTTCTTTAAGCAGAAGCACTACAAGACAGAAACAGAGCCCTGAAATGAACAATACCTTAGCTTCTTCTGCCATTTTCTTGTCTTCATCAATCTCCTCAGCCTTGGCAATATAGTCCTCTCCTTGATGTTTCCTCCTCTTCTGCTTGGGGGCCATGAAGCCTTGCAGAAACTTCTTAATAACACCAGCTTGGAGTGCAATCACACACTCTCCAAAATCCTTCAAGCTCTCTAGTGAGTGTACCTGATAGAAAGAGCATACAATCACTTAACATTTGGACATCACTCTCTGTGCTTTTTAGGTGTTTTTGTCCTGCAAATGGATATGTAGGATACTTAATGCAGCATTGCTAATCCCACTCTTGGTTATGGAATCAGCATATTACCACTGCTTCTGCTAGAGTTCACACACAGCATACACGCATTCACGTATAGAACAGGAATGTTTATGTTAGTTCAGAAAAAAGCATGATGCTTTGGGGTGTGTGGAGGGGAAGCAATTCTTCCATTCTTTTAAACCCTTCACTTTTCCCATCATTCACTTAACGTTGAAGGTCCCATATAGAAAAAGAAGTTTCTGCAGTGACTCAGAATGTAATTTAACAGATTATTAACCATTCCAAGATAGACACCATCATCCTTTGGTACAGGAGCATACAGTAGATGTAAGACTGTGTATTCTACCTATACCCATGACAGGTTTATCATGTCCTAAAGGCACACAACACACCAGAAATGCTTATGTGATTAAGGCCAAACATAGTAACTTCCTTGTGCTGACATACTTCTTGTATGTAACATAGTAACTTCCTTGTGATGACTTTAACTTCTGGAAGTGGAGCACAAACATTATCCCAAACCTGAAGTGGTCTGAATTTATGAAAATTGACAAAACAGAAAAAAGCTGTCTCAACAAAACATTCTGGCTCTGACACAGAAGCTAAAAAGCAGCTACAAAGAGCTCTGCTAAAGCTCCATAAAGAAGTCCTCCACCAGATGAGGGAAACAGGACAACTTCACAGCTGAGCAGGACACCTACCTTCAAAGTTATAATTCACCTACACCAAAAGGACCTCAAGCCAGTAGCTATGTAAACTTGAAACATCAGTTAAGAAAGAGAGAATATACAAGAAATTTGATTTTCCTGATCCTCTTTTTAAAGGAGAACCAAAGAGTCAAAACCTTCCAAAGATAGTATGAACTGAGTCTTTCCTAGTACTACTTTGTTCACTCACTCTTGCTTCAAATTCTGGTGTCACATCAACATATCCCAGCCCTCCTTTCTGCAGACGAGTTGCGACCTCAATTAGATCACTTCGGAGGTAGTTCAATAGTTCCTGGTTGCCGTCACAGGATTTGAGGCCCAGGTTCTGTTTCCGAGCCAAATGGATAGAATGTGTGATGTCCTGATACCTGGAAAATCAAGAAAAAACTTTGAATACATGCAGACCAGTGTCTTGTAAGGGTGTTGGGGCATTCAGTGATCTACATGCTCCACCAGTGCAGAACGTTCTTTGAAAGATGCTTTAAAGCATGGGGCAGTTCTGCTTCTGCGGGTAAAACAGCACTGCCTTTGCTTCCAGTTGCAGGGAGCAACTTAAAGAGAGACCAACCTCTTTACAAATTTAAGCTTTGCTTATCAAGTAATATTTACAATATCATCTAAGAAGGAACAATTTCTCAGTATCCTCCCCTCTTCAGCAGATACACAATCAAAGCAAAGTGCTGAATGCTGCCCCAGGAATTGAAAACTTGGTACAATAATGATGTGCTTTGACATTGAGAAGAGACACAGAAAAGAAACAATAAATAACCTTTTCTCCAAACGTTCCTTCAGCTGACTCTCTCTCACTCCTTGTGGGTGTAGGCAATCTAGCAGCTCATCCAAATCCTTCTGATTGTCACATAGAAACCTGAAAGATACATTACCTGATTTTGGTGCATGTTCTATCTCTGTGGCAACGATTCCTTCTTTTAAACAGTTCTCAAATATCAGTAGACAGGAATGACAATTAACTCATATCAAACCCCATGGAGTAAGGTGAAAAACTTCCAGTAATGCTGGCATAAGCATTCTAAGAGAGGCCTCATTTCAAGGTTCCCAAATGTAGCTAATTCCAGAGTAACAAAAACACAAAACTGATTTGTAGAGTTTTTTTCCTGCATTAAGTTTATTCAAACATTGGCATCTGAATTTAGTCATCTACCCCAGGGATTAGATTCACTAAATTGCAGTCAGTTTAAGTCACCCAAATCACATTTTTGATGCACTAGGAAAGATTAACATGCTTTGTACTGCATAGTATGACAATTTAATCATTCTTTCTGCAGAACTTTCAACTTATGTCTTTCACCCAAGAAGTCTCTAGAATGTCAGTTTATACCATGACTGCTGATGTTACAGATTTGAGACAGTGAAGGCTATGCCCTCTGCAAGTGTAGACCTCCTTCCTAAGAAACCTGCATTAACTTGAAAGCTTTAATATAGCACGTGAAAACTATATTCATTAGCTTTAAACCTTTTTGCTCAGAAAGTCCCTCAGGAGAGCAATGTTAATCTGCAGTTACCTGAATCTAACAGGGCTACACTTATGCAGTTCTCTACAAAAGGCATTTTCAGCAATTCCAGAGTACAACCAAAACACTAGTTTCAATGCTGGTTTGTAGATTTAAAATAGCTTTGAGACAACCTGAGACCCTGTGTCTTTTTTCTTTTTTTTTTTTTTTTCCCTTCAACACTTTTCTGTGATTTCATGGAGCCTTCTCACCTCAGACATGCATGTGTGCTGGACAGAGGTGGGAGAATTAGTATACAATCTGAGTTCCAAAGCACATTTACAGAAAATATGGAAAATATGCATCTAATAGATGATCACTCCTTAAAACAGGGATCTAATGGAATAGCAAAGTCAACCTTAAATGGAATCAACTGCAAAGGATCACTATGTGATCCTTACCAGACACAGAGAAGACTCCAGTTTTAGTTTTTCTTCTTGGGCACAAGCTCAGATGAACCAAGCAACAACTAGAGAAGGATGCTGTCCTGGCTCTTGTAGAATAACAGTATCTGCAATAGTTTCTTTTTCTGGCAGAAATACTTACTAAATATTGTATCTGAAACAGAAGTATTTTGGAGTTCTAGCATGCTCATATTACAGTAATGGCCTGACAACCTGCATTTCTTTGGTAAATTAATCACTCTAATAAAATACAGGATTGATTGTTTAAAAATGGAAGAAAAATGGTTCCTTGCCAGTCATCTGCTTCAGTACACTCCAACCCTGCAAGGCATCCTCACTGTGCACAGAGATCAAATCTTTTGGCCACCTCTACCTTTTGCACACCCTCTCTACAAGAAACAGGACAGAGCAGGTCCAAATATCAAAGGTATTTCACCCACCGGAGCCTAGTGCATGCACTTCAAAAGCATGAGCTTTTGGGCTGTTCATGGGATCCAACAGACATTCACACAAACCCTTAACAGCCCTAAGTCAAACAACGTAACTCCTGTCTTTTGCTAACAGATACCACTCATGGTAACACATTAGCATTCCAAGGTCTACCGAGAGACCACTGCAAAAACTAACATTTCTAACTCTACCAGACTTCATTAAATAGAGAAATTTCGCTAGAATATTTGATATCAAATTGCTTCCAAAACCTTGGGGAAAATCTCAAGATTAATCCTAAACCATATTTCAGTGTGAAGAACCTGTCACGGTATGGGAATGGCATAAGTCAAGCTTCAAAACAGTTGTCCTGTAGATACCCAGCAGATTACTGTTTCTCAGCATGTTGAGGTTGCCTAGGTCATGATGAAAAAGTATTGATTGCTGCAAGTGATACACCATGGGATCCAGTTAGAAAATACCTGAAAAGACACTACTGCCCAAGCTTTCTCAGCTTTCCCTCAAGAGTACAAATCTAGAGAATTCCCTGCACAGTTTTCTTCTCTAATGAAGATGGAAGGGCACTGGAAATGGTTAACATATGGCACTTAGATTCTCCAGTTACATGGTTTGGGGAAAGACAACACAGGCTGCTGGCCAGAGTGAGAAAGCAGATAACATCCTTCTAAGAAAGGTAGGAAGGGCTAAATCCTAGCACAACTTTGTTTCTGCTGAAAAGGAAACGGGACAGGAAAAGGAGGTCATCTGCAACATGCACTTGAGCTTTCCCAGTCCTCCCTGTGAGTAAGAACTGGACTTCTAGGAGCAGGTACTCTTCTACATCAGGTTGAACTCAAATGCACATACTATAAACACATTAAAGAGGTACCTGTGTTTGTCTGGTGGTACCTTGCTGCTTTGTACAGCCCCAGCTCCTGATTCTCAAACCAACGCCATACATTCCCTACCCCCTGAAGGAACCACGTACACCTCCAGCTAGGGCTCAACCAGCATGACTCTGGGAGCATGGACATGATAAAATAGGGCTAGCATTTTAACTGGGGGAGGCAACAAGGCTGTGAGACTGCGAGTCTTGATAAGAGGGAAGGGGAAGTAATTGGTGCCATTAATGTGGCTTTACACAGAGCTTATGCATAGTAACACAATCCAGAATATAGGGAAAGACATCTGTGGTAGAGTCAAGACCAGATGAAGGCCTTCAAACTGACCTGAAAGGGGGAAACCTGTCTGGGGTAATAGCTTCCTGCATCCCTAAGTAACAGCCGTGATTCTTTTCTTATGTATCTGGCAGAGCAAGCCACCAGACTGGTCAGCAATCGTAACAGAAGGGACACAAGACACAAGTCAAAAGGAGCTATCAGTATTCATTCAGGTTGAATATTCCCACATGTTCTCGGGCTACAGGCTGCAAGGGACAGAAAGAAAGGTATAAAATCTGGACTGCAGACTAGGGAATGAAGAAATCAAGAGGACAACATCTCGAGGAGCCCAGGATCAGTACCTGCTCTGGAGGGTTGGTAGAAACAGGGAAACTCCAACTGTAGAATATAGTCGTGAGAATGGAGTCTGTCAGCACCCACTCATGGTTAACTCAAATTGTCTGCTGAGGGGAGCCGCCATATCATGGTGTATTCCTAATAGATGAAGAACAACGGGAGTTACTCTGCAGAGATGCCACTATTTTTAAAATTCAACTCCTTTCTGACCAGGATGAGTGAGAAGTCTCCTGCACAGTAACATACCGCAAAGGTTTAAATTAACTTGAATTTCTTGCAGGAAAGGCAGACGTGTACATTTCAAGGACCATATGTCCAGAGGCTTTATAAGATTTTTCTTTTTTTAATAAGCATCAACATCAGTGAAAGTGGTGTATGATATGGTACTGGTTCTTCCATCTGGATAAGACAGAAGCTAGACAAATAACCACACATTTATGATTCTGAATGAGAACAATGACTCACTTCTAGGATGGAACAGTGAGTACTCTTCTTCTGGGTGCAAAGTACTGAAAGCAGAAACCACTTCCACGAGACACTGTTTCTACAGCTCTTGGTGGACATATGGATTCTATTGCACCCTTCATCAATATCCTACAAGCTCCCAGCCTCAATGAGAAAAGAGGCAGGACTGAATTACAACCATTCATGGAGTTAATTTGGTTTTCATTCCAAAGACTCAATCCAAGTATAGCAGGGTAAAGCTAAAGGTATTTATTCTACATGAGGCTAAACTTAATCCCATTTTAGATATTCTACTACGAAAGAGACAGGTGACAGGAATTAAAGAAGAACACAAAGAAATGGAACTTCCTATGTACCACATGCTAACATTATGAATTCAAGATGAACCAGCCCTTGCATCCAAACAACAGGGCATGTAGGTATCCAAGGACTTCAGTACGGTTTGAGGTCTTCTCACGCTGTGCAAGGACAATGTGCAAAATGCAGCCAAGGAGGAGACAATTCCCTAATCACCTATGCTCATGGGAGTCCTTGAGACAGGCAAGATTGATGATGGCAATCATCAGAGAGCAAAAATACTACTATAGTAGGAATATGGATTTCCTCAGAGGGAAGTTCTAGTTGCTGACTATAACAAGTGATCTCAGGCTGTCACCTCTTTTGGGGGAAGGTACGTCAGCTGATCAGAAGTAATTTCCCCCTTATTTCAAAAGAAAACCAAAACCAACCAACCAACCACAAACCACTGTAATTTGCTAGTTTGGTTTTCTGATCTGTTGTTTCTGCATCAAAAGAAAATACTTTCTTAAGGAGACTTCTCAATTCTCCTCTAGCACTACTCTCTATCTCCCTGTTGAACATACACAGAGTATTTCTATAATCCTTATATGAACCATAGTGAGAATGTTTTCTTATTGTTGCTACTGTTCCCCCCCGAAAGTTTTCTCAACCTTTTTTCACCCCAACGGTAAGAGTCAGCACCTAGTATGGAAACTTTAAGATGATCTTTTTGAAAGCATTCTAGGCTTTTAGCTGCCAGTTTAAGCTTTATAATAATCATTAAGCTTCTTAATTTTTTGTTCTCTTTGTAATACAAGAATGCTAGATCTAAGCATCCTGTGGTCAATTCTTACAAAGTCTCTCTTCAACAACACAATATAATTCAGTCCTGAGACTATACAGGAGCTGGTTCAAAAAAGCTTTTTCTCCTGATTTGTATGACTAGTTACTCCATAAGACACTTGTACCTAAATCAGTCTTTCTCAGCATGTGAGTGAGAGTTGCCAACCTGATTAAGCAATTCAGCAGTGTAACTTCAAGTGCTATGCTTTTTTAAACACAGACTGGTTACAAATTATAGGGATTCTGTGTTACTTAGCTCATCTGATTTGGCTGTATGTTGTCTTCAATTCATAGCAACATGCATTAATAGTTTAAACTATGGTTTTCTATTTATAATTTGTCTTTCTACTGGTAGGCACCTTGCCAACTCTGCTAAATGAATTAGTATTAGAAGAGGTAGTTAGAAGGAGCTGAAAGAACTTTCTTGTGGATCATACAATCTATGATCTTCTGTTCAGCACCCACACCCTAGGAATGCTCAATTTCTTGAACTTTGGCGATACGATGAGATGTGCCAAGGACTAGACTGAGAAAGGGGTGGAGATTCCCTATGGCAATGTTAGACAGAGTGAAGGCATGCAGAGGGAACTGCTATCTCCTACACCTCCCTGTCAATGGAAGAGAAAGGATACAGCCATATTAGGAATCAGTGATTCATCTAAACCATCAGCATTGACCAAGATGTCCACTAATTTCAATCTCTTTGATAGTTCCTGATGGGAGAGCATGAACATGTAAAGTATAGTAAAGTATTGCTGACTTCAGTGGAACTACGCTTTGGAGCTAAACTCAAAACTAGTGAAATTTAGCAAAGATGAAGTAATCCCACTTTGTGAGTCACCAATGGAAAACTCCAGAGAAAAGCCACTGGTAACAGAGGAGCTGAAGGAACAAGTACTTTGTGAGAATTACTTCTCAGGCTTACCTAAAAACACCTTCACAGTCTTTCACAGGTAGTTTAAGTAGGTAAAGATGTAGCCAATTTCTCTTCTCTCGTGGGAACACTGCTAATCACTCCTTACTACACAAGGCAAATGGTTGACAGATTTTCTTTAAAGACTTTACTAGAGCCAATCACTGGATTAAGTCACAATCAAACACACTCAAAGGCAAACTGTTTAGATTTGATTCACTTAGAAGACATGTTGGTAGCTATTGCTTGGCACTGGGAATTATTAAAGGGAAAACAGACTGTTCACATGTAATAATAATTTCCCTAAGCTAAAATAATCATCAGTAGCAACAAAAACAAAAAAATCAATTCCATGATATGGTGCTATCGGAGAACAAATGAATTCCACCAACATGCTATGCTGGTGGAAAGCAAGAAAGCTAACACTAAAACAGAACTGAGGAATGACTCCACATCGTAGTGCAAGAACATGCAGGATGTCTGGCCCCAAACGTATCAATGAAAACTAATTTCACATGCTCGAGGACCCCATGTACTACAATTCAGGTCTGCTGAGACAAGCCACGAAAGAAAACCTGGACAGTTAGATAGGTCACTGCTCCCCCAGCTTTTTCAAAATACCACAGCAAATCTTTTCAATTAACAATTCTTCTGATTATAAAATAGATAAAATCAGTACATCAGTGGTATTTTACTAGGTTAATCTATACTGGCTCTAAGTCACATTGATTAGAATGGTTCTACTGCCTCTTGGATCAGGTGCTCTATTAGCCATTTGCTACTAGCAACAGAGGCCTGACAGCCCAATAAACTCATTCGACTGTTAAGTACTGAAAAAACATTAGGTATATAGGCGCTATTAAATGACATCTGTTTAGTTTCCTTGACCTTTATATTTTAATTACTTTACAGATATAAAGCACGTATTACCATAAGTTCTGTCCCTGCTTGGGCGCTGTGGTCTCTGCAGGAAGGTCCACAGCATGTACAGATCGGTGAAGTGCACTCCCTCTGCCGTCTGTGGCTGTGCTCTTCCGCTTGTCTATAAAAGAAGAGCACAAGCTCAAATGTATTCTCATTCATGCTTCTCCTCAGACACAAATTTTATTTTTCAAAAACTAACCTAACTTTAGTTAAATATTTATGATCAACACCTAGTCTAGCAGTACATTTTCCAGAGAAAACTACTCCAGCACTAGTTTGCTAAAGCTCACAGTATAAGCATTTGTAGAAATACAGATAAATAAAGAAAATATTATTGAATCATTAAGCATGCACACAGAATTATAAAAAACATTCCTACTATTTCAAATATGTACTAGTTTCACTCTTTAGCTATACACTGACAACATACTTTTAAATTTGAAGGTGATACAAATAGGATGCATTTATATTTCTGAGCATCTTACCCCAACAGTCTGATATGGATCTAACACTTTGCTCATTAAGTTTCAAATGGAAAGTGTTAAAAATCTTTGCGTAATAGCTCAGTAAATACATAGGCAATACTTGATAAACTAATACAGCTGGAAGCAAGGTGGTATACAGGAACATTGGCAGATCAATATTTGAGCAAATTCACATAAGAAAATAAACCCATTGAGCATCACTGAATGATACAACTTCTAACACAACTCATCCAAGATGCAGAAGGCTGGAAAGTTACACTGGATGAAATATCACCGTATGTTTGCCTTGTTTTATTACAGATGTCTACTCTGACCAATGTATAAGACAGGATACCACCAAAGAAGGGCTCTCTGATTTAATTCAGTATAACCTGTTGCACATAGTATTGCTGTAGATGAACTCAATGACAGCCTATGTTTCAAATGCAACAAATTATCAGGACTGAAACTGCAACTATTCTTACACTACAGTATGCTCTTCTGTACCACAAACACATAACGTTATGCTTCACCCCCCCCAACAGAAGAATTTTTGAGCATGTCCAAATTTTGCCTGCAATACTCAGCTACCCAGGCTTGAAGTCACCAAGACAAAATTGGTGACTAGGAGAGAAAGCACTGGAACTTCAGTTTATCATTGCCCCTCACCAGCACATTTGGAACAAGGTGAACAGCAGGCTGAGAGGACATGTGAGAGGGACTCTTTGCCAAAATGTCCTCAGTCAGTGAGGTATAGGCATCCAGACACCTGCTCTGCTTGACGTTATTGCAGTGGAGTATGTGTGAAAGTGCTGAACAGGCCTATGGTGAGAAGTTTGGCTCATTGCTCCTCTTGATAAACAGCATGTTTGTCCTCTGTGACAAGAAAGCTAATCTGGAAGTTGTGCCACTGGTGGTGCATTAGCATGGTGCTATTAGCATTAGCTGGCTATCCTCACTCCCTGCAACAGGCAATCAACTACTTGTCCGAGAAGTTTGGTACACTGTAGCCCAACAGGTACAGAGTAAAACAGTATGGTTACTACACAGTTGACATCAAATGCTTTTAAAAGATAGGTGATCATATCCCACAGTCCTTACATGGTACAGTGCAGACAGACAGTCTCAAGATCTGCAGCAGTAGCAGGAAATCATAATGAATGAACTCTCCCATGCGCAGGTTTTCTGAGTTCACAGTAAGTTTAGATCAGAGGAAGCCCACAAAGACACTGAGACTAGCCAGTTCTCTCTCAAGTTGACAAACCCATCCCAACAATTAGATAGCAACAAAGGAAACACCCAAAGAGAAGCCAGATGATCATACCTCCTGGGCTGTAGTCCTTCTTTACTTCTTCTTTTTTCTGATGGGGAAGGATGAATCTGTAGTCTATACTGTCATGCACCCAGCCTTTCTCAATGAACAAGCCAGGAACCTCATCCGAAAACAGCCAATACCTGCAGGGCATGGCACACATACATGTTAACAGGTACCTGTCCCCTTTTTTGGCTGCATTTACACACATCCATCGTTATATGCACAAGGAGGAGAGCATGTGTGCCCTCGACTCAAAAGAAACTGAGAAAATCTTTAAGAGCACAGAAATCTTTGAGAAACTAGAAGAGCTTTTATTAAAATCCATTCTAGCAGTCTTTCAGTGTAACAAACAGGAAGAAGGGAAGATCGTAACTAGATTCTTGAGCACTTGAAGTTCTGCTGGCCAGTGGATTGTAACCTCCACAGTCAGCTTTTTCCTTTCCTATGTAAACAAGTGAAAACTGGTACACTCTATATACACAAAAACTAATTTCTGCTCTCCTTCACAGTCCAATGCAGAGAATACTCTCAATATGATACTCCATACCTATCAATTATTTGGAGCTACTATCTGCTAAAGCTACTGTCAAAGGGAACAGCTAGCAGAATGGAATCATTTCTTTTCCTACCTGTTATGATTACGGTCAGTGCCAATTGGGGTCCTGCGCATCACAAGCTTCGCCTTAGCAATTCCATCCTGGAATGTTTTCTCAGCTGCAGCTTTATGCTTCCGGATTCTTTCTTCCTCTGCTTCTTTCTCCATCCTCACTGTTGGAATTAGCATGGAGAAGTATTAGCATTCTTTTACTGTATTTAGACATCAATACTATCTTTTATTTTACTAGGTCAGGTGGGAAAAAATAATTTATTGGTGACTTTACTTAATATTCTTTTAATGCAGCCAGCCACCTTTCATACAATCTTCCACTATCCTTTCTAGAAGAAAAGAAAAAAAAATAAAAATCAAAAGTTATCAAGAAGTTGAGGCATAAGGATGAACCAGCTTTTGGAAAGAGGAAAGTTTGGATAAGAATAGATTGGAGAAAGTATTCATTATTTTTCCTCATAATAGATCACTGAAGTGGCATTTGCTGCTGTGCAACTCTACATAACAAAGACCTTTCTTTAATTACAGCAGAATGTACAATAACAAATTCTGCTCTAGCCAGCTCAAACATTGGGAGCAGTGCAGCAACAACATGACTCAAGTCAGCATGGCTAACAGACATCTGCATCTCTATGACTGTAGCTATGAAGAATGGTCACCCAACAAGCTGACCTACTGAACAAACAGATCTGGCACAATAGAAGCCTCTTCCAGGCACCAACATCTCACAACAGTGACTTAGTCATGTCTCCTAACCATCTCATTCTTTTCCAGATATGCTATGATGTGGAAGAGCATTAAAACAGAAACCGCAGGTTTCTCCCCTCATGGCAGAAGTACTACAATCTCAGTAACTCTCAATAAGCTTTTTTTTTTTGTCAACAAACAATGAAAAACTCAACAACCCTGAAATGGCCTAAATCCTGGCATCACAGGCTCCTTGGGAGAGTCTTACACACAAAACACATTATTTCATATCTCTAGGTAATGAGCAAGAAGAAACACAGCTACTGCCAAGACGCAAAACATTAAGGTCAAGGAGATTTATGTTTCTTTTGTTAGTTCAAAATTCTCTCAAACAACAGGTATACTTCCACAGTGAAGCAGGTGTAACAAGACCGTATGGAAAGGGTGAGCTGGAAAGCGGCAGATAAAAACTGGAACAGAGAGGTTGCATGCTGGTTGCTAGCTCAAGGAGACAGCTGACTTCTTGCTAGGAAACCTTGCTAGGAAGCAGCCCTTTTCCCAGGACTGTTACCTACTCTCTCTTGCAGCCATCTCTGTATCAAGATAGATTTGATAACAGTTGATGAGTAAATACCTGGACCATCTCTGAAGTCCTGCCAATGTAATCAATCCTGAGTGATTAGAGGAAACATGCTGAAAAACACACCCTTGCATTTGTTACACCAGCTCAGTTGATCAGCTTTTATATAATAAAAACAACTATATAATAAAACTAACTCTTGGCAGTCTGTGAGATCGTGCACCAACCAGTGTCCACTAGGCATAGGGATCACTCCAAAAAATTTGTGACAACCCAGATGGAGGGCCTGCCAGAGACTTGGAAGTTCAGGCCTCTGGCTGCAGCAAGTGCCTGCCGCTGCTGTGGGAGGGCATCAGGGAGATTGCCTGTTCTCAGGGGGAAGGTCTGCTCACCATAGTGGCTGACCTCAAGGAAGAGGTAGAGAGACTGACGAGCATCAGGGAGAGTATGAAGGAGATTGCCTGGTGGAGTAACTCCCTGTTGTGCCAGAGAGAAGGGCACTGGGGGAATGCCCCCCAAGAGGCCAGTGGAGCCCCCACCCTGTCAGGCAGAGGGAGAAGACCAAAAAGACAGAAGGGCTGGAAGCGAGTCCCAGTTCAGTGCCACAGGCAACCCCCCTCCCTACCTGCCTCGCTTCCCCAGGTGCCCCTCTGTAATAGGTTTGAGGCCCTTGATCTTGAAGGAGAGGTAGGCAAGGACATGGTAGAAGGCCCACTTATGAGGTCATGTAGGAAGAGGCAGTTGACACCATGCCTCAAGACCAAGACTAGCTCCAAAAAGAAAGAAAGGGTAATCGTAGTAGGAGATTCACTTCTGAGAGGAACAGAGGGACCAATATGCAGAGTTGATTCTTATCACAGGGAAGTCTGCAGTCTACCTGGAGCCCAGATCATGGCTATCACCAGGACATTCCCCAACCTGGTGTGCTCCACAGACTGATCTTCCAGACAGGTTGGGAGGAAGCTGCGTCCTGTAGTCTGAGGGGAATGAAGAAAGAGTTCAAGGCCTTGGGATGGTTGGTGAAAGAGTCCTGCTCAGAAAGAAAGGCCAGCAAGGTGAGGTAGTGGAGTTGCTCTTTACATAAGAGAGCAACTACATTGTATTGAGTACTGTGCAGGGGCGGATGAGGAGTGAGTTGAGAGTCTGTGGGTGAAAATTAAAGGACAAGCTGGAACGGGCGATACTGTTGTCTGTTGTGGGTGTCTGTTACAGGCTACCAGATGAGGAAGGTGATGAGGCCTTCTACAGGCAGCTGATAGCAGCCTCACAATCACAGGCCCTGGTTGTCATGGGGGATTTCAGCTACCCTGACATTTGCTGGAAGGCCTACTCAGCCGGCCATCCACCATCCAGGAGGTTCTTTCACTGTATCAATGATAATTTCCTGATGCAAGCGGCAGATGTGCCAACTAGGAGACGAGCACTGCTGGATCTTGTCCTCACTAACAAGGAGGGGCTGGCTGAAGCAGTGAAGGTTGAGGGCAGCCTTGGTTGCAGCAACCACAAGATGGTGCAGTTCAGGATCTCACGTTGCAGGAGTAGAATACCAAGCAGAATCACAACCCTGGACTTCAGTAGGGTCTTTTCAAGCAGTTGGTAGGGGAAATCCCATGAGACAAGGTACTTGAAGGTACCAGGACCCAAGATAGTTGGTTAGCATTCAAGGACTGCTTCTTCCGAGGAGGAATTTGCCTTTGTTGATGAGGACTGGGTTAAGGACAAATTAAGCAAGCCAGACATCCATAAATCCATGGGTCCTGATGGGATGCACCAACAGGTGCTGAGGGAGCTGGCTGAAGTCATTGCTAGGCCACTCTCCATCATCTTTGGTAAGTTGTGGGAAATGGTAGAGGTGCCTGAGAACTGGAGGAAAGCAAATGTCACTCTGGTCTTCAAAAAGGACAAGAAGAAGGATCCAGGTAACTACAGACTGGTCAGCCTCACCTCCATTCCTGGAAAGATGATGGAACAACTCATGCTTGGCGTTGTCTCTAGGCATATTAAGGATAAAAGGGTCATTGGGGGCAGTCAACATAGCTTTATCAAGGGCAAGTGGTACTTGACCAACCTGATAATCTTTTACGAAGAGTAACCACATGGATAGATGATGGTAAAGCAGTGGACATGGTCTATCTTGATTTCAGTAAAGCTTGTGATACCGTCTCCCACAGCAACCTCACAGCTAAACTGACTATATGTTATCTGGATGATCAGGTAGTAAGGGGGACTGTGAACTGCTTCAAAGAAAGAAGCCAAAGAGTTGTGGTCAATGGGACGGAGTCTAGTCTGTATCCCTCAAGGGTCAGTACTGGGACCAGTGCTACTCAAAACCAGTCACCAGTGGGGTCCCTCAAGGCTCCATTTTAGGGCCGGTACTTTTCAATATTTTTATAAACGATCTGGATGTAGGAATAGAATGTATTTTGAGCAAGTTTGCTGATGACACCAAACTTGGAGGAGTTGTGGACTCGAATGAGGGTGGAAAGGCCTTGCAGAGCGATCTGGATAGGTTGGAGAGCTGGGCGATCACCAACCACATGAAGTTCAATAAGAGCAAGTGCCGGGTCCTGCACTTGGGACGGGGAAACCCTGGCTGCACGTACAGACTGGGTGATGAGACGCTGGAGAGCAGCCCCACAGAGAGGGATCTGGGGGTCGTGGTAGACAGCAAGTTGAATATGAGCCAGCAGTGTGCCCTGGCAGCCAGGAGGGCCAACCGTGTCCTGGGGTGCATCAAGCACGGCATCACTAGTAGGTCAAGGGAGGTGATTGTCCCGCTCTACTCTGCACTGGTGTGGCCTCACCTCGAGTACTGTGTGCAGTTCTGGGCACCACAGTATAAAAAGGACATGAAACTGTTGGAGAGTGTCCAGAGGAGGGCTACAAAGATGGTGAAAGGCCTGGAGGGAAGACGTACGAAGAACAGCTGAGGTCACTGGGCCTGTTCAGCCTGGAGAAGAGGAGGCTGAGGGGAGACCTCATCACAGTCTACAACTTCCTCGAAAGGGGGTGTCGAGAGGCAGGAGACCTTTTCTCCATTAACACCAGTGACAGGACCCGCGGGAACGGGGTTAAGCTGAGGCAGGGGAAATTTAGGCTTGACATCAGGATGGGGTTCTTCACAGAGAGGGTGGTTGCACACTGGAACAGGCTCCCCAGGGAAGTGGTCACTGCACCGAGCCTGTCTGAATTTAAGAAGAGATTGGACTGTGCACTTAGTCACATGGTCTGAACTTTTGGGTAGACCTGTGCGGTGTCAAGAGTTGGACTTGATGATCCTTAAGGGTCCCTTCCAACTCAGTGTATTCTATGATTCTATGATTCAATATATTCATTAATGACTTGGTTGAGGGACTGGAGTGCGCTGTCAGCAGGTTTGCTAATGACACTAAACTGGAAGGAGTGGCTGACATGCTGGAAGGCTGTGCTGCCATCCAGCAGGACAGACAGGCTGGAGAGTTGGGCAGGAAGAAATTTAATGAAGTTTAATGAGGGGAAATGTAGAGCCCCACATCTGGGCAAGAACAACCCCAGAAACCAGTATAAGTTGGGGACTGCCCTGCTGGAAAGCAGTGAAGGGGGGATAGCACCTGGGGGTCCTGGTGGACTGCCAGATGACCATAAGCCTGCACTATGCCCTTGTGGCCAAGAAGGCCAATAGCATCCTGGGGTGTATCAGAAGGGCTGTGATTAGTAGGTTGAGATAAGTTCTCCTCCCCCTCTACTCTGCCCTGATGAGACTACATCTGGAACATTGTGTCCAGTTCTGGGCCCCTCAGTTGAAGAAGGGCAGGGAACTGCTTGAGAGCAGCACAGAGCCACAAGGATGATTAAGGGAGTGGAGCATCTCCCTTAGGAGGAAAGGCTGAGGGAGCTGGGTCTCTTTACCTTGGAGAAGAGGAGACTGAGGGGTGACCTTATTAATGTTTATAAATACATAAAGGGGGAGTGTCAGGAGGATGGGGCCAGGCTCTTCTAGGTGACATCCAGTCGTAGGACAAGGGGCAATGGATGCAAGCCAGAACACAGGAGGTTCTGCTTAAATATGAGACGAAACTTTTTCATGGCGAAGGGGACAGAGCACTGGAACAGTCTGCCCAGGGAGTCTCCTTCTCTGAAGACTTTAGAAACCCACCTGGACATGTTCTTGTGCGACATGATATAGGTGTTCCTGCTCTGGCAGGGGGATCAGACCAGGTGATCTTTCAAGGTCCCTTCCAATCCCTAATGTTCTGTGAAAATCAAATTAAAAGGGCTCCACAAATTTTAATTTGTGATCGCAAGCTAGTTTCTGTCCTTTCATCTCTAGCAGGCTTTGTTAGCTGTGTAAAATTCCAGCTCTCCATTTTCCTTCAACAGACTGTACAGGAGATATTGCTTTATCATGTAGTGATAAAGTAAAAAACAATTAGTTAGTGCTGGGGTAACATGGAAATGGAAGTGACTTGACTTCTACTATTAAGAAGAAAGTACAGATATTAATCACATTATCAATACAGGAAGTTATGTATTGACTTATTTTAAGCAAAGAAAGAACAAAAATATATTTATGCTTTTTTATACTAGTGTTTTTTTAAAGCTGAGAATATCTTGGTAATACTGGCCACAATCTTCATAGGCTTAACTTGAAAGTAGTTAGCACTCAGTTTTATGGATGTGAGTGGTGACAAAGACACCTCTGACTGCAATACATACACACCCACCCACCAGCTAAACCACTGCACTGTAAGTGTTGTCTCAACTGCTCTTTTACTTTCCCCAGAGATATTATCATTATTAAAAAGTAAATGCAGCTGAAATGGTGCAAAAGCTGATACACTCACACAGGCCACAAAAAGCCACAAGAGACAGCTCTCACCGTGGTTATCAGGATTTGTTTTTCCACAAACTGTAATTGCACCAGCCCCTAAGTCTGAAGTCCTTACAGGCTAGCTCAGAGCTGCTAGCTTTGCAGCCCAAACTAGGGCTGCATCAACATAAACCAAGATCTTTGGTACTTTGATGGTACCTTAATGCCTGATTAGCAACTGCTTAACAGATAAAATGTTAGGGTTTGTTGTGTGGAAATTAAGCAATAGGAATTCAAACCTTAATGAAAGGCTGAATCCTTCCTTCCTTGTCTGCCAGAAAAAAAGAGTTTGCTCATAGAAAAGAGAATATTCAGAATGTCTGTGATCTGGGCAAAAGAGTTCAAGCCAGAGCAGTGAAATTCCTTACATTGAATATTAACAAGAGGCTCCTAGACAGAAACTAATATGTGGTAGAAGCTGTACAAGATGTAGCACAAGCGAGCAAGCATCTACTGAATTATCTGCTGACTTCCCTTTAGAGAAGTCATGTGAACAGTTACCTCATTTTATCATTATTACTGAGACTCATTGATTCTGTTGAAATTATTATACTTCTAAGACTTACGTCACTTAGAAGATCTGAAAAGTCTAATTACTTTCAATGCAAGGCACGGTTACTTCCTTAGGAGCCTCAGGTTATTCTGTTATTTATCTATTCTTGTCTGCCTAGAACAAATACTCACAGATTCTAGCTAAGTCATGTAAGCCAAGCTCCATGCAAAATCTTTGTCCCTCAGCTGTCTGAGGGTCTGTCTTATAACATAGACTGCCTATGCTGTTTACTTCCACCTGCTCTGTACCCCCATTTACAAACCAAAGAAGCTGTACCCTGAGGTGCAATTCCATTAGTGTTTCATAATCAGTACACCTTAGCATACACATTCAATACACCACTACATACACAGAGATATTCAAAGTTTGGTATTGCAACTGATGATCTACAGAGGTTTTCAGTTAATGGTTTGTATTTAAAGAATTAGTTATGGAGTTGTATAAAGTGAAAAAAACGTAAGCTGAAATTTGTTACCCATGTCCCAGGAGAAGCCTGCTAGCATCAACCTGACAATGTGCAGAGCAGCAGGGCCAGCAGAACTGTGGGAACTAACTTTTAGGCAGGAAACATCTCCTAGTATATATAACATAGCATATATGTTATATATAACATAACCTGAGTCAGAAGCTGCTTGAACATGGATATATACCTTTTTTTGTTTTCTGCCCCCAAAGCAGTTTCTGTACTCCATCCTTCCCTAGCCTGACAGAATTAGAAAGGTACTATTCAGAAGATACACAAATACAGAATACTAAAATCAATTATTACTTTTTAACATTCCAGATTTTGAGCCACCATACAAACACCTATAACTTCTCCCAACATGTCAGTAATAAAGTCCTACAGTAGCTGAACTATACTTCTGTAAGCTAATCTCTTAAAAGCAGCTAATGCTTTTGGAAACAGACTGATGATTTTGCCACTAATTTATTCTCCCCTACTCCACAACACACAAATGTTCTACTCTCTCCTCTATTTTTCTTACCTCTCATTTGTCTTTCTTGTTGCTCTCTCTCTTTCTTGGCTTGGATGGCAAGAAGGCGTCTGCTTTTCACAGCACTGATCATATCATCAGCTTCTATTTCTACCCGATGCTCTATTTTTACCATTTCATTTTTTTTCTTTTCATTTCTTCCCATTGCATTCTCATCTTTCCCATTCTCCTTGCTTTTGGCCACCATTTCTTTCCGTTTCTGTTTTTCTGCTCTCTTCTTGTCATTTTCTTCCTTCAAGATAGCTAAGCGCTCCTTCCACAGCTCAGCTGACGTCTGCTGCTTGGCCTCCACATGGTCCTGCACTGAATAAGTCATTAGAATCCGGTGGCAGAGAGCTCCGAGTATCTGTAATTTCTCTTCAGGAGTCAACTCAAAGAACTCAGAAGTCTCCAGCTTCTCCAAAAATTCATCCTGTACTTCATTATCCTCAAAAGTTGCCGAATCCTTGCTTTCATCTACATTATCTGAGACCTCACTTTCCTCTTGTACATCTGACTTGCGTAAGCAAAGGCGGACCAACTCAGATGCAGAATGCAATGTAAGCGGTATTTCAGAAAGCTTCATTCCCAGCTCAGCATAATCTTCAGCAATCTCATCCTGCAGCAGGGTCTGCAGAAGAATGACCAGTACCCGGTTCAAATAAAGGAAGCCTCCCTTTTCTGCGCAAAGCGCTTCCATCAGGGAAACTGCTGTAATGGGATATTGAGCATCTGGCATCAATAAACCTGAGTAACAGCTCAAGAATTCCACCACCATAGCAACATCCCCAAAGAGTGTATTAGGAAGTCCTTCTGGAGTATCAACCAGCTTAAAAGTGGGCAAGTTCTTCCCTTTGAGATCTTGGTCCTCAAATCTTTTCTGTTTTTCCAGTTTTTCCTTCATCTCCTTCTCTTTCCGCTCTTTTGCTCTCTCCTTCAGTTTCTCTTTCAGCTTTTCCCTTTTCTTCTTCAGATACTCCTTGCGCTGCTCTTCTGTCATGGTGGCCCATTTCTTCCTATGTTCTAGAAGCTCATAGCGTTTCTGTACTAGTCCTCGTAAATCCTCAGGGAGACGGGCACGATCCTCGTTTGAGAGTAACCTGGCTGTTTTGGAGATGATACAGGAAAGTGCACTTTTTTTGTCTTCCCGGTCTTTGTTTTCTTTGTAATAGGCAATGAGATGGAGTGCTGCAGGAGGCAGATGCTTCTGGGGTTTCCCTGAAGACCTAGGGGTGCCTCCAGAATTCCTGGGAGCCCTGGACATCTTAGTAGTACCTTTAGCCATGTCTAGGAGTGTCATTTGCTTCATTTTCATCTTAGGGGTCTTCAAACCTTTCCTAGGAGACTTTGATTTCCCTGATGTTTTCTGCCCATTTAAAACCCTTTTGCCTCTCTGCTTTTTGTCCAAGGATTTGTTGCTGCCCTTTCCCAGTCGGCTCCTCTTTGGAATGTGAAAGTTAGAACCAAGTTTACCAGGTGACATGATTTTCATCACCTCTTCCAACTCCTCTTTGGGACATTTTGAGTTCTTAGAATTTTTCACCTTCAGTGGAGAGCCAATAATAGATTTCTCCAGGTGCACATGACACCACAGAGTAGGGCTCAGTGGCTGACCCAGAGATGTACCATCAGTTTTGGATTTCTTGGAAGGTTTTCTGTCAGGTGATCCAGAGCTCTTCCTCTTGGTTGAGGTGTTGAGTGTCATATACTAAAATTAAAGATTTTATATTAATATTTCAAGGTATGTAAAGGTCATCTAGATTCGTTACATTTTTCCCTTCCATGAACAAGTAGCACTCAATATTTTAATGGTAACGAAGACTTCTGCAGTAGCTTTCAATAGGCTTCATTCACTAGGTTGCTTATGAGGTTATTAGCTCATTCCAGAAAGTTACCATTTGACTTCATAAAATGTAATACTAAAAAAAGTATTTTCAATATTTCTTACTGCATTGCATTAAACCACTGTGTTTCTACTTAAAAGGTTGTGGGGAGAGGGTTTGTTGGGAAATGCTGACAATTTCAAAGAACTATTCCTCTGCTCAAAGAGATTTCTTAGCAGGTCCTGTAGGGTTCAGTCCTGGACCCCACCCATGTCTCCATCCAGATGGAAACTGACGGAGCACAGATGTGATGGGCAACAGAAATTCAGAGACTTGTCTCTGAACTGCCTGAAAGTTTCAAGATCTGCATTTTCATTGCTTTTTAAATATGAGGTCTGTAATGAAAGCAAGAAGAAAGAAAGAATTCTGATTTAATGTAATTGAATATCTGATTGTTTTTAAGCTTTTGAAATGACCTACCTGACAGCATACTTTTAACACAGAACAGTTTAACATAAAGCCAAACAGACTGATTTCAGCATCTCAATTCAGTTTCAGGAATCAGAATACCAACTCATTTGAAGAAGTGAAAAAGACGTAAGACACTTATAAGAATATTACCTTTAAGATATGGATAAAATTATCAGAAAACAGAAGCTGAAAAGTTAGAATTACTCAGCAAGAAAAAAAATCTGCAGTGGTAAGCACAGCTAAAGATGCAAGCACCTAAGAAGTATTTACGTAAGAACAGATGTGATCAAGTTAAGCCTGCCAAAGAAAATCAGATTTGCTGGCCTCTGAATGTTCTCTTGAATGTCTTATGCCAATTTAAGTCCTCATTAGCTGTTTAGAGATTTTTTGTTTTTTTAACTGAAGACAGCACCCAAGCTGAATCCAGCATCTGCATTACTTCATTCTACAAAAATTGTGTTTAATTCTCTGCTGAAGAGAATTACTTAATCTGAAAGCAACCAATATTAATTGGAATTATCATAATTACAAACAAATATTAATATACAGTATATGTTGTAAATCTAAACTGTCACTTATACGAAGTTATTTTGCTAGAACACTAACTTTGGATTAATAAATTCTCCAATCACTTCTTGGTGTTTAAAATTCAATGTAAATTCAATCTCTGTGCCAAGGGGAAAAAACTACAGAAAGTGCCATCCTTAAACACAAAGCTAAGGAATTCTGTAAGTCACACAGATGTTACAGTTGTGTATTTTTCCTTATACCAAAAATATGCCTCTATCAGTGTGCTCAGTAAAAGACTGTAGGCCATCAGCAAGCGTTTTAATTTCTAGCAAGACAGTGACCTGAAATCTGTGAGCTTTATTTACCCTTGCTGCAATACGAGTAATTTCTTTTTCTCTTTAAGCACATTTACAGCATTTTAAAAGAGCCCACAGAAGCTTGCTTGAAAAGGGTAGTATCCTCCTGATAAGGAAGAAAAATATAGCAAATGTTTCTGGTTCTGTTTTAGAATAAAGCTTGATGAAGACTGAGTCCATGAAAAAGTGAATTTACTAGAACAATAATTAGTGTTTTCTACACCAAAGGTAAACAGAAGATTTCGTGATACTACATTTACTTAGCTAACAGTAGATTTGGCTAGTCATTACAGTGGACTGGAAAAGAAAAACACCAAAATACTCAGTATTCAGTACAAGATTTGAGATGTGCCATTTCTCAGTCCAGCACCATAAAAAACACTAAGTACCAAGTAAAACATATTCAGCTCTTCCACTGTAATTAAGAAAATTGGGCAATAATTCATATTTACCAGGTAAGGAATATAGATCTTCTGTTTGTCTTAGACCAGGAATCTTGTCACTACTTACAGACAAGTAATGCAAATTGTTGCTGAAAGAGTTAGGAAAAGTCAAGTCTCAGTACATGACTCAAATTTTCAATGTGAACCATTGTTTCAGAAATTCAAGCTGTGTCACCTTAGGGATAAAAGGTTAATGATCAAAAGAGCGGATGTTCCTGCTCTGCATGTCTCTAGGAGCACCAAAAGCGAACCAGCACACTGAAGTCTTGGCCAGGGCCACTTTCTCACTCATTCCCCACTCTTAAACACAGGAGATACTTTTAGGAATTCTTACCTTATGTGGGTCAAGCAAGAAGTCACTAAATTTACTAGGGAGAGAATATTTCTTCACTAAGTCATCCTCTACTACCCATGGGGCATTCTCGCCTGTGCCAGCCCGTAGAGCATTATGCCGGATGAAGTACCTCAGGATCTCCTTGTTGGGAGGACGTTCTGTACGGACTAAGCTATCTGCTGGTACGTTGCTAATGATCTTGGAGATAAAGAGACAGGATGTTAACATTAAACTTCTAGACACATTATAGATATAGATTTAGTCATATCACTAAAAGGAGCGTGGGCTGTTACACTGCTTCACATCCACAAACTCTCCACTCCACTCTTTTGAAACTCTTACAAATATTCAAAACAAAACAGACAGAACTTGCAGAACTGAGATGCATAATAGAGATTGAGGATTCAGTTAGACAAAAAGCATCAAAAACATTAGTTTGTTTCATACTTCTTGCCAAAGCCCATCACTTTACTTGGCAGCAATGAAAGTCTCTGACCTTCCCCAGCATGTAGCATGTGTTTGCTACTAACTTAGAAGCTTTTACACGAGTGTTTATTTTGTTTTGATTTTTTTCCTGATACCAGAGGAATATGTCTGCAAGCAGTACTCACTGAGGTCAGCTTTGCCTCTCTGTCAAATTAGCAAAGTGATGACAAAGCACTCAGCAGTGCTGCAGCTACACAAAGCTTCCTGAAGTGCAGGATGCTCAAAGAGGTACAGTCAGAGAAAAGCAGCAACTCCCACTCAATTATCAGCAGCCTACCTCTCACCAAGTTTCATTAACAGCCTGACCAGAGATCAGCTAGTCAACAGCAATGACTCAAAACTAATGAAGCACTGTGACTCAGCTTCCCTGTGTGGTACCAGGGGATTGTCAGGTGCCTTCATACACAAAATGAAATTACACATAGCAACAGTAAGGCTAGTCAGCCTTGCTGAAAACCACAGCCATCTTGCTTCCAATACCTCAATTCCATCAGAAAGTACTACTACATTGTGCTGCGTACACATAATGGTTATTTAATTAAGCTTGCATGTTCACTGTGTAACAGAAAAGATTCAAGCAGTCATCTCACCTTGTCTTCATTTTTCAGCTTGACATCATATTTGTGTGGCAGGAATTTAGGTGGAACCCACTTTCTTTCCTCCTTCTTCAAAGAAGTGGGAAGCTTCCGAGGAGACCTACGTGCTCGATCATCTGACAAAAAAAGACAAGACATTAAGTGTCTTAGAATTAGATAAAAACAAGAATCAGGATCATAACTGGGACTGGACACCCCCCACATCACCCATACAGTGTTTGGATAAATATAGCATAAGGAAAAAAAATCCCCAACTGGTTTCTAGACACATCCTGAAGACACAGGCTGGGAAAGAAGTCCTTAAACAGGTCTGAAACAGAAGACAACAAGCTTCATCAAGCAGCTTAACCACTTTAATGTTTTTAATGCATCTCTTTACAGAAGGCAAGCTGCAACTACCTACAGGGAGGGAGAGGAGTTTTATGAAGCTTACAAAGAAAAGATAAGCTTCATAATGTAAGGAGCAATCTTAGCAAGTTGCGGCTGAGAGCCCTAGTTGCATCTGCCATGCCACATTTGAAATAATTTTCCTGTAGGAATTACCAACTTCAAATTGAAGCAATTTTTAGTACCATTTCATTTTCATAGCCATTAAGTGACTTCCAGTTATATATATGCTCCTGTGCATAAAATCTTCAGCTAAACTAGCTTATAAGTATATTTATACAACTATATATATTTTTTTAATTCTCAAGACAGACATGACTGAAGGAATACAAAATCAAATCTCCTTGCCAAGACAAAATCCAAGCTTACTGAAAAAAGCAATCCCCAAATGTTTTTGTGGTTATGACTCAAAGAAAACCCTAAAGCAAGCATGATAGATGAGAAAATTATCTATTAATTATACATAGAATACAAGTTGTAAATTCCTAGATGTAGAGTTAGATTTTTAAATTTGTATATTGTTGTAATATTATTAAGCCCTACAGCATTTGAACTCCAGCAACATTATAGTTTACATGGTGTAAAGCCAATTTTTGCCACACATCTCTTCCAAAACAAGGACTCTTGGCTAGGTAACAGATCACAGATGCCATGGGCTCCCCTGCACCATATACATGTGTAGTTACTTTCTGCATTATTGATACATTTCAGATAACACACGAAATTCTCTGTTGCAATCATGGATGTTTTGTTTTTTTTTTTTTTAAAAAAAGCAAAAACAGAATTAAAACCCTGAATTTTCTAACAGTAGTAGCATGCATGAAAATAGACTAGTACTTTCATCACAGATCAGGCTAAGACATGACTTCTATCAGCTGTTGTTCCACATTTGTATTAAAAGTCTCAGTAAGTCCAAAAATACTAAAATATTTTTCTGCTCAACAACACAATTGAAATTGCATACAAGACACTTCAAACTCTGTAAAAGATCTGCTTTTAGAGATCTGCTTCAATGTCTTAAGTGGCTGAATGTTATCTTTGCTGGATGTGTGTACCATGCATGCTAGGTTTATATTTAAGAATTAAAAATGTGTTGCTTAGCCCTGATTACACTGCTCCCTCTGCAATAGGCCTGTAAGTGACCTCTCCTTCAGTGATTTACTTTCTAGATTCTAGAACTAGGAATATCTATATTGAAGTCCATCAAACACCCCCGGAAATCTAAAGGTGGGAAGAAGAGTAGGAAAGGGGGGCTAGAACATCACTACACACTCCTTCCTAAAGTTATTTTTATAAAATGCATATGTCAAGTAATTCTTTTGTTTCATTGTACTGTAATAAGGCTTACATACTGGAATCTCATAAAACATCTGGCGTCTCCTCCTATTCATCAATTATTTGGGATTTTCAAAAGCTGTATTAGCTCTACATAGAGCTCAAGCTGCAGAACCTGACTTCAGCAGCTCACTATCCGTGTTCAGGAAAATCTAGCCTTTCTTCTTGCTTCTGCAGATTTTCCAGATCACTCTCCCTAAAGGTACTAAACTAAAGATACAAAGCTACTTCATACTCCACATCTGATACAGTAATTCTGGTGTAAGGGCTTATTATTATTAACTTCTGAAGCACAATAATCTCCTATACAAAGCAACCCGAGTTCTTTCTCTGCACATTTCCTCCTTCAACAAAACCTTCAATTTTGATATATGTATTACTAGGAATGATAAGGTTAACTCTGCCCCCTTGTGTGTGCATGGAAAGATACATCTCTTACACCATGCAGTTATGCTGTTACTACATCTAAACACACACCCTTGTTTAGTGACCTCATCAGGTATCAACAGCAGTCAAGGATGTAACGTGTTAGAAAGAAAAAGTCAAAGTATGTGTGACTAGGTCACCCCCAGATACTGTATACAGCCTCCTGACCCCTGCAATTCCAGGCCCACCAAATGAAAGCAATAGTGCTGCAGTATGCTGTACAAGTTTAACAAATGCTATATAGTTATTGTAACAATCTCCAGATTTTGGAAAGAATTTCCTCCTATTAATCATGTTCTGTTATAACCCAGGATATAAAAGTTTTAGCAATAACACATCCTTTTTATTAAAGTCTATGCACAAAAGAAACTTAGACTATTTTTAAACAAGAGTTTAAAAAAAGTACTTACTACTTCTACTAATTATGTTACAACTTGACTAGCATCATTGATTTGAAAATTTTGAGGTTTATCTTCTACAGAAAGGGAAGGACAGTCCCAATTTAAAGAGAGGCAGCTGAAGAGAGGTCAGATAATCAGCTGAGTCACAGCCTGAAAAAAGAATACCTATTCCTCCAATATTCTTGCAGTCAAGGTGCTACACTGCTTCTCAGAGGGCTCTAATGGCAACTTCAGTAAGGCTACAGCTGAACACAGCTGGTTAGAGCACTGCATGCCACAGAACAGAACATGATGGTACTCTTTGCAAGACATCCAAGCCCAGAAATGCTGCTGCAAGTTTGAACATTCTTAAAATAAGAGCTACTTCCCATGACTATTATGTTCAATAGTCATGTTGTTCAGTATCACTGAACAACAACAAAAATAAACAAACATGTACCCATCCCTCTCCAAGCACTCCTATGTTTTCAAAGGGCCAGATTGTTGTAACTTTTTCCAGTACAAATCAGAAACAGTTGGAAATTACTAAACTTGGGACAACTTGTATTCTACTCCTGACTTTGCTGTTAGCTTGCTGGGCTACTTTCTAAGTTCTCTCTTCTATGTATTAAAGGAGGCTATACAATATAAGCTATACATATTCTCAGATGCTGGGTGGCAACTTGCAAATGTAAGCAGCTTGATACATTTATGTGCCTTTAAAATTAAGCTATCCAGATTACAGCTATGCTGTGGGGTCTCTTATTTTTAAGCACACTTTTTCATACCTTTGTTAAAGAGTCTTATAATTCCATTTTAAAAAAAGTTAGAAAGGACATTAATTTGTTTTTTCTTTCCAGAGAACCTTGTCAGAGACAAGAAAAGCCTTAGACAACTACTTTTTCTGCAGCAAGGAGGAACAGATGAAAATGGGAAATGCTATTTCATAGCATGCTTTATCCTGAACCTTTTGAAAAAAGTTTACTATGCATTTTTCTGCATGAATTTTGACTCAGCATTTGAACATTGGAATGGGGAGAACCAAAATAAAACACTTTTGGTTTTTTTATGTCAACTTAGGACATGAAAGAAAATGAGAGCTTGTCTCTGATTGCAAAACAACAACCTTTAGAATCAGAGATGTTTGTTCAAAGGATTGCATTCAAAGGTATGTTGCAGCTAAATTTTTTCTAGCTTTTTTCAGCTGCACAAACTTTTGCTGAGGATTTTTCCTCCTCTTTTTTAATGCTTGTTGTATTTTCAAATCTTTATACATTTCATGCATAGCATTCTGTACTTACACCTTAGAACCACAATACGTTTTCTGCTTTAAAACCAACAAGAACAGTTGAAAGCCAACAGCACTGATGCCGCTGAAGCTTCACCATTAACAATGAAAATCTCAGGATTTTGATTACGTAATACTGTTTAAATATCACATACAGCTTTCACAGCCCAGATTCACAATGTATATGAATTGAAATACTCATTTCTAGTTGTTATCTCATTATGACTTGTTGTCATGCTGCCTTACTACTTACTCATACTTTCCCTTCTATTGTCATCTTCTTTTAGGATGGATTCCTTCTGATTGTCCTGGGCTGCCTGGCTGGAGTTCTCTTTATCACTGGACGGGGAATCACAAGCTCCATCAGACTTCTTTTCAGAGGTCTCTTCATCAGTTTTCTCCAAGGGATGTATTTTCACAACTTTCACAGGCAACATTTTCTCCTTACCAACCTGCAACAAAATATTAATGAAAACTGAATCTGAGCAAGACACATGAACTAACAACCTTTAACATTATGGGAAAAAAAATAAATGAAACCCAACAAATCCCACACCAAAAAAAGTAATTGTAATCTGCAGTTTGGCCAAACACTTGATGAGAGAAGCTTATTATCCCTGTCATGAAACAACTACAGGATTTCTTTCTACTATTCCTATCTGGCAGCTCTGTACAAATTGCTTAAAAAATAAAAAAAAGAGAGAAACCTGCCAACCCACTAGTTTCTTCAGCATTTAATTATGTTGCTTTCTCAACCTAAGGAAGGAGTATGTAGGCAAAATGAATGTGTACTACCTTTGTAGCTACAAATGAAAGAATATATCCTAAACAAAATTGAAAACAGAACTTTTTTTTAATAGTAATTTTCCTTACTTTTAATAAGTTTGAGTTTTCCCTATTGATCATAGTTCTGGAGGAATTTTTCTAATTACTAGAGTATCGTTAGATATTTCTAAGCAGTTGTCCTCAAGGTACATCAGTTTAAGACTATCACTCCTTCTGAGGACATGTTATGTGAAAAGATTACAGCAGATTATAATTTTAAACGACTGGTAATTAAAATATAAATGTATTTTACATATAATGAAATACATACACAAAGACCATTGCATGTTTAAACTATAAAACAAAGCTGTTGTGTCCCCGTTCTGCTCCCCCATCCCCCCAAAAAAAGTCACTCCTTTTTCTCATGACATTTGTATGGGTCATCTGTGTGCTTCTGTTCTATCATAGAACTGTTTCACATTCAAAAGCAGGTGATGTCACTAGGATTCCAAAAAAAAAATCTCACCATCTTTCTGATACTGCATGTGGCTAACATATTGTGGTGATTTTACCGTGCTGGGCAGCTAAACCCCACAACCGCTCTCTCACTCCCCCTCTTTTAGATGAGGAGGGGGAGAAGTAAAGCAAAGAACAACTCACAGGTTGAGATAAGGATAATTTAATTAAAGGGAAATAATAATAATAATTAAATAAAGATTATTATGAACTAAACAATTTAACTAAGGGGAAATAAAAAAGGGGAAGGGGAAAAGGGAGGGGGAAAGGGAAAAAAATAAAAAGAAGGGAGGAAAACAAACAAATAAAATAAATGAAGGCTATATGGAAGTCCAGAGGAAAGAAATTACTCTCTACTTCCCACAAATGAGCGATGATTGACCACGTCCTTGAAGCAGGGCCTCAACGCACGTAGCCGGTGTTCGAGAGGAGGACCGACGTTTTCCCAATGAGAGCCCACCCCTACCCTCCTCTTCCTGTTTCCACCTTTTATTGCTGAGTGTGACATCACATGGTATGGAATATCCCTTTGATTGGTTTAGGTCAGCTGCCCTAGTGATGTTTCTCTCCTCACTTTTTGCCCACCCCCTAGGAGGTTTAGAGAAAGGCCCGATGCTGTGCCACTGCTGCTCAGCAGTAGACACAACACTGGTGTGATAACACTGCTGTTCCAGCTACAAGTGCAGAGTACGGCACTGTATGGGCTGCTGCCGGGAAAGTTAACATTCCAGCCAGACCCAGTACACGTATTCTTACCCACCTCTGCCTTTAGATATACAAAATTAGTTCTGTGCAAAAGCACGGGAAAAAATTGAAAATGGATGCTTACCTCAAAGTCACACTCTTCTCCCACTGCAAATTTTGTCATGATCTCCAGCCAAGCTGCATCCACCAACTTTTCCAAAGACACAGTGTTGTGGTGGACTATTTCCAGTACCAGTTTCTCATACCAGATGGGGAACTCCTCCTTCAAGCTGAGCAAGGAGGTAAGAAGCTTTCATTATTCAAGGAAGAAAGGCCAAAATGCAAAGTAACCTCCAGTTTTGCAATTCCAGGAATGCTTACAGCTAGGACAATGTTTTAGGCAAATGCCACACTGGAATGCAAAGACAGAAAGGCTTTTTCATGCCCTCCCCATCTGCACTCTCCAAAGTGTCAATTGGCATGACAATACTAATTGTGCTTGTCCTTCCCAGAAGAAACACTGAAAAATTCTGGGAAGAGTAGCACTGACTTTCTTGCTGGTTATTACTGCCTCCCAATTAAATGGGGAACGTATACCAAAAACTTGTCATTATTCTGGGACTTGTTACTTCAAGGTTTTTGTTTCCAACAGTAAGATGATGCTAATGAACACTGAGCTTTTCTTTCTTCCCAAACGCTGGGCTTACACACTCCTAATGCAGGAAAGAAGGCAGGTCTAGGCTTACACAATCAAGTTATCTTTCCAGAGAAAAATGTCTTGTGTGTTTCATGCCATGGCAAGATCTTAAAGCTTTTTCATTTAAAGAAGAGAGAAGACTTACAAGTTCACTTGACTAATTTACTTACTAAAGGATCAAGTCAGTTCAGTTAATTGATAGGAGTGCTGAGAAGTATATTGCATAAAGATTTTTGGCTCTGCAAATATTGCAAAAATAAAATCTATTTCAAGTTACTGTAAGAATGAACAAGATACTCCACTTTTCCAGAGCCCTTTTAGCTTTCTCTGCTGTATTTGCTGTTCTGCAACTGCCATGAACAAATTTATCCATTTTGCAAGCTTTTTTTTTTTTTCCTATCAGCAGCCCATAAACCACCTAGGAAGCTTTTAATCCTGTTTCAGAGAGACAAGTCCAAAATTTCACTTCATAGGATGTTTCCCACACACACATTTCAAGAGACTACAGCTAAATGTTATTGATACATTTTTCATTTATGTTCCATTTTTCAAATGTTTTCAGAAGTGCACAACCAATTAAATGTCACTACCCAACAGGACATGACACTAGTCAGCTGCACACCCTCCTCACAGGCAGGAACATTTGTGAGGAAGGATGGGTGACAGTAGTACTTCAAGCCTCATCAACATTAGGACTATTAGGAAAAGTGATTTTTGTTTGTTGCCTTTACGGATGCGTTTAAACTTAACTAATGGATAAAACTTAAAATTTCTCCTCAAACTGAAGCTATTAACTATTTTGCCAGTCAGAAACTTGGATTCTTCATGAAAGAGATGCAGCTGAAACTTTCCTCTCAATTTTCCTCTCATATGCTTACAGTATGCCCGGTTTAAATCCGGGGAAACAAAAAAGTTACAGAAATCCAAGTCATCAGTTCACAGAAGAGAGAAACATACCATTTGCCTGGCATTATTCCTACAGTTTGATAGGCATTATTCCTACAGTTTGATATGCACAAAATACATTATGTATGTTAGTTCAGCCAACAGCTTACACCTTTCAAGAGAATTCTCTTACGGCAAGGGTCACCATGGATCTCAACCAAGGATTCAGGGCCTATGCCGTGCACTAGAGGGGGAGGTCATGGACACACCAGCAAGGAAGAACAATGGTGGTCTGAATTGATTAATTATGCTTGCTGTTATCCCTTTGTTATTTATCATTTCAAATAGAGTAGATCCCCAAATGCTTACTCCAAAGTAGCTGCATTTAGTACAATGAGTGATTCCAATACAGATGTGCCAAAAATAATTACAGCTGTGGAGCTCACTGATGTGAAATTCCAAAAACTTATTTTTAAATTGTTTTTTCCCCCTCTGAAGAATTTCCATTACTCAAGGAACTCTAAAATTCATCAAGTAGCATATGCTGAACTATTTTAGTTCAAGTAATACCAAGATACAGCACAGAAGTACATTACTCAACTGCATTAGCAATGGCATCAAATTTGGATTTTGCTTTTAACTCCAGAATCCCCAGATATAGCCAAAGCCAGTAAAAAGTTACCTACTTCAAAAACTAGCAATCATATCTCATTTCTAAGTCCTCTCTTTTGCCCCTAAGACAGACACATACCAATTTTTTCACTGGTACTTACAGCTCAGCAACTTCCTGCTCCTCCTCCCAAGCTTCTTTGTGCGTCAGCTGGCTGCTTCCTGTGCTTTTGCATGTCCATATTCGCTCACTGTATCTCTCCAACCGCGCTTCATATTCTCTGTAGCAGTAGCAGCTCAGGAAAACAGGATTTATGCAGTAGAAAGCATAGCCGGTGTAGCACAAGACGATCTAATTCAATTAAACTCTTTCTATTTGAGTGCACAAAGACTAAAGGTAAGGTTTGACTCTGCATCTACCACGGAGATGCTGCACTAAATCTGATAGGTTATTAGACCAGGACCCTTTCAAACTTTCTGCAGCTGAAATGTCTGTCCTCTTCTGTGCTGGCATACAGAAGGTGGCACACCACCATTGGTTCAGCTGAAATGCTCCAGGGAAATACGTACCATTAAGCACTTCTTGGTTTTGCTAAGTTTTCAGCTATTCCAGTCTGATTCATTGGAAAGCAGCACCAACATCACAGGCAGATGCAGGAAGCATAGATGAACCATCACTAATTGCCTGAGAGTAACTGTTGGTGAACTACCACTCCAATGCTTTAGGGTGATATTATAAACTTCAGATGCAAACTAGTGGTCTACCCAGTATCCCCAGTCTTTTGGGGAGAAAAAAAAAAAACAAAACAGAAGCCTTGAAACTGAAGTCACAAGGAAGGCCATGTTTGCCGTAGTTTCCAACAAAGGCAACCTCCTGGGTTAGCACAACATTAGTATCTTCATCATCATCTCCTGCTTCCTATACCACAACCAGCCTCAAAGTTAAGTTATTCTGCCCATTAAGTTTAATAGTTGCACAGGTGAGTTGCTGTAGTGCAGACACTCATATGAAATACAGCATTAGCTACTCTGTTATAAGCATCTCTGCCTATGCTTTATTCATTCCACCTAAGAGGTAGTTATCTGTCAGTAAAACCAGATAAGCTACTTCATACTTCCTGTGGACTGTCTAGGCAAAATTGTCAGAAAAGCTAATACAGTGTAAATTCTTAACAATTTACCCTGTGGCAGCCTGTTTAGTTTGATGTGTATTTAAATTATCATTGGAAAGCAAAGAAATTATAACAGAGGGGCAAAAAAAAAAAAAAAAAAAAAAGTCTCTCTCTCTCTCTCTTCTCCTTTGGTGCATTTTCCAGCAGAAAGCAAACAAAGAGCTCAAAGCATACATGTAACAACTACAGAGGCTCGGCCCACTGCAGCACAAGTGCTAATTACAAGTGAGCTGCTGTGGGAGCATGCAGATTGCTCCACTCTCCTGCGAAGGCAGAGCCACCAATCACAGCAAGCCATGCTTTGTGCTTTGTGTACACTTTGTCAAAAAATTTTAGCATGACTCAGCTAAAGTTTTGTTGTAGTTGGTGGTTTTAAAAAGAGATTTGTATTAGGAAGGCGAGTTGCAATTCCAATGAAACCAGTTTTCTTGGACATAAGGCACAGATGCTACTCTGAAAACACTGACAGGCACATTATAGCTACATCAACCAGAGCTATACAAGAATACCAAAACACAGCACTGCCACTGCTGACAGCACTCTGTCTGCCCAGAACACGTCTTAAATCTGAAAAATCCCCCATTTCCCCAACAGCCCTTCTTGGAGTGTTTCCTGCTCCTTGGCAGATGAATTTGCATTAGACAAGGCATCATCCAACTAAGCTTTGAGTCCTCTGGCTATTTCTTATCCCTCTCAACTGTGAAGTTTCAAAAGCACCTGAGTTTCCTCAGCCTTTATCACAGCTGAGGGTACCTGTTTCTCAGCCCAGGCAGCAGCCTGGGGCTGCAGGACACAAAGCACTGGGGCAGTGGCAGGAGGCAAGGAGAAAGCACAGCTTAGAGCAGCTCATTGCAAGAGATGCTGACCAGGCCAGAAGTGTGATTTTAGTAAGCTTCAGTAACAATATCAAGCTGAAAAAAAAATCTAACCAGAAGCCAGGAGTCCTACTTGTATTTACAGCAATTGGAGATTCTAATAATGACTAAATTGAAGTCATAATGTTGTTCTTTCCTATGCCTTTCCCACAAGAAGCAGAAGTCAAAAGCAAATTCAATCCTCATCATAGACAGGAATCTGAACATACAAACAACATTGGTCTTCAGTTTCCTTCAGCAAGCCACCTTCCCTCTCCCATGGATTTCCTTAGACATATCCATGGACACTACCAAAGACTTGCAGCTGCCTAGCACGAACACTAAAGGAAAAATACCCTTATTAAGGGTTCACCACACTGCCTTAATAAGCTTTCAGTATTCTAACTAACTATGAAGAAATGTTTGAGATAAGTGAGAAATAATGTTCTACTTCCTGCACTTAAAAACATTCTATGCCCCTGTGAGGAGATAAGTAATCCTCCCAGCAAGGAGAACAAAAAAAAAATGCTCATCTCCAGTTGATATATACTTGAAATGTATGTATTGCTTTACCTAACGCCATCTCCCATATTAACAGGAAGGCTCACAAGGATTTTCCCTAAGCATTCTGCCTGTACATACTTATGAAAACATGTGAAATCCCACCATACTACAACTCATTTTTCTCATATCAACGCTGAATTTAAAAGTGGCAGGTACAGCAATTCCCCTGTCCAGTTCAACTCTGTCCCTCAAAATGCAATTTAATTCCACCTGCAGCTGGTCAGCTCTCATCTAACATTGACCCCTGGCCACATTCTTTAACCAGCGCTCAAGACTCACGGCCACAATCCTCATCCTTCCTTTGTGCTCTGCTTGAAGCCTCTCAAGTCAGGTTCTACTTTTAAATCCTGGGGTGAGCACAAAGATGAACAGCAGGACAACGTTTTTGCAGTTTGCTGTAGCTCAAACTTTCCACTACACAAGTGCTGTTTGTCCTTTCAACTCAGACTGGAAACAAACCCAACCTATTTCAAACTGTACAACAGATCTGGTATAGGGCTACAAGCAAGGGCTCACTGATATGCCACAACCACCCCATCTTTCTACCAAGAGCACAGTTGGAACTGCTTTTGCCACAACCCCCCAGCATGCTAACTAAAAAACCCGGAAAAAAGCTACTTGTGAACATTCCCCAGAAAGCTGTAATACATTAATACTGATGACTACCCACTGTGCAACAGTTAACAAATCACATTCCTTTTTTTATCCTCCTGACATGACTTCGATGTTAAAAGTCAGAAAACAAATCTAAATTAAAAACAATGGACCATTTTAAAGAAAAATGCTTAAAAGTACACAAGAAGACTATTAAACAGATACAAAGTTTGTTCCTTCCCAGATTAGTGATACTCTCATATAAATTAGTATCAACTCCAAAATAGCTTTACAGTATCATAATTGTTTCCACATGTAACAGCCAGAGGCAAACTTACCAGGAAGTACATTTACAAAGTGGATGGGAGACAAAGTTTTCACACAATTGCAGAGCATGACATGACCATGTTTTGGTGCTGCCACCTTTCATCCAGATTTTAATTTTCTGATATTACACGTCAAGATGTAAACTACAATGGAGTCCAATTCTTCATGTTTTCTCTGCAGTTCACTGTACACACCCATAAACTAAAGATAGATGTGTGCAATCACAGCAAACTTTTGCCTGGGGAGAAGAATACAGCTTCCCAAGAGTCACTGAAGGAAAGCTTTGGCTGGAACAGTCCATCTTGCCAGCCCTGGTCAATGAGCTCTCCAAACTGTGTCTTCTCTTGAACTAGCAAAGGAGTTTTCCCAACTATGGCCAGCACAACAGAACACACTACAGCAGTTCCACACATTAATGGAAGAGATCGCCTGGTGTCAACAGCATGAATTCTGGATTTTGATAGACATCAAACTCACTGTACACGCACCACAGACAGTTCACCTTCCCTGGTGCACACATGAAATAAACAGGACAAGACTGTCCCATACTTGAAGCAGGGATAATTTATTTGCTTCATACCTCACATGATCTCAGAGTAGATCCTACAGAGCTCGAGCCATAAGGAGCCTATTTCTGACCATTCTGTGATTCATCCATCCCCACACAATGAACAAGTCTCACTCTGAAACACAAGGCTTCTCTAGCATGCAAGGGACTCTACACAGCACAGTTGCTCTTAAAAGATTTCCAGGGGACTTAGCTAGAGAAGAAAGCCATGTAAAACTAGAAATAAACTTCACAGACAAATAAATATCTGAGCTCTGATGACTAGTCTATCCATCTGCCCACTGCTTTTAGACACTTTCTTAACCCTTGCCCACAGGACAGACGTCTTCCCTCACATTTACCACACAATACCCCCATTTCCGTTCTTATTCAACCTAATCTACAGCCGCAAATCTTAAAGATTCTTAAAGTTTGTGTCTTTCAAATACTGCATTCATAGCTGTGCAGTGTAAGAGCCTGCAAACCTTAAGGGCAAGAGCTGATCAATTGCTTTTCAAGGTGGAAAAAGGTCAGGCAATCACATTCTGCCAGGCCCTGGCACTACCCACACCAAGAGCTGTTCTGGGTAAAGGCTCCAGTACAGCCCTCTCTGCAAGCTAGTGCAAATGAATGGCTTTTGTGGCTATCCAGGGTCAACAGAAGTGACAAAAAAAAAACCTCCAATCTTCCTTAGGTAACATCTCCCTTCAGCCTATTGACTCATTTGCAATTTTCTGTTCCACTTTTTGCCTAGCTTGTATTATACACATAGGCAACAAAGTAAGATAGAAACCTAACATAACTTAGTTTCTCTTTTTAGCTTCTTGATATGTCTGGCAACACGAACTTTCTAGAACAGGCTAGGCTGTCAGCCTCCCACTGCATTCCATGTAGTACTTTCTCCAACAGAAGAGCATCTCTGTAGGACCTCTGTGCTTGCACGTGCTTTCTTTCCTTCTGACCCTGCAGCTACCAGCATCCTCTCCCAGGAGAGAGAAAACATCATTTCTTTTTTAAGGCTAATACCATCCAAGTGTCCAGAGAAACATGTCCTACACCTGCTCATCGATCCACAAGAGCCATGCTAACAGACTGGTGTTCTCATAAGGTGCCCCTAAACACCTCTGAGCTATTCCTACATCGCAGGTGAACCTTAAAGCAACATCTACAACAGCAGTAATTAGAATTAAACTCTTATTTTTGACCACTGATAGTTCCATGAAGAGGAAGAGAACAGGTCTGCCTCTGCCTGGCCAGTTGGAAGACTGAGCTCCTTTCAGTTTGTTTACACAAACATAGTATGCTGTTTGGTTTCAAGTGGAATATATTTGAATTTACAGTACTTTTAAAAAGCACGTATCTACCTTGTATCAAACACTCAATTTTACTGAGTGAATTTTATTGGTCAGACTGCATTAATAATGCCTATTTGCACTCATATATGCATTTCCTCTTCAAAAGCGAGCTAATCCTTCCTAGGGGCTTTTGCATTCTCTTCTTCGTGCTGAAGTAACACGACACTCTTACATCCCCAATGCCAGGAGGGTCTGTGTAAGTGCTCGAATCCCTGCGTCTTGCACGCCAACAAGATCTCTGAGGTACATTTCTTTATTTATGCATTTCTGCCATGGTTTCAGTCCTTCCTTCGGTTCTCAGTTCCTCAGATTCTAAGCCATATCACACAAGCAACAAACCAGGCTCCTGAGGCAGCGGTCTGTAGGTTACGGCGCAGAAGTCCTGCCCCCTCAGCCCGGCACAGGGCCCAAACGCTAACGCTGCCCACGCAGCCGCACAGCTCCCGTCAGTTATCTGCCTTGCCCACGTCCACTTCCTGCCTCCCGAAGAGCGACGCGCGCCCGCTTCCACGGAACCCAAAGAGCCGCTTGTCTCGCGAAGGCGGCCCTGAAGAAACCCCTCCCGTTGGAGCTGAAGCCCCCCGGCTGCCCGCGGGCAGGTTGCTTCCGCCACTGCCTCATTCCCTCCCGTGCGGGAGCCCCCGGTCCCTCCGCCCGCCCCCCCTCCCCGCCCGCAGGACGCAGACCCCACAGCTCTCCTCCAGAGCACGGCGCCTGCTCCGGGCAGGCAGGAGCCCGCCTGCGGCACCCACCGGGAGGCTTCCGCCCTGCCCGGGGCTGTCTCGAGACGCGGCGTGCACGAGGCTGCTCCCGGGCCCCTTCAGCCCGTCGTTCGCCCGCTTTTAGCCGCCTGCGAAGCGGGGAGAAGCCCGCCAGGAGCCCCGGCCCGCCCGCGCCAGCGCCGAAGAAGAGGCCGGGGCCGCCCAGCGGATACCGGCGGCCTCCGCCTCTCGGCCCGGCTTCGTTCGGCGCGGCCCCGGGCTCGGCCCCGCCGCCGTCTCGCACGGGCCCTCCCCAGGAGGCCCGGGACGGCCGCGGAGGCCGGGCCCGCGCCCACCCGGCGCTGACGCCGCTCGCGCGGCCGTCCCGGAGCCGCCGGCGGGTGACAGCGACGCCGCCCCGGGGCTGTCCGGGCCGCCTCCTCCCCCCCCCCTCGGCCGTGGGGATACTCGCGGGTGCGGAAGGCCTCCTGCGTGTGCGGGATGATGAACCGCTCCCCCGGCTCCCCCGCCGGCAGCGGCTTAGCCAGCGGGAAGGGCTTGCGGCCCAGCAGTGGCGCCATGGCGCGGCGAGACAGGCCCCGGCTGGGGCCGGCGGATCCGTGCGGCGGCGGCACCGGGCGGGAGGATTGAAAAATGGCGGGAGATTCCCCTCCCCCTCCCGGGCGGGCGGGCGGCAGGCCCGGCCTCGCCGCGCGCACCCGAACCTGCCCACCCCGCGCCGCGCGGCCCGCCCCCGCCCCCCGCGGCTCTGAGAGCCTACTGGCGGGCCGCCGGAGAGGCCGGCTTCCGATTGGCTAGCTCGCCCGCCAATCGCGCCGCCTCGCCCCACCCCCTCGGCGCAGCACGCTGCCTTGCGCCGCGCGCAAGGTGAGAGGTCGCGTTATGTAAGGGGCAGGGAGCGGGCCTCCATTTTGTGCCCCGGTCCCCTCCCGCCCCTCCCCGCCGCGGCCAATCGAGGCGCGCCCCCTCTCCCCGCCCATCCGGGTACCGCGGCGGGGCCGCTTGCTGGGCTTTGTCCTCCGCGCTCGGCTCGTCCCGCTCCCCCCTCCCCCGGCTCTTAAAGGGGCAGGGGCGGGCGGGGCGTCGCGGAACGGCGGCCGTCGCTCGTGTGGGGGCCGCTGCCTTCGGGAAGGGGTCCGGCCGGGGAGGTAGCGAGGGTCCCGGTCCCGTTTCCTCGGTGCGGGGCTCAGTCGGTGACTGCGGGTCGCGGTGCTGCCAGGCCCGCCCGTTCGTGCCGGTAGCCGCCGGGCTGGCGTGGGGCCGGGTCTCGGCTCTGAGGCACGGCGCGGGGCTGTGCCGGCGGCCGCCGCGGTCGGGGTGCCGTGAGGCGGAAGGCCTGGGCATCCTCTCGGGTGCTGCTTCTGTGCGAGGATGTAAGTCCAGGAACTGTGTGATTTTTTGTTGTTGTAGTGTGCTTGTTTTTAATCCAAAATCGAATGTTGTTGTTTCTTTTATTACAATAAAGCATTCGTGCCAAGTTCATGTTACATGTGTTCTTACTAGTGATCCCAGGGGCAGCAGCTCAAGTGCAGCCTGCCAAAAGCTGTCACATAAACACGAGCCCAGGAGTGCACCTTCTAGCCCCTTTTTCAGTGATCAGGAATGCTGATTTTACCCAACATCTAGCGTATTAAATAAGTATGTTTTAGCAATCCCAGATCCCCACTGCCTCATTGCACTGAGGAATATGTTTGCTTTGCATAGACCTGCTATTACTACTTCAGAGTGAAAAGAAGAAGCCTTAATGAACAGTGGGATTTGTGGGACAAATTCATCTTTTCAGACCATAAAGTTAGGTGAAGTTGGACAACGTGGTACATCAACACTATATCCTGCCATTATGCATCTCCACTGAAAAAGCAGCACTGCATAAAACAAGGAGTTACTGTTTTATCATGATTCCTTCCTCTACCACAGAAAAGCATAGGTAAAAACAAGTCCCCTCTTCGCCACCTTGCAAGCAATCAGTGAAAGCACACAGAAATACAGTGCTCCCTAAATGCTAGCAGCTGAAGCTCTAACAAGGTCCTCAAGGGTGAAGCCTCTCCACCTCCTCAGGCCAAAGAAGCCTGTCTTAATGGCTTGTTTTTTGACCATCTGACTCCAGCCACCTATTACTTATATGCTAGAGCAGTGAGAAACTCAAAACAAAGAACACCTTCTCCCCATCCATCTTCTTCCATGTCCTCCCACTGAGTGACTCAGGGGAATGGGGAATGGAGGCTGAGGTCAGTCCTTGATGCTTTGTCTTTGCCGCTCCTTCACAGTCCCTCTCTGCCCCTGCTCCCTGTGGGGGCCCTCCCACGGGATGCCATCCTTCCCAAACTGAGCCTGTGGGGGCTGCCCACAGGCAGCAGCTCTTCAAGTACTGCTCCCACATGGCTCTGTACCACGGGGTCCATCTGTCAGGAGCAAACTGCTCCAGCACGGGTCCCCCACGGGCAGCGGCTCCCCCCAGACCCCTGCTCCTGCATGGGCTCCTCTGCATGGGCTGCAGCGTGGAGATCTGCTCCATGTGGGACCCATGGGCTGCAGGGGGACAGCCTGCTCCACCAGGGGCCTCTGCAGGGGAACTTGTGCTGTGTGCCTGGAGCACTTCCAGCTGCACTCACCTTGGTGGCTGCAGGGTGTTTCTCACTCCTTTCTCTCCCAGCTGCTGTTGTGCAGCAGTTTTTTGTTTGTTTGTTTGTTTGTTTGTTTCCCTTTCTTATACATGTATGTCTGCTCTTGCAGAGGCACAAACAGTATCACTTATTGGCTTGGCTCTGGCCAGTGGCAGGTCCCTTTGCAGCTGGCTGAAATGGGCTCTTATCTAACACGGGGCAGATTCTGGATTCTTCCCACAGAAGCCACCCCTGGAGCCCCCCACTGCCAAAACCTTGCCATGTAAACCCAATACAAGTAGGCATGGGTTTTGGCACAAATAGCTGTGCAAAATGTGCTGTTCTCAAGCAACAGAGCCAAAACTGTTATCCATTTCTGTAACAGACACAACAGTTTCTGTATCACACCCTTCACATGGGAAAATGTATTTACCAGATTATTTTAATAGAAGAAGTATCACATCATTTCTGCTGGTGGAGTGGGAAAAGAAATTAATTTCATGGGGCATTTATTTGTTTAAGGTACTTGTAACCTCAGAAAGCTTTGAGCCTCCCTTGAACATGTCAGTTACCGTACTGAACACAGTGCCAGCTGACATACAGAAATCAGCTGAAAGTATGTTTAAATGATTGTTTAACAAGCTGGAGATAGTGGTAATGCTGTAATGTAAGGATAAAGTTAATTAACAGAATAAGAGTGCCTAAGATGCAGCTACAAATGCATCTCTCTCTCTAACTCCACAAGATGTAATGCAGGGATCAAATAGCGTGCTTAGAGAAAGGAGACAACAGAAATCAGCTCTGTCCTGGATGCTCTCATGGTGCCAGGGAGGATCCAGGTACATGGTGATGGACCTCACTTGGCAATGGGTGCTGAGGAGCGCAGAGCTCCTGTTATTCCCCTGTGCACATGCTGTGCCATGCAGGAGTAATTGACTTCACAGGGTAACTTAATAGTAGAAATGCAGTCACAGAGGGGGCATTCAGTTGGCTTCTCTTTCTCTCTTTATCTGATAGTCTGTATACAGTTGCTAGAAATAGTCTGTCTCTTCACTGCATTGCTACACTTGTTGTCTTTAACCTGGCATCTGTGTTTGGACTAAATTTGGTGTTGTCCTTCGTACATCAAAAGGCACATCGGTGTCCTGCTGTGCTTGGCTACATCTCAGCCCCTCCAAGATCAGCCACCCCACTGTCTGCTCTGTGGTTCACCCTCTGCTTATGCTCAGATCGGTCCCAACAAACACAAACAGTTCTCACTTGGTTCCTACATCCTGCTTTGGTACTGCCAACCCCCAGGCCTGTCCTGCCAGTGTGTGGGGCAGGACCCACCAGGGTTTCCCCCCACTCCATACCTGGCTCCCTGCACACATTAACAGAGCACAGAATTAATGCTGAGATAAGTGAATCTCTATTATGCTAACACTTGTCCTTATTTACTTCTGCTACCAGAACTGGGATTTAATGCCATAAATATAATGGTGAGTTTAGGAATTTCTGTTGAGGTTTCTCTTTACCTTGGTCAGGTGCTGTAGGAGCTATAGGAGTTATTTTCAAAGCAGAGTGGGATCACAGCCATTGAAAGAGGATTGCGTGGTACATCCCATAAGTGTTGCTTTCATTGCTTGCAGCTTTATCAGACCTCAGTTTCTTGGGCTGAACTTTCCTGTCCACTTCCACGGGCTGCAGGGTAAAGTGAGGATGAGAAGGAAAAATGGTGTGTAAGGAAAGCAGATGGGAGTTTGGGTTTTGCGGGGGTCAGGTGCAGATCCGGACCACAGCATAGCTTGGGGTGAGGGGGCTGGACCCATGGGGAGGGGTGGGAGCAGAGCTGCAGTCCCCTGAACCCAGTGCCAGTCCAGTGCCTCTGTCCTGCCAACACCCTTCAGCCATGGTGCAGGGCCACCCAGCTCGGCCTGGTGTCTTTCCGCCCTTCAGGAACGGCAGAGGTGTGCAGGAAACTGCTCCAAAGAGGCAGGCAGGGATACAGCAGTGCTGAGCACTCAGGAAGCAGCCTGCTTGGCCCATCTGGCTCTCTAATTTCTGGTTGAGAGCCCAAAGACACTGCTCATGCTCTGCTTAGTGCATGGGTTAAACACAGAGAAGGCCAGATTTGCTTTCGAAGTAGCCCAATGCTGTGTCTCTCCTCCTTGGGCCATACCCACCATGGCTGTGGCTTCTTGGTCACATGGCCTCTGAATTATTCCAGGGTGGTTTTCAGGGGCTGTTGTAGACTGAGTTTCCCAGCTGCCCAGGAGATGGCAGTCCTGCATTTGGACAATGTATGCAGGCATTCCCCAGACCATGCTTGAGATTTTTTGAAGAGTGGTTTGAAGCTTGGAATAAAACCCAAGTTGTAGGTCATGTGCTTGTCTCTGCTGAGGAAAAGAGAGGGCTATGTCTGCAGCAGGTGATGGTCCATGCTGTGGGATATAAAGTGATAAATCAGGGCAGTGAGCCATCAGCAATGAGTACAGTAGGCTCATCAGAGAATGTATTGATGGTGCAAACATCAGGAATGGCACAGCATCCTTGTCACGGAAGTATCACCACAGAGGACCTGGAGATGGGAGGCTTGTGCAGTTTCAGTGCCTCCAAGTTTGAGGGCTTTAATCAAAGCCAGGTAAAAGCCTTATTGCAAGAATTTAGCTCACACTAAAAAGCCTTCCCAGTCAGAGCCATGGCTACTGCCATTACCTGTTTGTGCAGTGAGTACATGATAGGAACTTTCCCTCCCTACCCTTCCTGACAGCCCAGTCCCCACCAGGAGGTGTAGGAGTTCCCTCTGCTCCACGCTCCCACCCCTCAGCCACTGTCACACTTCCCTTTTGTCCCTGTCCTCCCTTGCCTGCACCAGCAACCCCATGTAATCCTCATCCTGTCCAGGGCTTTCTGTCCCCTTTCCAATCCAACTCAGGGGCTGCATCCTCACTCCAACTCATGTCCCATACTCATTCACCTTTCTTGCCCTTTGGTCTAGGAGAGGTGACAGTTTTTTGCTCAAAGCAAGAAGAGTGGAGATGAGCAAGAGGCACAGTTGCTGGAAGGGTGCCAGGGGCAGTCTTGGATGAACAGCCCATCACAGAGGCTGCTGGACATAACTAGCATCAGTTTGGGATCTAATTCTGGTCATCCTCCTACACTTAGGTGTATTCAGGTAGAATGGTTCCAGTTGGAAGTGATCTGCAGTGATCATCAAGTCCAATTGTCAGACTACTTAGGTGCTATCACAAAGTTAAAATATATTATTAAGGGTATTATCCAAATTCACAGACAGGCACAGGGCATCAATCACCTCTCTAGGAAGCTTGATCTAGAGTCTAACTACCCTCTCAGTGAAAGATTCTTTCCTAGTGTTCAGTGTGAACCTCCCGTAATGCAACTTTGTGCCATTCCTACGTGTCATGTTACTAAATACCAGGCAGAAGAGACCAGCACCTCCCTGTCCACTTCCCCTCCTCAGGCAGTTGTAAAAAGCAACGTGGTCACCCCTCAACCTACTTTTCTCCAAGCTCAACAAACCCAGTGTCCTCAGCCTCGCCTCACAGGGCATGCCTTCAAGCCCTTCTGTGAGCTTTTTTGCTCTCCTCTGTATGCTTTTAAGTATCTTAATATCCTTTTCAATTTGTGGAGCCCAGAACTGCACACAGTACTCAAGGTGAGGACACACCAATGCTAAATACAGTGGGATATTCTGAGCTACTAAAACTTGCCTTTGGCTGTATGTATTAGGAGGCACCTAAATGACTTTTACTCTTGGGATAATGGCAAATGTTCTGTCTGCTAAGGAAAAAGCTTAACCCATCAAGGAAACCCTTCATTGAATCAATTTCAGTTCTCCCTGGGTACAAGCAGATGTGTCTCACATTCCAGGTGCCTGTCCTAGGCTGCAGCTTCAAAATTCTTTTTCTCTTTGTTGTTCTCCTAGAAATACATCATCAGTGTTAGGGTTCATGATGTGGTGCTGCACACAGCAACTGCAAGGCGACTTGAAGAAGATCCCTAGCAAGAGAAGTCATCTAGGGACCTTCAAGGCAAGAAAGCAGACTTTGTAGGATTATTTATAGGGTAGAAACAGAACTTCATAGTGGAAAACACTGTCAACAGTGCTCTGCTCAGCGCTCCAAAGAATGATGGTGGCAGTCACGTTTCAGAGCTATAAAATCCTTCGGGAAATGAGGCCTCTTCATCTCATTTCTCTTTAAAATCACAAAAGCAACTCTAAAAATCCCCTTCTTGAAATCCTGTTATTTAATAGATGCTTTGTAGTCTTTATTTTTTAAACTATGCAAATGTTTATGGTTATATAATGCTGTGCTGATGTTATCAGTTACTTCTTAGTACTCTTCTACTTAAGGATGGGAGACTTCATTGTTCTTCAAACTTTTTTCAAGCCTAAGAGCTTCTTTTCAAATGTTTCTTTGCAAATGTAGGAGAGCAGTGCCTTTATACAATAGCTGCCAGATGACATCTCAGTATGAACAAGGAAATAACTCCATGTACAGACACACTCCCTAAAACCTCCTGAGAATGGTTACTATGAAGTAACCATTTTAGCAAGAAATATTCCCACTAGCTGGGGGAATTTATAGCTATCTGCTATCTTGTGATTCTTTTGCAAAACCAAGACAAGAAGGCAGCCTGCTCTCCTGACTGGTCAGTTCTTCCATTGATGCCTGCCTCAGGCTGAAGGCTCTTTAAGAATCACTGGCAATTAAACAGTCTGTTTTGAAGTTGAAAGTTGTTCATATAGGAAATAGAAGTATTTGGACTCATTTGAAACAGCCTTCAACTCCTGTTAAACCCTGGTGGAAGTAAAGGGATTTATCGAAAAAAAAGAGTTGAATAAAAGGAGATAAAGCTGCCTCTCAGAGGATGTTCTCAGATTTCTCCTCTGCAGAGACAAAAGCAGATTTACAGATCTGGCAGATGCATAGAGTATGAGTCTAAGCAGCAGGTGATCCACAGGAGCAAGCAGCCAGCTACTAGTGGTGGAGGTGACACGTAGGGTGTGCCAGAGTGATCCTGGCAGCTTTCAAACACAGGCTTTAGCTTTCATCTGCTGGCTTGCAAGGTCCTTCCTTGGGTCACTTCCTCCCTCCCTGAATGAATCTTTATTTACACAGGATCCACAGATGTGGCATCCTGCTGATCTTTCAGCTGTTCTTAGGATCTGCACTTGAAAACTCTTTCCTCCTCTGTCTCTACACCATGATCCATGATGAGCAATTCTTCCTCAGCTTCTCCATCTCTCCCATGACTAATCAGACATCCCAGCCATCCCTGCCTAGGCTGGTGGCAGCACCACAGCCCTGTGGCAGCAAGACTGGTGCATGTTCTGCTGCCACCACTCTCACAGTGGACTGCAGCTTGGCACGTGGACCCTGGCCCAGCCTGGAGCCTGAGAGCACCTCATGGTGCCTGCACCCAAACTGAAGGCTGCAGCAGAAAGCCCTGCTGGGCTGTGAGTCTTGGTCTTGCAGACTTTCACCTTCCTGAACCAGGGGCTTGATTGAATGAAATCCATGGACAGGAAGAAAGAGGAGTACAAAAAGACCCAAACAGCTCTGCCGACAGAAAGCTGGAGTCCTGCAGCAGCTCCCAGAATTTCTCTCTGTGCAGTGCTTTGCTTAAATGTGCACTGATGTAAAATGGCACATCTTCCTGTGGTTCATGCTTCAAGCACAAATCTTTATGGTCCTTCTGGGGCCCCTTGGCCTTTTATCTCCACATATAAGCAGATGAGGTTACTGCGGATGTCTTTTCAACCCTTCTTTGTGAGTCTCTTTTTTCTCCTGCCCTGTGTATCCAATGGAAGACTTCTGTTTTTTTTTTTTTTTTTTTTTTTTTTTTTTTTTTTGTTTTTTTTTTTTTTTGGGAGGGGGGAGGGGGGAGAGGGGATGCACTGACTACCAGAAGTCAACCCTGCCAGTCAGAATGACCCTGGGCCATGGCATGCATGTTGCCTGCACCCTGAGTAGGTATTAGCAACCAAAATCAGGGCTTGCCACAAATCCTAGTGGCTGCTGGACCACACAGTGCCAGTATGAGGGCTGAGCACCAGCTTGCCAGGCACTGCGCAGGGCAGGAGCTGCAGACAATAATGCATGACCTCTCCACTGTGCTCACTGGGAGGGCAACGCATGCTCCCTTGGTGCTTTGTGTTCACAGCCATGGGCAGCCAAGGGCCTCATGTCTTTCAGATAAAAACGAGAGAGATGATTTATCCTGAAGCCAGAAGAGCCACAGAAGAGGGGACTCTGGGGAGGATTTAGCTAGCAGTGGCCCAGATACATCAAACTGTCTCCTGCATAAAGCAATATCCCATTAGAGCTCCTCTTGGAGTAACAGCTTACATTGCTTATCACAGAATCACAGAATTCTCTAGATTGGAAGAGACTTCAAGATCATCAAGTCCAACCTCTGACCTAACACTAACAAGTCCTTCACTAAACCATATCACTAAGTTCAACATCTAAATGTCTTTTAAAGACCTCCAGGGATGGTGACTCCACCACTTCCCTGGGCAGCCCATTCCAATGCCTCACAACCCTCTCAGTAAAGAAGTTCTTCCTAATATCCAACCTAAAACACACCTGGCACAACTTTAGCCCATTACCCCTCATCATATCACCAGGCACATGGGAGAATAGACCAACCCCCACCTCGCTACAGCCTCCTTTAATGTACTTATAAAGAGCGATTATCCTATTAGATGACTGATGCTTCTTTGATATGTTCATAGAACCATAGAATCATAGAATATCCCAAGTTGGAAGGGACTCACAAGGATCATTGAGTCCAACTCCTGGGTCCACACAGGTCTACCCGAAAATCAGAATTCAGACCGTATGACTGAGAGCACAGTCCAAATGCTTCTTAAACTCCAACAGGCTCGGTGCAGTGACTACTTCCCTGGGGAGCCTGTTCCAGTGTGTGACAACCCTCTCGGTGAAGAACCTCTTCCTGATGTCTAGCCTGAACCTCCCCTGCCACAGCTTGGCAACATTCCCACGGGTCCTATCACTGGTCATTAAAGAGAATAGACCGGTACCTGCCCCTCCACTCCCCCTCATGAGGAAGCTGTAGACTGCAATGAGGTCTCCTCTCAGCCTCCTCTTTTCCAGGCTGAACAGGCCCAGTGACCTCAGCTGCTCCTCATATGTCTTCCCCTCTAGGCCCTTCACCATCTTCGTAGCCCTCCTCTGGACACTCTCCAACAGTTTAATGTTTTTTTTTTTTTGTACTGTGGTACCCAGAACTGCACACAGTGCTTGAGGTGAGGCCGCACCAGCGCAGAGTAGAGCAGGACAATAACCTCCTTCGACCAACCAGTGATGCCGTGCCTGATGCATCCCAGGATACGGTTGGCCCTCCTGGCTGCCAGGGCACACTGCTGGCTCATATTCAACTTGCTGTCAACCACCGCCTCCGGATCCCTCTCTGCGGTGCTGCTCTCCAGTGTCTCGTCGACCAGTCTGTACATATAACCAGGGTTACCCCATCCCAGGTGCAGGACCCGACACTTGCTCTTGTTAAACTTTGTGCGGTTGGTGATTGCCCAGCTCTCCAATCTGTCCAGATCTCTCTGCAAGGCCTTTCCACCCTCAACAGAGTCCACAACTCCTCCAAGTTTGGTGTTGTTGGCAAATTTGTTCAAAACACCTTCTATTCCTACATCCAAATCATTTATAAAAACATTGAAGAAGACTGGCTCTAAAATGGAACCCTGGGGCACCCCACTAGTGACCATCCACCATCCTGATGCAGCCCCATTTACCACAACCCTTTGAGCCCTGCCCATCAGCCAACTGCTCACCCATCATATGATGTTTTTGTTTAGCTGTATGCTGGACATTTTGTCCAGTAGGATCATATGGGAATCTGTGTCAAAAGCTTCACTGAAACCCAAAAAGATCACATCAGCTGGTTTTCCTTGATCGACTAGATGGGTGATATCATAAAAGGAAATCAAGTTAGTCAAACAGGAACCTAACCCTCATGAACCCATGTTGACTGGGACAAATGACCACATTGTCCCCCAGGTATGCTTCGATAACTTCAAGGATCATCTTCTCCATAATTTTACCATGCACTGACGTGAGGCTGACAGGCCTGTAATTGCCAGTGTCTTTTTTATTGCCCTTCTTGAAATTAGGTACAACATTTGCCAGCTTCCAGTCTGCTGGGACCTCTACAGATTCCCAAGACTGTTGAAAAATAATTGAGAGAGGTCCCGTGATGACGTCAGCCAGCTCTCTACCCTGGGATGAATCCCATCCGGACCCAGGGACTTGTATGGATGCAGGTGGAGCAGCAAATCCTGCACACATACCGACCCTGGTTGGGAGTTTATCATTCCCACCATCATGGTCCTCTAGCTCAGGGCACCCGGGGTCCCGAAGTCCATCATCAGCATTGAAGATAGAGGCAAAGAAGACATTAAACATCTTTGCTTTGCCTATGTCCTTGTCTGTGAGGTGACCTTCCCCATCAAGTAGTGAACCTATGTTTTATTTAGTCCCCCTTTTTCTGTTCACATAATTAAAAAACAGAGAAGCAAAAAAACTTTTTATTGTCTCCCACAGACATGGCCAGCTTCAACTCTAATTGGACTTTGGCCACACAAATTTTCTCCCTACAAATGTGAACAGTGTCCCTGTATCCCTTCCACATTGCCTGACCCTCCTTCCAGCAGCTGTACACTTTCTTTTTCTGCCTAAGCTCCAGCAGAAGATCCCTGGTCAGCCAGGCTGGCCTTCTGCCCCACCTGCTTGACTTCCAATATTTTGGAGTTGCCTGATCCTGTGCTTTTAGGAGGCAGTGCTTAAAGACTGACCAGCACTGATGGATGTCAACACCTTCAAAAGCAGTTTCCCATTGGACCTTGCTAACTAGTTCCCTAAGCAGCCTGTCTGCTCTTCCCATATCCAGGGCTGAAGTTTTGGTGGCAGTTTTCCTTCTGTCACCATAAATTCTAAACTCAACCCCTTCATGGTCACTATGACCAAGACAGCTGTCAATTACCACAACCCCCACAAGACCCTCTCTGCTCTCCAGCAACAGATCCAGGAGGACACCCTTCCTAGTTGGCTCCCATAGCACCTGCACCAAGAAGTTATCATCAAGGTGCTTTAGGAATCTTCTGGACCTGCTCGTTTTGGCTGTGTGGTAATCCCAGTTGATGTCTGACAAGTTGAAATCTCCCATAAGGACAAGGGCAGTTGATCTAAAGGTATTTCTTAGTTCCTCAAAGAATAATTCATCAGCGTCATTATCCTGGCCGGGTGGTCTGTAATAGACTCCCACAACAATATCCCCTTTATTTGTTTGTCCCTTAATCCTTACCCAGAGGCTCTCAACTTTGCCATCACCGACTGCAAGCTCCACAAAGTCCAGCCTCTTCTTCATGTACATTGCCACCCCCCCACCTTGCCTGCCCTGTCTGTCCCTTCTGAGGAGCCTGTAACCATCTATTGCAACACACCAGTCACAGGACTTATCCCACCAGGTTTCGCTTATGCTGATGATGTCGTAGCTGTGGGACTGGGCCAAGACTTCTAGCTCATCCATTTTATTCCTCATACTGTGTGCATTTGTGTAGAGCACTTCAAATGTGTGTCATTGCATGCAGCACCTAGTAGAGCACACCGAAGGACCTCACTAGCACACAGTCCCTCTGATTCTAGTGTGCCATCACTTAGCTTATCACCAGCATGCCTGTTTTTACCCCTTTCCCCCTTCAACTCTAGTTCAAAGCCCTATCTATCACTGCCAACTCCCGAGCCAAAATCCTTACCCCTCTCTGAGAGAGGTGCATCCCATCTGGTGACAGCAGCCCCAATGTCATGTAGACCTTCCCATGATCAACAAAACCAAAGTTCTGCCGGTTGCACCAGTTCTGAAGCCATGTGTTAATGTGACAAGTCTGCTTGTCATCATTGATCCCTCCTATTGGAAGGACAGAGGCAAACACAACCTGTGCCCCTGATCCTTTAACTAGCCGCCCTAAAGCCCTAAAGTCCCTTTTGATCGCTCTTGGACTTCTCCTTGCTACTTCGCCATTACCAGCTTAAAAAAACAGTAGTGGGTAGTAGTCAGTGGGCCGTACCAGGCGAGTGACTTTCCTGGCAATGCCTCTCACATGAGCCCCAGGGAGGCAGCAGACTTTCCTGTGGATAGGATCCAGATGGCATATTGGGCCTTCTGTCCCTTTCAGAAGGGAGTCCGCCATGATGATAACCCTTCTTTCTTTCTTGACAGAAGATGTAGCAATGCGGAGGGTAGATTGCCTTGCCTTCCAACTGGGATGGGCTTTCGTCTACTTCATTGTTCTGTCATGTATTAGAGCCTCATGCCTGTTACATAAGAGTAGATGGGAAAGCGAGGTGGGCAGGGATAGGGCTTGCCTACCCCAAGTAGGAACCTGCTTCCATTCCCTGCCTTGGTCTAGGTCCCCTCCTACTGCCTGGTGGGATGGGGGAACTTTTGTCTTCTGCATAGCAGGAGGCACTGGTGTCATGGCAGGCTTGTGAGTCTGTCTCAGGGAGGGTAGAGTACAGCTCCACCAGTCAATTTTCCTCTCTGGCTCCCTTGTGCTCCTCAGCCTACTCACCTCCTCCTGAAGCTCCACCACCAGGCTGAGCAATTCTGGGCACACCTCCCACAGGCATACCCACTGCTGCTGCTGTTGGACACCAACAGAAGACTCGGACACACCCTGCAGCCTAAGACTTGTAGGGCTGCATGTTTCCCCAAGAGCTCTGTCTGGGTAGCCACATTAGCTGTGGCTGGAGAGGCTGCAAAAGATGTGGAGGCCATGGTCTTCTGCCTGGTGGATACCATTGCTGGGCTTTTCATGAACAGGTTACGACCACTGCTGGAAAAGACCATTGGAGAAGAGCGGTGAGAGCGCCCTCTCCTAGAGGACTGTTCCAAGAGGACTGTGATAAACTTTCTGCCACAGTTTCTGTCTGTTCTGCCTGATTTCAGTCACCTCCAACGGTGATGGCCATCTGCCTGGAGGTGAGGTGGTGTCCATGCCTTGCCAGACAGGCAGGATCCCGCATGCCCAAGGTGGCATGGGCAGAGCAGCATCTGTGTCAAAGACAAGCCTGTGGGGGGGTCTTGATGTGGGGAAACCCCACATCAGATACCACAGTTCATGCAGGTCTCTTGGAGGAAGTCCTAGAACAGCACCAACATCACTGAGCCTCTCCCAGATGTGGCAGTGAGCACTGCTTGGCTCCTGGCTCACAACATATGTGCTGATTACAGATCCTATGGTGACACCTACAGACACTCCTTCTCTTTGCTGCTAGTGGCAAAGCATCAACCAAGGTGTCACTGCATCACCCCACCTTCCCCTGCAGTGCTGGACAGGCTCAGTGGCAATCAAGGAAGGTAACACTTTTCTGCTGGATGCTGGCCTCATACCTGAGCTCTTCTGGCTCCAGCCTGGAGTTAATCCAGTTGGACTCTAGTTTCCTTCTAACATCAGTGACCTATTCAGATGAATCAAAAGGTTGATGTTTTTCCTAATCAAAATCCGTTCTGAGGTTTGTATTGACATATTTCTGTTGGCATTACCTCTTTAACTTCCCTCATGTCCTCCAAGTCCATTTAATAGACATCCCCACACATCCTCTGTCTTTGCCATATCACATGTCCAAAATTGCCAGCTGCTCAGTTATCTTTTTGACTTACCGTCCTGGTCACATTAAAGCTATTTACAAAGCACACCAAGATATGTGGACAGTGTGGACAGCTTTACTTATACCTTCTGTCACCCGAACAGCAGAGAAGTGCTTCATGATAGTCAGAAGGAACCTCCTGCGCTCCTGTTAGTGCCCACTGACTCTTGTCCTGGCACTGGGCACCACTGAAAGGAGCCTGGCTCTGTCCTCTTTGCACCTTCACATCAGGTATTTATGGACATTGATAGGGTCCCCCTGTGCCTGCTCTTCTCCAGGCTGAGCAGTGCCAGATCTCTCCTCACAGCAGAGGGCTTCAGCATCTCCATGTCCCTTTGTTGAACTCCCTCCAGTAGCTCCAGGTCTCTGTCGTGCTGGGAAGCCCAGCACTGGACACAGGTCTCCAGGTGTGGTCTCACCAACACTGAGTGGAGGGGAAGGATCACCTCTCTCCACCTGCTGGAAGCACTTTGGCTAATGCAGCCCAGGATACCACTGGCCTTCTTTGCCCAAGGGCACGCTGCTGGCTCATGGTCAGCTTGGTGCCCACCAGACTCCCTGGGCCTTCTCTGCCAGGCTGCTTTCCAGATGGGTGCCCCAGCCTGTCCTGGGGCCTAGGCTTGTTCCTACCCAGAGCAGGACTCTGTGCTTCTCCTTGCTGAACTGCAGGAGGTTCCATTTCTCCAGCCTGGCCAGGTCCCTCTGGATGGCAGCACAGTCCCCTGGTTATGTCTGACACTCCTCCCATTTTGCCATCACCTGCAAACTTATTGAGAGTGCATTCTACCACATCATCCAGATCATTAATGAAGATGTCAAACAGAATTGTATTGACCCCTGGGGTACTCATCTTTAGTGGCCTCCAACTAGGCTTTTTGCTGTTGACCACCACCCTTTAGGCCTGGCAGTTCAATTTTCAATCCACCTCAGCTCAACCTTGTGGGGTCCCACTCTCCTTTACATAGCATCTGAATAGACAAAAACGTGTTGTCCTTTATTTGTCCACCACTCAGAGCTTTCAAGGTGTGCGTAAGCAGTGCATTTTCACATCACTTACAGTGTGACTGTAATTGCTACTTGTGTTAAGCGCATGAAAATACTACCCAGAGGGTGCTGGTGGCTGGGACTGTACCTGGAGGAAGTGGTGGTGGGTGGTTTGTAACCTTGCGATGCATTAAGCAGGGTTGATCTGTGGGTCTTCCTAGGAGCAAGGGTGAATCACTGATCTCCTTTTATTCTGCCCTGGAGGACACACACCAGATGGCTCCTGTCAGGTTATTTATGGGAGCAGTGTCTTGGTGTAGGTGTTCAGTCAGGACAGCTCATGGCATAGGGTCTGTCTGAGAGGCAAGGGGAAGCACTGAGTTCTGAGGGTCAGCTCTGACCCTGCATCTGGCTGGGGAAAGTGTTAATAAGGAGCTTGCTCAGCCCTGGAGCTGCTTTTCCTTCTGGCTCTCCTGCTTTCCTCTGCCACTCTTGGGACAGCAGACAGGTGAACTGGCCTGTCTAACCTGATAGCAAGGGGGGTGGCGCAGCCCTATAGCTGCTTGTCCTTAGTGAGAGATGATACCCGCTGGCCTTGCCATTTGCTACTTCCTCTCACTACAAGCATACCCTTGGCCCTGATTCCTCCCAAGGCCACATCAGCTGGTGTCTGTGCAAAGAATTTCTTTTGGCACCTAGCCAAGCAGAGTGAGGCAGAACATGGTGTGATGCAGGTGCCTTGTGCTGTGCATCAGTCTGCATTTGCCATAGTGCTCTTGCAAACAAGGATTTTACCCCACAGAGTCTCAGTATGGGCTTGCTTCCTGCCACGGCTGAAGCAACTGCTCGGATGACTTTGTGCTTTTATGCCTTCTGTGGAACAGGGATAACAGAGAGGTGTTTCCAGTTCCTAAATTTCCCTTTTGTGGGTTATCTCCCTCTTCCAATTCAGAGCAATCTGGTGAAACTTTGGCTGTCACACTGTCACTGGGATTCAAATGCCTATTAAGTAAGTCTGCAGGTGATACTAAATTAGAAGGAACTGTTGACTCCCTCAAGGGTGGAGGGGCCTTGCACAGAGATCTTGACAAATTAGAGAGCTGGGAAATGACGAACAATAAGAAGCTTAACAATAGCAAGTGCTGGATTCTATATCTGTAATTCAGCAATCCTGGATATACTTACTGACTGGGGGATGAGAGGCTGATCAACACCATGGAAAGGAATCTGGGGGTTTTGGCCCACAAAAGTGGAACCTGAGTCAGCAGTGTGCCGTGGCAGCCAAAAGGGCCAAGTGTATCCTGGGCTGTGGTAAGCACAGCAGAGCTAGCCAGTTGAGGGGGCTGCTTGTCCCACTCCACTCTGCACTGGTGTAGCCTCACCTTGAGTACTGTGTGCCACTTGGACTGTGTGCCACTTGGGGAGCCACAAGAGAAGAAGGACATCAACCTCTTAGAGAGGTCCCAAAGATATATTTAGCCTTATTACTTGTGACTGACATAATCCAGCTGCTATTCATTTCCTGAAAAACAGCAGGAAAATGAGTTCCTGTCAGAAATGTTCAAAAATGTAAAAGAAAATAAAAAAATCATAGAATAGAACCATTAAGGTTAGAAAAGACCTCCAAGATCATCTGGTCCATCCACCCCCCTACCACCAGTATCACCCACTAAACCATGTCCCAAAGCAGCACATCCAACCTTTCCTTAAACACCCCCAGGGATGGTGACTCTACCACCTCCCTGGGCAGCCCATCCCAATGCCTGACTGCTCTTTCTGAGAAGAAATGTTTCCTCATTTCCAATCTCCCAGACACAACTTGGGACACAGCATTCCCTCTAGTCCTATCACTAGTTATCTGTGAGAAAAGGCTGACCCTTGGCTCCCCATACCTCCCTTTCAGGTAGTTGTGAAGAGCAGTAAGGTCTCCTCTGAGTCTCCTTTTCCCCAGACTAGAAAAAAAAAACAAACAGTTCCCTCAGCTGCTCCTCATAGGATTTGTGTTCCAGACCATCCACCAGCTTCATAGCCCTTCTCTGGACAAGCTCCATGGCCTCAGTGTCCTTCTTGTAGTGAGGGGTCCAAAACTGAACACAGTACTCAAGGTGCGGCCTCACCAGAGCAGAATACAAGGGGACGATCACCTCCCTGGTCCTGCTGACCACACTATTCCTGACAAAAGCCAGGATGCCATTGGCCTTCTTGGCCACCTGGGCACACTGAAGGTTCGTGTTCAGGTGTGCATAAATCAGCACCCCCAGATCCTTTACCTCTGCACAGCTTTCCAGACACTCTCTCCCAAGCCTGTAGCATTGCATGGGGTTGTTGTGGCCAAAGTGCAGGACCTGGCACTTAGCCATGTTGAACCTCATGCCATTGGCCTCTGCCCATCGACTGAACCTGTCCAGGTCCCTCTGTAGGGCCTTCCTACCCTGCAGCAGATCGACACTCCCCCGCAGCTTGGTGTTGTCTGCAAATTTACTGGGGGTGTACTCAGTCCCCTCATCCAAATCATCAGTATGAATGTTAAAGAGGATGGACCCCAACACCAACCCCTGGGGAACATCACTGGTGAATAGATACCAGCTGGATTTCACTCCAATCATCACTACTCTCTGGACCCAGCGGTTCAACCAGTTCTTAACCCAGCAAAGAGTGTGCCTGTCCAAGCCACGGACATTGCCATCTTATCGAGGAGAAAAGTGTGGGAGACTGTGCCAAAGGCTTTGCTGAAATCTAGGTAGACTACGTCAACAGGCTTTCCTTCATCCACCAGGTGGGTCACCTGGTCATAGGAGGAGATGAGTTTGGTCAGGCAGGACTTTTCTTTCATGAACTGATGCTGACTGGGCCTGATCCCCCAGTTGTCCCACGTATGCTGTGTGATTGCATTCAAGATGACCTGTTCCATCACCTTTCCTGGCACCAAGGTCAGGCTGACAGGCCTATAGTTCTCCGGGTCCTCCTTATGACCCATCTTACATGTATATATGGGTGTCACATTAGCAACTCTCTAGTCATCCAGAGAAAGAAGGGCAACAGAGATTGTTGCCCTCCTGCTCTAAGGAACCTGCTTTGGCAGGGAGGTTGGACCCGATGATCTTTGAAGGTTCCTTCCAACACCTACAATTCTGTGATTCTGATTCTGTGATTGTGAAAGACCCAGAGAGCACGACGTAGGAGGAGAGTTTGATGTGGCTTGGTTTGTTAAAGAAGAGAAGGCACGGGGTGACCTCATGGTGGCCTACATCTTCCTCACTGGGGGAGCAGAGGGGCAGGCACTGATCTCAAGTACAGGAACAGCAGGAAGCTGCCTCAGAGCAGGTTCAGAAAGGAACTGTCAGGAAAAGGCTCTTCACCAGGAGGTTTGTCAGGCACTGGAACAGGCTCCCCAGGGAAGCGGTCACGGCACCAAAGCTGCCGGAGGTCCAGAGGCACTTGCACAAGGCTCTCAGACATATGGCTTAATTTTCAGGTAGTTCTATGTGGAACCAGGAGTTGGACTCAATGATCCTCATAGGTCCCTTCCAACTTGGGATAATTTATGATTCTGTGAAATCCTGCCCAGATGGATAAATCCATCTCCAAAAGCGTTCACGCTGTCAGGGCAACCAAGGGCTGGCCCCATCTACAAGTACAGCAAGCAGAAAAGTGAAGCCCTTTAAGCATGATACAGCAGCATCACCACAACTGGGACTGTCACAAGGTGTCAGCCCTCCCCAGATGGCTTCACTTGCAGAGGAGAGAGGACTTCCAGCAGCAGCTAGGGACAGAAACAGGGCCAGATCCCCACAGTGAGTTGCATATCTTCAGAATTAAGAGGAAAAGTCCCCAGTGATTCTGACAAAGCCATCGTCCTTTGCCTGCAATTTCTCATTAAGGTCATATTTGACTTCCACTACTCATAATTACAAGGTCTCTGTTTCTAGCTGGAATGCTGTACTTTATCTGGATGCTGTAGCTGTGCATTTCCCAAGCAGACCACAGAGACATTTTTGGTGATGTGCAAAGTTCATGCAAGGTGACCTTCTCACTTATGTGGTGGTACTTGGCCACACCACAGGTGAGCCTGCCTTGGTGTCTGGACTCTTCAGTGACTTTGGAGTTTGTCATAAGATCATAAGATTAAGGGCTGATATCCAATCCATATAACAGCACTAAGCCAACTGGCTGTACTCTGGGTGGGAAAACTGCAGCAGTACCTCCTGCTTCCACCTCCTCCAACCTCTGCTAATTGAGCTCTGGGACAATAATGGCTTCCGGGGTACTTGTTGACATTTTCTTGATTACAGAAAATCCTAGGAAACAGATAGCAACAGGCACAGTGTATCCGGTTCCAGGCCATTTGGGATGTACGTGATTACTGCTACATCAATTTGGAGATCCAGCCTTCCCAAATTAATGTTTTTCACAGCAGTATTGCAGATGACAATAAACTGGAACACGTCACCATGGGTCCTCAGCCTTACATGTGACAGTATCTCAGCAACACCTTTGTCAGGATTTCCCTCCTATGGCCATCTGTGGCCTCACACACTAGGGCCATGTCATGGTTTCAGCTAAGATAGAGTTAATTTTCTTCTTAGTAGCTGGTGTGGTGTTGTGTTCTGGGTTTAGGATGAAAATATTGATTGATCTTCTTCTTCTTCTTCTTCCTCCTTCTTCCTTCCTTTTCTGTCCTATTAAACTGTCTTTATCTCCACCCACAAGTTTTACTTTATTCTGATTCTCCCTTCTCACTGGGGGCTGGTGAGCAAACAGCTTGTATGGTGCTGAGCTGCCTGCCAGGTTAAACTACTACAGGCTGTGGAAGGTCAAGGTATTCCCAGCAATTCGGGGACAGACACGCTAACTCCTGTTGAAGAGCCTCAGCTCCATAGGCAAGTGGGCACCGTGAGTCCATGACAAGAGATTTCAGTCTCTTTCTCCATTCTTCAACTGTCCAACATTCTCCAACAATGAGGAGACAGCGACCCAATGTGCCAAACATGCCATCACCCCCAGCCCTCCTTCCACAGCTCCCTCATCACTGCTGGGAGGAATACAAACTGTTGGCTGCTATAGTGTGAGTAGCACCACCATTTCCAAGGAAAGGCTAATGCCACACCAACTCCAGGCCAAAGTCCATGCACTGTCTTAGAGAGCAGTCTGCTTTGTTGGCACTTGGCTCCTTATAGATGCTGGTGGCAAGGTAGATATTTGAGTTCTAGTCTGAATTAATGCTGCAAGAGAAAGAAGTGCCAAACAGCACTTCTGGGACATGTGGCTAAATGGCATGGCACCATCTCCTTTCATCCACACCTACAAGGAGAACCTCTGGGTGGTGGACTGCATCCATTCTTCATTTGCCAGCATCCTGCATCCTTTAATATTAATCTCATCTCCTCTGTTGGCCACCATTTGGTGTCAGGGATGTAGCCCAACTACAGGAAGTTCATCCACATCCTGTTGGAAACATGGGTCTCAGAATCATGTTCTAGGACATGTGTCAAGCTTTCATGAGCAGGTGTGATGGATTCAGGAGTTCAGATCCCAGGCTATCTTCTGTTACACTGTATTGGGTTGTAGAGGCAGAGGCACCAGTATGGCAGTCAAAAAAGAAGATTGGAAAAATTTCTTACTGCTTGTCCCAAACATCCTTCTCACTTCAGTGAAGTAGTGAAGGCTGAGAGAAGTTCTGAAGGTCAACAGCATCCATAGCACCATTACTTGTTCATGTTCTGGGTGAGATAGAGCAGTTCATTTATATTTTACAGCAAAAAATACAGGGAAAAAGAGAATGATAGAAAGATATATATATATATATATATATGTATATTTCCAGATCATTTATGCATCTGCAGCCAAAGGAGAAAAGTACAAAAACTTTCTCTGCAGACTTTTGCATGGGCCTGTGGAGCAGATCTCCATGGTCAGTGCAGGCAGTTTTGACAAGATGGAGATGCCTTGCACTCTTAAGTGTTTGGAAGGTCTCATCCTGCACTCACCAACTTCTGTCCATGCAACAGGAAACTGAGTGCGAGCTTGTACCCATGCCCAGAGTTCCCAGGAGGAAGCTTTTATTTGTACATGCAGCATACAGAGACTGTCTAGTTTAATAGTTCCAGTGCTACACCAATTTATCTAATTTCTGTTTGACTTTTAGATTCACAATGCCATGAGATAAACTCACTCGCCATTCCTTTGCCTCGTGCCTGTGGCTCTTGGGTTGCTAAAACTGCCAGATAACCATTCTCCAATCACTCTTTATTCCTACTGCATCAGGTTTATACATCTATAGCACTTACCACCTCATTTGTTTCTTCATGGATAGTCCTAATATATTCTTCATGGATATATTCAGTTTTTTATTGCATGGATTTCATTCTCACCTCTGATTGCCCAGTTTTCTCATCTCTGGTGACTTTTTCCATCTCTTCTAGATCTTTTCTTTGGAGGCAGGCACCAAAACAGTCAGTATACATCTATGATTACCTTCTAGTTTATACAGTCACAAGTGATGTCTTCTGCTGCCTATTCCTTTCCTTGCAGTTTTTAAAGCCTGTATACTCTATAATTGATTGATGTTTTCAGAAAATTGCCCATGATTACCCTCAAAACTGACTCTCCAATTGTAACAGCTAATTTAGAGTCCCTCGTGGAGCACAGTTAGGGATGTACTATCAACATAGAATTTAATTTGCCATTTTATCATCCACTCACTCAGCAGCCTGAAATCCTTCTGCAGCTTTCTCCAGTCACCTCTAGATTTGACTGTTCCAAACTATTTTATCCACCAGAAAATGTTGGCATCATGCTGTTTACTCACTTTTCTCCCTCATTTATTAATGTGCTGAAAAATTCAGCTCCAGTACAGGTACATGTAGCATTCAATAAGTTATCTCTACACTGTGAAAACTTTCCAATTAGTCTTACTGTTGCTTCTGAGCTTTGTAAGACATCAATCTATTCCATCTCAGTGTCGTTGGAGATTCTATGACAGATATTTTTAAAAGCTTAAAAACTTTTTTTTGATTACATTATATTAATCAGATCACTGTTGTCCACATACACCTCCTTCCAAAAAAATTAAACTGATCTCCTTTATAAAATCCATATCAACTCTTCCTCAAGTTATTGGATTTATCCAAGAGTTTCCATTAATTCTATGTTTATTGAAATTTCCGCTGCTTTGGTAGATGTAGAAATGAGACCTCTGACTCTGGAGAGCTTTAGATTAATGACTGAGACTTTCAAGCACTGACAATCTCTGTGTCATCTCCATTCCCTTAGTAGCTAAGTAGCAGGTCACAGCCCACTATGAGCAGATCAGAAATGTCCTGATGGAGTTTGGTTAGAGCTCCTGGCAATGTTCATCTAATGAGTGAGGTTTGTGACTTCTTTGCACTGACTTTTCAATCTGAATTCTCACCACCACCTCTTACAAGGGCTCAGATGAGGGAAACCCTCTCCACTGCCACTTCTGCACTGTGAGTAGTGTCCCCATAGTGAGCACTGCAGCTGTTTTGCCCTGCCTCAGTGCTCAGTGTAGGGATCATTCTAGAGAATTGCTCCAGGGACTTGGAGCTTTAACCTCCCATGTGGCAGTGCCCCTTTGGAACATCCCTTTTGCATTGCACCAAGGACCACAGCTTCCTCACCATCTCTCTCAGAGACTGTGTTGCACCCATATAGCTGTAATTGGCATCACATAATGTGAGATCCAAAGGGCCAGTTACAAAATCCCTCAGCGATTCAGATGGCTCATTCCTGTGTAGGATCGTTGCTCCCACAGGGCATACATCTGGGCCATACCTGGGCCACTGTCTGCTGGGGAAGGTCCCTCTGTGCGGTCTGTCTCTCCTTTCCCCAGCCTGGACGTACTTCACTCATAAACTTTCCCTCCTCTGAAGTGCAAGTACTGTTGGACTGGGGATGAGCACATTATAATGTTCCTAAAAGCCTCACTGATGTACTTCTCTGCTTCTCTTAGACATCTGCTGTTCCAGAAAAACAAAGTCTGCCTGCAGCAGGTGAACAGATGGCAAATGATCCTGAGGAAAAACCTGGAAAGTCCCTTTAGCACAGTGTGGCCCTGGCACAGGAGAGCTCTCAAAAATCCTGAGTGTTTCCAATATTTTTGTTTCTTTTATTTCCTTGCCTAATTCTTAGTTTCCCAGGAAATCCACATGACATTATTGCTCTCAAATGACTGCACACAGTAATTTTTAAATTGCTGCTCTCTTCAGCATTGACAGGCAGCCTGGGAGAAGCTGACACATTTGTAATCAGTCACAAAGGGGAAAAAGAGAGCTACAGAGCAATGTAGACCTGCCTAGATAATGAAGAAATGTCTCCTGAATGAGGTTTGCATCAATCAGTGAGAAAAATATCCAAAGCAACTATTTGTGCATATTCTTCTTCCAGCTCTACAAAATATTCTGGATGGCTGCTCACTCATCTGCAGCACTGGCAGGACCCACCTTTGTGGTACAAAGGGTGTTCAGCTCCAGCTGAGAGCTGGATTAAAGTTCAGATGCCTGAGGCCACCTGATGTTAGCTTTATGCAACTGTTTATCCCAAGTTTTCATTAGGGGCATCCAAAAGCTATGTCTGGGTGCTTCCTATGCACCTATGCTTGTGTCGGATTATGGAACTGTGGGAAGAAGTTGCCAGATACTAGATATAAAACAGATTATTTAAATTTAAAATTATATCTACTTTATCCCCATGTGACTGACCAGTGAGGATGTGCTTGTGGCACAGGTCTAGATGGCTTGGGAAATGCTAAGCCCTGGCAAAAACTCCCAGCATTTATCAAAGATCAGCTACACCAGGTCAGCTCTGGGCCCAGAAGAGGCATGAGCAAGAGCCCTGCCTAGCTGCTTCCCTTGGGCCACCACAGCCACAGAGGGAATCAGTCGGCTTTAAGGACAGCATGCCTACAAGGTATATGAATCCTGAGCACCTGAGCTCATCATAGTCCTCTCCACGGGTCTCGCACACAGTGTTTGCATCCTCTCTCCTGCTGGGTCATGTCTTGGAGCCGGCTTTTGCCTCAGTTGTTCCATAGCTTCGTGGCACGGCTCAGTGACTTGGTGTGCATTGTGCTGAGCTGGATGCCCGTTGCTATAATTTTACTTGTTTGTGTCCCTTAATCTGTATTTGTTCCCTTGGAAGTGCAGGGAGACACGTTAGGGCAGAGGCACTAGGTAAATAACATGTGCTCCTCTCCCCACCGGTGCTCTGGGAGCAGCGATTAGCCCAGGGTAAACAGAGCTGACTGTGCTCCTCCTGCCAGCAAGCCCTGCTGGCAAGGGGTGGGCCAGGGGACCTGGAGCTGATCTTCCCCAGATCTGCGGGGGAAATAAAAGTCAGGGCAGTCGGGCACATGGTGAGAACATGGCAGTGGCACAGAGCTGGAGCACCTGTGGCTAGTGGTGGCCTGTGGCAAGCGCTGCAGCCTGGCTGTGGGTGCGCCATGGGCGGGATCACTGCCACTGCTATAAATAGGGCTCACAGAGAGCTGGCCTGGCAAACCCAGAGCTGAACCAAGCAGCGTGGAGGAGACGGCGTGGGACAGGGGTGGGGCGAGCCACGCTGAGGAGGAGGTGCCTGTGCAGTGCTGGGGAGGGCAATAGTGCGTGCTCCATGCCAGTGCAGCATCTGTAGGGCTCGGGCACTTGCCAGAATATGGACTGCAGTGCTGGGGCAGACCACTAAGGGCTTCCCAGCTTGTGCGGCTCCTGCAGCAGGCACTGGGCAATGGCACAAGCTCAGGTGGGGCTCCCAGGACCCTTCCCGGAACCCCTCGTTGGGTCATGCCCTGACTCCGACTTCGACTCTGACTCTGAGGATGCGACCACGGGTGGTGCAGGGCCTGGTGCTGGGGTGCAGAAACCCTCCCAGGTCATCCATAGTGGCCACTTCATGGTGTCGTCGCCGCACAGCGACTCGCTGCCCCGTCGGCGCCACCGCCATGCTGATCCCGAGGCGGCTGATCCACGGAGCATCGACCCGACCCTGACCCGGCTCTTTGAGTGCATGAGCCTAGAGTACAGGTGAGTCCGAGAGTCTTCGCGCCCAGCATGCGTCTCACTGATCCCCCAGTTCTCTGAAGGTGTGAGTCTGGCATGCTGGAAAAGCTGGGTTCCCCCAGCCCTGCTCCATCTCCAGGAACCTCATCTGCTTGTCCATTGGGTTGTAGTGGGGAATCTGCTCACAGAACACCATCCTGGGAGGTTTCAGGGAAAAAGAGCTGGTGCTGGAGAACTGCTATGGAGCCAGATGAGTTCTTCCTCTCTTAGCACATAGCTTAACCATCCTCCATCAGGAGATCTGGAGTTACTGCACTTGTATGCAGCACCCTGCACCCCAGCCTTGCACACTCTGTAGAGCAGCAGTAACCTGTATGCAGACAACACTTAGTCTTTGGCAATCCAGGACAGAGCTGTGCCCACTTGTCCCAAGGTTATTCTAGGTCATGTGGCAGTGGCAGCACTCCAGCCTGGACGGCTACACAGGGCTTTATCTACGACCTGCTGAAAGCTTCCCCCCTTCTCTCCAGCAAAACCAGATGGGTGACTGTGTCGTTCCCCCAAACATACAAATCACCCAAGCCCAGGGTGCAAGGGACATGCTCAGCCCACATACAGCTCCTCAGTGACAACAGGAGAGCCTGCAACTTGTTTCTTAGCACCTTGGGCCATGTTCTTGGAGGTAGCTCCCCTCTTCCACAAAGACCTCAAGGCTTTGCAATCTCTCAAAGGTTGACTTGCTCTACAGACCTCAGTGCAAAATTATTTGCACAGCTCCCAAAAATCCAAGTGAAAACCTGGAGTGATGATTACCTATTGATACCTTGTGAAAACAAAACCCGGACAAAACAGCCTTGAAGAATTGCCCATGTCCTGGTCCCACGTTGGCCTCTCAGGTGTGCCTTGAAGTCCTTTGGAGCTTGGCATGATGGAATATGTGGTCAGTCTCAGAGTAGTCCTGGTGATGCCAGGTGCTGTGACGGTACTGCGCAGGGTACTAGTTGCCACGTAGCTGTGTACGTTTGGCCCATCGCCATGCGTCTGTGTGCCAGCCTGCATGGTTTGCTTATAGTTGGTGAGGCACAGCTCTCATCTGAGGTGCAGGTGAGGCTGATGCTCTACAGAAATATGGTAAACTTCAGCATAGGGTGGCCCATCCAAGGGTTGGTTGCACTTACTGCCAGCTACTCAGGCAATTAGTAGCCTCGCTTTCCTTTGCTCTCCCAGCCCCACACTTGCCTTACTGTGAGTCTTGCTGCATGGGGCTGGAGGAGCGGACACTGCTGCACCCCAGAATGTGTAGGCTCCTGGCTCCTGAGCAGCCTCCATGTGCTCCTGAGCAATGAATGATGTGTCCCAGGCAGAAGGGAGAGGGGCAGGATGTGAGTGCTTTGGTGGGTGGAGCAGACCAGAAGAGCCAGGACTGGCCTTTTTGATGCAGACATGACTCCATCCCTCCAGATATCTGTACTCCTTAGACTCCTGGGCCTCACTTTCTTCTTGCATGACAAAGCATGAACCAGCCCCAAGCCCAGCAGCATGGCAAACCATAACTGCAGTTGAACAGTAGCACTCAGTGAGGAAGATCCACATCAGCTACAAAGTTTTACTGCCACCACTGTTGGCTACCCCAGAGCCCAGAACAGTAGAGACTTCTTTTGTCTGTCTTGGCGCAAGAGTAGGTCTTGCTCAGCACCTGTGAGAGCATGTCTTTGTCAACCCTGGAGCCAGGGCAGCTGCCAGTTGTGGAATACAGCAGGGAGATTTTGACATTAGATGATACCCAAATTCATGCTCAGTTCTTCTCTTTCTTGAAGGCCCTTCCATGCTTACATGCTCCCCTCCTCCATCTCACAGCCATTGTGCTCTACAGCTTTGGAGCATCCTAAAAACAGATCGACAAGAAGCATTGATCAGAGCTCAGGTTCAGGTGAACTTGGACCTGCAATGCAGCGCTGGATATGCTTCTCCACACATGAGACTGGACCCTGACTGTGGAGCCAACCACTCCCCAGGGCGGGGAGAAGCAGCAAATCTGGACACAATATCCAGACATGGCCTTAGAGGTGCTGAATAGAGTGGAACTATCACTTCTTGACCTACTTGCTGAGAGGTGTCTGTTGCAGCCACATACTCCTTGTTGTTCAAGGCCTGGCTCACACCATATTAAAAGAAGGTAAATAATGCTAAACTGTCTCTAAAAATACTGTTTTTTTTTGTTTGTTTGTTTGTTTTTGTTTTTGTTTTTTTTTTACAACTGTTTTTTAATGACTGTAGCTGAACAGTGTTTTGACTAGCTGTAACTCCACCCCTCTCCATCATTCCTCTGTGGTACTTCACACGTTTATGGCAGTCCCATCTCAGCTTGAGCCATTGCCTTGAGGATCTCTCATATCATCCATGGGTCAGACAGTTCATCACCTCCTTTGTGAGCAAGAAGCACCCTCTCCACATCAGGGCTTGCTTCCAGCAGTAGCTTGTTTCTTCAGCTCCCTCAAAAAGCAGCATCTCCCCCCACCATGGTCTTCCTCTTGGTGCTAGGGGCTGGCGTGAAGCAGTTCCAAGGCTCTTTGTAACCATTTTTCAGGACACTATTCTCTTTTCAGCAGCTCTCCTGCCAAAGAGTTAAGGATTGTCATCCACTCCTTCCTTGCAAGTAATCATCTTGCTGCTTTTCTTGAGTCTCTTCCTCAGACTGCTGTTTCTCATGTCTGTCACGGGTGGACCTCCCTGCAGTAGTACACTTGGATTCCCCAGGTTTCCCCAAGAAGCTGCACGTGTGGAGCCAAGCTCCTTCAGGAACTGTTCACACCTTCGCCCCAGCATAATCGCCCCAGCTGAGCAAACTCTTTCTCCCCACAAGCACGGTGCTACTCCCCATCATTCTGCCTTTCAGGGGCTCCTGGGCTCACACACCATCCCACCTCATCCTGTCCCGCCCCATCCTTTAAAGAATTGGAGGGAATCACTGGGTGGCTGTCCTGAGGAACTGTCCTTCTAAGGGAGAAAAATCGAGTGCAGATGGGAACTGCAGACTGCAGGTTTGTGTGGTCCCATCTTGTGCAGGTCTGTCTTGTGCTTCAGGAAAAACAAAACAAAACAAACAAAACCTCTTGTAGTTTTTTCCAGAGTGTGTTTTAGAATAACCTCCTCTTCTTCCCTTCCTGTACTGGAATGGGAGATTTAGCAGGTAGGGACATCGGAGTGGAGTATCAACTCTGCCACTCTCATACGATTTAAAACAAGACAGGCTTGTTTTGTCGTCTTGGCAAGCTGATAGCAGCCTCTAAGGCTTTCCTAGGAGAAGTGGAATTGCCGCTGTAGCTTTGCCATTACTGATTCTCTAATTCACATTGTCTTAAACACTGATGCACAGAGCAGGAAGAATACAGCAACTTAGCAGGCAGGGACCACCCCAGTGATGAACACACTGAACTATCCTCTTCCTTTCTCTTTCTGTCAGGATTAGTCTGCACTTTCCTTTGCCCTCCCTCCCGGCAAATCACTCAGAATCAATTCACTACAATTCACCAGCATTCGCCTGTGCAAAGTGCGTTCCTATGAACTAGTTCAGGCTGGTTGGAAGTGGCTAGTGCAGATTTGGTTGCATCCATCTGATGAGGCTGCAAGACCGAAGACTGTCTCAATGCTGTGTATGCCTGATCTGCAAGGAGCCAGGGCACTCTGGCCAGAGGAGCAGAGCTCAGTGCTGACAGCAGCCCCAGCTCTGCAGATCTCCACGGGCTTTGCAGCAGTCGGTGCAGCTCCTGCTGTGAATTGTCAACATGAGGGGCAGCAGCAGGCCTGCAGAGGGGGCAAGGTTTGGGCACGGCTGAGCCTATCTGTGCTGCAGTGCGGGTGTGCTGTTGTTTGCAGCAGGAAACTGCTTGTGTTTTCTCAGCCATTTCCCAAAGATTTGGGGGCTGTTCATGCCCAAGCAGAGTGTGGAGCGCAAAGGAGTTGGTCCGGTGTGCAAACCTGTTCCCATGCTGAACCTAGCCTGACTTGCAAGCTGTCCAGCTTCCCAGACAATTATTTGCAAGAGGATTTAAATGAATTCCCTTCTCATCTGGGGCACATTGTGCTTTCTTTGCACTGAGGTAAATGGCTGCCCACAAAGCAGAGCTGTAAGGATGTAGTCACTCCTATCTGCGAGAAAATACACAGCGCACCTCCATATCTAATCCTCAGCATTACCCACACTCTGTTAACACATCTGTCACAGCACTGCCCTCAAATCATCCCAGATACACCCACACCAGCCTCCACCACACGCCTGCCAGGGCAAAGCACATACTTCCCTGGAGGCAGTAGAGCAAAACAGACAAGCTGGCAGAACATTTTTTTTTTCATCAATACCAAAAAAAAAAAAAAAAAAAAAAAAAGCTCATGCAGATAGTAGAGGCATTTTCACAACTGTCTGATTTGAGCACAATCACTTTTTGCTTTGGGGCAATTTTTGGAAAACTGTGGCGCTAGATTTTTAACTTTATCTCCCAGATTCTGGATTATCTATGTTAAAAACAAACAAACAAACAAAAACACCATGATTTTGGTACCAAAATTTGCAAGAAATGGTGTATGAGCTGTTAGGACTTACAGGAAAGGCTGTCATTTTTCAGCCAGCCTGGGGCCAATGGGGTCGCTGCTGCCTGTGGAACAAGGGGGTTCTGGTGGCCCCAGGGGGGCCTGCTTCTGGCCACTGTTTCTGTGTACTTGGGAAGGTCAAGCAGTCTCGTGCCTGCAGGAGGACCTTCAGCTTAGCCTTTCCCCTCCTGCTACAGCCCATTTCCTTTCATGCAGCTCTGCATCTCACCAAGTCATTCCTTCCCCCTCTTCTTGGCATTGATGGAGAGCAAAACACTCATTTTGCCATGGAAGTAGGGGCTGCAATTCTTAAACTTCTGGGCAGGCTAAATAAATCATGGAACAAACAGGTGCTACTGGCTGAGCCAGAGGTGCTGCTGGCCAGTGCCAGGGTTGGTCACAGAGCAAGCTCCACTCCCTGTCACACAGAAACCCCTTTGCCAGTTATGGGATCCAGGTCCCCATTCCTCAAGCTCTTCAGGGCAGCAGGACACATGAACTGTGCCAAGGCACACCAGGGCATCCCAAACCTTTCTCATGTCTCAGTGCAGTGTTTCCATCCATCTCCTTGGGACATAATTTCAGGAAAGGGTGGGGCTTCTTTCAAGGCAAACCAGTGAGCAAAGATCAGCGTGATAAGCTCCAAAACTGAAAGGATCGTTAATGGAAGAAAAAGGCAATTTGTGGTGAGGCTCACAGGCATTCTCTTTCTGCCTCCATGTCCCATGGTGCTTGGTAGCCATGGCCCCACCGGCCTCATGCATGGCCAAGGCACCCAGCTACAGCCCTAGGGCTTGGGGCCACAGTTTCTGGCTGCTCCTTTAAGCTGGCTGGTGACATGGGCAGCACTAGCAAGGAGTGTGTCTGGGTAGCCTTGACCAGCAGGAACTGGCCACGTGCCCAGGAAACCTGTCCTTTCCATTGGCTCCTCTGCTTGGCACCACCGCACTGTTTGCATTGTGCCACTGGGGAAAGTTCAAAATCCCTGGTGATAGTGGAGTGGCCAATGCATAGACAAGTCCTTAACTCTCTATGGGCCAGAGCCATGGGGATGTGGGTCCTTCTCCAGCCCCCTGGGGCCATGGGTCAGGGCTGGGTGAGTGGCCCGCAACCATGGCTCTCCCTGGGGATGGTGTCCCCCCTTGCACCCCTGTGGCTCAGAGCTCTAGCTCCCAGACATGTTCCTACATCAGGCTCTGGAGTTGTGGGGCACCTTGGGGGTCCCTGCGCCTTCTCCCAGCCCCAGCCAGAAGGCACAGGTAGCGCTTACCTCCCATACACAGAGACAGCTGGGGACAGCATGGAGCATTTTGCTATAGGTACTGCTGCCTGATTGGGACACCTGTATGTAACAGCAGCGATGTCTCCCTGTTGCCCAAAAAGCCACCTCACTCTGTGGGGCAGAGGGACAGGAGCACCCTGGAGTCTTAGCCACCATGTCTGGCAGTAGGTGGGTCTTGAGGGAAGCACCATGGGGATGTGGCTATGTCGCTGGCTCTACTACACTGAGCTCCTCCTCGCCAAGTCGCTCAGCCGTAGAGGGAGGGAGCCTTGCGGGCAGGACTGAGACAATTTCTGCCATGGGACTGAGCTGAGTCAAGACATGGGAAGCAGATTTCAAGGCACAGTTAATGCAGTATTGGCCAGAGTCTTCATTAGAGCCTGCACAACAGAGCTTTCAGGAGTTTGAATAGGAAGTGTGCTGCTGCTTAAAGCATTGGTAGGGCCCAGCTCTCCTCCTCCAGCACCTCCCCGTGGACACCTGTCCCATCATCTGCAGGGTACATCCAAGGAGATGTGGCAACAGGGGAATATGCCCACACACACTCAAGCCCAGCCTTTACCTTTCCTCTTCTTTGCATGTATAGGGGATAAGAGGGACCTGAAGCAGCACTGAGATTTTCAAGGGAGAAACTTTTAGCTGGAGAGGGACAGGAAGAACTGCAGCTGTGGCCTTTCACATGCACTGTACTGTGTGTGTGAATGCTGCCCATGGGGAGCAGCCCAGCCTTCGTGAAGCTGTGGGTGAAGCTGTCATCACCCAGGGCCATGTGCTGGCAGGTGGGAGAGCAGGAAGAAGAGGAAAGGAAACAGTTGGGATCCCAAACCTGCGACAGAGAGGCTGGCCGGAGGATCAGGAGAGCCAGGCAATAAGAGACCCTGGCCTCTCTCACAGGGCCCCATGGGACAGCATAACTTTGGGAACCTTTGTGCAGTGCAGTTGGGTGCACAGGAGGGTAATGGGTCCCTCAGATGGAAGGAAATGAGCTGCACTGCTGGCTTCATGAAAGGAAGCTTCCCACACTGCAGGCTGTGTGAGGGACCTCACCACCACCATGGAAAGCTGCACAACAAACACCGCTGCCTCCAGAAGCCTGGAAACATGGAAGGAGGGAGCCCAGGCTGGGCTGGGAGATAGGGTGAGGGGGTGCAGAGTGGCACCAGGTGTAGGGTTGGGTGGAAAAGGAGCCCGTGGCAGTGCTGGGCTGAGGACAGGGCTGGTCCTGTCTCTGCCCCTCCTAGGGCAGAAGCAAGTGTCCCGTGATGTCCTCAAGCTGCATGTCCTTCTGTCCCCAGACCCACACAGACAGCTGTCCCTGCCTGTCTTGCTGCCCATGCCTGATGCTGGCTGAAGGCAGAGTTTCCAAACCTTGCCTGGAGTTAAAAAGAGGCAAAAAAATAGCAGTCCCAATGCTGCGATGAGGCAAGAGCCACAGTAGCACATGCTCCCAGTGACTTGGCTGGGTGGGCGACTTCCCTTCCTGTCCCCTGGGGAGCTAGAACACAGCTCGGGGAGGATGGGGTCCCACCTTGGAGCAATGTTTAGAGTCTCGGTCAGTGAATTCTCGTGTATGCTGTGCTTTAATCCCAGGGGCTCCAGAAGCCTAATGTGGGTCTGCAAAGCTCCTGACTTAGGCCTGTGCTGCTCTCAGTGAACAGGAGCTCAGGGTGCTCCTATGGTGCTCCAATGGGTCCCTAGCAAGAAGCCTGCAACAGAGCTGTGAAGCTGAGCCACATGGCTGTGCCTGCTCCCAGACCTGCTGGCAGCCCTCAGTCTGTCTCAAGGCATGGCCTCCTTGCAAGGCCCCAAAATGGGAGGGCTCTAGCATGGTCCCCTTCAGCCTCTCTTTTGCCTGGCATTTTAGTGGGAAGCTGGTGTCGCCAAAGTGGAAGAATTTCAAGGGGCAGCGGCTGCTTTGCCGGGATAAAATCCGTCTCAACAATGCTATCTGGAGAGCGTGGTACATCCAGTGTGAGTACGGGGCCAGACCCTGCTGCCCATGTCGAGTGCCGGGCAATGCCATGTGGGGTGGGGCTGATGCTGGGGCAGCAGAGCCACAGCAGGCACCCAGCCCTAGAGCGTGCCGGCTCCCTCCCCTGTGCAGGGAGGAGGCTGTGGGCAAAGCTGGCTGTTTTCCCTGGACAGATGTGGAGCAGAGGAAGAACCCCATGTGTGGTTTCATCACCCCCCTGGAAGGATCAGAGGCTGACGAGCATCGAAAACCAGAGGTAGGGTGTGGGCCCTCATTGCTCCTGTAGCCAGGAGCAGGTTGGGAGGGGCAGGGGTTGTGCAGCTGGGAGATGGGGACATCAGAGGAGGTAGAGCCCCCATCCCAGCTTGCTGTCTTTGCAAGATTTGCTGGGGAAGGCATTTATGATGTGGCCCAAGGAAACCAGTCCCATCTGTGGGGGGCCTGGGGTTGGCAGGGGCTGGCTGTGGGGTGCCAGACTGGGGGATCAGCTCCCAGGGTGCTGCAGTACTGTCCACTCCTGCAGGCTGTCGTGCTGGAGGGCAATTACTGGAAACGCCGCATTGAGGTGGTAATGAGGGAGTATCACAAGTGGAGGATCTACTACAAGAAGCGGGTGAGTGGCCCTGTCCCTGCTGCTCCCTGCCCCAGTGCGACGATGGTGGGACAGGATAGCGGCATTCCTGGTGCAGAGACATGGCTGCCTGGGAGCTGGCCAATGGTTGCCCCCATGGTGATGGTGGAGGGGACTTGGCAGGGTCCCGTCCCTGGCTGCCTGTGGTGCTGTGGCATACTCTCGCAGTCTGACCTGAGCTGGTTCTGCCTTGCCTGCTGCATGGCCTGGGGCTGGGCTTGGCAGCACACCTGCAGTGCACGTGCTGGGGTGGGACAAGCGGCGCTCACTGCATCACCCTGGCTGGGCCACGATTCGCTGGCAGCAGCGGCTCAGCCAGGCAGCACGTGCCAGCAGGCCGGCTGGCCCAGTGTCACCCTGAGAGTCATTCCCGGGCAGAATAATCTAGCGGTGGCCCGGGTGGCACCGGCCTTGGCCACCCGCCATGCAGGGAGGAGCATGATGCCAGCCTCCTCCCCAGCCGCTCGCTCAGCCTGAAAAAGGCCAGGGTGCCACGGGAGGCAGTGTGCAGGCAGCCTCGCACCGCCACGCACCTCTCCACCAGCCTCACTACTGTCCTGTGCAGTAAAGGCAGATGTGAAGGGGTGGTGGCCAGGACCAGACCCTAGAGCAGGCAGTGCGCGTGGTCCTGCTCGCTGGCAGGAAGTGACTGAGGGGTAGGACCCACTGCCCTCGCTGCCCTGCCCTGGATCTGCCCACACCCCAGCTGTCACCTTCTTCTCCTTCCAGCTCCGAAAGTCCAGCCGGGAGGGAGAGCTCTCCAGCCCAAAGCAGGTGAGTCTTCTGGGGAAGGATGGGCAGTGGCGAGAGGGGCATGATGTGGAGCCCTGTGCCAGGCAGCTCCGGAAAAGCATAGTTGAAAGCCCCCTGTCCCTGATGTCTGTGGTGGCCACTGGATGGGAGGGAGCTGGGATGTTGATTCACCCTCCAGAAGCACCAGTGTGCCAGGCTGGAGGCCCTGGGATGAGGGAGGCTGCAGTTGTCTGGGAACTGCCGGGGCAGCAGCCAGGGAGGCAGGCATGGGCCCTGCCTGCAGGAGGTGCCCACCAGCTCCTTTTCTCCATCTCACCCAGGACGAGGATGCCTGGAGACCAACGGAGAAATGGTGCAACCAGCTCTTCTGCAACGTGGTGCCCATGCTGCTTGGGAACGAGGAAGAGGAGCTGGGGGGCCGGCAGCACTTCGACTTGGACACCTTCCTATCAGACATCTCTGACACGCTCTTCACCATGACACAGACACCCAGCACCCACCAGGCACTCCCAGAGGATGGTAGGTGCCCCAAGCCATGCTGGAATTGGAAGAGGAGGTCCAGGCAGACAGCATGCCCAAGGCAGATCTCTGCCTCTTGGCTTCAAACTGAGAGCTGCTGCCTTTGGCAGACAGGGCCCCCACCAGTGCTGGACAACCCCAACACTGCTGCTGCCCTGGAAACACAGAGCTCCCAGTGGCTGCACGTGCTGTCCAGGGCAAGATGGGCTGTGGTGCCACAGGTAGCTGCCAGGGAGGCCAGGACTCACCTCATACCAGACTCCATGGCAGCACTGCCAGTCTGGGACTGCTCCTCATTGTCCCTACTGGCCCGGTTCCAGGCAGCTCCTGCAGCACCAGCCAGCGCCAGCTCCTGCACCTGGATCAGCTGTTTTTTCTCCTCTTTCATGGAGGGTTTTGGGTGGATGAGGCCTCAGACGTGCTGGTGGGCAGTATGGTGGGATAGGATGGACCTGGAGGCTGGGTTCCGGCAGGGAGAGAACCCATCTGGCTGGCTTTGCTCTGCTGTGGGGCAAGGTGCAGCAATGCAGGGTGACAATGGTGTGTTGGCAGTGGCAATAGGGCAGGTTTGAGGACAGCCCTGGGGGACAGAGGACACAGGATGACTGGGGGTGCAGTGCCCTAATGCTGTATCTCTGCTCTTCCAGCATATATTGGGAATGCCGACATGATCCAGCCAGACTTGGCTCCCCTGCAGCCCAGCCTGGATGATACCATGGAGATCTCAGGTAAGAGCCAGGCTGGATGCAGAACCACATCCATACAGCCTGGTGCACTGTGCACACCATGGCAGCCCAAAGTGAATGTGAGAATTCTGGCCAGGACCAAGAGCTGATGGGGCCAGAAAGTGCTGAACATAGAAAGAGCAGCAAGAAAGGGCTGGGGTGCCCTGGTCTGCTGTAGCAGCTGAGGAGGAGCTTGGCCAAGAGCTGGTGAAAGGGACTTCTACAGAGTGTCTTTCCAGGTGTACGAAAACACATGAATTTGGCTGCAGACAGAGGAAGGACAATTGTCAAAGAAAAAGAAAAAAAGAAAGAGGAAACCTCTAGAGAGCAGGTTCTGTGCTGCCACGTCCCGCTCCTCAGCCCTCTCTTGCTGGCCAGCCCCAGGCACTGCAGCCTGCATTGGAGCTGGGCCCCTATGATGGGCTGTGCTACATCCCTTGAGGACATGTCACTATCCCTGCCAGGTTGGCCCCAAAAACCAAAACTGCCACTGGTGTCCAGGCCAGACAGCTGGGGCAACGGGGCTGCTGAGGAGGATGAGTGAGCAATGTCAGCCTCTTCCCATGGGATCAGTGCTGCCAGTCATGGTCTGCCTGCGACACAGAACATGGTGCACTCTTTTGTAGCAGTACAGTGTCTGTGAGCACTAGTTGAGCGCTAGTTGAGCACTCTAGTGAGCACTAGAGTATCAGCTGGGACATGTTCTGGTCCCATCTGTGCTGTGCTGTGTACCCATGGGTGGTGTAAGGGCCAGGCACTGCTGGCACACACTGCACCAGAGACTACCTCTGCCCTTGAGTGTGCTGAAGCCAGTAGCCTGGGAGCACTTTCTAGGGGGGGCAGCTGATGTGGCCTGGTGGCTGCAGGCCTCCCATGTAGCTGGTGGCCTCAGACAGCACCAGCATCTCTGGACCCCTCGGTGTGTCTTTCAGTGCCCTGTGAATGGAGCCTGGCTGGGACTCCTGGAGCTCCCTGGCCAGCCTCTCTATTTCCTCCTTCCCTCCACTGGAGGAAACAAAGTGGCTTGCGCCATACAGCTGTGGGCTGATGCAAGACCAGATGCTGACGGGGAGCAGAGGCAATAGTGGGCACCCTCATGTGCGGGGGCAGGTGGTGGGATGCCCCAGGGGTAGATGGGTTGGAAGCTCTTGCCAGCCCTTCCAGCACATTCGCTCCATGTATCCCATTGGGGTGAGCCATGCTGGGAAAAGGATCTGCCCTCACTGCTAGCCGTTGGCCTGTCCCTGGGTGCCCCTGGTGGGCACCAGTTGCTGGGTGGTGGGACAGCTCTGAAGGGGTCAAAATAACACTTGCCATTCCACAAGGAGGTCCTGCATGGCATTGGAAGGCTGCACTGACCCCTTTTAAGCAGCACCTCACAGCAGTGGTGTCACAACAGCAGCCCCAGTGCCTCTTTTTCATGGGCCACACTGTCATCTATGCTGCTGTTGTGCACCCAGTGCGGCCCAGCCTCATGATCAGCAGGAATTGTCAAGTATCACTATGGTACCCATCTGAAGCAACGCATTTCTATGAACAGACAAATTGTCTGTCTTTTCCTGGGGTAGAGGTCTGCATTTTACTCCAGGGTGCTGCCTGCAAATGGGCTGGGTCTTACCACAAGCCACTAAATGGCAGGAAAGCCTCCACACCAGGATGTGTGAGTGTGCCAGGGAGCAGAGAGGAGTGCACACCTCAGGCTGGGCTGGGAGTCTGAACTTGTATTAGGCAGCACAGCTGGGGTGTGCAGGGCCCTAAGTGTGACCACAGGGCCATGGGGTGAGTAGGGAGAGGACATGGTGGTCCTTTTCCAGGAAGGGGAGGCTGATGCTGAAAGCTGGGTGCCGGGTGCCAGAGTAGCAGGTGCCAGTCAGCTTAGGACCCAGGGCTGCATTTGCAGTGTGTGTGATGGCTGATGGTGGCTTGAGCAGGGATCCCCCGGCAGCCTTGCGCAGAGCAGCATGGTGTAAGTGTGCGGGGTGGACACCACAACAGCCCTACTGGGGCTGTGCCCAGAGTCTACACATCTCATGAACAAGGCAAGTGGAGCAGAGATGGGGGCTCAGGACTCCTCAAGGGTCACAGGACTGTCACTGTGCCTGGTGGCTGTCATAGAGCTCAGTGCCTGTCAGTCAGCAAGTGCAAGCCAATCCCCAAATGAGGAACCACCTCATGTCCCCAGCGGGTGCCGGAGCATGGTGTGGGGCAGATGGAGAAGTCCTGATGGCAGAGGCAAGGGAACAACCCGGTGCGGTGCCCGAGCTCTGCTGGCACCGCACTCCAGGTAGGACCTGCTCTGGGTACTGGGTTACAGGGGCCAAGTTGGCCAGCTCATGGGGTGGCATCACCTTGCAGTACCGCAGGGCTTGCCTGGAGCCCAGGGTCAGTGCTGGAGGGTCCTGTATTTGGGAACAGGCTCTGTAACCTGGATCCCTTTGGAGAGCAGCTCCAGGATTGAGAATGATGCCAAAGGCTTAGTGTGCTGACCGCACAGGCTCTTGTCCACCAAGCAGCAGTGTGTCCTGGACACACTGCACAGCCCGTGAGCAGATTAGGTCAATGTGACAGTGGAGAGGAGCATGGGCGAGAGCTACAGGGTGGGTAAGGGGCAGGAGAAGGGGAGGACAGAATGCCCAGGAGGTTGCCAGCTGCTGTGCTGCGCAGGATCCACCATCCATCCTGGCAACACAGTGAGAGGCACAAGAGGAATCGAATCTGCAGTGCTGGGCACCAGAAATGCCTATAAATACACACAGAGCTGCGGTGCTGGTGGCAGGGGACAGCTTGGCATGGGCACAGAGAAGGGCCAGAGGCAGCAAGGAGCTGGGTGCTGCACCTTGGGGAATGCTGAGACCCTTCCTGGCCATGCCACAGCCCACACCATGTACTGGCCCTGGAGGGGCAGGAGTGGCTCTGCTGTGCTCCCAGGCATTTGCCATGCCCCTGGCCTCGGTCCAGGTGGGACTGGGAACAGGGTCTGAGGAGGATGTGCTGCAGCCTCTGAGGACAGTGGGGCCATAAGGACCTGAGCACCTCAGAAGCCATTTCCATCATGAGGGCTCTGGTGCCAACAGCAGCCAACTCTGTCTTGAAACAACCTGTAGCAGTGGGTTGGGAAGAAGTGGAGTGTGAATGTTGCTGCCCATCCCTGCAAGAGACATGTAGACAAATGCTGTCCCCAGCCTGGGGTACGTGGGCTGCAGCTCCTCTCTGCAGGGCTCATGGGGAAGGGGAAGAGTCAAGGAGAGCAGGGCACCTGCCCTGTGTCACACCAGTGTTACCCTCAGCCAACAGTGTGCTGTGCAGTATGGCACTGCTGGGATTGCCACGGCATCCCTCTCTGCTGGCATTTCCTCCTCCAGTGTAGACTCAAAAGGGTCTCAGGCCCAAAGGTTTTGCCTCTCCCAATGAGGACACTCCAGGCACTGGAGCCTGTGCCAGAGCTCAGAGGAGTCATTGCAGGCCTCCTGGTGCCCAGAGCACAGCTGGGCAAGCTGGGCAGGCAGGGTCAGCCTGGTTGTTCTTGAACTGGCTCTGCTGTCAGCAGCATGAGGGCCTGAAGGCAGAGGTGCCCATGTCAGCTGAGGATTTGGCCCTGGGCTGGAGTTGCTCCCCAGCAGACATATGGGTGCTTGTGTACTGGACCAGCTGCTTGGATGCAGAACCTGTGCCACAGGCTGTCGGGCAGCTGCTTGCAAGTCCGTCCAGTGCTCCTGCTCCACCTTACAGGGAAACGTACATCCAGCAGCCCCATCCCCACCCCCTAGTCATTCTCACTGGGGAAAAACCCTCCTGGTGGTCATGTTTGGTCCAGTGCTGGCACAGGCGATGGTAGCCCCAGCACAGAGCTGAAGTGTGTGTGGGGCTGATGTGCCCATGGAGCATGTTTAACAGGGGAGGTGATTGCCCCAGGCATAACGCCAGTGCTTTGTGCCGTGGTGTCTGGGCCTGCGGAAGAAGCAGGGTTGTGGGAAGGAGACAGGAAGGGAGAGGGAGTCGCAGCAAGGTCACGGGGCTCGGCTTCGGGAAGGCCATGGGATGTGGTTAGCCACAGGCTGCACGCAAGGCAGCACCAGACCAGAGATGCAAATGCTTGCCTCAACCCCAGCAGGACTGTGTCGCGTGGCTCAGGGACAGTGCGACCTGATCCTCTGAGTTATGTTGTGTTGGCGGTGAGACCAGCTCCACAGCTGCCCCACAGCCTGGGTGGCATGGTCCCAGCCACCAGGGCTGGCTCAGGAGGAGTGGGAAGGGCCCAAACCCCCAGGGAGTAGCTGGAACATGCAGCTCTCAGCTGGGTGTCAGGGACAGGGACAGGGATGGGGTCCCCACCCCTGGGTGGCGTCCTTGGGTGGGTTTTCCTGTCCCAGTGCCTGTGGCAAGGCTGGGCCTAGGCGCGTGAGTTGCTTCTTCCCTCTCACCATGTGAAACTCCAGTGTTTCACAACAAGGGCACCAAATCTGCCCATGGAGCCAGCAGCTGTCATGCCCCCCCAAGGTGAAGGTGAAACAGGCAAATCTGCACCAGCACCAGGCATGGAGTCTCTCTCCAGTGTGCCCTGGGCTTGTCACCCCTCTCCAGGAGCAACTCATGGCAGCAGGAGCACTCCTCTGGGCCCTCACTGCCCATCACCACCTCTCCACTTTGTCCCGCAGATATTTTCATCAGCCATCGGCCATTGCCTGCACAGACACAACTGGGCTACCAGGAGCCACCCTGCTTTGTGACTATGGCTGAGCCCCTCTATGGTGGCGGAGGGGCCATGCCTACCAGCCCCAATGCCCTGCTCCCTCCCAGCACCCTCCTCCAGGTGAGCATGACCCCAGTTCATGGCCCATGGCTGCCAGTGTCCAAGCCACCCCTCCTGACATGTCCCTATTTCCCACAGCCTGGCAGTGCCTCCCAGCTCAGCCTCCATGGTGCCTTCCTCAGCTCCGAGCAACCCCCGCCACCCCTGGCCCCCGAGCCCCCTGCTGCAGTTCCTGGCAGCCTCAGCCCCCAGCTCAAACACAAGCCCTTGCTGCAGTACAACTTCCCTGGCAAGTGCGTCGGCATGGAGCCGCTTGGCCTCCCCTACACCCCCCCCAGCCCATCCCCTGGGCCCCCACTGCTGGGCCCAGAGCCCTCATTTTCCCCCACCTCCACCCCCTGCTCCAAGTTTCCCTACACTGCATCACCCAGCCCCTCACTCCTTGCCCACCCTGTGTCCCCACTCTCCACACCATGCTTTGCCCAGCACACCCCAGGCATAGGCTATGCTGTAGACATGGTGCCCCCAGGGTACTCTGGCCCAGCTGCCCCCCAGCACCTGCCCCACACCACACCGGGCAGCCCCAGGTTTGCCACCCCAAAAGGGCCATCCCCTGGCGGGAGCGGGCGGTCGAAGGCAAAGGCTGGCAGCACCAAGGCGAAGAGGCTGCCAGGATCCTCCATACCGCCACACCTGGCTGTGCCCAACCCCTGCCTGACCCAGCTGCTGACCACAGGTGAGGGGCCGCAGGAGACCCTTGGGGGGGGGTTGCAGGGTTGGGGTGAGTCAGTGGTGGGTGGGGGTGCTTGAGGGTGTTGGGAGAGCTGCTTCCTCCCTGGGATTTGGATGCTGGGGATGTGGAACTGGGTGTGTGGCTGTCCCCATGGTGAGGCAGGGAGTGGGCAAACAGTGCCAAGCCCATAGGCAAAGACACGTGGGTGAACCCCCCCGCCCTTTGCTCCTGGGATGGAGATGGGGACCAGTTGGCTCCAGGGCTTGACTACCAGCACTGGTGCAAAGTCCCTGTGTCCCCAGCCTGGTGTCTACAGCCTACTTGGTGTGAAAGGGCTGAGGGGACGGCTGTGTCTGCTCACCCTGCTGCCCATGTGTGTGATGGGACAGGTGCCATGGAGGATGTTTTGTCCGTTCCTTTGTTTGGCCAAAACTTGCTGGGGGTATGTGACTGCACCAAGGCTCCCAGGCTCACAACACATGAGGATTTAAGGGGCTGGCTGTAGCCTAGTGGTTGTGCTGCTCGCCTCCCCCTTAGCGGCATGCTGGGGTTGTAGGTTCAAGCTACACCCTAGGATGCCTTGCGGGCTTCTTTTTTGTAGGATGATGGTTGGACCAGATGATCTCAAAGGTCTTTTACAACCTTAATGATTCTATGATCCTATAATTCTATAGAATGTCCCCGATGCAGGGAGCAAAGGCACCTCTCTCCAGTGTCTGCTTCAGTCTTCCCTGGAGCAGATGGGCAGTGAAAGGGCTGCAGCAATGTTGGTGCTCAGGGCTGGCACCCCCATGGGGCAGGAAAAGTTCACCCAAGCACCGGCAGCCTGACGCAGAAGCACCCTTCTAATCCCCTCTCTCTTGCAGCCAAGCAGGAGCCAGCCCTGGATACCTCGCCTGCGCATGGTCCGTCACTCCTGCCTGCATCCCCTGTCTCCCCGGTAAGCACTTGCATACCCTTTTACCAGTTGCCCCCTCTCCCCCTTCCAGGTTGAGAATTGCCCTTCTGGTTGCTGGGGAATGGGTAGGGCCACCACATAGCAGGTGGAGAGAAGGGGGCTTCACGGGGACCCCACTGCAAAATGGAGCTGGATGCAGATGGGGCATGTGGCTGGGGTGCCAAGGAGGCTTAGAGCAGCACTGGGTGGGAGTCGCCCAAGCATCTTTTCAGGTAAAAGAAACTGGGCAGAGCTCGCAAACGTCTCACTTGCAAGGCCCCTGCAGGTCCCCCTGCAGTGTTTGGCTGTTAGTGCTGGGGCGCTGACCAACCAGAGGGGCTCTGTGCTGCGGGTGAGGTTTGGTCCCTGATGCACACAGGACACTGGCCTCCAACCTCTTGCTTCCTTCTACCTTCTCTCAGCAGCAGAGTAGTGTCCCTGACGTCCCTGTCACCTTCCTGTCCAGAGTGGCCCAGCTGAGCCCAGGGCTGTCTCCTGGCTCCAGCCCTTCCCAGGCAGTGCCAGTGCCAGTGATGCTGGCAGGTGCTGCGCCGGGGCCGCTGCTGGTCCCCAAGGTGGAGCGGCTGTCCCCCACATCATCTTGCGGTGAGTCTGGGCACCCCAAGGAGTGGGGTGACTGGGAACTCCCCCAGGGCACCCTGTTTCCTGCAGGGAGCCTGGGCCAAACACAAATTGCTTCTGGGAAAAAATAATTTCTGCTTTGATTCCAGCTTTTTGCAGTTACCTATCTGAGTAAGAATGACTTCTTTCTGCTGAGGAGGGCACAGACCTTTTTATCTGGCTCTTTCTCCAGGGAAAAAAAAAAAAAAAAAAAAAAAAAAAACAGAAAGAGGAAAAGACAAAAGCAGAAAAAAGTCAGAGTGTGGCTTTGAAAACCCAGAGCTTGGTTTTCGAGTGGGAAGCACTCTGCTTTCACCCACAGAAACCAGAGTGGGGGCTGGAAAACCGGCTCCCATGTCATGTCCAGTTTCAGTTTGGTGCTGCAAATCACAGCCTTACTGCCCTCAGGACTCTATCCTGGTGGTTCCCACCCAAAGAAACATTGGGAATTTAAAATATCACTTACCAGATGTTCCCATTTTCTGAGCAGTTGTAAAACGAATGTGATTTGGACAAAGACAGGACAAGAAAAGGTTGGGAACTGGACCATCAGCTGAGGGGGTAGCTGCCCTGGAGCCAGGGCAATGCTGCAGATTGCTCCCCACTGCCCATCCCAGCACAGGACCCTGGTGTCAGCCTGTCTTCCCTAAGCATCCTCTTTTATTATCCAGGCAGTGACTGGCCCAAGCCCAGACAGGCCTCCTTGGGACCCAATGCAGGGCTTGGCACTGGCATCTCCCTGCATCACCCCACATCCCGTAGGGGCAGACCCGAGTCCAGCAAGGTATGGCAGGAGCAAGCGCTGCCTTCTTTACGGGGGCAGCATCTCCATGTGCACCCCCTTCCCTGCTGCCCAACCAAATTCACCCCCACCCTCACTGCAAGCTTTGGGTCAGCCCATATCCAGTGTGGCAGGAGGCCCAGGGCCACCTCCGCTGCCAGGAGGTGCCTGACAGTGCTGGCCCACAGATAGAAAGCCGGCGTATCACACACATCTCTGCTGAGCAGAAGAGACGCTTCAACATCAAGCTGGGCTTTGACACACTGCACAGCCTGGTGAGCACACTGAGCACCCAGCCCAGCATCAAGGTAAGTGTGCAGGGCAGAGCAGACCAGCTGGCCAGCTCTGGGCACGCAGGGGCACAGGGCATCTCCTGGAGATCGTGTGCCCCCAGGCTGCACCAGTATTCATGGAGTCATGCCCAGGTTGCCTCAGGTCTGCAGCCTGTTGCAGAGACTTCCAAGGCTTGGCAGTGGGGCGCACAAGACCTCATGCCTTTTGCTGCCTCAGCCCTGCTCTCCTGCAGGTCAGCAAGGCCACCACCTTGCAGAAGACAGCTGAGTACATATGCAAGCTGCAGCAGGAGCGGGCAGCCCTCCAGGATGAGGCACAGCGGCTGCGGGAGCAGATCGAGGAGCTCAACAGCTCAATCAAGTAGGGAGACACAGCCAGGGGAGGTGGGAGGGAGCTGCTACCTGTGTCGGGGAAGCAAGGCGGGGCAAGCAGCAGTGCCATGGCCAGCAGCCACAGCAAATCTTCTGAGCACCTCCATGGACCTCCATTTGTCTGTGTCCCCCTCCCCCCCCGCCTCAAACCCTACCTGGGGGATTTGCTCAAGAAGTAGAGCTGTGTGGGATGAGTGTGTGGGCACATGCCCCACCACTACCCTGAGAGCAGGACAGTACCAGCTCTAAACAGGCAGAGCTACTGAGCCCCGCTGAGAGCTGATGGCCTGCTGGAGCCTCTCCCTACAGGGTGGCTGCCACAACTCCCAGCCTCCTGACCACAGACTCATACTGCTGCTTGTGCACCACAGCCTGTGCCAGGAGCAGCTGCCAGCCACAGGGGTGCCCATCACACGCCAGCGCTTCGACCAGATGCGCAGCATGTTCGACGAGTACATCCGCTCCTCCACACTGCAAAACTGGAAGTTCTGGATCGTATCCTTTGGGGCTGGTGCCTGTTCCTGGCTCTGCTCCCTCCACCGAACACTGGGTCCACTGGTCTGCCCACTCAGCCCACTGCTATGTCCCTCCGGCTCAAGAGGCTCTGGGGATGATGCACGGTGGGAGCCCATTGAGATGCTGTGGCTAAGGGGAAGCTTCTTTTACAAGGGAGTGAACAGAGTAGGAATAAATGATCAGTCCTTGGGGAAAAGGGAGGTCACCAGTGGAGCTGAGCTCACTGTTGCCATGCAGGGAAGAGCTCCTGATGACCTGAAGAAAGGACCAGGCACAAACCTGGTGACATGAGGACTTCACCTTGGTGGCCAGTATAGCACACCCTGGAAACCAAGTTGTGCCCATGCCTGGGATACAAGTCTGGACTCCACACAGTGGAAAGGACAAAGAGGGCCAAAGGCCAAGGAGTGGCAGACAGGATGGTCAAAGACCTGGGCCAGCTTCTTCATGAATGGGGATTAGACACACTGAGACCATCAAGTCTGCAGAAACCATGAGGTCAGCCAAACCCCGGGTAGCAGAAGCAGCCAGGGCAAAGCAGAGGTGGTCCCTGACACGGACTGGGAGAGGGCTTTGTGATTCCTTCCACACAACAGTAGGGATCCTAAGGCTGACATGGGCATGCTCATGGTGGAGGAGGTGCCTCCCGTGGATTACTACACACACATTCACCAGCCCCCGGTGTTGTTCCCTGAAGCTGGGTATAGCTTGGGAAGCACATGTGCTGGTGTCATGTTCTGCTTTTGGGTACCTGCAGAGGACACAGCACAAGCCAACTCCTTGATCTGGTCTGGAAGAGCTGTGATGCAGATTGTGCAGCTCTCCTGTTGCCTGCCCTTAGCTGTGTGGTGCAGGCCATAAGCTGGACCTGGCTCCCCAGGGCGCCCACATGCCAGAGCTGCAGTGCTGCAGCACCTGGCCTGGCGGGGTGGTTGGGATGGTGGTGCTGGGCCCTTTCCTGGTCCACAGAATGGTCCTGCTGACACTCACATCCCTGTCACCCCAGCGGGAGGCCTGTCCTGCCGCCTGTGGGAGGATGCTACCCACACCAGGAGCTGGTGGGTGGGAGACCATGACCAAGCTGGCCCTTAACTCCTCTGTTCCCCTCAGTTCAGCATCATCATCCGGCCCCTGTTCGAGTCTTTCAACGGCATGGTGTCCACAGCCAGCATGGAGAGCCTCACCCAGACATCTCTCGCCTGGCTGGACCAGCACTGCTCCCTCCCAGCGCTTCGGCCCAGTAGGTAGCCCCGTCCCCGCCCGGCGCCCCAGCGGCAGGGCCGGCCAGGTGGCCCGCACCGACCGGCTCTGCAGCTCCTGGGGGAAAACCAGAGAGAAAGCGGCCGGGGCACGCTGGGGCCGAGGCTGCGACACACGCGGCACCTCCGCACGGGAGGGCGGCGTGCGCCGAGCTCGCCGCCGGCCGCGGGCACCGACGAGCCCCGCGTCTCCCCGCAGCCGTCCTGAGCTCCCTGCGGCAGCTGAGCATCTCCACCTCCATCCTGAGCGACCCGGCGCGCATCCCCGAGCAGGCGACGCGGGCAGTGACCGGGCCGCCCCGCGGCAGCTCCTCGTAGCCGCCTCGGGGCTGCCGCGCGGGCCCAGCCTGAGGCCGCCCGGACGCCCACCGACGGCGGCGGGGAGCCCCCAGCGGGGCTGCGGGGGCGATGGCGGGCGGGGGCGGTGTTCGCGTGCCGGGGCCATAAAGGAGCGCGTGCTGAACAGCCCAAAGCCTCTTCCTGCCGCGGGGCGGGGCGGGGCGGGGCGGGGCGAGGGTGGACGCGCACCGGGGCAGAAGGGGCGGGGTCAATCAGCGGGGTGGGAAGGGGCGGGGCCAGGCAGCGGGACGGAAGGGGCGGGGCGGGGCCAGCCAGCGCGGCGGGAGGGGGCGGGGCGTGCCTCAGCCTCTGTCGCCGTCCGGCGCAGGCGCACTGGGCCCCGCCACGCGCGGTGGGGCGGGAGGATGGAGCCGGCGGCGCTGACGGGGTGGGGGCCGTTGGGGGCCCTCGTCCTGGTCCTGGTCCTGGTCCCGGTCCTGGTCCCGCTGCTGGCGGCCGCTCTTCGCCGCGCCGCCCCGCGGGGGCTGCCCGCCGCGCCGCCAGCCGGTGAGTACCGCGGGGGGCTGAGCTGGGCGGTGCTGCCCCCGTAGACCCCCTCCCCGCTGATTCCCCGCTCCTCCCAGGCCCCGGGGCGAGCAGCGCCGCCGCCAGGCCGGAGGGCCTCAGGAAGGCGAAGTTGCCGGCGCGGGCCCGCAGGGACAAGCCGCAGCCTCACAGCTTCACGCACCGGCTCCTGGTCGCCGCCCTCAAGGTACCTTGCCGTCCCCGCAGCGGCGCTGCCGGGCGCCTCTTGCTCTCCTTCTCCTGACCGCGCGCTCTCCGCAGGGCCACAGCGGCTCCGTGTCCTGCCTGGACTTCAGCAGCAGCGGCAAGTACCTGGCGTCGTGTGCTGACGACCGCACCGTCCGCCTGTGGAGCACCCGCGACTTCACAGCACGCGAGCACCGGTGTCTGCGTGCCAACGTGGAGCTGGACCACGCTGAGCTTGTCCGCTTCAGCCCAGACTGCAGGTGGGGCCTGGCCTCCCTGCACCTCATCTCTGCCCAGCCCAGGGACTGTGAGAGGTGCTGCTGCACCCCAAGGCCCCGCAGATGGAGCTGCCAGACACATGACCCGAGCCCTGGTTGAAATCAGGGCTGCATCACCTAGGCTGCAAGGAGGCTGTACCCCTCTAAGAAGTCTTGCAGGGTTTTGACGGTACCACTGATCTGTGGCTTCTCCCGAAAGCAGCTGGCACTTCAGTACGGTGCTTGGGGCATATATCCCAATGTCCAGCTTGCTGCCCCTGTGGGAGGTGCTTGTTAAGGTCTCTGTCAGCAAGCCAGCTTGAACTGCTAGGCCTCTCTGGAGAACTGGGGTGAGAGCTCTTGCTGCCTGGGGAGGTTGCTTGAAAAGCCTGCCTTGGCATTTTGCAAAGTGGCCTCCTTTAGAGAGAGGAAAGGATCTGGTTTCCAGATGTTGTTTTCCATTCAGTGTTGCAATTGAGCTAACACAGGGAGAACTTGATACCCTCATAAAAGAAAGCTTTTTATCCATCACTGTGTATCCCTTTCTCCAGGTGTCACTGAATGACCTGTTAACTTACGTTATAGATAGACTGAACTGAGGTATCTTGTTTCTTAATGGTTCAGAGTGACATGTCCTTCCACTTAGGGCATTCATTGTCTGGCTGGCGAATGGTGAGACTATTCGTGTCTACAAAATGACTAAGAAGGATGATGGTACCTTCACCTTCACTGCGACTTCTGAGGACTTCCCAAAGAAACACAAAGCTCCTGTCATCAATATAGGAATTGCAGAGACAGGTATGGTGATGACAATCTGCTCGCTTGTCAAGGCTCTCCAGATCTGCTTTGATTTTCCTTTAAAGCAATGGGTGCTGGGTTTAAAGTGTTAGGGTTTTTGGCTTAATTAAGACCCACTTGATTCTCTGTTCTTCTAGATGTGATTTTTTAGCCTTTGTTTACTAGTAAGTAAATAGGAAGGCATAGGTTGCAAAGAAACAATTTTCATGTAAACACAGTGTTACCTCCCTGATACGCACAATCTTTTAATTTAGATTTTCAAGGATACTGTTGCAAAGAGGTCTTGTCTCAATATTGAGAGCATTTCTGTTCTCTGTCTCACCTGTCTCTTTAACCAGTCAGAAATCTCCCCAGTAAGTTCATAGATTAGGAAATGTAGGATCTATCTTGGACTTCTCGGATTTTTCAGACCAGAGCCTGGGAGGGAGTTTGTTAGCAATGAGGGAACTGATGGATGGTTCAGGTATGTGACAATGGGCAGTTGAAAGTAGGTAGATACAAGTTCTCCTCTGCAATAGAAGAGTAGAGAAAATGTTAACTGAGGCCCTTGTTCAGCTGCAAAAGTGAAAATGGAAAGGGACTCGAAAGGTCCTGGGGTGAGAAGCACGCAGCGTTGCCAGCTGACAGCTGCTGAAGCCACAGGTTTGAGCATTAAGTTATTAACCAGGAGCTGAGCCTTCTGACACTGCTTTTCACTCTGTGCCAGGAGATCAGCACTCGAATTCTGGTGTTACTTTTGCTTTTCTTGATTCTTCTGGTGCAGAGAGAGATTGCTCTGCTTAGGGACTGTTCTAGTCCTTTGGAAAGTCTGTGACAGCTTTAGGCCTAGATGCTCTCCTCATCTCTGTCTTTTTTCCCCAGGAAAGTTTATCATGACAGCTTCCAGTGATACTACCATCCTTATCTGGAACCTGAAAGGTGAAGTCCTTGCCAGCATTAACACTAACCAGATGAACAATGCCTATGCTACAGTGTCACCCTGTGGGAGGTGAGGTGCATGCAGGTATTCCAAGCTGTTCCTGCTGAGAAGTGGGAGGCCACAAGAATAAACAACCTTGCTCCTTCTCAGAGGAAATTATCAGATCATCTGCAGCTTGCTGTTACTATAATGCAGTTTTCTGAGGGTTCCACATTATTTTATTTTTATTTTTTTAAAAAAGATTCCTGCCCCCAAGAGCAGTCCCTCCAGGAGTGCTGATTCCCACCTGCACGATCTCAGACACTTAGTGGTTTGTCATTGTGTTTGAGGAACTGCTGTTCCCGTTAACCATCTCTTGAAGAGCTGAGGGAGAGAACAGCACTGGCTTTGGGTGGCAAAGTGGGTGGGCCAATGTAAACGGTGTGTACATAGCAAATAACATTTTTAGTGCAGTTTTTAACCTTTTAAATGTTAATTACAAAATTAAAATCTTTATTACCTAAAGGTTGTTTATCAGGAAAATCTTGTTCTCAGCTCTGTCTCTAACCTGTTGCTGTAGCAAGCCTGTTAGTATGCACTGATCCCACTGAGTTCGGGGATCACAGCACTTAGGTTTTTTATTTTGTCTGAGTAGTTTCTCAACGTTAAGTTGTTGAGTTGCTGCTCTTGTCCCTGGTGGCCTTCCTTGGCGTTCCCTTTACTAGTCTTCCGGTGAAAACTTTTTCAGCAGATCAAAGCAAAGTTCCGAATGTAGGTGTCCAGATAGGATTGACTTCACAGAGCCCTTTCTTATGCGTTCCTCTGCGAGGCACCCTGTAGGACTGCAAGTGGCCTCTGCCTCCCTCAGGAGGCTAGAGGAGAGCTCTGTGTGGCTGTGGCTATAGAGCTCCATGGCCCAGCCAAAATAACAAATTTGTAACAAATACCCTGTCTCACTCTTTCTTCTACCCAGGTTTGTGGCATCGTGTGGCTTTACCCCTGATGTAAAGGTGTGGGAAGTGTGTTTTGGCAAGAGTGGAGACTTTCGGGAAGTGATCAGGGCTTTTGAGTTGAAAGGCCACACTGCTGGCATACATTACTTCTCCTTCTCTAATGACTCGAGGCGGTAAGTTAGTGTTATTTCACTGCCTGAAATAGCACCATCAGGACATGTATGCTCACCCCTTCCAGTGTGCCTGAGCAGCTCATCCGAACAGGCTGCAGCCCTGCACAGTGTGGGGGAACTCTGCTGTGTGTGTGCTCCTGGGAGCACAGGGAGTGCCTTGGGCCATCTTCGCCTTCCACAAGGGTTTCCTCCTGGTGGGTGACCATTGCTCTAGAAAGGAGGATGAAGTACACATGCATACAGGCTCACACTGCCCAAAAGAGCGCTCTATCCACAAAGGAAAGGATTCCTTCTTTGCAGATGTGGAAGGGGATTAGGGGGATTTTTCCTTGCAGTCATGTGGTTTATGTCCTGCCTGTAGGATGGCAACTGTTTCGAAGGACGGTACATGGAAATTCTGGGACACAGATGTGGAATATAAGAAGCAACAAGATCCATACCTGCTTCTGACAGGGAAGTGTGAAGTAACAGAACCATGTCACATTGCCCTGTCCCCTGATGCTCATGTCGCAGCCATCTCTTGTGGTACAAGCATTATGGTGTACAACACTCGAAGAGGAGAAGAGGAGGAGCGCTTTGTTGGTGTTCATGGACAGTGTATAACAGACTTGGCTTTTGACACTAGCAGCCGCTACCTGGTGTCTTGTGGAGACCGGGCCATCCGGGTGTTCCACAACACCGCTGGCTACCGGGCGGTGGTGGAGGAGATGGAGACCATGCTGAAAAAAACTGCCAACAAAGCCACCCGAGAGAGACTGGAGCAGCAGATCACCAGTGCCAAGAAAGCACTGGCAGCAATCTATGGCAGGAAGCACTAGTCCTCTTTGCCCACAGTAGCATTTTCCAGTTCCCTGCAGTTGTAGGGAGCAGTGTGCTGCAGTTGGTTTTTAATAACACTGAACAATTTGTAATAAAAGAGCACTTTGACTGCTCACGCAGAGCCTTCCTTCTGTGCTTTCCGAGTGTGGTAATACAGAGCTGGATGATGCAGGGCTGACGGGGGGGGGGGGGGGGGGGGGGGGGGGGGGAGGGCCTCTGGCTGTCTCCAGCTGCTTGGTCCCGCCCAGCGGTCGCTGTTGTTGCCGGGGGGGCCGTCGTAGTCTCCCCGGCTTCACGGGGCGGGCTGTTTCCACTCCAGAGGAGAGCCGGCGGCGGCGGGGGCTGCGTGCCGGCAGCGGGGAGGGAGAGCAGCGCCGGGCCGCCTCCCCGGCCCCAAAGCCGGCAGCGGGGAGGGGCGAGGGGGCGCTCCACCGCACCGGGGGCTGGGCACGTGGACGCCTCCGCGGGCACGGGGCCCCGGGCCGCGGCCCCGCCCCGGGCCGGCCACCGTTCAAGATGGCGGCGGCCGCCTCGCCCCACCTTCGCGCCTCCTCCTCCTCGCGCGCCGGCGGGCGGGGCGAGCCGCGCAGGCGCAGTGCGCGCCGCTACGCTGAGGCCTCCCTCCTCCCTTCCCCCGGGCACGGCGTTACGCGTTGACGCAGCGCGCGGGGCGTAGGTGGGGCGGAGCCTGCGCATGCGCAGGGTGCGGCGGCGGGTGCTGCGGAGCCGGGGCTGCCGGGGCTGCGGGCGCCATGTCGGGCCGCTCGGTGCGCGCCGAGACCCGCAGCCGCGCCAAGGATGACATCAAAAAAGTGATGGCGGCCATCGAGCGCGTCCGCAGATGGTGAGAGGCGGGGCCCGGGGGGCGGGGCCTGCCGACCCGCAGCCAATCACCGCGCCACACGGCTGTCGGCGGAGGTGCTCCGGGGCCGAGCCTCCAATCGGAGCGCCGCGCGGGGCGGCGGGCGGTGCTAGGGAAGCGGCGGCCAATTAGCGCGCTCGGCTGCTCGGGAGCGGGGGGGGTTGGAGCAGAAGCGCCGCTGACGGGCGGGCCGCGGGACCAATCGCGAGGGGGCGGCGCGGCGCTGACGGCCGTGTGGCGCAGGGAGAAGAAGTGGGTGACGGTGGGCGACACCTCGCTGCGCATCTTCAAGTGGGTGCCGGTGGCCGACAGCAAGGAGGTGAGCGCCGCCCTGCGGCAGCCCCCCCGCCGGTTTCCTCGCGCTGCCCGCGGCCTTGCCGGCCCCGCAGGAGCCGCCCCGGCCGGGCTCTGCCGCCCCCCCGCATCGCCTCTTCCCTCGCTCCCGGTGGGGGCCCGCGGGCTGCCGGGACGGGGAGGGAGCGGGCCTGGGGGGCGGCCTCTGCGGGGCGTGTCCCGCAGCCCGGCCCCGTCGCCTCGTCTTGTGCTTTTTTTTTATTTTTTTCCTCAAGAAAGAGAAATCCAAGTCAAGCGGCAGCACTGCCCGAGAGCCCAACGGTTTCCCAGCTGACACTTCTGCCAACTCCTCGCTCCTCCTGGAGTTTCAAGGTGAGCCTGGCAGAGTCTGCTTCCCTGCCGAGCTGGGGGAAGACTTTAAGGCCTTACAGCAGGGGGGATGTTACTGGCTGATGCATGCTGCCTGTTGGGAAGAGCAGCACACATCTTCAGTGCAGAGTTGTGCTGTTCCACTTCTGGACTGTTCCTGCTGAAACTGCTGACTCTTGCCGTCAAAAAGAATCATAATCAGCCGCTTCTGGAATGTTTCTGTGAGCAGTTTAATGGGGAACTGGAGGAGTGGGGATTCCTATTCCCACTTTGCAGTCTCTGCTGGGGGACAGATGAGTGGCTGCCTGCAGCTGAGGCCCCTGCTTACTGTAAGGACTGGCACAGACTTTGGGATGAAAGCACAGAGGACCTTTAGTTGCTGCCAGCCTGAGGGAAGGCAGTGTAAGATGACAAAGGAGAGGTTTTCTGTGAATGTAATGCTACACCTCCCTTGTTGCCGGATGTGCTGCAGTGGCAAGATGGGCTTGTTTCCTCTTCCCTGGTACTGTTAGCGTGCTTTGGCTGGGTTGGCGTGGTGATTCAGGGTTTTGCTTTCAGACCTACTCAGACCTTTCCTTGTGGAGCAGCATCTCTGTCCTGCGGGTTGCTGCTTGTGATCCAAGAGTGCTGTAGCAGCGATGAGCAATCTCTGATGGAGCTGATCAGTGCACGAGCCCACTGCTGGAGCAGAGTGTATGCCTGTCCCCAGACAACACAATCAACCCTCATTGTGGCTAAGGGACATCAGGCATTGTGTTGGTGCTTCCAGTAGATGCAGTTAACAAGCTAGCACTGCAGGTCTGCAGTTTACCCCCCATGGAACAGCTTTACCTGGAAAAACAGGATTGCCTTCCCTTGTGGGGCAGGTGTGGAGTCTTGCTCTGATGTTAGTTTGCTGCCTTGCAAACAGAAGAGGTACAAAACTCTGGTACAGAAGCAAGAGGCCTCTTGCCCTCAAATGCCCAGGTGCGGGTGCCCACCACAAGCTGCAGATGTGAGATTTCGCATTGCAGAGCTTTGTGTCACCCTTGCATTTTGTGCTCATTTTTTTTTTTTGTCTGAATAGACCCAGGTTGCTTTCCTCTGCCTTACTCAGCCTCTCCAGTTCCCTGGGCAGAAGCTCCCTCTCTTCTGTGGGGCAACTGTGGATCTGGTGCTAGCTGTGTCCCAGTGGGGAGTGCTGCGTCAGGATGCTCTGACTGTTGATGAGTGACTGTGAATCCTTTGTATGAATGCCACTGACTGTTCTTCTGTTTCCATGAGCCCTCCATGGCCCTGGATCTCAGTGCTGCCTTTGGCTGCTTGTGCTGCTGGATCAAGGTACTCTTCTTCACTAGGTGCTGTTTCTGCAGATGAGAACAGTAACCAGAGCTCCCTGTCGGATGTCTACCAGCTCAAGGTGGACAGCAGCCCCAACTCCAGCCCCAGTCCCCAGCAGAGTGAGTCCATGAGTCCTGCCCACACATCTGACTTCCGCACGGACGATTCACAGCCACCCACACTGGGACAGGAGACTCTGGAAGGTGGGCTCTGGGACACCTGGGCATGGCTGCTGGGCTGGGAAGAGAGGAGGTGGCCAGCTGAGGCAGGGGAAAGCACTGCTGGATGGCCTTGTGACAGGGCTTGTGTCTTTCTTATAAGGCGGGTGACTGAGGCACCTCTGCTGGAGGTCTTCTTTCCTGGCTCAGTGGGCTGGGTACCACTGTGCTTCTGGGTCTGCACTGTTGTTAACCCTTCTGTTCCCTCCAGAGCCATCCCTGCCTTCCTCAGAAGTTGCAGATGAGCCTCCCACTCTCACAAAGGAAGAACCGGTCCCCCTTGAGACTCAGGTAAGGGAAGGAGGATTGATACCATGTTAAAATGTGCATGCGTCAAGCTTGCCCTTTTTTACCAGGGCACCTTTACTATTTCATTAGTTGTCTATTGTAGCAGAAACATGAAGATGTATAGACTTGATCTGCAGTCCCAAACTGCCCCCAGGAGCTCCCCAAACCTCCTGGCTTCCTGCAGGGTCCTGTGGTTTAGTTCATGTTTTAGGGCATAAATTGTGTGTGGAAAATGTGTGGAGATGGAGTAGAATAATAATTATAGCTGACTCCAGGACTGGGGTGGATTCTCACTGCTAATGCCCAGGAGCTCATTAACAGCTTGGCTCCTGCTGAGGCTGCCTCAGGAAAACTCAGGGTGTCCCCGCAGGGTGAGAGACAGCCTTGTCCAGCAGGTCAGCACGACCTCGTGGGCGCAGTGAGCTCCTGTCACTGCCAGTGACCTCTGGGTTTTGCAGGTAACTGAAGAGGAGGAGGACTCTGGTGCGCCACCTCTGAAGAGATTTTGTGCTGATCAGAACTCTGTGTGCCACACGGCCTCGGAGAGCTAGCCTGCCCGTCCCTGGGGAGAGCCTTCGCCAGCCCCTCGCAGAGCCGCCTGCCCTCCCCTGGGGGCCGGGGTGCTTCCCCCCAGCCTGCCCTTCCTGAAGGACAGGGCCCTCCTGCCACCTTGCTATCCAGCCTGCCCTGCCCTCAGGGGCAGGAGCCTCCTGCCAGCCCCTGCAGAGGCAGCCTGCAAATGATTCCCCCAGCCAGATGGGGCTGCCACCAGTACCTACAAATTTGCCTCTATTTATTGGCTCCCACTCTCCCTGCTGACCTGTACTATAGTGGTGTGGGGTCTCTGGTGGGTGGTCTGCATGTACAGAGGGAGGGATCCTTGGGGCTTCCCAGTGTCTATCACCCCTACGGCGCTGGCAGATGCTGTTTGCCTGTTTCTGGATCTCATGTCTGCCCTCCACACCAGCTGCTGCGTGCTGGGAACCAAAGAGCTGTGTTCTACCTGCACGAAGTGATTTGTCTGCTCCCTTGTGACCGTAGGCTGGGGTGTTCCTGCCATAGGTTTAAAGTGCAATGAAGGGTGGGGGGAGAGCACCCTGGGAATAAAGACAACAGCCCTTCATGCTGCTGGGCAGGGATCCCATGCTGGGACGCTGTGCAATAAGCTGCTAGTTTAAGCCATTAGTATTGGAAGAGAGAGGAGCGCTACCACTGTGGAGGGCAGGTACTGAACACATCAGTGCAGCTTGCTGCTGCTCTGCTGCCGGGTCCTCACAGAGCCCCTGCTGCCCTTTGCAGAGGGTGAGCGGGGGCTGGAGCGCAGAGAGGCTGGCAGGGGAGGGGGCAGCCAGCGTGGCTGTGTCCTGACTGGGTTTGCACCCCACTCCCCTCCTGCTGCCCTGTACCCTGCACCTGGCTGGCAGAGCAGGGGGAGCTGCCCCTGAGGTACACCCTGTCCGGGCAAGATGTAGGAACCCCCAGGGAGCCCTCCCATGCCCATGTCCCTAAGCTCCCCGCACCAGCACCCTGGCCCACAGCACCACACTGGGCCTCCCCGCCACCACTGCATGTCCTGCCGAGTCTGTCTGTGATCGAGCCTGGCGAAGCCGAAGGTGCGGCCGCGTGTGGAAATGAAAAGATATTTTAGCACTGAATAGAATATTTTTAAAATTAAAACTATTTGAAATACAGTGCTGGGTGACTGTGGGGGCAGGTGGGAGATGAGTGCTGGGGTGGGAGCTTGGGAATGGGTGGTGGGCAGCACTGGGATTTGTGTCCACCCCCCAGCCCCACGGGACAAGCTGGTGTGGAGCCCTCACTCCACCAGACTGGTACTGTTGCCCCCTTCCCACACCACAACTTGCAGGCCTGCTGCCTATTGCCTGTCTTTCTAGTCAAGCCCAGTGCCCCTTGTCAGGAGGTGGGTTGGTGGCCATGGAGCATGAAACCCAGTGGGGCACAGAGCCTGCCCTTCCCAGACCCGGTCCCAGCACATCCACATGGTGCTGCCACCCCCACATGCAGCTGCAGGGGGCTCAACCAAGGGGCTCGGTGCGGAGGCAGCTAAGCTTTACCATTGCCAGTGCTGTGTGGTGCATGCAGTTCCAGTGGGCTCATGAGCTGCTTCTGCTTCACCACCAGGCTCCAGTCTGTGTTCCTGCAAGCTGCGCCTAAATCCAGTGGTGTCCCGCATGGCCCCACAATACTGCCACAGTCATGTCACAAAACTTGTGGCATTTATATCAAATGGTGATGAAGAGGAGGTTCAAGGTTGCTCTTCAGTTATGACAGTGCTGGAGATAATTTTGGAACTCCTGGAGAAACCAATCCTTTACATGGACACTTAGAGCAGCCTTGTGCATAGTCAAAATGGCTGGATTGCGTTTTGCACGCAGCTTTAAGATAACATTTAGAGATGGATCATGGATATACTAAAGTGGCCACACAGGGCCAGGGCAGCTGGATTGTAATAATTCATCAAGGACACAGCTGGGGAGTGTCGGGTCACCCAGCCAAAGGAGCTGTGGTGCAGAGGCTTGCAGAGGAGACCGTCACCTCTACCTGTACAGTGACTGGCACATTCAAGAGCCTTGCCTTCCCACGTAAGCCTTACCTTATGCAAAAGAGCCCAATAAATTAGGTTAATTAACATGATGTCCCTGGGTATCTTTGCAACAGTCTGATTTGTCTTTGTGCATTGCAAGTAATGGTTTTTATTTTCCATTTATTAAATGTAGTGTATAAGCCTGAACTATGGGTGTATGGTTCCTTTTGTTACACTGCCATGTATAATTGCCAAGTGTTTTTAATAATTTCTCATTTCAGGATCCTGATGGCCAGACAAGAAGGGCAGCTGCTGGTAGATTTGAAAACAAACCATCCTGATGTAGTTACAGATATTAGGAAAATAGTTTTAGGAGAGAGATACAGAGGGAGAGCTTCTTGTAATCAGAGAAAGCAGAGATGAGCTTTCTAAAGCAGTGTGTGTATTGCTGAGTTCAGGAGGAGGAGGAGTGAGGATGGAGATAGAGGACAATAATTACTGTTGCCAATAGCATTGTATTGGCCTGGACATATTGCTCAGGGAGTGCATTGTCTGCACGGAGACCGGCAAATACTTCATGAAGATGCAGCAGTAGAGTCACTTTCTGTGTGTTATTAAAATTCAGAGCTGTGGAGGTCCAGAGCATAAAAGTGCATTCACAAAGCCACATATCTATAGCATGAGCACTGGTTTGTCCCACAGGTCTGTCATTTCCATTTTGCCTATTGCTCCAAGTAGAGCTGCTAGACTTCTCAGGCAAAGGGAAAGCTGTGCCAATGAGAATGAGTGAAGCACTGAGAAAGTTCTGCTGAATTTTGAAAGGAGAGCGAATGAGACTGCTTTGAGCACTGAAGAGCACTACATGCAAGATGCCATTGCCAGGATTTTAAGGAGAGAAAAACTGATGGGTTGGAAAGGTCCTGGATTTCAATGAGACAACACACATTGAATTTATGAACTCTATAGAGAATGTCTTGGAATATATTAGCAAAAAACATCCAAAGTATGTCTCTGCCTTTGCAAACACTCAGGGTGGTGGTTTGTTTTGTTGTTTTTTTGTTTGTTTGTTTTGTTTTTTTTTGAGCAGGTGACAGCAGAAAAGTGGAAGCCATAGTAAAATACAGGAAAAAGCTTTAGAAAAAAACAATAGCTGATATCGAGATCAAAGCCCATCTGTCACTTCAGACATATCCTAAGCATTTATGACAAAGAATGCTTGCAGGACCACATATGTGCATTGAGAACTGGTTTGTTCAGCTTGGAAAAGAGGAGGCTGAGGGGAGACCTCATCGTGGTCTACAGCTTCCTCATGAGGAGAGGGGCAGGTGCCGGTCTATTCTCTCTGGTGAACAGTGATAGGACCTGTGGGAATGGTGTCAAGCTGCGGGAGGGGAGGTTCAGGCTAGACATCAGGAAGAGGTTCTTCACTGAGAGGGTTGCCACACACTGGAACAGGCTCCCCAAGGACATAGTCACGGCACCGAGCCTGTTGGAGTTTAAGCAGTGTTTGGACTGTGCTCTCAGTCACATGGTCTGAATTTTTGGGTAGACCTGTGCAGTCTCAGGAGTTGGACTCAATGATCCTTGTGGGTCCCTTCCAACTTAGGATATTCTGTGATTCTATTCTATGAGAGCTAAACCATTTTGCTGTGTTGTTTTACATGACAACCCTGAATCATGGATTGTGATAGGTGACACAGTTGAAAGACTGAGCAGCAAAAAAACAGATGGAGTTCATGACAGGTGCAGATTCCGGTAAAAATTGTGGGAAGTCCGCATTTATGTTAGTGCCAACTTAATTTCTGCCTTGGTTTGTAAACATTTGGGAGTGAAGACCAGCTTCTTTTGTTCTGTGTTCTCACCAAATCTAGAAAAGGGGCTTTGCCATGTAGCATAATTCTATGCAGTAGTGGTCAATGTATTTTAAATGGTCCCCAACCTCAAACCATTCTCTGAAGCACTGCTCTCTGAACTGTCTCAGCAGGACTTTCTGAAGCACTCCCAACTGAAAGAAGACTTTCTAGGGATCCCATATACCTGTAAGTGAAGTTGATAGATTCAAAATTGCGTAGGAGCTTCCATTAATTCTTAATGAGAATTGCAAAAGACTTCTGAAACTAGCTTTGTCTGTTCAGATGCTTAGCATGTTGGAAATCTGGCCACTTTATCTGCCTAAAATTATCTATTTTGGAAAAAAAAAATAATAATTAAGTCCTTACTGGCGCTGAGCACCATGGAGTGAAATTCCCAGTGCTTGATGCACTAGTGAGGATTAATCTCCATACCCTGGCTTGGTTAGTGTAGATGCAACAACTTCCCACAAGCTGTTTGGTGCCGGCTGTAAAACAAAATAGTAATTTTAGCTGTAATGATTGTATCAAAGGACCTGCCTGCAACTTTTCTTCTCCTTTCCCACGTCAAGTACTAATAACATCTGTAATGATGTTAGCAACACTGAAGTAGCTACTAAAGCCTCTTCAGTCCTCTATTCAGAGAATGGCTGGAGGTAGAGGAAAGTCCTTTTAATTCTACAGCACAGCAAGCACAATGCTCAGTACACAGCAGGTTGCAAACTGCTTCCCCTTTTGAGGTGCTCACACATTTCAGGTGTCAATTGAAATTCATTTTGCATACCCAGTGTGGCTCCATAGTTGTTAAGACCCGTGTTTTGAAGGAGCAGGGATGTAAGGCTCTGCTTGTTTTAATTGTGTTGTCCCACTTCATTTTGAAATTTTTCCTTTTCAAAAGCTGTGTCCTGCATTTTCTTCCATCACCCCACAGCAAGACCCGTATAGCAGGTCCTACAGATCTTAATCTGTTATTTGATAGTCCACAGGTTTGGATAAGAATTTTTCAATTTAAGACAAAACTAGCCGTTCTTTCCCTGTGGTTCCCTGTAACATGAACCTCGCACCCATGTGTGCTCATGGCAACAATGGAACAAGTAAAGAATACACTGTCCAAATGGCACCTCTGTCCCAAGCAGACCCCAGGCAGCTTCTCATGTTGTGCACAATCTATCCTGTACTCACTGTCTGCATGTAGATCTGAGACATCTTGTCTCTGCAGATGGTTGTTTCCTGGCAGTGATGATCAGAGCTGCAGATCTTTGACCAATGGATGCTGTTCACAGACCAGCACAGGATTATTCAGAGGCTCAGGTCTTTTATCAAAGGCAGCAACTCTGTCCTTGCTGCAATCCCAGCCCACTGAGAGAAGGAGGTTTAAAGGACAGAGTCAGGTAAAACACCAAGAGATTGATGCTGATGGGAGAACAAAACAGCAAGGTCTTTAGGAGAGGTATATCTACTGAAGAAACTCGTGGTACATGCAGGTAATTCCTGTAGGATGCTGGTGTGCTGAACTGGCATTTCATGTGTCTCTTACATGTGCACTGGAGTCTCAACAAACTCATCTTATGTGGGCCTAGATCTTGCATTTGAACTTTGTCATCTGTGCTTTGAGCCCTCTTCTACAGCAAATCAAGATCATGTTGCTTTGACACAATATTACAGAATCACAGAATTTCTAGTTTGGAAGAGACCTCAAGATCATCGAGTCCAACCTCTGACCTAACGCTAGCAGTCCCCACTAAACCATATCCCTAAGCTCTACATCTAAACATCTTTTAAAGACTTCCAGGGATGGTGACTCCACCACTTCCCTGGGCAGCCTGTTCCAATGCCTCACAACCCTTTCAGTAAAGAAGTTCTTCCTAACATCTAACCTAAAACTCCCCTGGCTCAATTTAAGCCCATTCCCCCTCGTCCTGTCACCAGGCACGTGGGAGAACAGACCAACCCCCACCTCGCTACAGCCTCCCTTGAGGTACCCATAGAGAGCGATAAGGTCGCCCCTGAGCCTCCTCTTCTCCAGGCTGAACAAGCCCAGCTCCCTCAGCCGCTCCTCGTAGGACTTGTTCTCCAGGCCCCTCACCAGCTTCGTCGCCCTTCTCTGCACCCGCTCAAAATATTGTCATTCTTAACTATGTATGCTGTATTTTCTTGAGCAGGATTGAGAAGGGAGGTTTCAAAATATTAATTTCAGTTATTTAGTGTTGTGTTTTAAAAGTTCCCATGGAAGAATGTTGATAGATATAACATATTTTTCCATCCAAGATATTTCAAATCTGCATGAGGAACTTGCAAATAAACTGAGCTTGGCAAATGGTCCTCCATATGAGAGATATGTGTATTCAAAAGCACATATCAAATGTGTGTCTGAACTCCAAGAACACCCCTCTCCTGGTATGCCATTTATTCTGGATATATCTTGGAATTTAAGATTGTGTTTGAGAGAACTTCTAAGAAGATAATGCAGCATAAAATTTAAGATTTTATGTTAAAAAACAAACAAACAAAAACTAAAAACACAACCACTGTTGAGGTATCTAAAAGTTAAAGTGCTCCAAGAATGTTGATTTCCCTAACTTTTCAGGTGTTTTGATCTCTTCTCCCTCATTTTTTCCACTAACTATGATCACAACTATGAGAATATACTCAATGTCACAACGGCTTAGGCACTGGCTGCCACCTGCTATGCTTAGAAATCTTCTCATGGGCAAAATGTAAACAGAAAAGAGAATAATTTATTTCTAGTAAATGAGATTTCTATAGTCTCATCAAATAATTATTATTAGTCTAGATCTAATAATTATAGATGAAGAAAGGGGCAATATATGAATACCACTACATAAATAAATTATCAATAATAATAGTTGCCTGCACTTTTCCTAATATCCAATTCTGCTCTGGGTGTTATGCTCAGCCTTCCTCTGCCACTTGGGGTCCTAATGTTACAGCTTCAGTCTGCTGGGGTCTTTATCGCAAGTTGTCAGCATCCACAGTTACTTTCATGAGGAGTAAGTACATAGTTGAGTAATGAGTTGAGTCTTTTGTCAGGAGTAAGTACATGCTTTTTCCTCATTCCAGGTTCCACTTCAGGTCACTTGCTATTTGTTTACTAAGACACTTTTACACCTTGTTCTTTCTTCACTGGTCTGCAACTTCACCATTGCATCTGAATTTAGTAAGCCCAGTGTGTTTCACAAAAGTTTGATGCTTGTTCTTTATTATCCTTAGAAACAGTTTTGTTGAGCTCTGGGACAGTTCTTTGTCATGTGGCAATCAGATAGCTGTTTCTGGCCTTGGAATCTCCTGTGCCCCATCTCTTACCATCCTGCACCTATGCTCAGCGCCACATCCTGTATCCTGCTTCTCAAGGTATCTGCTTTCCTACCAGAGCTGTATTTCCCTACTCTATTATGGTACAGGCAGAAATATCTCATGATGCACATGACACAGAAAACTTGCTTGTTGTTAATGTCTGTATAAAGCCATGGTTGCACTGCATGAAGATAAACAAAGTGAAATAAACTATCCACAGCCACCTGGCCATTAGAAAAATTGCTATTAGAAGTCCCTCGACCTCCTGTCAACACCCTTCCTAATACAGCTCATTGGCCTTCTTGGCCACAAGGGCACAATGCTGGCTCATGGTTAACTTGCTGTCCACCAGGACTCCCAGGTCCTCCTCCGCAAGGCTGTTTTCCAGTAGGTCAGCTCCAACCTGTAATGGTGCATGGGGTTATTCTGCCCTAGGTGCATTGGCCCTTGTTGAACTTAATGAGGTTCTTCTCTGCCCAATGCTCCAGCCAGTCCAGGTCTCTCTGAATGGCAGCACAGTCCTCTGGTGTGTCAGTTTGCCAGCTACTCTTCTCAGTTTTGTATCATCCACATACTTGCTGAGGGTTAACTCTGTTTCATCGTCCAAATCATTGATGAATAAGTTGAACAGTACAGTCCTGTACCTCTAGTGAGAGAGGGAGTTAGGAGAATACAATAAATCACTAACCTTTTAGCAAAAGAATTTACTAACTTTTAGAAAAGGTGGAACTGAGAGAGGAAGTTAGAGGAATCTTATCAAGTAGAGATTGAGTGATAGACAGCATGAAACTAGGATGCTCAAATTAATTAAAGCAAGAAGCCTTGGGCCCCTTTACCAAGGTCAGTCTTCTAATAAGAGTGTGAGCCTGTCTTAAGAAACTGTTCCTGCGGATGGACAAGAACCAAGAAGCAACTGAATCTGCACAGAGACAAGAGGTCAACTAGCAGTGATGAGGAAGAGTCATCAATCTTCATCCCCATGACCCCCAAAGACCACCACCAGAATACACTGCGCAAGCACAGATGGGAGAAGTTTATGGAAATGACTCCTTGGAATTAATTTTAATATGAAGCGGGGACAGGTTATGAATATGTATAGGCATAGTGTGAAACTTCATGCATATGTAACTCTTTGCTGCATATAACCATGGCAAGTTGCCACGTCAGGTGTGCACAATTTCGGTGGGGTTACCCCCCCCCCCCCATTGCCCAGCACTGAATAAACATACCTACTTTACAATCTTACTAATTGTGGAGTCCATTTTCCGCATGTCACTAGGTTTGATTGTTGAACAGTGTAGTGAGCTGGGAACTCTTTTTTTTTTTTTTTTTTTTTTTAGTGGTGTTTTTGTTTGTTTGTTTGTTTTGGTCCTTTTTGTTTTGTTTTGTGGTTTGTTTTTTTTTTTTTTTGGTTTTAGCAAATTAGTCTTCAGATGGGTCAGCTGCACCTGATCATTCAGCTGTCCAAGTGCTAGAGATGGCATGAAAGTCAGCAGGAATGTACTTCTTGGGGAAGGAAGCACCACAGGATCATGGGCTGCGTTAGGTTAGAAGGGACCTCTGGAGGTCATCCTGCCCAAACACCTGCTTAAGCAGGGACACCTGGACCCAGGATCTTGTCCAGATGGCTTTTGACCATCTCCAAGGAGACTCCACAGCCTCCACAACTGGCAGCCTGTTCCAGTGCTCAGTCACCGGCACAGCACACAAGTGCTTCCTGACGGTCAGAGGGAACGTCTTGTGTTTCGGTTTGTGCCCATTGCCTCTTGTCCCAGTGTTGGGCACCACTGAAAAGAATCTGGTTCTCTCAGCCTTTCTTCATACAAGAGATGTTCAACTTGGACTCAGTCCCAACAGGACTCCCACGGCCTTCTCTGCCAGGCTGCTTTCCAGCTGGGTGCCCCAGCCTGTCCTGGGGCCTGGGGTTGTTCCTCTCCAGGGCAGGACTTTGTGCTTCTCCTTGCTGAACTGCAGAAGGTTCCTGTCACCCATTTCTCTAGCCTGGCCAGGTCCTTTACTCAACATCTCCATCATGCTCCTCACTTGTTACCTGCTCACATTTCTACTCACTCAAGCTGTTTAGAAACTGCAGTGAGTCATGCAGATTTCCCATCTAATCGGGACTATTGAAGTTAACAATCTGTTGCAATATTGTGTCTATGTTGACTGCCCAATTCTTACTGTCATGTCAAATTTGACAAAAGCAATATAGCTATTAAAACTCCAATTGTGTAGAAACCTGTTGAGAATCTACCACATACATGTAATTACATCTTTTCTTTGTCTCAGATGCCAACAGTTGCCAGAGCTTTGCCAAAGTTTTTATTATGACATAGTTCCTGTTACCACTTTATTAAATTTTTAAAAGCTGAAAAAATAGTCGCATGATAATGTCATACTTGCCCAGAAAAAAAAATAATATAATATATATATATATATAGGATATTTTGCTGTGACTTTTGTACAATTGTACCAGTGTCTGTTATATATATATATATAAATATATTTTTTTTTTCTTTTTTCTTTTTTTTTTTTTTTTTTTCTGATTTTGCATTTGTATTTGTAATGGCCAGCATTCCAGGTCTGAAAATGTAAGGGCCTTACAATACCAGCAGGAACTGCTGAGAAATTTCTGTAACAACTAGTCTGAGAAGGTGAGATATCTGAATCCTATCAGGCTTTACACTTCAAACTATGTGTGTGTGTAGTGGTGGCTTTACTTTGTCAGGCAGCTGAACTCCACCACAACCGCTCTCTCACTCCCCCTCCTCTTCTGAGGAGGGGAAGAAGAAAAGGAAAGAAACAACTCATGGGTTGAGATAAGGATATTTTAATTAAAGGAAAAAATAATTATTAAGGAAAAAAAAAATTATTAATTAGATATTTTAACTGAAGGGAAAAAAGGAAAGAGGAAAAGGGGGAAAAAAACAACAAGTAAAGGCTATGTAGAAGTGCAGAGGAAAGAAATTACTCTCTACTTCCCACAAATGAGCAATGCTTGATGCAGGATGCAGGGGCTTGAAGCAGGGACTCAATGCACATAGCCATTGTTTGGGAGGACAGACGTTTTCACAACAGGAGCCCACCCCTCCCCTCTTCTTCCATTTTCCACCTTTTATTGCTGAGTCTGACATCATATGGTATGAAATATCCCTTTGGTTGCCTTAGGTCAGCTGCCCTGGTGATGTGCCTTCCTTACCTCTTGCCCACCCCCAGCCTGCTGGCTCTCTGGGGGTTAGAGGGAGTCTTGATGCTGTGCCAGCACTGCTCAGCAATAGACACCACACCGTTGTGATACCAATGCTGTTCTAGCTACAAGTGCAGAGCACAGCACTGTGTGGGCTGCTGCAGAGAAAGTTAACTCCATCCCAGCCAGACCCGGTACAGTGTGCCAGTTTGATGTGGCACGTCATGTCAGCATTGCAGCACATTTAAGTGAATATGCCCTCCTGCAGTATTTAAACTTGCCTTGACCAAAACATCCCAAGAGTAGCAGTGGGAAGCAACTCCTACCCCAGCAGGCCTGTAACAGGGGAACTCCTCAGAAGTGGGGCCCTGGCTGGCGGAGGTGGGTTGCTGAGCTGGGCCCCGCACTCAGGCATGCCAGGCTGGAGGTAGAGACTTATCTGAAGAATCATAGAATCATCAAATGGCTTGTTTTGGAAGGGACCTTAAAGATCACCTAGTTCCACCTCCCCTGCCATAGGCAGGGATGCCACTGACTAGATCAGGTTGCTCAGGGCCTCATCTAACCTGGCCTTGAACACCTCCAGGATTGTGGAATCTACAACCTCTCTGAGCAGCCTGTTCCAGTGCCTCACCACCCTCTGAGTGAAAAATTTCCTTCTAACCTCTAATCTAAATCTCCCTTCTTTTAGTTTAAAACCATTCCCCCTTGTCCTGTCATTATCTACCTGAGTAAAGAGTCCTTCTCCATCCTTTTTATAAGACAACTTTAAGTACTGAAAAGCTGCAATGAGGGCAATGATGTCACCCCTGGAGCCATATCTTCTGAAGGCTGAACCGTCCCAGCTCTCTCAGCCTTTCTTCATAGGAGAGATGCTCCAGCCCCTTTATCATCTTTGTGGCTCTCCCCTGGACTTGCTTGAACAGGCCCACATCCTTCTTGTGCTGGAGGCTCTAGACCTGGACGCAGTACTCCAAGTGGGTCCTCACGAGTGCAGGGTAGACAGGGGCAATCCCCTCCCTCGATCTGCTGCCCACTCTTCTTTTAATGCAGCCCAGGATGCAGTTGGCCTTCTGGGCTGCAAGCGTGTACTGCTGGCTCATGCTTTCATCCATCAGAACACGCAGGTCCTTCTCTGTGGGGCTGCTCTCAGTGAGTTCTCCTAGCCTGTTGCTCATGTCCAGGATTGCCCCATCCCAGGTGCATCACCCTGCATTTAGACTTGCTAAACCTCATTAGGTTCACATGGGCCCACTTCTCCAGCCTGTCCAGGTCCCTTTGGATGGCATCCTAAACAGCACCGGTCCAAGAACAGACCCCTGAGGGACACCACTTGTCACCGGCTTCCACTTGGACATAGACCCATTGACCACTACCCTCTGGGTGCGACCTTCAAGCCTTATCCACTGAATGGTTCTCTCATCAAATCCATCTTTCTCCAATTTGGAGGCCGGGATGTCATGTGGGACCATGTCAAAGGCCTTGCAGAAGTCCAAGTAGATGACATTGATCGGTCTTCCTTTATCAACTGATGCAGTCACTCCATCATAGAAAGCCACTAGATTGGTCAGGCACAATTTGCCCTTGTTGAAGATCTGCTGGCTGTCTCGGATCACCTCTTTGTCTTGCACGTGCCTTGACATTTTCCATGAATATGCCAGGCACAGAGGTGAGGCTCACTGGTCTGTAGTTCCCCGGTTTCTCTTTTCCACCTTTTTTAAAAATGGGAGTGAAACATGAGAGACCCAGTGAGTAGGCCTCCAGTTAAATCATAGGATGGGGAAAGGTGGCAGCGGGACAAGAGGCTGCAACTCAGGTGAGGCCACAGTAGCTGCCTTGCAGTAGGACAAGGAGTAGCAGCAGTCCTATGAGAAATAAAAAATAAACCCAAGGAAGACTTCAAGAAGATACAGAGAGACCTGAAGTGGTGGTATGCAACTTCTACAGGATGCCAGGCAGTCTGGGAAAGGAGTCGGGTACTTGAATGCAAGTTGCTGCAAAGGTACTGATATGCCAGGTCTGTTGGAGATGTGGTAGAGGAACAAGGACCAGGGAGATGTGTGACCATAGCTAGCTGTGCTGCGCAGCATGATGTTGTGTGTCGGAAAGTATTTGGAGTAAAATCAGACTATCATTGTGAGCATGTCAGTGAGCAGCACAGCCCCACTGGTTGAAATCCCAAGGCACAGCAAGTGCAGTTTGAGCAAAATTGCGTTGGACTGTGCTGCAAACTCTGACCTTTTATAAAAGCCTGAGCAATGTTTCATGTCCAGCTAGGCATGGAGCTGTGAAAGACGATGGCTACTTTGCAATGGGGGACATCACACTGCTAGCGCCAACAGCATGCTTGGCCCCTGCCTTCTTGCAGGAACAACACAACCCCACAATCCCCTCTGTGCTGCTCCCCTTCAGAAACTGCAACTGCATAAAGTGAAGTTTGTTTAACAGGTGCTGCTAAAAGGGGCTCATTTAGCTATTAACTCCTTGCATGCTGCATGCACACTGCCCAGAGACCTAAGAAAATGGCAGACCTGGTTGCCACAGACCAGGTGGGTTTCCATGACGTTTTCACCAGATCCCACCGCAAGCCACGCAGACAGGGCAGGCAGGAGGCTAGGGTGGGTGGTACTGGGTAGGTGGCTGCGAAATGGCAGTGATGCTTAGTGTGCTGGCAGCAGGGCGCAGCACCAGCTCACATCAAGAGAGAGAGAGGCCCACTGCTACGTGGTAGTGAGGCCCTAGCCGACAGCAGTGATGTCCCCTTGAAGATGTCCGTTCCTTAGTAACGTGGTGGGCAGGAGCAGGGAAACAAGCAGCGAGAGGCAAAGGTTCGCAGTCGGCTCCTCACAGCTCTCAGAGCCTTCAGCTCCGCGTATCAGGCTCCGTGGCGCGCAGCCCATCTTCTCGGCCAGCATCGCCAGCGGGCGGCTGTGGGGGCTTCTCTCTGGGGGGCCGCGGGGGGGCTGCGGACACCGCGCTCGCGGGAAGCGCCCTGCCGCGGCCGCGCCGCAAGAGCGCTTCGAGGCCGAGCCGGAGGCCCGCGGGGGAACGGGCCCTGCCGCAGCCCGGCCGGGGCGGAGCCACGGCCGCTCGGCGCCCTCCGGCCGGGTGGAGGCGCCGCGGCCGCCACCGCCCCGTGTCTATGGTGAGGGGCCATGGCGGAGCGGCTGTGGGGCGCTGAGGCGGGCGGCGCCGTGTACCGCTCCCGCGACCCAGTGCGCAACCTGCGCCTCCGGTGAGCGCCCGGCGTGGCTCGGCCCGGCTCCGGGGGTTGCTCCCTCTCACTCTTCCTCCCTGTCCCCCCGCAGGGTCCGTATCCAGCGGGTCACGGCCGCCGGGCCCCTCCCGGCTCAGGCCTCGCCGCCGCCGCCGCCGCTCTCCGCACCGCGCGGCCCCGAGCTCCTGGCGCTGGCCGCCCGCGCCTCGCCAGGTAAGTGGGAAGCCCCGCGGGGCGGCGCTCCTGGGCGCTGCCGGTGGTGACCGACCCCTTACCGCAGATGCCCGGCGGCCCCCGGACGAGGAAGAGGAGGCCGAGGTCGGGTGGCAGGAGAAGCTCTTCAGCCAGGTGGGTGTGCGGCGGCTGTTTCTCCTCGCTGTACCGACCGACGGCTCCCCTGTGTCGGGGCGAGCGGGGCCCCAGCAGGGGGACAGCTTTCAGGCAGATCTAGAGAGTGATGAGTTCTCTCCTTAGCGTCTTCTTCTCCAGACTAAACGGCCCCAGTTCCCACAGCCACTCCTCATAAGTCCTGTTTTCTAGCTCTGTTGCTCTTCTCTGGATGTGTTCCAGCAGCCCAGTATCCTTCTTGTAGTGGTCTTACCAGTATAGGGGACTATCCCCTTGTTCGACTCAGTGATCTTGAAGGTCTTTTCTCCCTAGTCCTGCTGGCTATGCTGTTTCTGATGCCGGCCAGTCTGTTGTTAACCCTCTTGGCCACCCGGGCACACCACCAGCACCCCCAGGTCCTTTTCTGCTGGGCAGCTTTGCAGCCGCCCTTCTCCAAGTCTGTATTGCTGCACTGGGTTGTTGTGACCCAAGTGCAGCATTTTGGTGTCTCCACAAATCTCAGCTGAAAAACTTTGGCCCTGAGCTTGCTGATGAAATGCAGCTTTTACGTTTTACCTGTGGTGCTCTCAGTTTGAGGTAGATCTTTATCAAAATGAGTCAGCCTGTCAAACTCACCTGGACCGGCAGTACCACAAGGAGATCCTGAAACTGGAGAAGGCTGGGGGTCGGAAGAACTATCGCATCTTCACCTACACTGATCATGACCGATTCACCAACCTAGAGGAGGTACCAGCTTTTTGTTTTGCATAATCTTTACAGCAGTATCTGTCAACAACACTAGGCCCACTGCAGAGGGAATGTTTGTCATTTCTTGGCCATGGAGAAGCAATCCATATATCTTGGGAGCAGGAGAACATACTGCTTCTGCAGGCAGCTTCACCTGGCATCCCAGACCCAGCATGAGGTCTCCCTGTTTCAGTGCAATGTACAGGTTGGAGGGACTTGGCATTGTAGAGTTGCTCTGTTAGAAAAATGCTGGCTTGTTACCAACCAAGGTGAGAAGTCTGGACACAGAATACAGAATTACAAGGCACACGTTTATTCATATGCATGAGGTGATTCATGCACAATGCTTTCTAGCAGTCTTAATTCATGCTGTCTTAATGGCCCAAGGATGGGAAGAGACCCCTTTATCCTGTTTACTGTTCAGCCTCACTGGCAGGAAATTGTGAGGGGCAGCATGACCCTGCCTGGAAAACTGGGGATGTTTAGATGGATGATTTGTAATGTAGCTGAGTGAAACTTAAAACAGCTTCTGATCCAGTCATTCCTGGATTGATATTGTAATAGTTGTGACCCCAAATGTGGGGCGTGAGGTTTCAAGTGGATTTTAGAGGGGCTTAGGGTGCTAGGATCTTGGTTGTCTGCAGTTCTGCTTCTTTGATCATCCAAGTAGCAGAATAGCAAAGTACTTACCCCAAGGTTGGGCTGTCTCTGGACCTTGTGATGAGCAGGTGTCTTTTAGTTTGCTTACTGTATGAACAAGAAATTCCACTCATGAGCATAAAATGCAAACTAATATATATACATACATGCCATATGCATACCAACAAAGTTAACACACATTCCTATTACAAGGACCAATCAGTAAAATAGGGAGGGAAACTTTCATCACATCTGTACGTAACTTGCTGGATGGACTTCACCTCTGCTTTTCCACAAGAGCAGTGAATCAACTCTATGGTCTTTTAGCAGTTTGTCCATGTATATGTATGTAAATACCTGTTCTATTCTCCAGGAGTGGAGATGTTTGAGAAAGAAGTCCTGTTGTATTTAAGCTGTTTCTATTCTGTTTCTCTCCTTCAGCACTGCCAGAAGGTAACTGACTCAGATCATGAGGTGCCGTCATATCTGGCAGAGAGGATGGCCAATGTGAGGAGGAGAAGACAAGACCGTAAACCAATGTGAGTGCAACCGGGTTGGAGCTTGCTAATGCAGGTTTCCTGTTGTCCCAGCTGCAGAGCAGCCTGGTCCGTGGAAGTTGGTGGCTTGAGCTGTGTTGCACTCAGAGTCTGGCAGTTTGACTCCTCATTGTGGGAGAGTCAATTGCTGGCTACCTCAGTGAGTTCTGTTGACAATAAGTTGTGCTTGTGTTGTTGACAGAGAAGCGAATTCTCTTAAGTCAAAAATCATCACCTGGGAGCCCTCAGAAGAATTTATAAAGAACAATCATGTGATTAACACTCCTGTTCAGACTATGTACATCATGGGGGACTTGGGACCTTATGGGAAGTAAGTAAAATTCCCAAATAATCTTAATTTCCCAGAAACAAACCCATCTCCTCTCCTTACTCGACTCTGTTTCTCTCAGTAGTTAAGGGGAGGGAATTCAAAGAGCACAGTAACTCAAGCTGCTGTTTTCTCTCTACTTCTTGGGAGGTATGGAATGTATCCCTCCAAAAGGCTTCTTAAACTAATGTAGGGAAGTATTGGTATATTTATTCCCTTATGTACCTCCATGTGCTTTTACCAGCTCTGCTGTTCCGGAGCAAGAAAATGTCCACGTGCTCTGTTTAGACTGTCTTTGTGTTTCTTGATGTCTTCCATTAGGCTTGGTCAAAGGGAATATGAACGTGTTCTTTGTACAATCAAGGTGGATGGCAATGGGGTGATCACAGTGAAGCCTGACTTTACTGGCACCAAAGGAGCCTACTGGTGAGCGGGACAGGGCTGGTACCACATTTGGGACTGGTATGGAGGGCTGAAATTGCTGTCTCCTGATTACCCCTTAGGCAGTGAGTCTGCACTTAAATTGAGGGCTATTATTTAGGTTTATTCCAAAGGTTTCTAAGACAGGGCTATTGTTTCCTTGTGCTTGGTGTTACTGTGCATATGATGTGTGGGGCTTTGGAGCCAGTTCCTAGGAATACAGGTTATGTGTACAATGGACAAAAGCAAGTCTCTCTGAGTTATTGATGCTGTCAGGCACTCAAGAATGAGGAGAGGGCTGTTAGTGACATTTTGTTTCTGTTCAGGCCTTGATGGGGCGATTGGTGTTTTATGATGGAACAGCTGATAATATTGCTGGGTCTGTTTTCTGCATAATGGGGTTTTCCCCGTGCATTTTGGGGTTCTGCAGGATTGAGCTGGATAGACAGAAGCGAGAGCTGTGGAAATACACCATTGAGAATGCATCCATCCAAGTGCAGCAAGAGGAGGAGGAACGTGAGCAGCGTGTGTTCAGAGATGTAAGGACTGGCCTCTGTTGATTATATTGGCTAGTCGTCCTGATTTGACCAAGGGAATAAAGACCTTCAACTAGACATAATTGTTAGAGCTACAAAATGAATGTCGCTTGCAGTGAGTTTCATCATGTTCAGTGATACAAGAACTCCAATAAATACTCCCTGACTGCTTCATTCCTTAAACTAGGTTGAGGGCCTTGTCTTTTTGCCACTGGTAAACTTGTGTTGGCTATTGACTGTAGTTGATATATGTAGCAGGAGCTGATGAAAGAAACCATCAATAGCGTCACCTGCCAGTGGTTTTTCTTCCCTTTCAAGCAGTGGGCAAACCCTTTCATTGGGTTTCCTCCTGCTGCCTGTATATTTCCTGAATGATTTCTCATGACCCATGATGTTCCAGGATACTTGAGATACTCTTTTTGTGCCTTGACCTTTTTTAATTGTCTTTTTGCCTGTGGCAGTCTATAAGGATACTTAGTCTGTTTTCATTTTTAATTTTAGTTTGTACAGTTCCTTATTGGTTTTGTGGCCAATTAGGAAATCCTGACCTAGGTACACTAATCTCCCATTATGTCACATAAGAACTGCTGATTCTTTGGAGCTTCTTTTTACCTCATATTGACCTTTGATGAGGTTTCTTCTGAAGCTGGAGCTTCATGCAGTGCTAGCAGTTATGCATCTTTTGTTCTATTAAATTCTTACATTCTCCGTATCTACTATAAAAGCAAAAAACTGTTAGCTGAGCCTGTCAACAGTTTAAGTTGGTTTTAAGTTACATATCCATTACATTTTTTTGCAGTAATATAAGTAAAAACCTATAATCAAGAAGACACTCTAATCCACTTGTTCTGTGTTTTCAGCTGTACAGTCGACACAAGGAGTACCTCAGTGGTCTTGTAGGCTCAGAATTTGAGACGGTGAGTACCAGCAGCACTCAGCAGGGACCTGGAGCCTTTGCAGGCTGTTCACATGGCTGGCTTCTGTACCAGTCTCCAAAGATTGTGTTGTTCTGGGGGTGTGTTGGCAGCTTTTACCTCATGGCCTCCTACTGAAAATTGGATTGAAAGAGTATGATTGCAATGGATATGGGGCCTGAGAAGGTCCAACATGCATCTATCAGACCTGTAGCAGAGCATGCTGAATGCTACAGTCTCAGTGAGACTGCATCCGTTGTTTGAAGGTCTTTGACTGTAGTAAGACAGAAAGAGGATTTGTATCTTTTGGGATAGAGATTGCTGTTAACTTCTTGAATATCAAATGTATCCATGTCCCACTTTGCTCAAGTAAACAGCTCCTCCCAACCTTCAAACTCATTAAATTTTTCTTTTCTCATGCACAGTTTTCTTGCTCACTAAGTTACCTAGGCTGCAGCCTTTTTTGTTTGTTTGTTTGTTTGTTTGTTTTTTGCTAAAGTATTGTTTGCCAAAGTAGGAAAGTTGTTGTACTCTTTCCTGCAGCTAGTTAAGCTAAGTGTGTTTCAATTTGTCCTATGGATTTTTGGCTTTGTTATTTTGGTTGTTGTTATTTTTTTTCACACTCTTGAGCATATGCAAGAACACTACAGGAGAACCAGGACTATGATTTTATGATTTTTGCAAGTGACTTCTCACTACATTTTTATATCCATCTAGAAATCTGTAGATCTGCTTTACAGAGTAGTGAATTCCTGCAGTACAGGAATTTGGTCTTCATAGGGAGCCTCTATCCAGAGGGACTGCTGACTTCTGGAAAGGATGACAGGTTGATGCAAGAAGTGATGATTTCTCCCTGACCAGCAAAGCAAAGCATTCAAGTACAAATGTCTGTAGGATATCCATGTGAGACCCTGAAGGGGCGGGGGGGAACTGAAAGAGGTTCCACCAGCGGTCTCTAAGCCCTTTATCTGCTTGTTTTTACAGACTCTTCCTGGTACATTGCGTCTTTTTGTGAATGGAGAAGTAGGTGAGTCCTCATTATGAACAGTAACTGTAGGGGCAAATCTAGGTGTGCTGGGATGGCTGAGGCTATGAAAGGTCTAAAGATTTTTGGTTCACAACCTGGTCTAGAGTAGGTGATTCTCTCCCTAAAATTCTCTACTTACTCCCTCTTCTCCACTGTTTTTGCAGACTAACCCTCAAGTGGCATTTACTGATTGGAGGTTTATAGATACTGCAGCTTTTCTAGGAAGACAGAGTTCTGAATAAAGGACAACAGATAGGGGAATTAACAGACATAGCAAAGAAGGCAATTAATTTTGTGATCTCTCTAATCTGGTTAGTTATATGTGGATAGGCTAGTCTTGAGAAAATCTTTTCTGAGGTCTTATTCTTTTACTTCAAAGACCTAGCCTTTTCCCAGCTTCTAGCAGTAACTGGTTGTGCTGAGGTTATTTGTGATGCCTCTCCCAAAAGTCTTCAGTGTATAATGGAGGAGTTAGTGTGGAAGTTAGCTGCTGAAATTCATTCTCTCTTCTCAGTTTCAGCTCAAGGCTATGAGTATGACAACCTCTATGTTCATTTCTTCCTGGAGCTGCCTGGCCGTGAGTATTCATGCTTCCAGCCATATCACAAAGAATAAAGCATGCTTAAGCTAGTCAGTCAGATCAGCTTTGCTAAAAGTTAGTAAAAGGTAATGTAGGGTCTGAGATCTAAATAGAAATCTTCAGAGCTAAAAGTGCAGAACTCGGTGGTTTGAACTAAACTGACATGTTTGAATATGTCAGCATCTTCCCCTCTTGTCTGTTCCAAATTTGGCTGGATTTGGTCCACAGACTTCTTAACCAGAGGTGATCGTTTCCAGCAAACTACCCCAGGTTCATTCCTGATGCTGCAGAGAAAAGCCTTCCTGTCTTTTCTGCCTCAGCAATGACCTTGTCTGATTTCACTGCCCAGCATTGTGTTTTTATGTTTTGTGTTGACACTGATGTATTCAGCTTTGACTGATAAATAAGCTTCCCAACACTAACATGCACGTCCTGCTATGTGTTTAATCCCCCTGAAGCTATGGCCCTGGCTCCCTTCTGGTTATAGCCTGATGTTTGCCTGAGATGCTGCTTTTGCTTCTATGTGCATTTCGAAAAGGTTCTACCATTGTCCAAAGATGGAGTTGGTGCTCTCATATGTCCAGGGTGTTCTGGAGAGCACCTGGAACAAGATGGGGCAGGATGCCCCTAGGGAAATTCAGTGTGGAGGAACATCTGGTTCTGACTTTCTCCTTTGAGCTGCTCTGGTATATGAATCATTCCTCTTACCCAAAGTATTCACCCCCTGCGCTCACATTCTCTTCTCCCAGACTGGTCAAGCCCCGCATTCCAGCAGCTATCAGGAGTGACACAGACCTGTGCCACCAAGACAGAGGACTGGGTAAGGATGCTTTCAGACCTGCAGAGCAGAGTTTGAACAGTCATTCTCTGAACTGAAATGTATAACAACTTACAGATTTATTCAACCAAGATTCTAGCATGATAGCTCCCTTCAAGAGCAGAGCATATTTGGAATCCTCCTTGTTGTTATACTTGAAAAAAAGCATGAAAAACGTCATGTTTTACATGTTCTGCTGTATTCAGATAAAAGGTCAGAGCAGTTTCTGGAACCTTACTTTTTCCTTTCTTCTGGCTGATTGCCTTTGGATCTTTGATTTTTGTGTTCTCAAATGTGCAGAGTTAATGGAGAATTGTTCTGGCTTGCCTGAGTCTGGAGTGCAAACAGTCTCAAAACTGATTTATCAGAATCAACCTTTCTTCCAGCTCTTCTCTGAGAGACAGTAAAATCTGAATTTTATAAAGTTTTAATGTATTAATATAATCAATAAAATTTAATGTATTTTTATGTATTTGATGTGAACTGACTTGCATATTAAAATCATTATCATACAACATTTTGGTAGGACTGTTGTTTGAGGTATTTTGCTTGGCTCCTGTATAGACTGTAGCATTCTGTAATAGTTATGCAAATGGCTGAATGATCATTTGAGGTGTGTTTTGCTCTTTTTCATTATTTTCATTATTTTTATTTTAGCCTGTTCTGTCAACATGGCATAGGATTGTGTGCAGATCCATTGTGCAGTCAAGTGTTTCTTAGCGTGATGAGATTGATCTTGTCTGGATATCATTAGTGCTCTACCATTATTTCTTTTCTCCCTGCTTTCTGTACCCCCTGTGATACCAGTGATGGAACTTTCTCCTCCAGGAATCTGATCTCTGTCTCATTCCTTTTCTAGGATAATGTGGCGTACTTCTGCTACCCCTTCACTTTGGAGATGTTTTTCTCCCAAGAAAATGAATCAGAAGGTACGTCTCCTTGTTTCTCTGAAATATAAAGCTCTGACGTCTCTTGGTTGCAGTGTAGGCATCATGCTGTTTGACTTGTTGATGACTTGTTTGACTTGTTTGACTTGCCAAGGTGAAAGGACATCTGTAAACAAAGGGAATCACAGAATTGTAAAACTATAGAATCATAGAATATCCCTAGCTGGAAGTGGCGCACAAGGATTGTGTTGTCCAACTCCACACAGGACCACCCAAAAATCAGAGTATATTTCTGACAACGTTGTCCAAATGCTTCTTGAACTCCAGCAGGCTTAGTGCCATGACCACTTCAGGGAAACGTTGCTCAATCAGAAGATGTTCACCCCATCACCGCGTAAGCTCAGGACACATACTAAGTTTGCCCTCCCCAGCAATGTGTTAGTATTTGTATGTATTCATTGACATTGTTCTGCTTCCAGGTTGTAGTCAGCTTCATCCATATGCAAAACTACTTGGGTCTTAGCATGTCTGTCTCAAAATGCCTGACATGCTGGTCTGCATTGCCGTGCATGTTGTACTGCATAGAGCAGTGGAAGAAATGGGCCTATTTTTGTACACAGCTAAAACTATGTGCTGAATCTTAAGTTAGTAGACACACTCAGTGACCTGTATAATCTTCATATTGTCTATGTCACTTCGAAATTTCCATCTCTATTTTAGGCTGGACTTCTCTGCTGCCTTTTTCTACTGCTTCATTGTGTTGCTACTGTTTCCTCACCAACCCCTCTGCTCTTTGTTTTGCAATCACCAGGGACAGCTTTACAGCATGTCTGCCACTTGAATCCAGTGTATGCATTGTATTTGAGTATTCAGCCAACACTTTGGATTGGAGTATTCAACATTAACAAACTTTCAGCCTAGAATAAATATGATGAGTTTGTTTCACCATGGAGAAAATAAATGAATGCTTGGAGGCGGGTAGGGCAATCCAAGTTAATAATCCCCCAACAATGATGAGAAAGGTCAGAGATAAAAAGGTTCCCATGTTTTGCATCAATTGTTTGCAGAAGAGTGCCTTGTCTGCCCAAACGATAGAGAAACCGGTTTGGACTTGCTGTCAGAGACTCATCAAAGCAAAGAATTTTCCCAAATTTTTAGCAACTTACCAATAATTTTGTTTTCAGTCTCAAGTCTGAGGGTTCAGCTTTTATAGGGGAAAATAATCACCCATACACCTATGTCTGTCATTTTAGGAGAAATACAGAAAGGGCTCCTTGCTAGCAGAGTTAGTCATTTAGTATTTTTTTCCCCGCTATGATGATCTCCCTCTACAGCTTTTAAAAAGTTGCAATCTGCTCCTTTTCCTTGCAGACTGTCTCCCTCAATGGCCTGTTCTCTACTTTGAGGTTCTGTCCCTTGATTTCTGGCAGAGATACCGTGTTGAAGGGTATGGTTCATTGGTGCTGCCAGCATCTCCAGGTAAAACATCCTTGGGACATTATGTTAAGTGTCTAGGGAAATGAGAGTTGAATGGTTCTCTTGGGAACGGATGCATCCCGTCCTGGCGTTGCTTTACCTTTGCATACTGAAGGGAATAGCTAGCTGTCTGTGAGGCAGCAAAGAGAGATTTTATGTATCGTGCACTGTTATACCTTGTTGAGAAGCATCATGTGTTGCTGTCCTTTCTCCTTCAGTGGTTCCATTGCAAAATTGCATGTTATGATGCTTTTGTGTAGTGCTGCATGTCCATCTTTATACTAGCAATAGACTCCCTTTGTCCCAGATGGAATCTGAGGCTCACAACTAGTCTGACATTCTCATGTATTAATAAGTAGATGCTCCTCATAGGCAAGGGTAGTTTCAATGCTGTCTGTGTGACGGGGGCTTGCTTATTGGGAAGACATTGGGGATCAGTAGGTATCCATCTACTGTGATGACCTCTGTGACTTTACATTGTTGGTCAGAGCAGCTAAATTGTTCTGCTAAATTGTTCTGTTGTCTAAATTGTGCTGTCCCGTGGTCAGGTCTCCATATACTCACCATCCCTACCTGGCGCCCTGTGGAACTGGGGACTGTTGCTGAACTGAGGAGATTTTTCATTGGTGGATCTCCTGAGTTAGAGGATATGACCTATGTCAGGATACCAGCAACCTTCAAGGTAGGCTCAACTGCAGGACATTGCTCTTGCTGGGAAAAGGTGGATTACGCTCTTGAAACTGCAGAATCATAAACTATCCCAAGTTGGAAGGGACCCACGAGGATCACTGAGCCCAACTCCTGGCTCCACACAGAACTACCTGAAAATTAAGCCATGTGTCTGAGAGCCTTGTGCAAGCACTTCTGGACCTCTGGCAGCTTTGGTGCCGTGACCACTTCCGTGGGGAGCCTGTTCCAGTGCCTGACAAGCCTCCTGGTGAAGAGCCTTTTCCCGACAGCTCCTGTCTGAGCCTGCCCTGAGGCAGCATCCTGCTGTTCCCTCAGGTCCTCTCACTGGGCACCATAGAGAAGAGATCAGTGCCTGCCCCTCCGCTCCCCCTGGTGAGGAAGATGAAGGCTGCCATGAGGTCACCCCTGTGCCTTCTCTTCTTTAAGCTGAACAAACCAAGCCACATCGAACTCTCTTCTTACGCCATGCCCTCTAGGCCTTTCATCATGTCTGTTGCCCTTCTTTGGGACTTCTCTGAGAGGTTGATGTCCTTCTCTCATGGCTCCCAAGGTAGCCCACAGTCCTCAAGGTGAGGCTGCACCAGTGCAGAGTGGAGCAGGACAAGCACTCCCCTTGACCGGCTAATTCTGCTGTGCTTACTGCAGCCCAGGATACACTTGGTCCTTTTGGCTGCCAGGGCACACTGCTAACTCAGGTTCCACTTGTTGTTGACCATAACCCCCAGATCCCTTTGCATAGGGCTGATCTCCAGCCTCTCATTCACAGGCTGTACTTATATCCATGGCTGCCCCATCCCAGGTACAGAATCTGGTGTCTCTTGACTTCAGATGTCTGTGGACAGTTTGGACTGGACTTGAACAGATACTCTGGTGGTCATGTCCCTCTGGCTAAATAAATGGATCCCCTTTGATACTTATGAGTAAGACAAGAATGGGCAAACCCTGAGATAGAGCTCTCTGCCTTTTGAGGTGTGTGTAACCTAGAGAAGTGGTTGTATGTGTTCCGAAATCTTGCCTTGCCCTTGCTTGTGCTGTCCTTGTCTGAAAATTGTCTGTCAGGTCACCATTTTTTTTAATCAAGTATGAACTTCTGGTGGGGCATGCTCATTTTTGCCAGGGTCAGCCTGCTGCAACAGGTTGCAGGTTGTTAGGAGAACTTTTGCTGTCTTTGCAGGGAGAGCGTCTGAGCCGCTTTGGTTTTCACACAGAGACAACAGGGAGTGTCACGTTCCGGCTTTACTGCCTGCAGCAATCCAAGTGAGTGCTGCAGTGATTGCAAGTTCCATCTTCACAGCAGTGTTCTTCCAGCCCTGACTTCAAACTGTACTTCTGTGCAGAGCCTTTCTGGAGACCAGTGCCTCGAGGCATCGCATGCAGAGTGTACTGGACCGGCTTGGAGGCTTCAGCCAGCAGAGCTCTGTCTACAATGTTTTGGGTAGGGCTTTTAGTCTCATTCTGCCTGGGGAGCCTCGGGCTCACTTTTGCCCACAGAGTGGGCAGAGAGAATCCATTGCTGTGGGGTTGATTGTCTCCCACTGTGAGCTCTCTTGGGTCTGAGTCCATAGCAGAGGTTAAATGTTCTGACCTGAAATTGCTGGAAACTTGAGGCATCAGCCCTCAGCAGGCAGGAGGGATAGTCACTCCATGACGGCAAAGCCTAGGCTGGGTTGCCTGGTCATTCCTGGCACAAAACATAGCTTGTGGCTGTGGTGCACAGGCTCTGTCTCTGATTCCATTATGCACAGAGCAAAGACAGGGCTGGAAGTCAAGAGAGCAGCAAGATCCTGGTGCTTTGTTGGTGGTACTTAGTGAGACTCCTATTCTGAGAGAGATGATGTTCAGTGGGCAGACTTATCCTTCCTCTTCTCTGAGGCTGTCTGATGCATTCTGACTTGCTGTCACCTGCTGTGTTGCAGAGGCTTTCCAGAAGGCACGGTGCCGGATGCAGGAAGCACGTGAGAGCCTTCCCCAAGACCTCATCAACAGCTCTTTCTACACTGTGCACAAGACACAAGAACCGTGATTGACCACCTCCACTGCCTCTAGCCTGGGAGCACTTAGCATCTTCTCTCTGATACAAGCTTCCCTTGTTCAGGAGGAGTCCCAAGGCCAGTGCCTGCAAGCTTTTTGATTCCCTTCTTTTGTAGCTTTCTCTGGATGGGGGCAGGAGTCTGCCTCACATCTAGATCTAGAGTCTTTGTGTTTCCATACGTATCTGTGGAAGGAACCCTGTTTTTTCAAGTCATTTTGTTACCAGGCCCTAACAGTACAGCTAATTGTTCCCATTTCTGAGGAGCAGACTAAAATGGGACATGGGACCTGTGAAACCTTTAACACATTTTCAAGTATTGAACAGTAAGTGATTAGAAAACATTTCAAGTCTACTGGACTTGGTAAATGTACTTTTCTTCTTAAAGAAGAGGTTACTGTTGAAGGTCAAGGCATGAATATTGTTTGGTATTTAATTAAATGAATAGTTGACTTCTTGAGAAATGCTGATAATTCTTGTCAGGTCAATCTTCAGTAAAATGAATCTGTCCAACTGTGTTTTTAAGATTTATTCATTCCTAGAGAGAGGTCTCTGCCACCTTTGTGTGAAATCAAAGCAAAGTGATGTACGACAGATTCAGAACTGGTGAAAAGGGTTACATTCTGTATTTCTTTGTGTCTGAAATTGCTGGCTCTTGCGTCTCTGTATCAGTTAGCAGAAGGACTTCAAGAATACAACTGACAACATGTGTTCCCTTTAGCTCATAGCAGAACTTTGGCTGGAGCTGGACAGTTTGCAGACAATGAGAACAGATTGTAATGTTTGCACAAGAGCTGAACTTTGAACTGTTCAAGCTATTCTTTTTAACTATGGTTCATTGTATCATCTCTGCTTGCAATTCATTGCTTTAATTGTTTTTACCCAGGTTCTTCTCCTGTTCTTTTCTCAGCCTATTTCATTCCCCTATTTTTGTTCCTCTCTCAAATCCATGTGAACGAAGCTACCTGCAGACTGACAATACTGCGTAGATTTGTACACAAGTCACATCTCCACATGTTCTACTCTGCTCCCAACAGAAGGGATAGGAAGAAAAATCTCAGGATGAGATCACAGATGTATCTGTAAAGCTAGAAGTCACAGGCAGAATAAGAAATAGGAACTGGCTTTCTTTTGCATGTTCCTCACTAGCAGGGGATGTGAGACTCATGGTTGCAGCCATGTGTGTGACTATTAGAACATCGCACTCCTTCCTCATGCTCCGTTGGTATCTTCACCTCATGCTTTCCATTTTGATCTTGTTATCAGCCTTCACTAGGAAAACCAAACTCCCCAGTTTGTTCGTCTTTGTTTTTTCTCATAATTCCTGGCAGAATTGTCTGGCAACTTGAAATGTACCTGGTAATTTCACTTACAAAAGAGGACTTTTGCTCATCTACCTTCCCTGCTACCCCTGCTTTTTCATGGAAGAAACTACCAGAATGTATTACATAGCTTGGCCTGTTAAGCAGAGCAGTGTCCTTGGCCTAGAGCTGGCTGCTGCATCTTGTGCATGAGTCAGATCTCCATTTATGCTTTTTGGTGTGATGTGGCAGATGAGGCATTATAGTTGTGAAGGTAAACACCCAGTTCTGTAACAGCAGAATCAAGGCTTGTCAGGGTAGGGTGTATGTGTGTAGTGGATTTACGTGGCAAGGTTTTGGTAGCAGGGGGCCATAGGGGTGGTTTCCGTGAGAAAGATCTAGAAGCTGCCCCATGTTTGGGAAGGGCCCCATTGTTTTCCAGAGCTGAGCCAATAACCGATGTTGTTTTGCGCCTCTGTGACAGCATATTTAAGACAGGGAAAAAATGCTGCGCCACACAGCAGCTGGGAGAGTGAAAGGAGTGAGGAACGGCCTTGCAGACACCAAGGTCAGTGCAGAAGGAGGGGGAGAGGTGCTCCAGGCGCCGGAGCAGAAGTCCCCTGCGGCCTGTGGTGAGGACCATGGTGAAGCAGGATGTCCCCCTGCAGCCCATGGAGTACCACGGTGGAGCAGGGTTCCACGCTGCAGCCCGTGGAGGAGACCACAGTGGAGCAGGTGGCCCTGCACCGATGGAGGCTGCCACCTGTGGAAGACCCCTGCCAGAGCAGATTCCGGGCCGGACCTGTAGCCCGTGGAGAGGAGCCCACGCAGGAGCAGGTGACCTGGCAGGAGCTGCTGCCCGTGGGGGAGTCAGGTTGGAGCAGTGTTCTCCTGAGGGATGGACCCCGTGGTACAGACCCATATCTGGAGCAGTTCTGGAAGAGCTGCTGCCTGTGGGAAGCCCACGCTGGATCAGTTCATCAAGGACTGCATCCCGTGGGAGGGACCCCACAGCACAGGGGACGAGAGTGACCGAGAAGGAGCGGCAGAGAAGAAGCTCTGTAGACTGACCATAACCCCCATTCCCCCGTTCCCCTGCGCCGCTCGGGGGGAGGAGGTGGAAGAGGATGGGTGGGGGGGAAGGTGCTTTTGTTTTCTTTCCTTTGTTTCTCACTTCTCTAGCTTGTTAGTAATAGGCAATAAATCTTACTATCTCCTTATGCCGAGTCTGTTTTGCCCGTTACAATAATTACTGAGTGATTTTCTCGTCCTTATACCAACCTTTGAGCCCTTTTCACATATTTTCTCCTCATTCCTCTTTGAGGAGGGGGAGTGAGAGAGCGGCTGTGGTGGAGCTTGGCTGCCCACTTGAGCGGAACCACAACAATGCGCTATCAGTCTTTAATGATATGGTCACATTTCACAAGAGATTGATTCATTCAGTGCCCAGGATGAAAAGTGTTCAATGAATTTGTAGCCACTCACCTTCTTTTTCTTTTTTTCTTTTTTTTTTTTTTTTTTTAATCACAGTTCACTTCATGACTCTGTATGTTTATTGCATGTTTATAAGCAATGCTTAATTTCCTTTAGGGTGTTTCTATTGTGCTTATCACTAATAGCTGAATCTCATGTATCTGAAACATGTTTCAGGATTGAGTTACAAGGTAAGAGAATATGCATTTTAGCAGTAAAGTAATAAAACACTCAATTGAGTGAGATGATGCTGAAGGCTGACCCTGAGAGAATGGGCTCTTCTAATTAGGTGACCATTTCCCCAGCTTGTGCTTGCTGCTCAGAGTTTATATGGCAGGATTTGGTGGGTTGAATGTTAAGGTTACACAGAGATACAGTAAGGTTTACATAATTATACTAGTTTTGATAGTTAAAACTCTGACTAGTATAAAATTTTACAGAAACTCAAGAGCAAAATTTAATAATAAAAATCAGTTACAACCAAATAAATATTCTTCTGAAGCAACATATGGTTATCAGTGTTTCATCTTCATACTTGCAGCCTCCTTGGCCTGACAGAACAAACTGACTGATGCTTGTAAAAAAACCTTCAGCAAGTGTTCTTCGAATATGCCCTTTTATAAATTAAATTATGTGATTTCCATATACATGTATATGTATAAAAATATCACTGATCTTTTAAACAAAACTGACACCTGGTGCAGGGTTTGTTCTCTGAGCTTGCTGAGATGCCTGGCCAGTTGGAATGGGGGTTGTGTATACACCAGGTATACGTGGATTAAATAACAGATAGTAGATGGGGATAGATAGGAAGAAGGGGAGGTTGGTGTTTTTCCTCCAATGGTGAATATTTTCCCAGAGGAGTCTCCCTAGAGTTTTCAATGGAGGGGCACCTCTGCAGTGACATTTAGTTGAAACTCAACAGGAGAAGAGAGGGGAAGGGACAGAAGTTGTGGGCACACAAAAACTTGGGGCAACAGAGCAGCATGCTTAGTGGGACTGCCCCAGGCACTCATGGCAAGGGAGCCTGGCAGGCTGCAGGATGCTGTGGACTGAAGATAGAGGCTGGAGTGCAGGCGGAGCAGTTGACGCAAGCTGGGCAATGCTGTGGTCTCTGCAGGTGACCTCTGTGTCTAGCAATGAGACAGGTCTGTGCTGTCTGTGGTGCATGGCCAGCGGTCCCCAGATCTGGTCACATCTGCTGCAGCTGGTTACTCCTGAGCATCAATGTCTTCTGCCTACAGGACAGACTAGAGCTGTAATGTTCAGCACCAGCCAAACTTCCTCATGGGCACCTATGGGAGGCTGAATCCTGCAGCCTTAGCAGTGATGTGGTCTGTGTGGGGGCAGGAGCCAGCTGAGAGTCCCTGGGGGTCTTCCAGGCTTTTCATTAAATAAACTATGCAAAAAAAGGGTAATTGAAGAAATGGCTCGGTGGAAGAAAAGGCTGCCAGCAGTTGGCAGAGCTTGCAGGATGCACATCAACAGTGTCTTAGAAAGTCCAAAATTGCAGTGTAAATAGAACAGAAAAGGAACATGTAGAAATTAGTCATTTGCATGACTGGAGGAACAACTTTGCACAAAAGTCAGACTCCAGAAAGGGGTTTCACTCGACTGAGGAAGACTCATAACTTCAAACTACAGCCTTGCCAGCAAACCTCAAACACCCCTTTGTCTCAGCCCTGACCAACCGTTTGTGGTGGACCAGGGGCTACCAAAGTCTTCTGGTGTGGTTTGGGGGGTGGTCTGTGCTGCCCACCTTCCTGCACTGTTCAGTTGGAAGCCCAGTAGTAACAAGGAGCACTGCAGCAGGGAGGGGAATGTGCTGGCAGGCAGGCGATGTGCACCTCAGAGGTGCATTTGGGAAGGACAGTGGGTTGGCATGTGAAGTGCTGTCGCTGGCTTTGGGAGGAAGAAGCTGCAGCAGACACATCCTACAGGGATTTGTCTTGTCATTGCATGGTATGTTGGGAGGGAGAAGTATTTTTTATCTGCACTTATGTGGGGCTTATGTGATCTTTATTAAATGACTGCTTGTTGCTTGTGGTCTCAGTATGTTTTTATTTTAGCCAGGGGCTTAGGGTATCAGATGAAAGCTTGCTGCAAGCCCTCTCCTGGAAGTGAGGTGAAGGAGTGGGCTGATCTGCCTTCCACCACCAGTTACCTTTTTATTATGCTTGTCTTCTCAAGGTACAGCCTGTATTCTCTAAAGTCAATATCAACATTTCAATACAAGAGTGCAGCTGAGAGTACAAAAGAATACAAAATCACACTTCATTAGATCAATCAAAAATAAGTGTCTGTATATTCCTTTTCCTGTATTGAAATCACTGGTTTAGTTGGAATGAATTTCTTTTACTGCTTTGTTTCAGGCAGTATTCTAAGTGAACCCTAGTACTGTGTAGACCACAGGTACTTCTCTTTCTCTCATCTGTGAAGATCTTGTTCTAAAGTAGCACAGAAAATCAGAAAGTCTGTGATTGTAGCAGACCTATAATTCATTCACAGTTTCTTAAATGTTGAAAAAAAAAATGACTTCCAAAACAGTTGTGAGGATGTCTGTAGTATGTCAAAGAGAAACTTTTGTGTTCTTTTATGCTTTCCAGGTGTTTGAGAATGTGAGGATCAGCCTTTTGGGTAGGTGGGAAAGGTGTATTTTTTATGATTTGTTCTGACCTTAGAAAGACAGAAAGGTCAAGTTGGACACCGAGGTCTAGTCCAGGCAAGGTCACCTTAACTTAATATCAGCCTGAGATGTTTGTCCAAGCTTTCTTTAAATGAAGATGGAGATCACAGAATCACAGAATTGTCTAGGTTGGAAGAGACTTCAAGGTCATTGAGTCCAACCTCTGACCTAACACTAACAAGTCCTCCACTAAACCATATCGCTAAGTTCAACATCTAAATGTCTTTTGAAGACCTCCAGGGATGGTGACTCCACCACTTCCCTGGGCAGCCCATTCCAATGCCTCACAACCTTTTCAGTAAAAAAAGTTCTTCCTAATATCCAACCTAAAACACCCCTGGCGCAACTTAAGCCCATTCCCCCTCGTCCTGTCACCAGGCACACGGGAGAACAGACCAACCCCCACCTCACTACAGCCTCCTTTAATGTACTTATAAAGAGCGATGAGGTTGCCCCTGAGCCTCCTTTTCTCCAGGCTGAACAAGCCCAGCTCCCTCAGCCGCTCCTCATAAGACTTGTTCTCCAGACCCCTCACCAGCTTCGTCACCCTTCTCTGGACTCGCTCAAGCACCTCGATGTCCTTCTTGTACTGAGGGGCCCAAAACTGAACACAGTACTTGAGGTGCGGCCTCACCAGAGCTGAGTACAGGGGGATGATCACTTCCCTAGTCCTGCTGGCCACACTGTTTCTTATGCAAGCCAGGATGCTGTTGGCCTTCTTGGCCACCTGAGCACACTGCTGGCTCATATTCAGCCGACTATCCACCAATACTCCCAGGTCCTTCTCCACCAGGCAGCTTTCCAACCACTCATCTCCCAGCCTGTAGTGCTGCTTGGGGTTATTGCACCCCAGGTGCAGGACCCAGCACTTGGCCTTGTTGAACTTCATGCAGTTGGCCTCAGCCCATCAGTCCAGCCTATCCAGATCCTCCTGCAGAGCCTTCCTAGCCTCGAGAGATCAACACACACACCTAACTTGGTGTCATCTGCAAACTTACTGAGGGTGCACTCAATCCCCTCTTCCAGATCATCGATAAAGATATTAAAGAGAACTGGCCCTAATACTGAGCCCTGGGGAACGCCACTAGTGACCAGCCTCCAGCTAGATTTGACTCCGTTCACCACAACTCTTTGGGTCCGGCCATCCAGCCAGTTTTTAACGCAACGAAGTGTACGCCTGTCCAAGCCATGAGCAGCCAGTTTCTTGAGGAGAATGCTGTGGGAGACAGTGTCAAAAGCCTTGCTGAAGTCAAGGTAGACCACATCCACAGCCTTTTCCTCATCCACCAAGTACGTCACTTTGTCATAGAAGGAGATCAGGTTCGTCAAGCAGGACCTGCCTTTCATAAACCCATGCTGACTGGGCCTGATCACCTGGTTGCCCTGTAAGTGCTGTGTGATGACTCTCAAGATAATCTGCTCCATGAGCTTCCCTGGCACTGAGGTCAAACTAACAGGCCTATAGTTTCCTGGGTCTACCCTCCGGCCCTTCTTGTAGATAGTCATCGCGTTTGCTAGCTGCCAGTCGACTGGGACCTTCCCTGATAGCCAGGACTGTTGATAAATGATGGAAAGCGGCTTGGCCAGCTCCTCCGCCAGTTTTCTCAGTATCCTCAGGTGGATCCCATCCGGCCCCATTGACTTGTGTACATCCAAGTGCCATAGCAGGTTGCCAACCATTTCCTCATGGATAGTGAGGGCCACATTCTGCTCCCCATCCCCTTCCACCAGTTCAGGGTACTGGGTATCCAGAGAGCAACTGGTTTTGCCACTAAAGACTGAGGCAAAGAAGGCATTAAGCACCTCCGCCTTTTCCTCATCTCTTGTAACTAACTTTCCCTCCGCAACCAGTAAAGGCTGGAGATTCTCCTTAGTCGTGTTTTGCGTTGATATATTTGTAAAATTTTTTTTTGTTGTCTTTAACAGCAGTAGCCAGATTGAGCTCCAGATGAGCTTTGGCCTTTCTAGTTTTGTCCCTGCACTGCCTTGCAACATCCTTATAGTCCTCCCTAGTGGCCCGCCCTCTTTTCCAACGATTGTAAACCCTCTTTTTTCTCCTAAGCTCAAGCCATAATTCGCTGTTCAACCAGGCCGGTCTTCTTCCCTGCTGGCTCGTCTTTGGGCACATGGGGACAGACCGCTCCTGTGCCATTAAGATTTCCTTCTTGAAGAGTGCCCAGCCTTCCTGGACTCCTCTGCCCTTCAGAACTGCCTCCCAAGTGACTCTGCCATCCTGAACAGTTCAAAGTCAGCCCTCCAGAAGTCCAATACAGCAGTTTTACTGGTCCCCTTCCTGGCTTCTCCAAGAATGGAGAACTCTACCATTTCATGGTCATTCTGCCCAAGACAGTTTCCAACCACCATATCTCCCACCAGTCCTTCTCTGTTTGTGAAGAGAATGTCTAGCGGGGCACCTCCCAAGGTAGGCTCACTAACCAGCTGTGTCAGGAAGCTATCTTCCACGCTCTCCAGAAACCTCCTAGACTGCTTCCTCTGGGCTGTGTTGTGCTTCCAGGATATGTCTGGGAAGTTGAAGTCCCCCACAAGAACAAACGCTGATGATTTTGCAACTTCTGTCAGCTGCCTGTAGAACTCCTCATCAGTCTCCTCATCCTGGTTCAGCGGTCTATAACAGACCCCCCACCAGGATGCTTGCTTTGTTGGCCTTCCCACTGATCCTAACCCATAGGGACTCAACCTTATCATTCCCAGCCTCAAGTTCCATGACATCAAAACTCTCTCTGATATAGAGAGCCACACCACCACCCCTTCTGAAGAGCCTATAGCCAGACATTGCAGCACTCCAGTCACGAGAGTGGTCCCACCACATTTCTGTGACAGCAAACAAGTTGTAGCCTGCCTGCCACACGATGGCTTCCAGCTCCTCCTGTTTGTTACCCATGCTGCATGCATTACAGAATCACAGAATTTTCTAGGTTGGAAGAGACCTCAAGATCATCGAGTCCAACCTCTGACCTAACGCTAACAGTCCCCACTAAACCATTTCCCTAAGCTCTACATCTAAACGTCTTTTGAAGACTTCCAGGGATGGTGACTCCACCACTTCCCTGGGCAGCCTGTTCTAGTGCCTCACAACCCTTTCAGTGAAGAAGTTCTTCCTAACATCCAACCTAAAACTCCCCTGGCTCAACTTAAGCCCATTCCCCCTCGTCCTGTCACCAGGCACGTGGGAGAACAGGCCAACCCCCACCTCGCTACAGCCTCCCTTGAGGTACCCATAGAGAGCGATAAGGTCGCCCCTGAGCCTCCTCTTCTCCAGGCTGAACAAGCCCAGCTCCCTCAGCCGCTCCTCGTAGGACTTGTTCTCCAGGCACCTCGCCAGCTTCGTTGCCCTTCTCTGCACCCGCTCAAGCACCTCGATGTCCTTCTTGTAGTGAGGGGCCCAAAACTGAACACAGTACTCGAGGTGCGGCCTCACCAGAGCTGAGTACAGGGGGACGATCACCTCCCTAGCCCTGCTGGTCACACTGTTCCTGATACAAGCCAGGATGCCGTTGGCCTTCTTGGCCACCTGAGCACACTGCTAGTGTGCTAGCATGGGTAACAAACAGGAGGAGCTGGAAGCCATCGTGTGGCAGGCAGGCTACAACTTGTTTGCTGTCACAGAAACGTGGTGGGACCACTCTCGTGACTGGAGTGCTGCAATGTCTGGCTATAGGCTCTTCAGAAGGGGTGGTGGTGTGGCTCTCTATATCAGAGAGAGTTTTGATGTCATGGAACTTGAGGCTGGGAATGATAAGTGCATCTATTAGTGTAGATGCACTTCAGTTGGGCCATTGCCTTCTCTCCTGGCCTTGCCATTGTTCCCCCTGGCACAGCTCTAACAAGCCTTGTTTCAGCCCCGTCCCCCTTCTTACCTAGTTTAAAGCCGTCTCAATGAGCCCCATCAGCTCCTGGCCTAGGATCCGTTTTCCCTTTAGAGATAGGGACCCGTCTGTGGCCATCAGGCTGGGTGCCAAGTAAAGCGCCCCACTGTCAAAAAACAACAACAAAATTTCTATGTTGGCACCAGCCTCTGAGCCACGTGTTTACCAGGTGGGCTTTCTGTGTCCTCTCTGTACCCCTCCCTGCCACTGCAGGGATGGACGAAAACACCACCTGTACTCCTGCTCCATCCACTAACCCTCCCAGTCCCCTAAAGTCCCATTTGACAGTCTTCAGGCTTCTCTCTTCAGCGTCATCACTGCCAGCCTGGACTATTAAAAGAGGATAATAGTCAGAGAGGTGAACCAGGTTGGGAAGCTTTCTGGCAATGTTCCTGACCCTGGCCCCAGGCAGGCAGCAGACTTCCCTACGGGTAGGGTCAGGCCAACAAATAGGTCCCTCTGTTCCCCTGAGAAGGGAGTTGCCCACAACAATCACCTGTCTTTCTGTCTTGGTGGGGGCAGTCCTGAGGCGTGGAGTCGAATTCCTCACCCTAGGCATCCTCCTGGGTGCACTTCCTACCTCTTCCTCACCTACCAGTCTCTCAAGCTCCAGGGCCTCAAACCTGTTGTGTAAGGGCACCTGGGAAGGTGGGGCCAGTAGGGGGGGGCATCATCTGCGATGTCGAGCAGGGGCCTGTCTCCATTCCTCCTCAACTCCTAGGTCCCCTGCCTCTGCCGGACAGCAACAGGGCAGGGGGTCCACCCCCATTTGGGGTGTCTCACCCCGGTACCTGTCCTTCAGGCCGCACAGGGAGTTGCTCCACCAATCTATCTCCCGCTCACACTCCCTGATATCCCTCAACCTCTCGACCACCTCCTTGAGTTCTGCCTCTCCTATGATGGAGACTATCCATCGTCCCTCACAGATTTTTTTTTCTCTTGTGAATTTTCTGGGGCACAACAGTTGACGGTGTCAGCTTGTGGATGAGCTGAGCAAAGCCTGTTGTAAGGCTGCTGGTGGAGGTGTGCAGAGGAGGGAGTGTGTGTGTGATTCCTACTCAGTGGTTATTGTTTCTCTGGGGTGTTCCCATCCCAGGTTGCCAATGAGTCTGTGATACATTGTTCTCTCTGCTGTAAATCTTGTGAGCACTGTGGTGCTCTCATGGCTCTGAAGACCGCATTGTGAGTCTGAGAGATCAGGCAAGCTGTTGACAAAAGTAAATGGCCATTTTTCTTGCTGCTGCTGGAAGCACATTGAGTCTGGCTTGCTGGATTCTCTCTAGTTCTGTTCACAACATTTTCCACCTTAGCTGTACCTGCAAGGGCTGGATTCCCTCCATGTTCCTTGGTCACTTCTCCTCCATCCTTTATCTTCTCCAGTACCATGTACATAGAAACCTGTGTTTATTCCTTTCTGGAATGAGTAGTGGCTTTAAACTAAAAGAGGGAAGATTTAGATTACACATAAGGAAAAAAATCTTTACTCTGAAGGTGGTGAGGCACTGAAACAGGTTGCCCAGAGAAGCTGTGGATTCCCCATCCCTGAAAGTGCTCAAGACCAGGCTGGACAGGGCTTTGGGCAACCTGGCCTAGTGGCAGGTGTCCCTGCAGGGGATTAGTACTGGAACAGTCTTTAAGGTCTCTTCCAACCCAGACCATTCTGTGATTCTATGAAGGTTTGTCTCTGCTTTGTCTTTTCTCCCAGCTACCAACCCTTGCCCTGATTATTAGCAGAAAAGCCAATCTGACCCCTTCTTTTGCACCACTGAAGCATTTCCACTCTGAGAGAGCACTGAGCTGCGCTCACCATGACACCAGCCTCTGCCATCAATGCCTTCCTGTGGTTCCTTGCCTTGCCGAGCATTGTGGATTGTGCAGAAACACTGAGACAGTCCAAGGTGTGCAGAACAGCCAGGTGATGTGGATCTGGGATGCCCTACCAGCATGGGCTAGGCAAAACAGCAGCCTGGGGAGGGATCCCTCAGGGGCAAAGTTTTTCTCATATCTGGCACAACAGATATTTACATAAACCTTCCCTCAACCTCTGCAAGTCTTAGCACAGATTCTCTCCCCTCCTTACCTCCTTTCTGTTTTTGCTGAACTCCCCCACTCCTGCCAGGCTGGGCTGGACTCTTGCCCCAAAGGCAGTGTTAAGACAGAAATCTTGCTATCATAAAGAAGGTGGCAAAACATCCTCCTGTCACTTGGGCATATGAGACAGTAGACAATATTAGCTTTTCAAAAGCAACTTTTTAATGACTATTGGCATGGAGGCAAGCATTTTGTGTAATCTCTGTTCAAATTATCTCTGCTTTCCTAGCATGGGGAGTGGGAACCTGCAGCTCATTGGCTGGATCCACTTGTGACTGCAGTCATGTATGCCCTTCTCTGCACTGCTCCTCCCCAGGATGTCCGTGCTGGCATGGGCACATACGGGCAGCAGGGCACTGGTGTGAAGCTTACCGTGCATGGGGCAGCAGGTGGTGCAGAGTGGCCTATCTTAATGACCTACTGCCTGCTCTTGGCCTGTGTTCTTGGCACTAAGTGAGTCTAGTTGGCTCTATCAGCACTGCTGTGCTTACTGGCTCCAGTCTTCACCCTCACTGAGCAGTTTTCCAGTATATTCCTTGACATACTACTTCTGGCAGCTGTTGCAGGACTTCTGTCCTTTGCCTCTGAAGACAGTAGTTCCCCTGAAGTGGCAGCAGTGACTGCAAGATGAATGAACAGCTTCAGCTGCTTTCTAAGTCTCAGCCAAGCTGCAAGTCCTGCAAGCCCCTGCTCCTGTCATGCAGAGTCCGTACTTCAGTCTTGTCTGCACCTTCAGCCTTGCTCAGGGCCAACAGCTTCCTTTTCTCTGCATGTCTGCATGCTTTGGCGAGAATTTATTCTGCACCACCTTGTTGTGCACATCCAAGCTCATCACTCCATTTGCAGTCACAATCCAGTCTCTATGGATACAAGTCCTCAGAAACAGCAAGATCAATCTTAGATCAGTTGCATACTTCAGCAGCCATCCTCCTGCAATCTCTGCTCAAAATACCATAGTAATTTTTCATGTATGAGGAATATATGAGCTTCCTTGGGTTTCTGTGCTGCATTTTCAGTTGATGTCAGGTGCCTGACTCACCTGACAGCTCTTACATACATCAAGTGCTGCAGAAGTAGGCACTGTTAGAATTAAGGGGATGTCTGACTTCCTTTATCGTGGTCCCTGTTGCTTGTACAAATGAAGTGCTGTTTGAGCTTCTTCCAGTTAGTCTTTGTGTCTCCAGGGCTCTTAGGAATCTAGTCCCCCCCCACATCTGAGTCTGAATTCCTGGGGTCAGATGGTGCTCTGAGAGGGTATTTGAAAGGTGTTTGTTCTGTTGTCTCGGTTCCAGTTCTCGCTGCTCAACAGAACAAGTTCCTGTAGCATTCTCTAGTGCCACAGATGAGAGAGAGCTCTGCACCTGTGAGGGCATGTAGCACTGGAGGAAGGGTGCATGGTCCACAGCTGGCTGGAAGGGAGAGGGATCTGCAGTTTTTAGTGGAGGGAGCCCCTGCTGGGCTGCACATGGGAAAGGATGTGTAGGAGACTGGAAGGGACTTGGTTACAGAGTGGGAATATTGGCTTCTATGATTCTCTGCGGAGCTTAAGAGAGGAGGGAAATGTTTATGTGGGATCCTCTTGATAAGACTTAACTAAAAAGGGTGCTTCACGTGGAAGTTCAAAGGCTGTCGTGGAGGAGGATGCTGAGCTGTCTTGCTGGCAGGGGTCCCTGCTCTGACGTCTTGAAACTGGTACTGGAGATCTTCTGGGCAGCAGCAAGGTGGAGAGAGCTGAAAGCCATGCGGCCACCACAGTGCCATGAGATTACAGGCAAAATGAGCTGTTCAGCATTAGCTCTAGCAGGGAAAAGGACTCTGCAGTGTGATGACACACAAAAGCATGGTCAGACCAATCCATGATCTCAGCTGGGACAAGCAGAGCATGGCATCCTGGCTTTTGTGAGAGGTGAGGATTGAGAGCTGGGTTTGGAAGGCTTTTGACCTGCCTCAGGGAGCAGTGAGCACAGGGCATGTGGAATTGTCCCAGGAGCAGCCAATTCCCATAGCAGGAGGCAATGAGCTGCTAGCAGTGGTGGAGATAGGGACAGAGAGGTGTGAGGCCTTGTGGTGGGCAGTTGAGAGCTGAGCTGCCACAGTGTGCATGGACAGCAGGCATGGCTAGGCCAGCAAAGAGTCTGCATGAGCCAGCAGGCTGGGCTTTCTTTGCTGCATTTTGCTGGCTTTGTGTGTGTCCTTCCAACAGTGGGTGAGACCACCCTTTGTGTTAGAAGGATTGGCAGCAACTAGGCCTTTTGTGCCACCAGTGCATGAACACACAGTGAAGTGAGACCCTGCCCTAACAAGCTGCAGCAAATCAGTGCAGTACAAAAATATGAGAGGTGCTGTAACAGCTGATTGGTACAAGGTAAGACATACAGTTAAGCCCAACACTTAAGCTCCACCAGTATGACCTTTCCTTTCATTGAGACCCTTGTTTCTGTGCTCCCAGCTGAGGTGTCTACAATTTTTCTTCGATTTTAGAGCTCTTGAAAGGTACATGGATGTCTAATGACACAAAGACAGACCCAGATGTGTGTTGCACTTCTTTCTAATTGACTAAAGAACTGTTTTTGGAGCTGGTAGGTGTTTGTGATGGGAGCAAGAGCTTCAAATCCTCTGAGAGAAAAACTGATCCCTTTACCTGCAGGAACACCTTGACCAAGACTGTCCCAGCTCTCCACAGAAGCCAATGGGCCACAGCACACTCTGAAGGACACTGGCCCTCTCAGAGTGATCAGAGCCCCAGTATGCATGGAGCAGATCTGTCTATGGAGGAGAGAAGGCTGCCCATGGCAGCATGGGCTCTGGGGGATGTGAGAAGGCACCAGCAGTGTGTCACAGCATGCACGCCATGCTCAGAACTGTAAGCAGGAACCCTCGGGGTGGCTGGAGAAGGTGCTGAGGATGGAGTGCTGAGAAAGTTGCACCAGGAGTGCTTACAGCTGTGTGCATGCTCACATATAGCACAGGTGGGAGCAAAGCAGCCAAGCTGCACAGATTCCCCTCACATGGAACCGGTTTCATGTGCAGTTGGTGGATGAGTGAGTGGGTCTGCACTCACTGCTGCAGCTCCTCCCAGATGAGAAGGGAGCTTGTGTGGGCAAGTGTGAGCCTGGGGACTAAATCAGTGCTGCTCTTCAGGGGGAGCTGCTGTCAGTAGAGACAGCTCCTTGATGGGCCTGCCCAGCCTCCCCAGGCACATTTTGGGGGTGGCAGAGAGAGAAGACAAAAGAACAAGAAGGTGGGCTCCACAGCTCCAGCCATGGGGAGGGCTCATGGGGGTGATGGCAGAGGGGGTGATTTCTCTTTTAGAAATGCACAGCGCTCTTGTAACTTGATTAAATTAAGCCTTGTTCCTGTTGAAGAGAACTCTCCCTGCTGGTAGGTTGTGTGGTAAAGCTCCTCTGCACACCCACAGAGGAGCACGGAGACAATGGCAGGCGGGGACCCCAAGTAACACCCTGCAGAGCTACTCCCAGGCCCCTCAGAGGGGCTGCCAGCCCGTCAGAGTCTATCTCCAGGAACCTGGAGGAGCACAGTGACACAAAGGCAGGCAGGAGCCCAAACTAGGGCTCAGGAAGGGCTACCTTCTCCAGGCCCTTCCTGTGGAGCCTCGGCCCCAGGGCTAGGGCATGAAAGCACAAAGTGTTATTTCTGCCTGAGGGCAGGGAATACAGGGGAAGAGCATGTGGACATTGTACAGAACATGGTATATGATGTTTAAGAGAGGAACCAAAGGTGGGGAAAGGGGTGGATCTGAATGATGTGGAGAAGACCAAGAATGGGAAAGTAGAATATGGGGGCAAAAAAGGCTGGTTGCATGTGGACAGGTTGCTGGCCAGAATGCTTGTCTGGCTGTGCTCTATGCCAGTGATCAGCATAGTCTGTCTTATTAAATTCCATTTCTAACTTTGTTTTGGGTGAGGGCTCTCTGTTCTGTGTACACATATGTGTATGAGGTGTGAGTGCAGCAGCCAGGGTCAGATGCAGTGGGGAGGGCTGGTGTGTTGGCAGTGCATCCCCTGGAGCCTGTGTACCTGTGGAGACATGTGGAGATGTGGGTGGACCTGGGTGATGGGTGGGGTGGCCCTGAAGCAGGGGCTGATGGTGAGGGTAAGTGTGAGAGCTGTCTCTGGGGGACCAGCTGTGTGTCAGGTGTGTGGGGCCAGCCGTGCATGTATGTATGTGCTGTGCATGCATGTGCTCAGCAGAAATGCATGCTCAGCCTCACTGCTGGCTATAACAGCGGCATGGGGCTGCAGCAGCCTCACCACCAGCAGATGCTGGACCCAGCCCAGCTCCCTAACAACTGCTTTCTCCTGTCACTTCTCCTCCCGGGTCAGTCAGGCCTCCACCTGTGCCCCTGCCATGGTCAGGGCTCTGAGTGTCCCCAAAGACTTGCAGAGCAGACAAGTCCTGGGACAGTCTGCTCTGTCTTGCTCCAGGCATGGGACTGGGAGCAGGGAGGGGTGAGATGGCTCACCTGACAGAGCAACATGGGTGTGATGGAGGCCCACTGTATATCTTGTCTGGTCAAAATTACCTTTTTCCTAAATCAACAGTCACTGTTTCTCTGGCATAGATTCCTGCCCAGCACTGGTTCCATTCTCCCTGTTATTTATCTCATGCCCGTGGCTAAACTGCCAAACTGGCAACAGACCCAAATCCACAGCACCAGGATGGGCAAAACCCTCCTGCTAATGTCCCAGCAAGGTGTCAGGAGGGATATAGCCAGAAACCAAGCACCTCTTGTCTGTCCTGCAGAGCTCCCAAGGCTCCTGGCTTGGGCCGCAGGGCTGAGGGTTTTCCCAGGCCCTTGCCAAAGCTGGGACAAAGCTGGCAGGAGAAGAGCTGCTGGCCAAGTCCTCCCGTGGGCTCCTGAGCACCCTGCTCTCCTCCACACACCTGCAGGAGAAGCCTTGCAGGCTCTGGATGCAGTTGTGCAGAGCAGAGGCCTAATATCCAGGCTGCTCGTGACAGGGCCCCGTGCAAAGGTCCCTTTGCCTCGTCAAAGGGCCCGCTGGGCCCGCTGCCGCTCATGTCCCTGCTCTGGAGGGGCCCCACTCCGAGGCGTGGAGGGGGAGAGGCCGGGGGATGGGCACCGGGCTGCGCGGCCCGGGGGCTGAGCCTGGCGGCCCGTGGCCAAGGCGTTGGAGCCGGACCGGCCCCGCTCGGCGCCTCAGCAGGGTTTCGTCGCGGCCGCCAGAGGGCGCCATGCCCCAGCACTGCCTCGGGGGGCTCGGCCCGGCTCGGCCCCGCCGCCGTCCCCGAGCGCCCCCAGCGGGCCCTCGCGCTGCAGCCGCGGGACGGGGCACGCGCAAGGACGCGCGCACGGTGCCGGGGCTCGCGGAGGCACCGGGGAGGTCACGTCCCCTCGTCGGAGCTGAGGGCAGCGCTGAGCGGAAGCGGGCGGCAGGGAAGAACCGCAAGTATCCCGCAAGACCGAAGTCAACTGACAAAAAAAGCTGTGGTGCAGTAGGAAAAAAAGAATAAAAGCTCGCAATGGCTGCACGGGGCACAAGTGATGTGCCCCTGTTGGGGTGATGGGAGCACTGCAGGGGACCCCTTCTGTGTCCCCCGAGCACCTGTACGGCACGTGGCTCTTGCCTGAAGAAGGCTGCAGCTCCCGAAGAGCCACCACAGGAGCAGGCCCGTGGAGAGAACTTGTGCTGGAGCAGGGGGAGAACTGCGGGAAGAATGGGCAGCAGAGACAAAGGGTTATGAGCTGACTGTCACCTCCATTCCCCTGCACTGCTTGGGGGAGGGAGGCTGAAGAGTCAGGAGCGTGGCTGGGGAAGTCCATCTTCCCCAAGCTAAGTTAGTTTTGCCCGTGATGGTAGTGAGCAGTCTCCAAATACATATCACAAGCGACCAGCTTTATAACCTTAATTTCTCCCCCTGCCCTGCCGAGAAGGGGGAATAGTGCAGTTCAGGGACTGTCTGTATGAAGTCTCTGTCATGGCACTGACTTGTGATGAGTGGACATTTCCCAGGGAACAGGGGCAGAGTTTTGCTGGGACGATAATGCCTGGCTGACATATGGCTGCTGCAACACCCAGAGGCTGTTCCTGTAGCATTGCCTTTTGCCATGGTGCCTCTGGAGCTTCTCCCTGGTGAAGGACTGCAGGCAGGAGCAGATCCAGCCATTCTCACCGGGTGTACCCCAGCGCTCTGCTTGTCCCAGGAATCCTGGGGAGCTCTGTCCCACCTCAGGCTGCCCCAGAGCCTCCTATTGTGCCCTGCTGGCAGAGTGAGGTGGGCGGTGGGCACAGGGGAGCCTCCCGACAGTGGCAAGGCCCCTCCCCCAGCAGCCACCTGGCGCCGTTGTTTTGGGCCTGGGTCGCCTCAAGGCTCCTCCAGAGCCCAGCTCCAGGGCCCCCGGGGACCCTGCCCTGCCCCACTGCTGTCCCAGCCCCTCCTGCGGGTGCCCTCCGGGCTGCAGAGTCTGCTGCACCCCCCGGTACGACCCCTCCAGGTGTGACCCGCTCCCAGCGTACCCCCACGCGTGGCACCCCTCAGCGCCACGCCGCTCTCGTGAGACCCCCCCCGCGAGCTGCGCCCCCGCCCTGGCCGCTCCCAGCGTCTCGGGGGCCGCTCCGCTCCGCCGGGCTGCGCGCATGTGCCGCGCCCGCCCCTCCCCCGAGCGGCGGCCGGGCTGAGCGGCGGCGGGGCGCGATGAAGGACCGGACCGGGGAGCTGCGCGCTGTAAGTGGGGGGCACGCGGCAGGACGGGGATCGCCTCGCCCCCGGTACCGAGCGGAGGCGCCGGGGGCGTCCTGGGTTCCCGGGGCCTGCGGAGCGCGGCCGCGATCTCCCCTCCCCCCCCCCCCAACCCCTCCGGGCCGTGTCTCTGCACCGGCAGGGGGCCCCGGCCCCACCCGCCCCGGGGCGAGCCGGGTGCCGGGGGCGCGGGGCACGGAGCGGTCCCCGCGGGCCGGGCAGTGCGGCCGTTCCCTGAGGGCTCCCGCGGCGCCTCTGTCCGCCGCTGCCTCGTTTCAGGCCTTGGTGCCCGGTGCTCGTTCGAGGTGCTCGTCCAGCGCCCGCCGCCGCCGCACCTGCGGCCCCGCTGCTCGCCGAACACTTTTGGCTGTCGCGGCCGCTGCGGGACGGCATCTTGCCTTGTGGTCCTGCCCCGTGTGCCAGCTGTTCGGGAGGCCGGGTGAGCTCCCGTGGCCAAAAAACGGCTCGCTTCCACCTGGACTGGGTGTAGGCTATGTGGGGTGCTGGGTGCGGGGGCTGTCCCATGGCCCCTGCAGGCGGTGGCCTCTCCTTTCCTCTCGCGTTTTGCTTTTTCATCCCTCTTGCTCTGCTGATGTCATCTGGCCTGGGAAGAGCCTGGAGCTGCGCAGCCGTTCAGGTGTGGCCACGCGGGTGGGTGACATGAGTTGGCACCCTTGTCATGGAATGGGTGCTCGTCCCCCGTGGCAGGGCACTGCAGGATGCTTTGTGAGAGAGGAGGGAATGAGATGGGTGATGCGGCTGTGACACTGCATGAGGGTGACTTGAAACAGTATCAGAAATGCACCAGGAGCGTCAGCAAACATTCACCTGGCAGGTCCTGTGCTCTAAAAATAACCATTCCCAGCTTGGCTGTTTCAGGTTTTGCACTGTGCCATAAACCAAGGGCTTTGCTTGGGCTGGCAGGTCTCGTAGCTCCAGACAAAGATGCATGTTGGGGCTGAGTGTTGTCTGGAGAGACCTAGCTGAGGCCACCTGAAATGGGAGGCTGGCTTTGTCTGGAAGGTGCCAGGAATACAGAGCTCTCCTACCGGTGACGCCAGTGAGGTGAAGAGGGGGTGGCTGTAGATGCTTGAGGAGGAAGGGGCTATAAAAAGAAAATCTGCACCCTTCCTGCTCAGCCTGGGTGCTTGGAAAGCACCCAAACAAGGGACTCTTTCTCCATGAACAGTGCAGGCTGTGGAAACAGAATTGGAAAATAGGCTTTTTAATAATAATAGTGAAACCCAGCTCTGTAAGTGTCTTCTTGGCAGCCAGTGCTGGCTGAGAAGTGATGCTGTAGAGTATTTTAAAATCTCTCCATTCCTTTAAATATCTTAAACAAAAACAAAAACCATGCTGCTTTTTGCATTAGGAGATTTTTGCATCTCTCCTGCAGATGATCCTTACTCAGCGGTGGCATGAAGTACCTCCAGCCATAACACTGAAGGGTCTGCAGCCCCTGCGTGCAGGAGCTTTTCTGGGGCTGTTTCTGGCACCTGCTGGGGGGGAGGGTAGGGGGACACACTGCCTGTGCCCCTGCACTCAGAGGGGTCCGCGTGGGGCTGCTGGGTACAGTGCTCGGCTCGGGGTATGTAGGTGCCCCGGGGCTGAACAGAGGTGTGTGCTGTGGCTGGCTTAGAGCCTGCCAGGGCTGCATGAGCAGGGCAGCACATGAGAAGTTCTGGTATAGAGCCGTGCTGGCAGGAGGGGTGTGTTCCGGTATGGGGCGTTGGGGCCCACTTTGTGCTAATGATCTGCTGCCTGTAGCCAGCCTTGTTAACAGCCTCAGACAATTCCTCCCTGTTTTAATACAGCATCTAAATTCTGCCAGGGAGATGATTTAAAAGAAGAAAAAAGCTGTCTTTTTTGGAGTTGAGGAGGGGATGCAGGGCTTTTGCTGCTGTGCAGAACATGAGCTTCCTATCTTAATGGGATTTTTAAAATGATGCTTGACGTTCAACATGCTGATCTGTGTCTTTTCTGAACCTTTGGACCCTGATTGTTTTCAAACTCATTTTAGCATATCTGGTGCTTGGAGGTGGCAGCACTCCCAGGCCTGCTCTGAACTGCCTTGGAACAGGGAAACTTACATTTGCAAAGTGTACTCTGCTATGGAGGAGGAACAACCTGCAGGCCTGATTGTGGAAGATGACCAGCAGAGCTCTGTGCTCTTTGTAGGTGGTTCCCACATGCCATTGAGGCCAACAGGAGCAAACCTGTTTGCCCTGAGCCTGGATTTGGCCCTCTGCTTGACGAGTGCAGATTAACACCTGCCCCGTAGTGTGTTGAAGTCCTGGCCTGTGGGGTGTCCTTCGTGGCTGATGGCACAACCCTATCTCCTGAGTACTCCCGACCTGTGCTGTGTCAGCGCTGTTCTGCTTTGTTGGGTGTTTTAGGGGCTGCTTGGCAAGCCAGGTCCTCTTGTCGTGTTGTCACCTTATTGTAGCTGGGATTTGTCTCTGTGTTACTGGGCAGGAAGAAATGCACCCCGCCTTGCTGCATGAAGAGATTCAACATGACATCTAGGTCAGCCCTAAAGACACTCTGGCCTCCTGCAGGAGGTGTGTCCTCCCAGCAACAGAACTGCATCTTCTCTGCAGCGGTGTTTGTTGGGGATCCCCAGCTGATGGAGTGGGGAGCAGCTACCTGTGATGGGGCCAGGCTGCTGCTGCAGGGGGTGAGGAGGAGCCTTCAGATCCCGCCAATGTGAGTGTGAGCAGTGGTTGTTCAGGGGGATAATGCCAGCAGGCCATGATGGCCTGTCACTGCCGCGTAGTACATCTGTGCTAAATGCACAAAGCTCTGCTGTCAGCAGGGCTCAACATCAGGGGTGCCGTGGGGCCGTGAGACCAGGGCTGGCGTGTGTGTGCAGGGCTTCTAGAGTCACGTGGTGTGCCATCCCCCAGGGAGCCAATGGGTCTACTAGGGTGTGAGGCTTTGCGATCTCTGGGGTGCAAGACAGGTCCAAATGGTAAAATGAATGTGAGGAGAGCAGGAGGAGGTGAGGGATAGCAAGCATCAGGCCATGAAGGTGGTGTTTGGGAATTCCTGGTCCCTGAGTGCTCCATTTCTTGCTGAGTGTGGCTTGCTTCCCCCCTGTTGAAGTAGAGAGATGGCTGCGCAAACCTGGTTGGGTGGGGGTCCCTGTCTCTGGACAAATGCCATGTACTCGGCACTGTGCGCAGTTAAGAAATGTGTGTCTAGGTGATTTCAGGAGGACAGGACTCAGCTTTCAGCTTTTCATGCAGACAATTAGGTTTTCTAATATTTATAGATCTTTGATGACCATGTTAGTTGTTATTCTCTAACAGGGCTGGGAAGGACCATTTGTCGGTCGACAGATCCTTTCCTTGTTTCCTACCAGAAGGTGCTTGCCTGATGTCTTATTATGCAGTGGCCTGAGAAAGTGGTCCTTGAGATGTTGAAATGGATGCTGCTCAAAGAGCATGTTCAGGTGCTGAGTGGGGAGAGGTTGACAAGGAGACTGCGCTTGTGGGATGTTGTCCAGGCTTGTCAGGTTTCCATGCCAGCAGAAGCTTCACCAGTGTGACAAAGACCTTCTTTGGAGCAGCATCAGGAGAGAAGAGCAGCCTGTGTCTGGCTGAACCCTCACCCCAGAGGCAGAGATATGGACCTCATGTACATGGCATTTACCTGCTGGTGGGACTGTGTGTCTGTTTGGAATTGGGTACACATGCAGGGGTTTGTAGGGCCAAAGCCTCAGTGGTTGCTTGTAGCCTACAGCAGTACATGAAGTGAGTGTAAAATTTCTGGTGATCTTCTGATTGAGTCTGAAGACCCTCCTTCCTCAAGTGACATTCATTGAGAACAACCCCGTGGGAGGTAGAAGAGTTGCTCTTTAATGTCTAGTGTTCATTTCCCATCATGCTGCGTTTCAGAGCCGAGGCATGTCCCAAACTGTGGCAGTCACTTTCCTGGCGCTGGCTGGCGGTGGAGGCAGTGCAGCCCTCATGCCCAGCCTGCTGGCAGTGGCAGCAGTGGGACTTTGTGTGGCTGGGAATAGCACATCTCTGTGGGCTTCTTCCATGTCAGTGGGAGAGATGTGGGGATGTGGCCCGCTTGTACACGTTTCTGTTCCATAAAACTGGGTTTGCCTTTCTCAGGAGGTGTCCATGCATTTGTATGATAGCATCCTTCCCACAACAGGATGGAAGCACCTCATTCCTGTCAATGTTGCGTCCCTATTTCATGTGGCCTCCTGTGTGTGGAAGCTGTGGGGAGGAGTACGTTAAAATAAAAGCAGAAAGCAAGGCCAGCCTCAGGTCTGGCTCTGCAGATCCACACTGTTTTCTTCTGCAGCAGCTAGAATCTGCATCTCAGCCCCCTTGTATGCTTTGACTTGCAACTGGGCCTTGTGCCATCTCTTGTCATTGGTAATACATTGATGCTCCTGTAGATGATTTTTTCTCTTGCAGGTACAATAGTAAAGTCGTCTGAAGTTGCTCTTTTTAACAGGAGTTGTGTGCCTTTGTTCTCTGTTTGGACAGGGAGATGTTTCCGTAGCACAGAATTGTCAAACTCCAGTATACAAAACTCACCATTGACCCTGTGAATAGATGTATTTGCTTATTTAAATACTGTCTTCTTTTCCTTAATTTTTAATAACCCTAATAACCCTTTATGTATGTATTTATTTATTTATTTTTACTCCTCTTGGTTGCATACCATGCTTTCAAGCTCTTCTGTTTGACCAGAAGGGTGATGTCGATAATTCAGCTTCACTCTGTCCTTCACCCATGTTGGAGCCGGGCTTGTTGCGTGGAGCACCAACAGAGCTGTGTGCTCCATGTGACATCTGCAGCAGCCAAAGCTGCACAGGCTGGCTGCAGCTTTGTGGCGCAGCTGGGGAGGCGGGTGGTGGTCCTTTTGTGGGATCTGAAGGGAAGAAAGCTGCTCAGGAAGGGTGTGTACTGACCACCTTTGGGCCATGCCTGGCCCTGCTGTGTCCCCGCGGTGCTGCTGTCTGCAGCAGGGCAGCTGCTACATTGGCTTGTTTGTGAGGTCTGCAGAACTGGAGGAGGTGAAGCATGGGTAGTCACTGTTCCTTGGGGTCTACTGGCTGTATGAGCAGGATGTGCTGAGAAATGACCGATGTGACATGAGCGAGCCCACAGCAGTGCGTGCGCCACCGGACTTGCGTGCTGTCCTTTTGGAGCATAGTTCTGCTCCCCAGCAGTTGTGGGATCCCACATGCAGGCATGTCTCTGCTGCTGTGACAGCCCTGCTTCGGGCAAGCCAAGGAACAGCTGAAATCAAGAAGACCCCCTGACATGCTTTCCATAGTCTGGTATGCAAAGCCCATGTTGAGACCCCAGTCTCTGGGTCATCTCTGGACAATGTTTCATGTCCCCTTCCTGGGAGGTTTGCAGGGAAGTGGGAACACAGGAAGTAGGATAGAGGCACAGGGGGGTATGGAGTCATGGAGGCCTCAAGGGGCCTGCCTGTGCCGTGCCCTCGCAGGAGGCACAGCACAGCCAGCACAGGGCATGCATCCCTTTCACGTCTCACAGTCCCCAGTGAGTATCACACTGTCACTGTGGCCCCTATGGATCACAAGGAGTGGCCACATCCAATGGGCAGTCGCAGCCTGAATCCCGAGGTGCTTACGCTGTGCAGGGCAGCAACTGGCACTGTCCTTGGGGTGAGCTGAGGGCTCGTGGCAGAGAGGATGCCTTTTTCCCTGTCTCAGCCTCTGCTGGCACCATCCTTGGAGGGGCTGGAAAAGCAAGACGCTGAGTCCCGGCGTCCTGGGGAAGGGTGGCACTGTCTGCTTGAAAGCTCTTGTCGAGACTCTGGGGGCTTGGTGGTGCTGCTGAATTTAGCCAGAGGTCAGAAATATTCCTTGCCACCTGAAACTTTGTGCCACAATGTGAATGTGATGTGATCTTTTTGGGCTTCAGTAAAGCTTTTGACACAGGTTCCCATAGGATTCTACTGGACAAAATGTCCAGCATACAGCTAAACAAAAACATCATACCATGGGTGAGCAGTTGGCTGATGGGCAGGGCTCAAAGGGTTGTGGTAAATGGGGCCACATCAGGCTGGCTGCCAGTCACCAGTGGGGTCCCCCAGGGTTCCATTTCAGGGCCGGCCCTCTTCAATGTTTTTATAAGCGATGTGGATGTAGGACTAGAAGGTGTTTTTGAGCAAATTTGCTGATGACACTAAACTTGGAGAAGCTGTAGACTCTGTTGAAGGTGGAAAGGCCTTGCAGAGAGATCTGAACAGATTGGAGAGCTGGGCGATCACCAACCGCATGAAGCTTAACAAGAGCAAGTGTCGGGTCCTGCACCTGGGACGGGGCAACCCTGGCTATATGTACAGACTGGTTGATGAGACGCTGGAGAGCAGCCCCACAGAGAGGGATCTGGGGGTTGTGGTTGATAACAAGATGGACATGAGCCAGCAGTGTGCCAGCAGTGTGCCAGCAGCCAGGAGGGCCAACCGTATCCTGGGATGCATCAAGCACAGCATCACTGGTTGGTCGAGGGAGGTTATTGTCCCGCTCTACTCTGCGCTGGTGCGGCCTCACCTCAAGCACTGTGTGCAGTTCTGGGCACCACAGTACAAAAAAAAAACATTAAACTGTTGGAGAGTGTCCAGAGGAGGGCTACAAAGATGGTGAAGGGCCTAGAGGGGAAGACATATGAGGAGCAGCTGAGGTCACTGGGCCTGTTCAGCCTGGAAAAGAGGAGGCTGAGAGGAGACCTCATTGCAGTCTACAGCTTCCTCATGAGGGGGAGTGGAGGGGCAGGTGCCGGTCTATTCTCTTTAATGACCAGTGATAGGACCCGTGGGAATGTTGCCAAGCTGTGGCAGGGGAGGTTCAGGCTAGACATCAGGAAGAGGTTCTTCACCGAGAGGGTTGTCACACACTGGAACAGGCTCCCCAGGGAAGTAGTCACTGCACCGAGCCTGTTGGAGTTTAAGAAGATGTATGGTAGGGCTCATTAAGCTAAATACTATGATAAATTGCTACTTCCAGAAAATTATGTATATTAACAAAAAGGAGGAGAGTAAGCACAAGTGCAGGACCCAGGAAGACTGAGTGCGCCATGCTGCCTTGGCTTCAGATGGTCACCTGAGTGAAAATGTAGGAATGGTCATTTGGATGTCCTCTGACTGCTGAGTCTGCATTATCATCCTTAAGGCAAACACATGGGGAGCAGGTGGCTTGGGAAACAGAAACAGGGCAATGCGGTGTGAATATCAGACCAGGCATAAGGCCAAGGAGAGCGTTTTTACTTAAAGAAATATAAAGAGCCAACTCTGGAAGGGCAAAGGTTGGAATGGCTTTCAGAGCAGCAGGGGCAATGTGCTGCAAACAGCCTGTGCATGTGCCATCAGCGAGCGGAATGGCTGGCTGTGGCTGCAAAGGATGAGCCCCTGGGGGTGGCACTGGGTGACAGGGGATGAGCCCATGGCCAATCAAGCACTGCTGGCTTTGCCTGGGTGGGAGCGTGGAGCAGAGTGGTGGCAGTGAGCTGATGTTGGGCTCTTCTGGCTCGCTGCAGGTGGTGCTGTCTGAAGGGTGGGCACTTTCCCCCAGGTGGGGACCAGTATGTTTGCTGACAGCTGAGGATGGGCATGTGGCACATCTCACTGTGGCATCTGGATAGTGCAGGTGTGAATACACAGGCACCATCTACCACTCCTGCAGCAGGTGCTGCCTTTCTTTGCTACACTTCTTTGCACCTTCCCTGTGCTACTGATTGTGAAAGCCAGCAAGTCACATTGTGGAGAAAGCTTCTTTGAAGCCTCAAATTTGCAGGACTGACACTGGTGCTGTGCACAGTGCTTCAGGTGACAGGCTTCACTGGTGAAGCATCCAGTGGCATCTTTGGGGTTTGGTTTGTGATGAGTGGGTTCATTGTGGTTTACTTTAGTTTTGGCACCCATCTTGAACTGCATACCTGTGTTGTCCATTAGGAATGTCATAAATAAATACTATTATTTGCTTCTTTTGCAAAACAAAACAGCAGCACAGCAAGCTCTGCCTTCCTCACAGCACCAGCCAAAGTTCTAAAAACATTTTGGCTTTCCTGCAGTGCTTTTCTCTGTGAGGTGTTGAGTGAGCTGGGCAGCCTTGAGAGGAGCCCGCATTGTCCTGCCTCATTCTGAATACCTGCACTGCCATCCCAGTCAACTCCAGCTGGGGTGGATTGGCCTCGCTGTGAGTGGGTTGCCTGCTGAGTAGGACACTGAGCAGTGTGACTCTTGGCATTATCTTCTGGGAAAGCTGTGTGCTGCTGTACAGGGAAGCTGATTTAGCTGATTGGGTATGGTGTATTTTTAGGCAAACATCTTCCTTTGGGTGTCAGATCTCAGTCGCCAAGCTGCGGTATTATGGTACTGGCACTGCCAGTGGAGAAAGGACAAACTTGTCCAGGTTCTTTTTGTAAACCAGGGGAAGCTGATGGCAAACCTCTGCACTGGGGGTTAGATTTGTAGAGAGCGTGTTAAAGCTGATGCATTTCTGGTGAAGTGGCTTCAGCAGTAGCTTGAGGTGACTTGTGTGGCAGAGGTCACAGAATGGCTGAAGTTGGCAGGGACCTCTGGGTACTTCTGGTCCAACCCTGCTCAAGCAGGGCCACCCAGAGCACATTGTCAAGGACCACATCCAGGTGGCTTTTGAAGGCCTCCAAGGGTGAGATCCACAACCTCTTTTGGCAGCCTATGCCAGTGCTTGGTCACTCGCACAGCACACAAGTGCTTCCTGATGGTCAGACAGAGCCTATTCTGCCTGTGGTCCAGGCACTGGGCACCTCTGAAAGGAGCCTGGCTCTGTCCTCTTTGCACCCTCCTGTCAGGTATTTATGGACATTGATGAGGTCCTCCCTGACCTCCTGTCAAACCTGAGAGTGTGTCACGTTTTTAGAGGCAATTCACGTGGATGAGTGAAGCCACCCAGCTCAGGGGGTTACCAAGTCCACATCTGGGTTTCCTTGGTCCTCCATAAGGCAACAGGCTGTCCCCTCACCCTGGAGGCCGGTGCCCTCTCTGCTGCTGGGCGCAGGGATGGCAGCACAGCAAATCTGGGAGAGGAGGAGCCGTGTGAAAATGTTCCTGAAGGGCAACCCTGGCTACTCTTGCCTTTGAACCAAACGTGTGACAGTAATGAAGACACTGAGCCAGGTGTGACAGTCCATTTTGTCTTGGAACCAGCTTTCCTGGTTATTTTTGCCATCCTGTCCGTTGACCCTGTCTGTTGGCCTGCACAGCTCTCCGAGGCACCTCAGTGCATTCCCTGAGGCTGTTGCTGTGTGCACATGGGCACATCAAGGCTGTGCTACTGCCCGTGACCTCACTGACCTGTTTCACAGCCACAAACAATGTGGTTTGGCTTTGCTGCTATTGGACTGTTGTTGCTGTGCTACAGTCCTGAGTGGGTTACAAATTCCAAATTTCCTGCCCAGAATTATTTGTGAGGAGTTTAATGTTAATTTGTTCTTACACCAGTGTTTCCCTTTAATTGAGAGAGGTTTCTCCTCCCTGCCGCATTCTGTGCGGAAGCCATTGGGCTGTCTTTGCTGCCGCTGTTTGGCACAAGAGAACAGACTGAGGCTGCATCACATCAGTCTGCTGCAGGGCAGAAATAAGCTTTCTTCATGAGTCTTTCCCTTAATAGTACAGTGTTTCAGTTTTTAGTGGATGTTTACAGGCTCAAGCTTATTTTCATAAGGACTAACTTAAAAAAAAATAAATCTTCTGTCCATGTTGTGTGAGTTTTCTGATGTTAGCTTCGGCCATTTCCCATCCTGCTGTGATGTCTGTTAGAAATTCTTTAATATTAAATCTTTCTTTTTGTCTGCTTTTATTTTCAGATCTTCCATCAAGTCCTGTCAGACATGCAGTATGTGATGTACAAAACAAATGTTCATTTCATTTTTCCAGAAGACATTTCATCTTTGCCTTCTGGGAGGACTGGTGTCTCTCCTGAATCGTGCTTAAGCTTCCTTTACAATCTAGACAAAGGCACCAAAGAAATTCATTGTCATGTTTATAGCCAGTGCAGTCTCATTTGACAGTTGTCGTTTTTATGGACTGCACTGATTTTCTCATCTCTTCTGGTGAAATCAACCAAGGGGGCTAAGGTGCCAGCTGCATCGCTGCCTCTGCCTGAGGCTTTATTTCAAGCAAATATATATGGCTTGCAAACGCAATGCCTCATTTTCTGCATTCATAGAATCATAGAATATCCCAAGTTGGAAGGGACCCACAAGGATCATTGAGTCCAACTCCTGGGTCCACACAGGTCTACCCGAAAATCAGAATTCAGACCGTATGACTGAGAGCACAGTCCAAATGCTTCTTAAACTCCAACAGGCTCGGTGCAGTGACTACTTCCCTGGGGAGCCTGTTCCAGTGTGTGACAACCCTCTCGGTGAAGAACCTCTTCCTGATGTCTAGCCTGAACCTCCCCTGCCACAGCTTGGCAACATTCCCACGGGTCCTATCACTGGTCATTAAAGAGAATAGACCGGCACCTGCCCCTCCACTCCCCCTCATGAGGAAGCTGTAGACTGCAATGAGGTCTCCTCTCAGCCTCCTCTTTTCCAGGCTGAACAGGCCCAGTGACCTCAGCTGCTCCTCATATGTCTTCCCCTCTAGGCCCTTCACCATCTTTGTAGCCCTCCTCTGGACACTCTCCAACAGTTTAATGTTTTTTTTTTGTACTGTGGTGCCCAGAACTGCACACAGTGCTTGAGGTGAGGCCGCACCAGCGCAGAGTAGAGCGGGACAATAACCTCCCTCGACCAACCAGTGATGCTGTGCTTGATGCATCCCAGGATACGGTTGGCCCTCCTGGCTGCTGGCACACTGCTGGCACACTGCTGGCTCATGTCCATCTTGTTATCAACCACAACCCCCAGATCCCTCTCTGTGGGGCTGCTCTCCAGCGTCTCATCAACCAGTCTGTACATATAGCCAGGGTTGCCCCGTCCCAGGTGCAGGACCCGACACTTGCTCTTGTTAAGCTTCATGCGGTTGGTGATCGCCCAGCTCTCCAATCTGTTCAGATCTCTCTGCAAGGCCTTTCCACCTTCAACAGAGTCTACAGCTTCTCCAAGTTTAGTGTCATCAGCAAATTTGCTCAAAAACACCTTCTAGTCCTACATCCACATCGCTTATAAAAACATTGAAGAGGGCCGGCCCTGAAATGGAACCCTGGGGGACCCCACTGGTGACTGGCAGCCAGCCTGATGTGGCCCCATTTACCACAACCCTTTGAGCCCTGCCCATCAGCCAACTGCTCACCCATGGTATGATGTTTTTGTTTAGCTGTATGCTGGACATTTTGTCCAGTAGAATCCTATGGGAACCTGTGTCAAAAGCTTTACTGAAGCCCAAAAAGATCACATCACATTCACATTGTGGCACAAAGTTTCAGGTGGCAAGGAATATTTCTGACCTCTGGCTAAATTCAGCAGCACCACCAAGCCCCCAGAGTCTCGACAAGAGCTTTCAAGCAGACAGTGCCACCCTTCCCCAGGACGCCGGGACTCAGCGTCTTGCTTTTCCAGCCCCTCCAAGGATGGTGCCAGCAGAGGCTGAGACAGGGAAAAAGGCATCCTCTCTGCCACGAGCCCTCAGCTCACCCCAAGGACAGTGCCAGTTGCTGCCCTGCACAGCGTAAGCACCTCGGGATTCAGGCTGCGACTGCCCATTGGATGTGGCCACTCCTTGTGATCCATAGGGGCCACAGTGACAGTGTGATACTCACTGGGGACTGTGAGACGTGAAAGGGATGCATGCCCTGTGCTGGCTGTGCTGTGCCTCCTGCGAGGGCACGGCACAGGCAGGCCCCTTGAGGCCTCCATGACTCCATACCCCCCTGTGCCTCTATCCTACTTCCTGTGTTCCCACTTCCCTGCAAACCTCCCAGGAAGGGGACATGAAACATTGTCCAGAGATGACCCAGAGACTGGGGTCTCAACATGGGCTTTGCATACCAGACTATGGAAAGCATGTCAGGGGGTCTTCTTGATTTCAGCTGTTCCTTGGCTTGCCCGAAGCAGGGCTGTCACAGCAGCAGAGACATGCCTGCATGTGGGATCCCACAACTGCTGGGGAGCAGAACTATGCTCCAAAAGGACAGCACGCAAGTCCGGTGGCGCACGCACTGCTGTGGGCTCGCTCATGTCACATCGGTCATTTCTCAGCACATCCTGCTCATACAGCCAGTAGACCCCAAGGAACAGTGACTACCCATGCTTCACCTCCTCCAGTTCTGCAGACCTCACAAACAAGCCAATGTAGCAGCTGCCCTGCTGCAGACAGCAGCACCGCGGGGACACAGCAGGGCCAGGCATGGCCCAAAGGTGGTCAGTACACACCCTTCCTGAGCAGCTTTCTTCCCTTCAGATCCCACAAAAGGACCACCACCCGCCTCCCCAGCTGCGCCACAAAGCTGCAGCCAGCCTGTGCAGCTTTGGCTGCTGCAGATGTCACATGGAGCACACAGCTCTGTTGGTGCTCCACGCAACAAGCCCGGCTCCAACATGGGTGAAGGACAGAGTGAAGCTGAATTATCGACATCACCCTTCTGGTCAAACAGAAGAGCTTGAAAGCATGGTATGCAACCAAGAGGAGTAAAAATAAATAAATAAATACATACATAAAGGGTTATTAGGGTTATTAAAAATTAAGGAAAAGAAGACAGTATTTAAATAAGCAAATACATCTATTCACAGGGTCAATGGTGAGTTTTGTATACTGGAGTTTGACAATTCTGTGCTACGGAAACATCTCCCTGTCCAAACAGAGAACAAAGGCACACAACTCCTGTTAAAAAGAGCAACTTCAGACGACTTTACTATTGTACCTGCAAGAGAAAAAATCATCTACAGGAGCATCAATGTATTACCAATGACAAGAGATGGCACAAGGCCCAGTTGCAAGTCAAAGCATACAAGGGGGCTGAGATGCAGATTCTAGCTGCTGCAGAAGAAAACAGTGTGGATCTGCAGAGCCAGACCTGAGGCTGGCCTTGCTTTCTGCTTTTATTTTAACGTACTCCTCCCCACAGCTTCCACACACAGGAGGCCACATGAAATAGGGACGCAACATTGACAGGAATGAGGTGCTTCCATCCTGTTGTGGGAAGGATGCTATCATACAAATGCATGGACACCTCCTGAGAAAGGCAAACCCAGTTTTATGGAACAGAAACGTGTACAAGCGGGCCACATCCCCACATCTCTCCCACTGACATGGAAGAAGCCCACAGAGATGTGCTATTCCCAGCCACACAAAGTCCCACTGCTGCCACTGCCAGCAGGCTGGGCATGAGGGCTGCACTGCCTCCACCGCCAGCCAGCGCCAGGAAAGTGACTGCCACAGTTTGGGACATGCCTCGGCTCTGAAACGCAGCATGATGGGAAATGAACACTAGACATTAAAGAGCAACTCTTCTACCTCCCACGGGGTTGTTCTCAATGAATGTCACTTGAGGAAGGAGGGTCTTCAGACTCAATCAGAAGATCACCAGAAATTTTACACTCACTTCATGTACTGCTGTAGGCTACAAGCAACCACTGAGGCTTTGGCCCTACAAACCCCTGCATGTGTACCCAATTCCAAACAGACACACAGTCCCACCAGCAGGTAAATGCCATGTACATGAGGTCCATATCTCTGCCTCTGGGGTGAGGGTTCAGCCAGACACAGGCTGCTCTTCTCTCCTGATGCTGCTCCAAAGAAGGTCTTTGTCACACTGGTGAAGCTTCTGCTGGCATGGAAACCTGACAAGCCTGGACAACATCCCACAAGCGCAGTCTCCTTGTCAACCTCTCCCCACTCAGCACCTGAACATGCTCTTTGAGCAGCATCCATTTCAACATCTCAAGGACCACTTTCTCAGGCCACTGCATAATAAGACATCAGGCAAGCACCTTCTGGTAGGAAACAAGGAAAGGATCTGTCGACCGACAAATGGTCCTTCCCAGCCCTGTTAGAGAATAACAACTAACATGGTCATCAAAGATCTATAAATATTAGAAAACCTAATTGTCTGCATGAAAAGCTGAAAGCTGAGTCCTGTCCTCCTGAAATCACCTAGACACACATTTCTTAACTGCGCACAGTGCCGAGTACATGGCATTTGTCCAGAGACAGGGACCCCCACCCAACCAGGTTTGCGCAGCCATCTCTCTACTTCAACAGGGGGGAAGCAAGCCACACTCAGCAAGAAATGGAGCACTCAGGGACCAGGAATTCCCAAACACCACCTTCATGGCCTGATGCTTGCTATCCCTCACCTCCTCCTGCTCTCCTCACATTCATTTTACCATTTGGACCTGTCTTGCACCCCAGAGATCGCAAAGCCTCACACCCTAGTAGACCCATTGGCTCCCTGGGGGATGGCACACCACGTGACTCTAGAAGCCCTGCACACACACGCCAGCCCTGGTCTCACGGCCCCACGGCACCCCTGATGTTGAGCCCTGCTGACAGCAGAGCTTTGTGCATTTAGCACAGATGTACTATGCGAGAAGACCGAGGGAGACCTCATTAATGTGTATAAATATCTGAGGGGAGGGTGTCAAGAAGATGATTTTAGTCTCTTCTCAGTTGTTCCCAGTGACAGGACGAGAGACAATGGGCACAAACTGAAGCACAGGAGGTTCTGACTCCAAATGAGGGGGCACATCTTTACTGGGAGGGTGACAGAGCACTACAACAGGTTGCCCAGTGAGGTTGTGGTGTCTCCTCCTCTGGAGATAATCAAAACCCACCTGGATGCTATCCTGTGCAAGGTGCTTTAGGTGATCCTGCTCGGCAGGCATTTGGACCAGATGATCTTCAGAGGTCCCTTCAAACCCCGTGCATTCTGTGATTCTGTAAAAGGAGGCAGCAGTTGTTGTGGCATTTTTTTTCCTTCCTTTGTGCCTTTGTGAAGCTTGCATTACCTTTGGTGGACATGAGGTAGCACATGACATGGGACCCCACTGTCATGCATGACATGTGGTAGCAGGAGGCAGGGAAGGGGCTGGCTGCCTCCCGTGTGCTGCCTGGTACAGGCATTTCCTAGGAAGAGTTTGGCTTGCAGGCTGGGGGTGCTGCTGATGGGGCTCATCAGATGATGGGGCTTGGCACTGTCCCTCAGGGCACAGAGGTAGCCAGCGGTAGGTAGCCAAGCCACTGCCCTTGTGAAGCTCTACTGCCAGCTCCACCTATACATCCAGGTGCAGGCAAATTGATCTGTAATGCTAGCAGAGTAGAGCAGGAGAAAAAACTTGCATGTGCCTCTTGCAGAGATAAGAGACCTCATTGCTGTCATGTCACAGCTCTCCCTGCCTGTTGCCTGGGCCTCTTAATTTTCAGGGGAGAGCAGTCTTTGAGTCTTTCCAGTTGCTTTGTGGTTCTCTGCCATTTTTCAGAAAGCATCTGCTGAAGGAATGAGGCTTGTTTGAATCAGAGGGATGTAATCCACTTGATAATGAATTTATTAGCAGTGTGCCTATTACAAAACCCACAGAGCCAGGGCTCTGGACACCCTTCCCATCCCCTGCTCTGCTGTGAGGGTTTTGGTGTTGGCTCTGCCCCCCCTTGGGTTTCAGTCTTCCCAGGCCAGTATTTAGCTGTCTGAAGCTGGTATGGGTGTGAAGGGAAATCATTCAGCCTCTTGGAGCAGATGCTTGTGCTTCAGAGCACACTCACTGAGCCTGTGTAGTGAAGGGATCAGCCTTACTCACTGGTTTCCATGTGCAAAGGCAGGCAGTGCCGTTGGCCTTGTCACATAGATGCTGTGGGGCTTCAGGGTCACAGTGCTAAGCGTGGCCTGCTACCTGGCTAACTATGTTAATTCACTTGGGCTCATCATCTTCTGTCAACTGATTTTAGAGCTGCCCTCCCTGAAAGACACTTAGGCTCACTGTGCTTCATTATGGCTCCTCTTCCTCTCTCCCTGTAAGCCACTGCAGAGCTGAGGTGATCACGGGCTGGCTGCCTGCCTGCAGCACGGAGCCAGGTCAGGAGAAGCACTCAGTTGGGATAAGCGGTGTCTGCAGAAGTAACCCTGTACTGCCTGCACCAACTTTGCCCTGCAGAGGTGCATTGGCAGCCAGGCTTTTGTGGCTTTCAGAGGCAGGGTGGCTTCTGTCACTGGGTGCTGCAAATGTGTCCTGAGCAGGGCAGGCGCGGAGTTGGGTGGGTGGTTGTTACAGCAGGGTGAAGCAGCAGTAGCATGCACAGAGTACTTGTGTGGCTTTGGGAACATGTGTTCCTTGCTTGACTGGACTTTTTAAGGCAATGAATTGTTTGTTGCTGGTGGTGAGTGCAGCCTGCAGGTAGCATTGACCTAGACCAGAGCTTTCGAGATTACTGACCATGGCTTTGAGAATCCGGGATGCCTGCACTAGGGGTCTGTTTGTGGCAGCTTTTGGTAATGTTTCTTATGGGGAAGTTTCTTTGGTTCTCTTTTGGGCTGAAGGCAGTGGGGCAGGGAAACAGCTGGACATCGTGTATTAGACGTGGCATAGCACTGAGGGTATTTCCAGTGATGTGGTTTGAACAGATGGTGCCCTTATCCAGCCTGCAGTGACTTCACAGTAGTGACACATGCCTTTCCTGCCATCAGGCTCCATCCTTGTAATTTCCTCTTTGCAGGGCCCCCAGCCGGGCTTTTGTGCTGCTTTCCATGTGCACAGTAGGGCAGCACCTGGCCTAGATAACCACCATCATGCTGCCTATGCATCAACACTGTGGTGCAGGAGGGGAGAAGGTGATTTGAAAATAAAAGGGCCTTTAACAAGGCTGTGCGTGGCTTTGCCAGAAGCCCTCTCTTTGGGTTGTGTGTTGTTTTCGTCCAGGATTTATTGGCCTAACAAATGGCAGGATCCAGTGATCAGCAGGGTGTGATGAGAACAGGCAGGAACATAGCCTCCTGTGTGCAATGAGCCAGGACCATTCCAGATATGGAAGAGATAGGCTAGTGGCAATGAGGAATGGGCATCTAGGCAGGAAGCATGTTAACCTTCAGTGTTTCCTCCTCTGTTAGTATCCTGTAGCCTGTGTGGTCACATTGGAAGTCTGCACTTAAAATTAGTGATAGGGAATGCTTTCCTCACAGGCTTCGGTAAAGGGCTAAAAATTCCTGAGAATTAAGATACTCTTGGAATGAAAACAAAAAAAATGTGGAAAGGTTCAGAAGAAGCTGTGATGGAGATGGATTTCCCTGTGTGGGACTGTAGAAGCTTGCTCCTGCTTCCCAACATGCATGTCCTGATGGCCCTGGAAGGGTGGGTGCTCTGGATGGATGGCGGGTGCATTGGGTATGCTTGGGAGTGGACAGGCCGTGGACAGGACACATGGCATCTGACAAAGCTGCCCAGTATGCAGAGCCTTTGGGTGCTGTACACTGAGTCTGGGCTGCAGCATGTGACCCCCATGCTGCGAGGGAAATCTCCAGTCAGGACAACTAACTGTGGTGGTGGCATGTCATGGTGCAGAGGGCCAGCAGGCTGTGCACTGGGAGGTCCAGGGATGAGCCAGCCCCATGGTAAAAAGCATCTGTGTGCTTTATGGCATGGAGGTAGAAAGACCCAGCCCAATTGGAAAGAACACAGAAAAGGAGTGGTAGGACTGGGGAAGGAAGGGGCTGAATGGTGCAGGAGGTTAACTGGAGTAACAACCCTACTGTGAGAAAGTTCCACAAAACACTGTCCATCAGCATAACAACTGCACTGAGTTAATGAGGAAGAAACCCCATAGATGAAATCCTCTGTGCTGAGACTGTCTTGCTACTGGCTGCAGTGGCCAACAGAGATGACCTTACTGGCAGGAGAGTCTGGGCAGCGTGGTGGGAAGGAGGCTGCCATGAGCCTGGGGCAGTGTTGACACTGGAGGCTCGGCTTCCTGACCAGGGGTGTGTTTTCTGCCACTTGGTGCTTGTGTCCCCTGGATCTGGTTGCATTTTGTATTTCTGAGATCCCTAGGGAGAGTGTAGATGGGAACTTATGACATTTGTGCTGCTTAGGATAACACCAGCACAAAGAAGGCAGAAAACGCACTCGTTTTTGTGTGCCCAGATGGAGATCTTCTGACAAACTGACCCTTGGTCTGTGTAGGAGTAAAGGGTATGAGACTGCCACTGCCTGTATGTTGGGCTTTGGATTCCCCCAGCAGCCAGCTGTGCTGGCAGTGCAGTCTGTCTTAATTAAAGTCAGACAGTCGATGCTGAAAATGAAGCATGGCACAAACCAAGCAGTATTTCTAGTCACATGTAAACCAAAATGCAAACGTGGATCCAAAGGATTTTGGTAGCTTTTAGAGATAATGCTTTTTAACCTCCTCGGTCACCTTCTGGGGAGAAGGTGACTGCACAGTGCATGGAGGTGGAAGGGCTCATGCGAGGCTGCCACTGGGCATGGATGATATTTGAAAAGGAAAAACGTATTTATCTTTTTGTTTGCATTTTTCCATTTTTGGTTTTCAAGCAGTGCCAAGGCAGGGGCTAGCTGAGGCTGAGGTCTCAGGGTGGCCACTCCCCAGGGCTGCAGCAGGTCTGCAGACTTTGGCGTACAGCTGCAAGGGATGTGCTGGCTTTGCTTGGAGCGTCAAATTAATGAATAGTACAATCGGTGATGGAGCTGGGAAGCTTGAGGGTGGTACCCTTTAGTTTACTAATGAGGGTTTGGGGCGAGGTTGGATCAGCAATAGCAGAGGGATAGAGGGAGGAGAGGATGCCAGGTGCCAATCCTGCTCAGAGGTACTCAGAGTAGGTGGTTGTGGTCTGGCTGCTTAGTGGCGTTGGGGTTTCATAGAGCCCATGCCCAAATCCTGCTTCTGGATCCAGGGCTTCATGGTCGCTGCTGGATGCAGCCCCCATGCTGCACTGCTGCTCTGGCTGCTGGAGCCTTCTTCCCTCACCTCCAAGGGAGCTGGGCTAGCTTCTCCTGCAAGCTGATCCTGTGATAGGGCTTTCTGGGCAACTGCTGTGAGGAATTCAGAGGAATTTGCACAAGTGGTGCTGCTGATGGGTCGGGAGGAGGTCAGCTGCCCTCCATTGTGGGAACCAAACAGGTCCTGTATGGCAGCCAAATCTGAAGCAGAAAGTGTGGCCCCGGCCCTGGCCTCAGCTCAGTAGCAACCCTGGGAGTGTGTCCCCAGGGAGCCCCAGCTCCATGCTTGGCACCACGTGCCCCTTGGTGCTATCAGGGTTGTCTTCTATCACATGGAGCAGGGCCTGATGCTTTTTGGCATGCTCTTTGGCTGTGCAGGCTTGGGTGCACCTGGCTCCATGGGGAGCTGTGACCACTTGCACAGTACCACTTGGAACAGCAATGTCTGTGTGTGTGGAGTGGAGGAGGTTTGCATATACCTCTACTCCCTGATGCAAGAGCGAACTATTGAATTTTGAAAGTGGAAAAACTTCAGGGAAGAAGCTGGATACTGCTTGTTGCAAAGGACATTACCTTGTGGGGGGCTTCTGGGCTCTCACCAAGTTAAGATGGGTAAAGGCTTGCCTGGTAGCCAGAACATGTGCAGGCAGCAGGCTGTAGACCTTGTTCTCTGGGTCCATACTTTTAGCACAATGGTGTATTTTTACAGCAAAGCAGCAGCACAGGGAAGAGTCCAAGTCAGAGCAAGAGTGAGCTCTAGGTGCTCATCCTCAGCTTAATCTTGACCAGCTCCATCAAAATCTAAATGGATTCACCCATTCCTGTTCTGGTGGCTTTCACCATGTCCCAGGCTGACTGTGCAGGCAACTTGTGCCTGCCAAGCCTGGGTCATGAGGGCCCAGCTCTGGCTGCTGCAGGAAGGAGGTGTAGAAGTCCAGATGAACAGCTCTTGAATTCCAGGCTTCAGGAAATGGAATCACATGCTGGTTGAGGCTGGAAGGAACCTCGGGAAATCATTTGGTCCAACCTGGGTCTGCCACCCAGAGCAGGTTGCACAGGACCATGTCCAGGTGGTTTTTGAAGATCTTCAAGGAGGGAGACTCCACAGCTTCTCTGGGCAGCCTGTGACAGTGCTTGATCACTCATGGAATAAAGTGTTTCCTGATGCTCAGAGGGAACCTCTTGTGTTCCAGTTTGTGCACATTGTCTCTTGTCCTGACACTGGGCATCACTGAAAGGAGCTTGGCTCTGTCCTCTTTGCACCCTCCCTTCAGATATTTATGTACATTGATGAGGTCCCCCTGAGCCTGCTCTTCTCCAGGCTGAGCAGTCCCAGCTCTCTCAGTCTCTCCTTATAGCACAGGTGCTCCAGTCCCTTAATTATCTTTGTGGCCTTTCACAGGACTCTCTGCAGTAGTTCCATGTCTCACTTGTCCTGGGGGACTCAGAGCTGGATACAGGTCTCTAGGTGCAACATTGAGTGGAGAGGAAGGATCACCTCCCTCAACCTGTTGGCAGCACTTTGGCTAATGCAGCCCAGGATACCATCAGCCTTCTTTGCCCAAGGGCACGCTGCTGGCTCATGGCCAGCTTGGTGCCCACCAGGACCCCCAGGGCCTTCTCTGCCAGGCTATTTTCCAGCTGTGTGCCCCAGCCTGTCCTGGGGCCTGGGCTTATTCCTACCCAGGGGCAGGACTGCGCTTCTCCTTGCTGAACTGCAGGAGGTTCCTGTCACCTGTTTCTCCAGCCTGGCCAGGTCCCTCTGGATGGCAGCATGGTCCTCTGTTGTATCTGCCACTCCTCCCAGTTCAGTGTCACCTGCAAATTTGCTGAGGGTACACTGTCCTCCATTACTGAGACTGTTAATGAAGATGTCAAACAAGACTGGACCCAGTATGGACCCCTGGGAGTACACTGGTAGTTATTGGCCACCAGCTAGGCTTTGTGCTACTGATCACTACCTTTTGTGCCTGGCCATTCAGCCAGTTTTCAACCCACCTCATTGTCTGTCCTTCCAGCCCATACATCAACATAGATACTTGAGGATCTAATGGATGAGTGTGAAGGGCCTTCCTAAAGTCTAGATAGACAATATCCACTGCTCTTCCATCATACGTCAGGCTGGTCATTTCGTTATAGAAGCTTATCAGGTTGGTCAGGCATGACTACCCCCTTGTGAATCCATGCTCACTACTCCTGATGATTTTCTTCTCCTTCATGTGCCTGAAAATGGTTTCCAGGATTAGCTGTTTCATCACCTTTCCAGGGAATGAGGTAAGGGTGACTGGCTTTTAGTTATTGGGTGAACATTTTTTCCTAATATCTAACATAAACCTCCCGTGGTGCAACTTGAGGCCATTTCTTCTTGTCCTATCACTTGCTGCTTGGGAGAAGAGACCAATCATTACCTTGCTACAAGCTGCTGTGAGGTAACTGTAGAGAGTGATAAGGTCTCCTCGAGCCTCCTTTTCCCTAGGCTAAATAACCCCAGTTCCCTCAGCTACTTCTCATAAAACTTGTTCTCTAGACCCTTCACCAGCTTCCTTGCCATTCTTTGGACATGATCCAGCATCTCAAAGTCCTTCTTTTAGGGAGGGGCCCAAAACTGAACACAGTATTTGAGATGTGGCCTCACCAGAGAAAAGTATGGCGGACAGTCACTTCCCTAGTCCTGGGGGCCACACAATTTCTGATACAAGTCAGGAGGCTGTTGGCCTTCTTGGCCACCTGAACACACTGCTGGCTGATATTTAGCTGGCTATCAACCAATACCCCGGGTCCCTTTCCACCAGACAGCTTTCCCATGCACTCTTCCCCCAGCCTGTAGTGTTGCGTGGGGTTGTTGTGACTCAAGTGCAGGTCCTGGCACTTGGCCTTATTGAACCTCATACTGTTGGCTTCAGCCCATCATTCCAGCATATTCAGGTGTCTCTGCAGACCCCTCCTACACTTGAGCAGGTCAGCATTCCTGCCTAACTTGGTGTTGTCTGCAAGCTTACTGAGGGTGCACTTGACTCCTGGGGATGGTTTTACCCAGCCGGGCGGCTGAGCTCTACCACAACTGCTCTCTCACTCACCCTTCTCAAAGCAAATGGGGGAGAAAATATGATGTAAAGGGCTCAAGAGTTGAGATAAAGACTGGGAAATCACTCAACAATTATTATCATGGGCAAAACAGACTCAGCACAGGGAGATTAATATAATCTATTACCCATCACTAACAGATTAGAGCAGTGAGAAACTCAAAACAAGCTAAGAACATCTTCCCCCCATCCACCCTCTTCTACATCCTCCCCTGGGTGGTGCAGGGAAATGGAGAATGAGGGCTGAGGTCAGTCCTTGATGCTTTGTCTCTGCCGCCCCTCACGGTCCCTCTCTGCCCCTGCTCCCTGTGGGGGCCCTCCCACAGGATACCATCCTTCCTGAACTGAGCCTGTGGGGGCTGCCCACAGGCAGCAGCTCTTCAAGAACTGCTCCCACACAGCTCTGTACCACAGGGTCCATCCCCCAGGACCAAACTGCTCCAGCACGGGTACCCCATGGGTGGCAATTCGCCCCAGGCCCCTGCTCCTGCATGGGCTCCTCTCCATGGGCTGCAGCTCTGGCCCAGGGCCTGCTCCTGCGGGGGCTCTCCATGGGCTGCAGCCTCCTCCAGGCCACATCCACCTGCTCCACTGGGGGCTCCTCCACAGGCTGCAGTGTGGAGATCTGCTCCACGTGGGACCCATGGGTGCAGGGGGACAGCCTGCTGCACCAGGGGCCTCTCCACGGGCCGCAGGGGAACTTGTGCTGCGTGCCTGGAGCACCTCCTGCTGCACTGACCTTGGGGTCTGCAAGGCTGTTTCTCACTCCTCTCTCTCCCAGCTGCTGTTGTGCAGCAGTTTTGTTTTTTTCTTTTTCTTTTTCTCTTCCTTAAATCTGCTCTCACAGAGGCACAACCTTGCTCACTGGCTCAACTCTGGCCATCAGCAGGTCCCTTTTGGAGCTGGCTGGGCACAGGACAGCTTCTGGAGTCTTCTAACAGAGGCCATCCCTGCAACCCCCTCTGCTATCAAAACCTTGCCACATAAACCCAATGCAATCCCCTTGTGCAGATCATTGATAAATACATTAAACAAAACTGGCCCCAGTACTGAGCCCTGGGGGACACTACACACCTCTTCATGCCCACAGAGTGAATACTGGGTTTGGGCAGCAACATTCCTGTTTTTACTTGTCAAGATGAGATTTTCATGTGATCTCAGTATCTCTCAGATCTTTATGTTTGTGAATATGCCTTTCATGAACTGGTTACCAAAGCAAAAGGTGCCATGAGCAGTGGCAAGAATGAAAGCTGGGACCTTCTCTAGAAGAATCCACCCAAATCAGTCATCCTAGGTTGAAAAGATAATTTTAGGGGGAAAAAATAGGCAGTTCATCTGACATTCTTCAGTGTAAGAGGAATTCTTCAAAGTCTACTGACTGTATTGGTTAGGTCGCTGCAGATGTGGAGTGGCCAAAGAGTGTTGAGTGCCTGGGTAACAGCTGACAAAATGTGTGACAATTATTAGATGAGTAAAGACAGTCCTCTGTTTTAGGTGGATAAAGAATTGGTTGGCTGGTCGCAGCCAAAGGGTTGTTGTGGTCAACAGTTCTATGTCTGGGTGGAGGCCAGTCACAAGTCATGTCCCTCAAGGGTCGGTCTTGGGTCCAGTGCTCTTTAACATCTTTATCAATGACACAGACGGTGGAATTCTACGATTGTATGAATCGAGTGCACCCTCAGCAAGTTTGCATATGACACCAAGCTGACGGTGCAGTCAATACAACAGAGGGAAAAGATGCCATCCAGAGGGACCTGGACAGGCTGGAGAAGTGGGCCTATGATAACCTAATGTGGTTCAACTTGAGGTGTTGCACTGGGGCTGGGGCAATCCCAGGTATTTATATAGACTGGAAGAAGAAGAACTTAAGAGCAGCCCTGCAAAGAAGGACTTGGGAGTCCTGATGAATGAGAAGCTGGACATGAGCCAGCAGTGTGCGCTTGCAGCCTGGAAGGACAACTGTGTCCTGGGCTGCATCAAAAAAGGGGTGGCCAGCAGGGAGAGGGAGGTGATTATCCCCGTCTACTCTTGTGAGACCCCACCTGGGGGCCCCAGCATAAGAAGGATGTGGAGCTCTTGGAACGGGTCCAGAGGAGGGCCACTAAGACGATCAGAGGGCTGGAGCACCTCTCTTATGCAGAAAGGTTGAGGAAATTGTTTGTTTAGCTTGGAGAAAAGAAGGCTCCGGGGAGACCTCATTGCAGCCTTCCAGCTGCAGCCTTCCATCCTTTGAAGGGAGGATATAAACAGGAGGGGGAATGCCTGTTTACATGTGTTGATAGTGATAGGACAAGGGGGAATGGTTTTAAACTAAGATGGGAGATTTAGGTTGGAAATTAGGAAAGCTTTTCACTTAGAGGGTGGTGAGGTACTGGAACAGGTTGCCCAGGGAGGTTGTGGATGCCCCATCCCTGGAGGCATTCAAGGCCAGGGTGGATGCGACTCTGGGCAGCCTGCTCTAGTGGTTGGCAAACCTGCCCAGAGCAGGGGGGTTGAAACTAGATGATCTTTAAGGTCCTTTTCAACCCAGGCCATTCTATGATTCTATGATCTTAAATTTTATCCTTTCCACTGGCTATTTCTCTCTAGTGAAGACAGAGTAATAAGAAACTTTTCTACCCAATTATTTTCCATTTCCATCTGTCATCTGTTGGCTTTACATGTTATCTTTTAAGTGTCTCCTTACACAGAGGACATCAAGACTAATTTTTCTTCCCACTGCAAGCTTGTGTTCTCTGCCTTCTTGGGATGTGAGGTGACAGTGACACACATTCTGCTCCTACCCCTCTCAAGGACACCCCGTCACTTGTCTGCTGTGGTTTTACTAGTTCTGATGTATTTTCTGTTCCATCCCTTCTTTCCTACATTCTAACATCTGTTGTGTTTTCTCATCACTGCTGTTTGTGGAGCCATTGTGCTCATGCACAGCTGGGAATAGCTCAATGAGCACATAAAGTTCTCCCTTCAGGTATGCTGTAAATGTGTAGGTATCATAAATCTTCCATGCTTGACTCAGAAGGCCGAGTGGTGGGACAGCCAGCTGCAGCGGTACTTTTCATTGTACTGTTTTTGCTGGAGCTGGATGTTATCTACTCTTCTGGTCTCCCTGCAGTGCTCTGATGTGGTAGTGCCTCTCTCACTGGTGTTTGTCCCAGCTCACAGGAGCAAGTGAGCAAGGTGAAGAGGAAAATTCACCCAAGATAATCTCCTGAAATGGATCTGCAAGATTTGCAGGAAGCACTTGTTGATACTTCTTCCTATCTTGTTGCAGGCGAAGGATAGTGATGATGATGATGAAGTCACTGTTAGTGTGGACCGGGACCGCTTCATGGATGAGTTCTTTGAACAGGTGAGTTTTGTTTTTCCAGTGCAGCTCTGACACCAGTTCAAAACTTCCTGTAAATGCTGGAGCAGACTGTGTGTCAATGATATGGGTTCCCATGGCAGGCAGGTAGCAGTTGAGTGCAGGTATGGGTGTTGTGCCTTGGCTGATGCCTCTCAGGTGGTGCTCAGGCTCTGGGTTCTCAGGGCTTACACTGAGAGCAGTGACTAGTGGGAGCCAGGCTTCCATGCAGACCTGAGGCTGTTTTGTTGTGTTGTACCTAACCCAAGGGCTGCTTTGCTGCTCCACCTGCTCCTGTAGAAACCAACAGGGCAGCTGAGGCAATTAACCACCAAGTGGTAGTGTGGGAGCCTGTGGACACAGGCTGCATTGTAGGAGGCTTTCTTGTTGCAGTGTGCATGCCTCTAGACTGCCATGAAATCAAACAGTTTCTAAAATATCTCCAGAAAGCACCTCTGCAGAGTAAAAATTTCTGCATGGGATTGATGTAATTTTGTGCCTCTCATTACCAAACATGAGGTTGTTTTCTGGCATGTGGGTGGCTGTAAGATATGCATGTGGATTTTTAGCATACCTTTAGTATGACATGTGTGTAGGGGGTGTAAAAATGTATCTGTGCAGGCAATGGAGTGTGGAATGAAAAATATGACATACAGATGGATGAAGATGAGCAAAGTGGTGGTATGAGTCAAAGAAAAAGATGGAGTTGGAGTGTGTGCAGATTGGCAGGCAGAAGGCACAAGTACAGGTTCTCAGTGTCCATGATGCTGGCATGTTTTCTTATAGTGCAGGGAAAATGCCAGTACAGAGAGGCACAGTATCATTTGGCTTCCCTACTATTTGGGGTGAGGCTCAAAACAGACTTCTCAGCCCCTGAAGCTGGGTGACTGAGCTGGGAAGAATCCTGGCTTATGTAACTTGAACAACACACTCCATGCTGGAAATGCTGAGTCTGGAAATTCATAGATCTGATGCTCATTTGGATATACCCTACAAGTTTCTTAGTGTATGACAAAGCATATGGGAAACACAGTCTATATTACCTTGCTCTGACTGCAAAGCTGGTTGCTGTGATATGGAAAGTTGTCTGATTTCACATCAGTCCTACAGTTTAAGAATCCAGATGGAAAATATTTGTCCAGGAGGATGTTTGCTGTGGTTCAGCCATACCATGGTTGTTTTTGGATAGGGTTTAATAATCATGCCCCTTTCCAAAAGTCCAGGCCTCTCACAGGATACCTGTCTTGTTCTTTTCTGTCTCCACAGGTAGAAGAAATTCGAGGGTTCATTGATAAAATCTCAGAGAACGTGGAGGAAGTGAAGAGGAAGCACAGTGCCATTCTTGCTTCGCCTAACCCTGATGAGAGTGAGTGAGCTGGGATCTGCTTGTGTCTCTGCAGGGCTTGGGCCTGTGTGTGGCTGCTCTGTGCGCTGCTGGTTGTGCAGTAGATAGATACAGGCAGAAATCCTCTTGTCTCTCTTGGCCTCTCCCAGAGGCATAACCTTGCTTTTTGGCTCAGCTTTGGCTGACAGTGGGTCCCTTTTGGAGCTGGCTAGACACAGGGCAGCTTCTGGACTCTTCTCACAGAAGCCACCCCAGCAGCTCCCCCACTACCAAAACATTGCCACACAAACCCAATACATGAGGGAGGAATGGGGCCTATGTGGAAGGGAGATGGAAGGACTGCTGATGGCTTTCTGACCTTGAGAGAGAAAGTGAGGTTTCAGAGTGGCTGGTGGAGACTTCCTGAAGGACAGGGCAGCATAGAGGCTGAAAATAGCAAATGACAATTTTGTATCCAGGGTGTTGCTTTCTTACTCTGCCCAGACAAAGTGCTTGTTCTGCATTCCCTTCTGTATCAGTTACAAATAACTGCAGGCAGTGCTGGACCTCTGGGCTGTCACAACTTCAGTGGAAGCTGCAGGAGGATCTCTGTACAGCATTATTATGCCTTGGCATTGCAGAAAATTCAGTATATAATGCCAAAAGCAATTTGGGCAACAAATGAGAACTTCTACCTTGTTAAGTAATCGGTTTTCTGTAATACTGTGGTGCATCAAGAAGGTACAGGTGGAACTTGTGTCTTAAATAGCTATACTTAGGCAAACATGACCTCAGTGCTATACTGTATGTGCTCTACTGTTGCAGAAGACTCAGGTGGCCAGGACTCTGCCTGAGACCGGGATGTGCCCACCTGCCCTGAGCTGGGTTGGAGGTTCTGGGCTCGAGCCTTGTGTCTGTAGGGCTCATCTCTTCCCTCCCGCTGATCTCTCTTCTAGCTGCACAGGCTGTTCTTGGATCCACGTGCCACTGCTGCCTGTGCTTATTTTGGTGCCCTGTGGGTGGGCATCTGTCTCGCTTTGCCATCGTTCCTGTGAGGTGGCAGCCCACCCGCCTGCAGCTCCAGCATGCTTATGCCCAGGGCAGAGTGGTTGTGGGGGGATGGGGAACATCTCCCAGCTCAGCAGCTCTGCGCTGCATGGCCAGTGGTTCTGCAGCTTCATGTCCAGGCTTGGGATGTGCTTGGAGAGGCCCTTGGAGCGGCCAAGGGGCTGTATTCCTCATTGGAGAGGGGCTGTTCTCCTGATTTGAATAAATTTCTGCTAAATCTGTTCCTAAAATCCTTCTCAGTGGGCTGCTGCATCTGTTGCTACTCCTGGTGCTTGAAGAAGCAGGCTGTTGCTGCTTTGGTCCTTTGTCTGGGCTGGTTCCCAGAAGAGGTGGCTTTGAACAGTAAGCCACCAAATTGAGAGGAATTAAATGATGTTTTTCTGGAGCAGTCAGGATGGACTTCTCTGCCATTCATCTTCTCTGTGCACAGCTTTCCTCCTTGCTTCCATGCTCATGATCTCCTCAAGTGCTTTGTTATATAATAGATGCTGTTTGGTGAATGAATCACCTCCGGGAACATAAATCGTCAAATCTGAAGGTCTTTCAGCCTGTCAGATCTGCACACTTCAGAAGACCTGATAAATATTTCAAACCTCGAAGCAGGTCCATTACTGATCTGCAGCAAGAACAGAAGGGGAGGTTCAGTTGCATGTACATTTACCCCCTGTTTTTATAGATTTAAGCTGTGTGAACTCGAGGTGGTAGCTTCAGACACCAGGGTACAGTTCCCACATGACTTGGTTCAGATTCTGTCTGCTGAAGGAGATGCAAGTTATTTGACCTCTAATTTCTAACAGAACTACTTCTGGCAGAGGGATGTTCCAGGTGGTCAAGGAGATTAATTGTAGTTGTTCACCTCTGTCCAACATGAGGAAGCAAAGCTATCCAGTGCTAAAAAGGCAATTCTGGATTGTCTTGATGTCTAGGCTCTGGCTAGATTTCTCCGAACAGGCTCTGTGCTTTCACTGTCAGTATAACCTTGGGGCTCACCACGGCTTTTTGCAAACAGGTGCTTTTGCAACGTGTCACAGCTGAAAGCCTGCTTTGTGTGGAGGAGATGCTGCTGGGGCATTGCCTGAAGGAAGGAAGGCTACTGACTGTGGTTGGTTTTTGCTGGAGCTGCTCTCCCCTGGTGCTGCTTTCTGTGGCCCCTTAACTTCTGCCTCCACTGTGCAGTCATTTTTCTGGGGCATGTGTTCCTGCTGGTGCCTGGTTCAGCCTGGGCAGAGGGGAGGTTTCCCTGAAGACCCTGAGCTGCAGTTGTGCTGTGTTATACAACAGGTTGGAGGCTTCAGGCTCGTGTGATGCTCCTTTGGGAAAAGAAGTGTGAGAGGAAAAAAGGCATGGATTTCTGTGAAAAGCTTGGTTTTGTTCTCCTGTCCTCAGAGCTGTCTTCATTCCTCTGCCCTCTGTGCTGCTGCTTTTCCTGGCTTCCCTGGGGCTGGACATCAGAGCTACTGCAGACTTCATCAGTCCTTGGAGGTGGAGGCAGAGCACCTGCAAAAAAGGCACAGAACAAGGGACCTGTCAAAGGATGTCTGGGCACATTCTGTGCCCAGAAAGCAAATTGATGTGTTCCTGCTGCTCATTGTGCTGCCCTCACCCCTGTTCTGCCACCTTGCAGGTTCCTCCCCTGCCCTGGTTGCATCCTGCTCAGGCCTGGCGGTGCATGGTGTTTGGCATGGGAAGGGCTGTGGTGTTTGTACTTGGTGACATAAAGGGGCATGGTAAAGGCAGCTTCAGCTCCTGAACCTGCAGTGGGGTTGGTGAGGTGTGGAGTGGATCTGATGGACATGAAGGGACCCAGAGGATTGGACAGCATCTACTGGTGCAGGACTGGGGAAGAGGATGGGGCACAAATATAGCCAGTAGCTGACAGGTTCCCCCCTCCAGAAGAGGGATTCTTCAGCCACATGCTGTTAAGCTCTGTGTGTGTGGGGCTCTTCACCGCAGGGTGCTGGTGGGAGTTGTCAGGTTTGGGGTGAGCCTGGGCAGGCTCCTGGAAGACAAACCACCATGGTGTGGGGAGCCCAAGCCAAAACTGGCCAGGACTATGGTGAGGTATTTTCTGTGTGCACTCACTCTTCTCTCTTTTAGCACATGCTTTTGGCTGATGTGAAAGAGGCCCCCCCCCGCCCTGCCCTGTGCAGAGTGCTCGCCTGTGGAGAGCCAGGTGCAGCCCTTCCGTGGAGCAGGGCAGGGCTCAGCAGCAGAGCTGCTCTCTCATCAAAGTCCTCATTTAACTGAACCCTGCTCATCTGGGGAGGGGGTGTCCTCTTCCTCTGTAGCACCCTCTCTTGCTTTCAGTGCAGTGGACATGGGGCCATGGTGTCTGCTGCTCATGTGCCACGTCCTCCTGCAGCAGGTGAGAGGTGCCAGAGCTGGAAGCTGCATCATTTGTGATTCTGTGATTCTGTGATTTTGCTGTGCTGACTTTGCTGTGTATGGAAAGGACTCAGGCACTGCTGGGGACAGCGTGAGAGGAGGTGCCATCTGCTGCCCCGGTTCTCAGCATCTTGCCTGCCTGTGTCCCCAGCTCCTCTTTCTCCTCTGAGCATGTATGTTAGGGGGAAGGCGGGGATGATGCTATGGGGAGCAGGATCCTGACCCTGCTATCAGGAGGGCAGCAGGTTTGCTCCTGACATCCATCCTGTGGGATGAATGAGTTCCTGTATTTCGTATCTCATTTCTCATGTTCTATAGATAATTTCCAATATTTTGCACAGCTGCAGGGGTTTTTGCTGTGCATTTCCTGGCAACAGCTTGGTCAAGGGGGAGTGTGCTTTCCAAGCGTCGGGGCTGGGATAGCAAAGGACTTTGGCCCTTCAGTGCTGCACAGGACGACGTGTCAGCCTGGCATCAGTGGCAGTGGAAGGGTGCTGCTGTCCACAGACTTTCGTGTCTGTTTTGGGTTGTGCTGTCAGGGCTGCCTGTCCAGGCAGCTCTGGTGCAGAACCTGGTGCTGGGGTAGGTCAGGCTGCAGTCCCAGTGCCTGCAAAGGGGAAGGCTACTGTATTTCGGAGCAGTGGTGGGTGGGTAAAGTGACTCTTCCGCTGGTAATTGGGCCTGTGTGAATTGCAGGACACAGTATGAAGCCTGAACTGCTTCACTGGAAATGAGAAAATCAGGTAGCTCTGCACACAGGGAGAGCAGGAGTGGTCCCCTCTACAATCCCTGTGTGCTCGGTGCTGATGCAGCAGGGGATGGGCCAATGGTTCTGCCCAGAGTAGCAAATCCGGTGTGAAATGGGGAAGCTTGAGAGGTGACTGAAGGCAGGGAGGGGGTGCTCCTTTGCAAGCTGGAGTTGGTCCAGGAGCTCCACAGCAATGTGGACATGGGAGCACAGCTGGTCTGGTAGGGGAAGAGCTGGGCAGAGTGGCACAAAGTGATCCCTGAGACGTGTTCCTGCAGCTGATCTCACCGATCCTATCTCTAAAAAGCATCAGTGTAGGACAGGGTTCAGTCAAGCCCTCTGTTGGGTGCTCAGGAAGTACCACCAGATACTGTGCTGCTCTCCTGCTAGTCCTGCACAGCACCTGGCCCTGGGGGCTGCTTGCAGGCACCTGTTCTAAGCATGCTGTTCTTTAGGTAGGACATCTGCATATGTCTTCTGGTCCCTTGGAGACACTGGGAAGCTGCATTTCTCCATGCTATGAAGTGGAGGCCAGGAGCTACTGATGCATTTGGACAATGCTCTCAGAAATATGGTTTGAGTTTTGGGTGGTTCCAAAAGATTTTGCTGTGGCTCAGAGGAAGCTTCCTTTCCTCTGAAGCAGAAAATCTTCCTGGAAATGCAACTCTGGTCACCTGGTTGCTGCAGAGTGGCTCCAGGGCCTTGCTCTGCCTTGTCTTGGACGTCCTGAGCAGAGCTGTGCTTGTGATGTCCATGGTTATTAAAGCACTACTGTAATAACCTGGCAGGAACCGCCTGCAATTCAGCAAGGAGAAGCACAGAGTCCTGTCCCCGGGGAGGAACAAGCCGAGGCCCCAGGGGAGGCTGGGGCACACAGCTGGAAAGCAGCCTGGCAGAGAAGGCGCTGGGAGTCCTGGTGGGCACCAAGCTGGCCATGAGCCAGCAGCGTGCCCTTAGGCAAAGGCTGATGGTATGGTATCACTTTGGCTGTATTAGCCAAAGGGCTGCCAGCAGGTTGAGGGAGGTGACAAACTGGTGTACAAAGTGGAGCACAGGAGGTTCCCTCCGAACATTAGGAAGCGCTTCCTTGCTGTGAGGGTGCTGGAGCCTTCTCACAGGCTGCCCAGAGAGGTTGTAGAGTCTCCTCCTTGGTGATCTTCTAAAGCTGCCTAGATGTGGTCCTGGGCACCCTGCTTAGGGTTTCTCTGCTTGAGCAGGGGTTGGACCAGGTGGATCCAGACATCCCTGCCAACCATTCTATCATCCTGTGAATGCCCAGGATTTGCTAAGGAAAGGGCTTTGCTCAGGTATTGTCTCTGGGTTACTGCATCTTGTCTGTCTCGCACAGAGATGCTTTTCATAGTCCTTTTGTGCATTTCTGCATTTCTCCCGCTCCATCTTGAACTAGTTTTGTTTCTTGTCCCAGTAATTCTTGTTGAAAGGCCACTCTAGGATTTAACCTTCAATGGTCAGGATCCATCTTCTCATTTCCAGCCTGAGTCTATTTACGATCAATTTAAATACCAACGTCATCACAAGAACAAATATAGTTAGCTTAAGTAGCTGTTTGCCCTTCTTGCTTCATCCTGTCAGGTCTGTGCAACAGTTTGTTCATTTTACAAGGGCTTTACACAATCACTGCCTTCCTGGTCTCCCTCCTTCTGCTGGAGGACTGTCTTTCTTGTACCCTGGAGCTCAGTTTGCTGGAATGGAGCTTTTCCCCTCATTTTACCTGAATGTCTGCGCAGTCTGGGATCAGACTTCTCAGCTGCCCTGAGCTCCTGTAGCTGGCTGTTCCATGACAGTCTCCAGGTCCTCACTCTTCTTTTCCCATGTAGCTTTTCTATTTGTGTCCCCTTGATGTGCCATGCGTTAGTCCAGGTAAGATTGCCTTTTTACCATGCAGCTACTTTAAGCTCCCTTGCATGCCTAGGCTTTGTGATCACTGGTGCCTATTGTCTGCTCTGTCATCCTGAACAATGCTGGATGATCTGTAACACTGAGTGAATGCAGAGTAAATATCAATTAACTGTAGTCTGATTCATGGCAACAACAAAAAGAATCTGCTGCTCTGTAATTATTTTTGGCTTAATGTAGACCAGACAGTTAGTGGTCCTCCTGGAAGATGTGTTCTCATTGTCACAAGGTGATTGCAGTAAAGATGGGATGCTTTGGTGAAAATGCTTCTGCTAAAAAAACTTACCTCCTTTGGGCTGTGCACCCTTGGGCCCTGTTACACTGCACTTCTGCTTGTCAGCATCCTTGTAGGAAGTATGTTTTGGAGCAGAAGCCCACCTTTACTGCCAGAGGTAGCAAAGGAGAGCTCCCATGTCTCTTTGGCTCTGTGCAATTTGTAGCAGTGTAGGCAGTATAATAATGCTGCCCCTGGTTTTGTTACTTCTTGAGTGGTTTAATCTACATGTTACTTTAATGCCCAGGTCCCCTGGGGCTTCAGGAACCCTCCTGAAGGGCTTGGTGCTGTGCTGAGTGTTTACCTGCTGGGCAGCTGCAGGCAGGAATGTGCCACCTGGTAACCTGCAGGACTGTTCTGGTAGTTTTGCTGTTGTGCTTTTTATTCTGCTTGTGTTTGTGCAGGACATGCTGGGTCCCAGACTTGCCTGCATGACAGCAGGATCATGAGCTGGACTTCTTATGAAATGGAGTGGCTAAGGTAATCCAAGTGCTGGATTGGGCATAGATTGCTCCTCTTCTGTCTGTGTGAAATAATTTTACTTACAAGTACAGGGTGAACTGTGAGGCAGAGTGAGTAAGACGCAGGGCAGAGCCAGCAGATCAGCAGCTCTGGGAGTCAGAGGGGACAGGGCCATCTCTCCCTTGGGCCCTGCTGCAGTGTTGCTGGCTGTCACACGTTCAGGTGCCCCTCCACTGACTACTCTTGTTTGTGTCCCAATTAACCCCTGCTCCCCACTCCACTTCTGCCCCTCTTTGGCTTAGCTTGTGCTTTCTAGTGCTTGCTGATCCTTGAGCTGAGCTGTACTTTGGTGCCGCAGCAGGATGAGCAAGTGGTCCTGCATGCATGGTGAGGCAGTTTGTGCTCCCCTGTGGTCCAAGCCCAGGCCTGATGTTTGGCCTGAGGAGGCTGGAAATAGGGAAGAAGAAGTGAAGGGGAAGAAAAATGAGGGGGGATGCTGCAGCTGCACCTCTTGCAGTGTTCACCAGAGAAGTTAGGTCATCTTCCTCAGTAGGTTGGCCAGGCTGGGGCTGTGGCACTGGTTCAGCAGGCTGGGAGGCTGCCGGTGGCACCTGGCCACACAGCTGTCCTCCCCTGTCCCTGATGGACTCCATTGGCATCCAGGCAGGTGTTGAGCTGGGGAGCAGTACTGGTGTGAACAGGCAGATGTTGGGTGACATGAGAGCACATGCTACAGTGGCACAGTTCCTGCATGCGTGCGTTGCAGGGGCCTGCAGGAGCAGCAGTTGCCCTTTCAGCTTGTGCCTAGGGTACTGAGCAGCATGTAGGTCTAGAGAGGACAGACCTGCTAATGGTGTTTGCTTTGACTCTGGCCCATGGTTGAGTTTCTCTTGTCTGCTTATAGCAGCCTGGATTCCCTCCCCCCCCGCTTCTGTACTCGATGTAGCTTGAAAATTGCTGTTATTTCTTGTGCTTTTAGCTGTCAGGCTCAGAGCTGGCAGGGGAGCCAGATGAGAGGTACATCCCTGTGGTACGAGCTGTCCTGTCACCCAGAAGAACGGCTCTGTGCCTGGCAGTGTGCCCTTGCTTGGGGCTGCCACACTACAGGCATCTGGGGGTGCTGCCTCTGCAGACAGGAAAACAGAGTCTCCGGGGTGGGGTGCAATGCCCTCCAGAAGATCACATCCAAACACAGCAGCGTATCCTTTGCAGCTAGATCTCAGCTTTCTCTTGCTAAATCTCCATTGTTTTGGTGCTGACAGATGGAGATAATCCATTATTTGCTGAAATGAGTTTAGTAGGACTGAGATGAGCAAGCCGTAAATCCTGTTACTGTGGATTACTTTGGCACTGCTGCATGTTGCAGAGCTAGGGAGGCTTTGTGCTTTCTAGGCATGCCAAGAGCAGCCTGTGTCTGGCTGGTGCTTGTGGCTGTGGGGTTGTGTGGCATGGCCAGCCACCTTCACGGAGGAGGAGGAAGAAGGGGGTGGACAGAGACCCTGGGATTGATCGCCTAGCTCCTCGTTGTCACCCGTGGTTTGGCTTCATACCTGGGGATTGTGTGGCAGGTGCTGCTGTAGTGAGTGGCTCCTGCTGTGGGGGACTACAACAACTGTCTTTGCAAAGGGAAAACTGATTTGTTTAGACGTGAAGTCTGGGACAATGAAGTGGAAACTGCTGGAAACAGCTTCTGTTTACATGCTTCTGTAAAAACATGTCTGGGTTGGGGCAGCTGGAAAAATAGCAGTTGTGTGTGTGTCTTTGTGCAGTCATTACTCAGAAAAGAAGTCATTGCTCAGAAAAGAAAGGTCAAGGAGAGCGTACCCCCTCTGATGGATGAGAAGAGTACTCTTTAATCAGGTAGACAATGACAGGACAAGGGAGAATGGTTTTAAACTAAAAGAGGGGAGATTTAGATTAGAGGTTAGAATGAAATTTTTCACTCAGAGGGTGGTGAGGCACTGGAACAGGTTGCCCAGAGAGGTTCTGGATACCCCATCTCTGGAGGTGTTCAAGGCCAGGTTAGATGAGGCCCTGAGCAACCAGGGTGGCATCCCTGCCTATGGGAGGGGTGTTGGAACTAGGTGATCTTTAAGGTCCCTTCCAAAACAAGCCATTTGAAGATTCTGTGGTTTCCTGTCTGTGGCATGTGGCTGGGCAATGTACATGGTTATATTTCAGGTGGAGAGAGGGGGAGGAGAACGAGTGGACTAAAGTAGAGATTTTAGGTAATAGGAGGGAACAGGTGGACAAAGCAGGAAATCAGAGTGCTGAAGGACCCTGAGAGATTTTAAAGTATGAAGATACAGGAGGAATTGTAAAGTTGCCATTTTGAGCAATCTTAATCTGGTTTTCCAGCAGCAAAAAAGATGTCATTATTTGTAGCAAAAGAGAGATGTGTTCCGCAACTGTGTGTAGTGTGGGAGAAAGCCAGGCAATGCATCATGTGGTGACCTCTGGTGCAGACCCAGGTTCACTCAGGAGGGTGCCTGAGAGCTGCAGAGGAGCCAGGTAGGTTACAAGGGTCCTGAGCAGGCTCCCAGGTGTTTTTCAGTGAGCAGCAGCAGCAGTCTTCTACAAGAAGTCTTCTGGGTGAAGGGCCAGGAAGGGTTGGTAGTCACAGGACTGTCTCAGCTTACTTATGTACTTACTTACTCCCCTAGCAAAGGAAGGGGACTTAACTCAGACCAGAGGATGCTGTAATTAATGCATTGAACTCGTCTATGGAAGACAGCTATTCAGCCCCTTGTTTCTTCAAATAAGATGTGAGTTGGTGCTTGTGGAAGTTTTGATGTAGTAGGTGTTTAGAAGAAGTTGGATTTGTAGCCACTGGCATTTGGATGTATGTAGTGCAAGGCTGACTGTTGGAAATGGGAGTCATTAAATGATCAGACTGTGGTAGCTGTTGGCCAGTGGGCATTAACATAGTGTGTGGTAGGCATCTGCCTCCATCGGTGGTTGCGACAACAATGCCAACACTTCCCTGAGCACTGCAGGGAGAGTGTGTGGGTTTGGCCTGGGAGGAATGTGAGGAACAGGGCTCTGGCACAGGGTGGTCTGGATGTAGTATGGAGCTGGTTTGTTAGGTTTGCAGTAAGGAGTAGAGATAGTGGCTGTGAAATGGGAGACTTTATTTGAGGAAGGGTTGGTGTTTGCTAGAAGTGGCCCCTTTTACTGCTTGGGCTGTAGCCAAGCTGCAGCAATCAGAAATGGGGAGTTCCTGAATCTGCTGTGATTTCTTCTGGCGTGAACGTGGCTTTGGAAAGCTGTGTCATCTCACTGAGCAGCCTGGACCAGTGCTTCACTGTCCTCATGGTGAGAAGGATTCTTCCTACATTTCTGCATGAATCCTACTTGCTGCAGTTTATGCTTGTTGTGCTCACTCTGCTGGTCGTCGTGTATGACTGTTAAAAGCCTGGCCTCATCTTCCTAAAGGCTTTGTAGATGCTGGCAGGCTGCTGTTAGGTTCCTCGGGAGCCATCTCCTCGCCCAGTGAGCAAGTCCAGCTCCCTTCATCTTCCAAAGCAATTACTCCAGTCTGTTAGCATCATGGTCCCCCTTTGCTGAACTTGCTTGTCCTTATCAATGTCTTTTCTGTGTCATGGGGAACAAACCAGTCTAGATGGGGTCTAAATGCTGAGTAAAGGGGGAGAAATGTTTTCTGCTGGCCGTGTTCCTGCTTGCACAGCCTTGGTTATGGCTGATGTCCCCATTACCAGGGCATGTTGCAGGCTACTTTCCCTCAGCAGGGCCATTGCCAGCCCGTTGCTGCCTAACCTGTAGCCACACTCAGGACTCCCTGCATGGGACCAGGCTTGACACCTTCCCTGGCTGAATTTCCCATGGTTTGTGCTGATCCCATGGCATGGTGGTGGGGCTGCGCTGCACCTCGATACTCACGCAGAGGGATGGAAAGCCCAGAGTTCTTGAAAGGGCAAGTAAGAAGAATCCTGAAAACAGAGAGAATCTCTACTCTCAGCTTGGAGACCAAGAAGAGTGTTTTATTAAGTGCTCAAAAATAGCACTTAACAGAATTGTGGCCTAATATAGCAATGTGATAAAGAAAAAAAAAATGTTTTTAGAGGAAGGTTTGGAAAATAATCATGTTTGTTTTTTAGAAAGCAGTTAGCACTATACTGAAGTGTGTCTGGTTGAATTGCTGCAGTAATCAAGTTCTTGAATTTTTCCAAATCTTCCCAGTGTTCGTTTTGGGAGAAAATATTCACAAAGAAAATACCTCCTATTTTCCTCTAAACTCCCCCCAAAATCCTGTTAGTTTATTACCTTGCAACACCACCTACCTTCAACATGTAACTTCTGCTTACTCTTCCGGCATGTTACAGCAGCCCCCTCTCTCCTGGGTCTGTGGCTGCCATGCTCCTACTGCATGATTTTGATCCCAAGGGCTGCTGCCTGCACACCTGGTGCTCAGCGTGGCTGCCCTGCCCTGGGGTCTAGGTGCCCCAGGCTGCACGTCCTGCACTGTGAGATGGGTGCACTGGCAGCTGCACGGTGGTGGTTGGAAATAACTTTCCTGCAATCCAGGAAGGTGATTATTCACTGTGGGGGGTATTGCTGCCCATTTGCTGTTAATGGGAACCCTGCAGAGAGCTCAGTGGTGGGAGCTTGCCTCCAGGCAAGTGCCTGGGAGCTGTGAATCTGGAGCAGTCACTGCTCCCTGTGTGGACGTCTGCCAACTCTCTCACAGGGTGCACGTGGATATCTGTGCAGGTATTTGTCAGCTCCGCTGCCTGCATGTTGGCCACATGGCATGGGTGTCAGTGGAACATTAACTGGGTGCAGCTGCAACCTCTGAGCTGGACAGTGGTTTTGGCTGGGAGCTGTCCAAAAGCTTGACTAGGACCTAGGCTTTGTTTTGTTTCACTTGTCAGGCTGTTATGCTGTCTTCCAAGGTGCCTGGATTGGGTGGTTTGAGTTGCACCTCCCTTCTGTTCAGCTTTAGGTGTTGATATAGGGGATCCAGAAACAGAAGGAAGTCTTCCAGGCCTGAAGGGAGGTGCTGGTCTGATGCATATCCCAGAGGCTGGAGCAGTGTCCCTGCCTTTCTGCCCTGGTGTGGAAATGGGCTCAACAAGACACTAGCTTATCTTGAGTCAGACAGTACACTTGAGTGTACTGCTGGTGATGCTGACTGTTTGCTCAGGGAATGCACAGTGAATGACTGCTGTTGCTTTTTAAGTCTGGGGATGAAAAGGTGCCAGGGAGCTTGTAGATGGGCAATAACTTTAGGTGTCAGGGCAGCTTCAGTCTGTAGACTGGAAAAGCCTGAGTTCTGCTATTGTGCCAGTGAGATCTGGGCCTGAGAGCTAGGAGGGTAAGCATTTATCTCTTTCCGTTTTGTCATAGCCTCAATGCATTGCAAACTGCCTATTCAGAACAGTTGCAGCTGTTTTCCCTGCACTGCTCTGGTCTGGAAGCCTGATGCCTGTGGCAAGGCTGTGGGTCATGGAAATCCAAGTTGCCAACTTAAATTTGCTTAAAGGCAATTTATTTTCTTAGAGCCCTTCAAAATCCTGCACCTGGCTATGAAAGAGAAGGTTCTGCAGGATGAGGCATGAGCAGGAGCTTGTAGCAGCTCCTCAGAAGATAAATCAGGCTCTGCTGCAGTGTGCTGTAATGTGCACCTGCCTGGCAAAGCAAGAGAAATCCTGCTTTAGACATCAACTTTCTGAATGTCTAGGATTTCATTAAACCTCTCCAGACAGGGATGGCCTTTGTAAAAGCTCAACATGTTTGGGATTAACAAAGAATTAGTGGCTTGTTGGTTGAACAAGCTGAGCTGTGGGCCTTGGTCTCTAAACCTCCCTCCCTTCACTCTGGTGTGCCTTTAATTCCCTTCATGTGTCATGGGTTGGCTGTGCCCGTGCCTACATCTGTTCCCATCCCAGCAGCCTCCATACCAATAGGTATGCAAATCCCCGCGCTCTTCCTCTGGCAAGATTTCTGCTTTTCTGTCACTTCACATCAGCGGTGATTTAGCAGCCATGCTAGAAGCCATTCTGCCTAGGAGAGCACCTCTTTGGCCTCCAAGGTCGTGTCCAAGCCATTGCCAGACAGCAGTGGTGGCTGCAAGGGGTCTGCAGGGACCCCCCAGGTCCCTACCACGTGCACAGTGCTCCCCAGGGCCCATTGGTGCGGCTGCAGCAGGTGACAGAGCTCTCTCCCCTCTGGCTGCCTCTTTGGAGGCTGATGCATTCTTCCAGTGAGGCAATGCCAGGCACAGTGTTGTTTTTATTCTTCTCATTAGCAGAGAGCAGGGCCTGCCTGTGGGGATGCAGGCTGTGGGGTGGGTGGGCTGTGCACTTCTGCTCTAACCCCAGTGCCCTCCCCCACCAAAAAAAAAAAAAAAAAAAAGCAACCCCAGCAGCACCTGGAGTACTATGTCATATTCTGGGCCCCAAAGTACAAGAGAGACCTGGATGTACTGGAGACAATCCAACAAAGGGCCACCAAGATGCTTGAAGGGATGCTTTCTGATTAGAAATCTGTAACTCTTCAGCCTAGAGAAGAGCAGGCCCAGTACATAATTATACAATGGGGACGGAGCCAGGCTCTTTTCAGTGCTGACCAGGACAAGGACAAGAGGCAGTGGGCACAACAAGGAGCACTGGAGACTCCCTCTGAACATCAGGAAGCACTTGTGTGCTGTTTGGGTAACAGAGCCTTGGCACGGGTTGTCCAGAGAGGTTGTGGAGTCTCCTCCTCGAAGATCATCAGATGGTGCCTGCATGTGGTCCTGGGCATCCTGCTCTGGGTGGCCCAACTGAGCCACCCTCAGCTGTTTTGTGGTTCTGTTATTCTGTAACTCTAGGTTCTCGCTGGAGAGGAAGGGTCTCACAGCTTCGCATGTGCCCCCTGTTGATGTGCTTTTTGTCTGTGGTGGCTGACCCTCTTTGTGGGTGCTGGCCCTCGACTTTGTTACTTCAAGCTAGAGCAGAGCTACAGAAAAGGGACCCTGAGGTATTTTAAAGTTAATTCATTGAACAGGTTTAAGTAACAGATATAAGGGCAGGGAACTGAGACACTGGGAAATGAAATACCAAGGGAAAACACTGCCATAATTTGGGACAGTTGCTGGGTATGAGCTAGAGATTATTCAGAAGGAAAAAAAATCCATTTAACCTGTCATTTGGCTTATTCCCCTGCATTTTTCTGCTTAACTATTAGGGCTTGATCTCTATGGGTGATTAATTGGTGCTCACTGGTACATGTTGTAGGTTCTCTGCACCTTTGTGTGCAGGGGGCTGTGTGGAGATGTGACTGTGCACCCTGGACACCTCGTCACCATGTGGTGACAGCGCAATGGGATTACTGGTCGACAGCCAGCTGAACATGAGCTGGCAGTGTGCCCAGATGGTCAAGAAGGTCAATGACATCCTAGCCTGCATCAGAAATAGCATAGTCAGCAGGACAAGGGAACTGATAGCCCCTTGTATGCAGCGCTGGCGAGCTCATGCCTCAAATATTGTGTTCACTTCGGTGCCCCTCTATAAGAAGGATATTGAGTTGCTCAAGCACGTGCAGAGAACAGCAACAAAGCTGATGAAGGGACTAGAAAACAAGATGTATGAGGAGTGGCTGAGGGAACTGGGATCATTTAGTCTGAAGAAGAAGAGACTGAGGGGAGACCTCATCACTCTCCACAGCTGCCTTAACAGGAGGCTGCAGCAAGGGGGGTATCGCTCTTTTTTCTCAGGTGACAATTGATATGATGCAAGGCAATGGCCTCAAGTTGCACCAGGGAAGGTTTAGATTGGATACCAGGAAGAATTCCTTCATAGAAAAGGTGGTTAGGCATAGGAACAGGCTGCTCAGAGAAGTGGTGGGTTCACTATCCCTGGAGGTATTTAACAGACATGTGGCTATAGTGCTTAGGGACATAGTTTAGTGGTAGACCTGTAGGGTTAGGTAATGGAAGGACTTGATGACCATAAAGTTGTTTTCCAACCTCAATAATTCTATGATTCTAAGTGTTAATGTGGGTCTGGAAAAGCTGGTTGTTTTTTATGGGTAGTGCTCTGACAGGGCTGTGAGTGAGTACCTGCCAGTGGTTACTGACTCGGGGGAATTGTATTTACTGTTTGCTAAATGGAAAGTTTCTCAAAATGAATAGTTTATGCTGGGTAGGTGCCTAGTTCAGCAGCAAAGAGATCTCACTTCCCAGCACCTGGCAGATGCTGATTCTTCTGTCATCCAAGTCTCATGGCCTGATTGCAGTAGGAATGGTGACATGCAGCAGCGTGGCAGGGACTGGCTATCCAGCAGCTACAGACTCTAGCTCCATTTTCATGAAGTATCTCCTGCTGCCTTCATCCCATTTCCTGGGCCAGCTGGAACGCAGGGAAAAGCAGGGAGACAGGTAGCAGAGCAGGAAACACCATGTAGGCTGCTGTTGAAGCCTACAGCCTTGCAGCCTGGGAAGATGCATCTTGTTTGATTTTGCTGCCAGTTATATTGATGCTGTATGCTGTGAGGGTCTTACCAAATATTTCTGTCACTCTGCCATATTTCACCATTATGGTCTTTTCCATCACCAGACATCATAGCCTGATTGGTATTGTTCTCTGTTATTTTGGCAAACTCCTTGGATGCACCTCTTTTACTACCACTTCATCACGTTTTTCATCGCAGTGCCCTGATTCTTCTTCAGGTGTGCCGGCTACATGCCAATTAGCTGCTCCACTCTTCTCCTTACCTGGCTGCAAGTGGTCTCCCCATCCTCAGCATGGCTTTGTGCGTGTCTTGTTAATGTCCTGTGCTTGCGTCTGGTACAGAACAAATACGTGATGGGAGAGAAGACAGGACAGAACAGACTCAGTTGCACAGTTTAAAAAAGCAGCAAGTGTGCATTCTATATCTGATACAAAAACAGCCAACCTCAACACAAAATGCAAGCTGAGAGTTAAAGCATCTGGGTGGGGAGAAAAATGGTGCTGGCAGGGTGGAGGGGCTGGTGTGCAGCATGGTGCCAAGGTTGTTCTGCCTGGCAGGAAGAGAGGAGAGCAGCTTGGGAAAGGGGGGAGGAGAGGTGATGCTGTTCCTTGAGCTCAGCAGCATGACCAGGGTGTTCTGATACTCAAGGGATACTCTACTGCTGAGAGATTAGAGAGGTATGGTTCCTTTGGGAGAGGATGTCTTCTCCTCAGCCCCTAATGCCAGTAACTGGGTTTTGCCTCTAGCTTGGCTGTGTCTGGTGTGTGATGAAGCTGAATAATCACTGGCATGATGCATTTGGTGCACAGGAGGAAATGCACTTCTGTTTTTCAGTACGAAGCATCTGAAGGCTGTGGTGGTTTTGCTGGGGAAGGAGCAAGCAATGTGCATGCTGCCTGTACTCAGGCTGGTACATTCAGTGCATGCTGGACCTGGGGAATTTGCTCTTGTTGGTGAGTTCAGCTGAACTGTTGAGAGTTGCAGACTGTCCCTTTCCTAGCACGACTGCTGTCAGCATAGACCATAGAGGTATGCTTTCCTGCCCAGAATATCCAAGGTAGAATAGTGAGAGGAAACCAGATGTGTGAGATGGATGGGGACTTCATTCTGTTGTTGAACGCACCCCTGTGTGGTTGTGGCTGTTGAAATCATGGCTGTTGCAGGGGTTCCTCAGAGCCCGGGAGTGCTGGAGGACTTGGCTCTACATCTTGGCTCTACGTCTGCTTTCATAAGCAGGCTTTTGGTGCCTGTTACTTGATGGAGACTTTGGGTACATGGTTGGTTCTCATTACTAATGCCAATTGTGTCACTGGGAGACAGCAGCCACGTTTTGAATGGAAACAGTTAATGGGGTCCATATGAAAAAAGGTGTCGTGTGTTCTGGGTGTCATGGTGTGTAGGGCTTGGCTGCAGGGTTATTTGGAGTTTTCAAGCAGCTGCAGGACAGCTGGGCATGCTGTATGGTAGAGAGGTGATGAAGAAGTGACACCCCCACCTCATCCACCTCTGTTTTTCATCATTCTGTTGTTGGGAGCTCAGGTGGTGGGTTTCCCCCAGAGTGCAGTTCAGAGTTGGTGATCAGCAGCTGGTAGCATCTGTCTCACACTCCTCTAAGGGCACAAAAACGAATGTTTTGGGCTCCAGACAAGAAGGTGATGTTCCTGGGGGAAGTGGGCCCCACGTGGCAGCCACGTAACACCACAGTGCAAGCAGGCAAGGAACTCAAATCACAGACTTGTCACCTGGATGTGGGAAACCAAATTCCTTTAAAAATCCAAGTCTAAGTTCTGAATTCACTAAGCAAATTAAGCTGAGTGGTGTGTGGAAAGACCACACCTGTGTGGGAGTAAGATGGAAGGGTTTGTGGACATACAGGCTCAGGAGGTGACAGACTACGAGCATCAGAGCAGTGCAAAGGGGCTAGGAGATCTTGGTACAAGGTTATTTGGGGACTTTTTTTCTCATGGAGTTACTACCATCCAGGAAATCTTATGAGTTGTAACTTCATATTAAGCAAAAATGGAAATCCTTTGACAAAATAAAAAGCAAATATAAATGGATTCAAAAAGCTATGGGGAATCTGTGCATTGCTCATGGATGCAGATGCAGTTACTTCATATGGGAAGGGGATGAGCATTGCAGCAGGAACAGCAGGAACCCGAATCATTTGGGGATGGACTCCAGGTATGTGCACCCTGCTGAGAGCTGGCGGATTTGAGTTCCTGACAATTGCAGCTGGCAGCCCTGCAGCAAAACATACATGCCTTGTGCCAGCATCCACATGTGGAGCCTGCAATATCGAAGTCTGTACATGCTACCTGAAATACTAACATCAATTTACTAGTAAGTACATTTGATTTTAAGAAAATAGTTCCCATGTGTTGGGAAAATGGGGAAAAATTATTGTCAGTTCAGGCAGGATGGCTGTGGAGATTCTGGCTGGACTGCACCAGGTTTCAAGGCTCTCTGATGAGAGCACAGCTTGTATGTGGCCCAGACACTTCCATTTCAGTGACTGTGCTTCTCCTGTGGCCCTGGAGACTTCCCCACCAGTCCTGCCTGCCAGAGCTCATCTGGGTCTGCTGAAGGGAATTGTTTTCTGAAGACAAGCAGCATACATGTAAATCTTGAGCTTACTTTTAATGCCAGCTTTGCCTGCTTAATAGGTTTAAGCTTCTTGCAATCTCTTAGCATTGATTAATGAGTTTCCAGGACCCACAGAGGTGGAGCAGAGCTCTGTTTTCATAATTGAGTTATCAGATTATTAACAAAAATACAAATAAAAGAGCTGTTTTGGTTATAAGTTTAAAAAAAAAAAAAAAAGGGCAGCATCTGGAGAATCACTCTGTTGTGAGCACCACATAGTGGATAATGGTGGCTCAAGCAAGGCCGAGTAACTGTCAGGGAAAGAAGATAAAATGCAGCTGGGATATGGCCTCCTTTGATTTCAGGGCTGGGACTGTCCTATGAAAGGTTTTGGTTCTTAATAATATGAAGCTGTAGATGCTAGAAGCATTTATTGAATTACTTCATGAGTGTACCCTACTGGTAAAAGAGCTCATGAAGAGTTAATAGATGATTAATCAGCATTGAGGTAAATAATTAGTCAAATGGTGTAGAATCCAACAGGTCAAAACGGGTGCAGGTGTGCCCTGCTTCAGGGACTCCTCGAGCAGGTGGCTGGGCTGCAGCGAGAAATCGGCAGCCTGGGGGAGTCTCTGAGGGTGACAGATAGGAGGGGTCTCCCCACCCCTGCTGTTCCTCAGCAGCCCTCTCCTATGTCCCGACAAGGGGTAGAGGCTGCCCCCGTTGAACACATGCAGAACAGAGGGCCAGACTGTCCACAAGAATCAAGGGGCTGGGCCTTTGTCTCGGCTCGGAGCAGAAAGAGACGTCTGCCCCCTACACCCACGGTGCCACCTACCCCCACGCTGTCCCTGGGAAATAGATCTGAGGCTCTCAGGGAGGTTGTGGAAGAGGCTGAGGGTCTGGACAGTAGTCCAAACCTGGGAAGCAACCCTGAGAAGAGAGTCAAGATTGGGGGAAGTGCAGAAAATAAGGATCAGGGCCAGATGGAGCACCGCATTGTAACCTGTGCCACAAAAAAAGAGCGGAGAATCCTGGTGATTGGGGACTCCTTGCTGAGGGGCACTGAGGCTCCTATCTGCCTCCCAAATAACCTAGCCAGAGAAGTGTGCTGTCTTCCTGGGGCACGTGTCAGAGACATTAGGAAGGCTCTGCCACGACTCATTAAACCGGAGGACTGCTATCCTCATGTAGTCATTCAGGTTGGATCCCAGGAAGCCGCTATTAGAAAAATGAAGAATATTAAAAAGGACTTTGCATCCCTAGGGAGGATTTTGAGGGGATCGGGGGTGCAGGTAGTGTTCTCCTCTGTCCTCCCGCTGGGTGACTGGGTTGCAGATAGAAGGAGCAGAACAGGACAGGTAAATGACTGGCTAAGGGGGTGGTGTCTGGACCAGGGATTTGGGTATTTTGATCTTAGGCTGTCCTTTGAGAGGCCAGATATGTGGGCTACGGACAGACACCAACCAAGCAAGTGGGGCACAAGTGTGTTGGGGAGCAAGCTCTCTGGGCTGATTACTAGGGCTTTAAACTAGGTTTTATGGGGGAAGGGAGGGAAGCTAAAGGTGACAGAGAAGGGCTGGGGGAAGTCGTCACTACTGTCACTGTTGAAGACAGGGAAAAACTTCTGAGCTCTCCCATAGGATTGTCTGAGGGCTCCTCAGAGAAGGTAGCGTTCCTGATCCCCTGTCCAGTATCTTCTTCTTGCATCCCCCCAGGGGTAACTGTACCTGCTGCTTCCCTAAAGTGCCTGTACACCAGTGCACAGAGCATGGGAAATAAACAGGATGAGCTCGAGATCTGTGTTCAGTCACAGGGCCACAATCTCATTGTGATCACTGAGACGTGATGGGACAGCTCGCATGACTGGAATGCTGTCATTGACGGCTATGTCCTCTTTAGGGGTGGGGTTGCCCTTTATGTGAGGGAGCAATTAGAGTGTACCCAGCTCCAGCTGGGGGAGGGTAAAGGACAGGTGGGGAGCTTGTGGGTAAGAATTAAGGGATGGGCTGGTATGGGAGACACAGTGGTGGGGGTCTACTACATGTCTCCAGATCAGGAGGAGGAAGTCGATGAGGCCTTCTACGAGAAGCTGCTATTAACCTCACGATCATGAGCGCTGGTCCTCATGGGGGACTTCAATTACCCAGACATCTGCTGGGTAAGCATCTCAGCCAGGCACGAGCAGTCCAAACGGTTCCTACAATGCGATGAGGACAATTTTCTGACACAGGTGGTGGAGGAGCCGATGAGGTGGGAGGTGCTCTTGGATCTCATTCTTACCAACAGGGATGGCCTTGTTAGGGATGTGAAGGTTGGGGGCAGCTTGGGATGCAGCGACCATGAGATGGTGGAGTTCAAGATGAAACTAGGCAAAGGAAGTAAGGCTAAAAACAGGATTGATACCCTGGACTTCCGAAGGGCCAACTTCAGCCTCTTCCGGGACCTGCTTGGGAGTATCTCATGGGATAGGTTGCTAGAAGGCAAGGGTGCTTGTGAGAGCTGGGCTACATTTAAGCAGCACTTCTTCCATCTTCCGTGCTCAGGATCGGTGCATCCCGAGGAATAGGAAATTGGGGAAGGGGGGCAGGAAACCTGCATGGATGAGCAAGGAGCTCATCAATAAGATCAAAAGGAAGAGGATGGTCTATGAAATGTTGAAAAAGGGCCTGTCCTCTTGGGAGGAGTATAGATGTGTTGTCAGGGCCTGCAGGGACACAACGAGGAAGGCTAAAGCCCATCTAGGGATGAGGCTTGCAAAAGAGATAAAGGATAATTAAGAAGGGTTTTTTCAAGTATGTAAACAGCAAGAGTAAGACTAGGGATAATGTGGGTCCCTTGCTGAATGAGGGGGATGTCCTGGTCACGGGAGACACTGAGAAGGCAGAGATACTGAATGCTTTCTTTGCTTCAGATTTGCTTCAAGGATACTCCCCCGGGACTCCTCGCCCCTGGCAATAGGACAAAGGGTCTGGGAAATGGAGGGCTCCCCCCTGGTGGATGTGGGAGTGGTTCGGGAGCATCTGAGTGGGCTCAACGCACACAAATCCATGGGTCCCAATGGGATGCATCCGTGTGTGTTAAGGGAGCTGGCAGATGTGATTGCCGAACTGCTCTCTATCATCTTTGAAAGGTCCTGGAGAACGGGTGAGGTGCCTGAAGACTGGAGCATAGCCAATGTCACTGCGGTCTTCAAGAAGGGCAGGAAGGAGGATCCGGGAAACTACAGGCCAGTCAGTCTCACCTCTGTCCCTGGAAAGGTATTGGAGCAGCTTGTTCTGGATGCCATCTCCAAGCAATTGGAAGAGAAGAAGGTTATGAGGAGTAGTCAGCATGGATTCACCAAGGGGAAGTCGTGCTTGACCAACCTCGTTGCCTTCTATGATGGGATCACGAGCTGGGTAGGTAAGGGGAGAGCACTGGATGTCATCTACCTTGACTTTAGCAAGGCTTTCGATACTATCTCCCATGACATCCTACCAGCAAAGCTGAGAAAGTGTGGGATAGAGGAGTGTACAGTAAGGTGGGTTGAGAACTGGCTGACTGGCTGAGCTCAGAGGGTGGTGATTGGCGGAGCAGAATCTGGCTGGAGGCCTGTGATTAGCGGTATTCCCGAGGGGTTAGTGCTGGGTCCAGTCATGTTCAACATCTTCATCGACAACCTTGATGAGCGAATAGTGTCTGCCCTCAGCAAGTATGCTAATGACACGAAGCTGGGAGGAGTGGCTGACATGCCAGAAGGCTGTGCTGCCATTCAGCGAGACCTGGACTAGCTGGAGAGATGGGCAGGAAGAAATCAAATGAGATTTAATAAGAGCAAGTGTAGAGTTCTGCACCTGGGAAGGAACAACCCGAAGTATCAGTACAGGCTGGGGGACGACCTGCTGGAGAGGAGCTCTGAGGAGAAGGTCCTGGTGGATGACAGGTTGACTATGAGCCAGCACTGTGCCCTTGTGGCCAAGAGGGCTAATGGGATCCTGGCGTGCATTAAAAGGAGTGTGGCCAGCAGGTCAAGGGAGGTGATCCTCCCCCTCTACTCTGCCCTGGTCAGGCCTCATTTGGAGTACTGTGTCTAGTTCTGGGCTCCCCAGTACAAGAAAGACAGCGATCTCCTGGAAAGAGTCCAGCGGAGGGCCACAAAGATGATACGGGTCCTGGAGCATCTTCTTAATGAAGAAAGGCTGAGAGACCTGGGTCTGTTCAGCCTGGAGAAGAGAAGACTGACATGGGATCTCCTCAGTGTATATAAATATCTGAGGGGTGGGGGACAGAAGGATGTAGCCAACCTCTTCTGAGTGGTTTGTGGGGATAGGACAAGGGGCAATGGCTGCAAGTTAGAGCACAGGAAGTTCCACACTGACATGCAAAAGAACTTCTTCACGGTGAGGGTGACGGAGCATTGGAACAGGCTGCCTAGGGAAATTGTGGAGTCTCCTTCTCTGGAGATATTCAAGGCAAGGCCTGTCTGGACACCTACCTGGGCAGCCTGCTCTGAGGAACCTGCTTTGGCAGGGGGTTTGGACCCGATGATCTTCCGAGGTCCCTTCCAAGCCCTACAGTTCTGTGATTCTGTGAAAACTTGGCTGCTAATCTATAAATACTGATGTATGCACAGCTGAAGAACATCTTGTGCAGACATTTATTATTAGCTTTTGTGAACCACTTATTTGTGCACCTTTAATAGTGAGTGATCCATCATTTGATTGTTCAGGTAACTGCCAGAGGATTTCAGGACCTTTAGTGGTACATAGGTAGTAGCATTTTGACCTTTAAGTCCAAAATAACTCTGCATGGGAAGGTAAGTGCAGCTCCTGTCCAGTTGCCATTCTATTGTCTATTGACAAGACTGAGAATGAGAAGTTTTTTGATGAAAGACAATTCAAAGCACATGCTGAATCCCAAGTTTTTGGGACTAAGGCCTACCTTTATGCAGTGGTACCTGTAAAAGTATCAGCCTGTGATGATGGGAGGAGGTGACACTATTGTGTCCTGGAGCGTGACATCCTAAGGTGAGGAATGCTCTTTGTGAAGCTCCTAGAAATGACGTAGTATTGTTTTTTTCCACTGAGCTTAAAGTTTTTAAATCATTAAGAAAGGCCAGAACTGTCTTGTCCATGCCTTTATAGTGCCCTTTTTGATAAGCATGTTAGGTATGTGAGAAACCAGGATTTTTCTTTATAGGTGTAGGATTTTGGAAGAATGCAGCTGAGTGACTCATGAAGCTATTGTGTGCTCATCCCAAGCCAGAAATTAGAACACTTTCATGCAAGGCACGTTAACATCTCTTAAAATGTTACAGCTGTAAGAAGTGCCTTATTCTTGACATCCATCTGGGTTCTTGCAAAGACTGTGCTTATAGTAATGGTACCATGTGTGGATTATATATCTCACTGTGACTGAAAGGAACCTGGAGCTCCCAAGTTGGGAGATAATTCTGTGTCTTGAGAGTACTGCAAGGGCTTTTAATAACTTAAAATTAAAAGGATGCTACAGGAAAGCAGCCTGGTGAGAAAGCAATTTGAACGTAAGCAGAACCTCACCAACTTTATTTTCCTCTAAGTTTTGGGAAAATTGTGCTTAGTTATTTATAGTCCCAATTCTGAAGTGTGAGCACAGTAAGCCCAGGTGGCAAATACTGTCCCATCTTCTCTTCCTGTATGAAGTGTGTAAGACTGGATTAAACTTTGGTGAAGTTTGCAAGGCTCAGAAACTTCTGCATCTGTCCTGTTTCCTCTCCTTAGAACTGCAGGAGCTGCCAGAATGTGATAATTCAGTCCTGTTTGTGTGCTTTGTTGTGTTTCTGCTTCGTTGTTTCTATCTCTAGAGATTGATCGTTAGTTTTAACATGGAAACCATGTCAAGATTTAGCCATGGAAGGATGCATATTCCCAGTGCAAGCTATGGCCAGGAGGCTTAACCTTTTGATACAATACACAGAGAAAGAGGCAGCCAGTTGGTTTACCAGCCTTAGACAGCTAGTATCCAGATAAGAAAGCTCCCCTTGCTTGTGTCCACCAAGGTGCAGGCTGTCCCCCTTACTGATCCTTATTTTCCAGCTCGGAGTCTAGTGCCAGTGGTGCTGCATGGCAGTCATGTAACTTTCTGAAAGACAATTGCTTTTCAAATATGTCATAGAGTTGCAGAATAGCACAACAACTTAGCTTGTTCTGGTCTGATACAGCACAGGCCGGTACAGCTCCTTAATTTTTCAGGATCACAGAGCAGCTGAAGTTGGAAAGGACTGCTGGAGGTCGTTTGGTCCAACTCCCTTCTCAAGGCTGGGTCACCTACAGCAGGTTGCTCAGGAGTATGTCCACATGGCATTTGAATATCTACAAGAATGGAGGGTCTCTGTGCCAGTGCTTGGTACCCTTATAATAAAAAAAATCCTTGCAGAACCACAGGATGGTAGAAGTTGGCAGGGACCTCTGTGTCACCTCTGGAGACTGTGGCAGGTCAAAAGCAAGAGACCAGAATCCTCCCATGCCAAAGGAGCTGGGGGATACGTGCTCCATGAAAGAGAAAGAGCCCCCCATGGTAAAAGTGCAGGTTTGGTGATTACTTTGGACCTGACCATGAGCTGTAGATCAAAAACTTTTTGGGGACACAGATCTTCTTTATTAGGTAGGCCATGTCCGGACATGGTTAGTGTATGGTCTTCAGCAGAAGTTCACAGATTGGGATAAACATGAGAAGAGCATATCCCTCCTTAACCATTGTGCACAGGTGTCCCACATTCTGCAACCCATTCCCTGTCTCCACTCTGCTCCACGCTCCGTACTGTTCCTCTTAGAGTCATCACACCAAGTTCCCCCCATGTGATTAACATCTAAGGCCTAGGAAACTGTAGTGCAGATGCACTCCACCCTGAAAGCTTCTTCAGTATTTTACCTTTTCTTAAAAATGTGAATATCTGTTTAATTTCTGAGTCACCTCAGGCAATTATTCCACAGTGTGGGAAATCTGGATCTTCCCAGACCTTTACCCCAGAAGGAGGGTATTGGACAACAGATTAAGTATCAACAGACCACAAGAAACAAGCCAGCCAAGCATTAGTGAACAACAGCTGGAGAACTTCTTCCAGAAAATTGGATTAACTAGATCTTTTGCTGAGTATAGGTAGATTTCAGACTGTCGCATGCGTGGTCAGCTTTTCTATTGGCCAGGACCTGTATGCAGCAATCAGCCAGCATCTTCTTACCTCCCTAGATCAAATCCTGCTTCCTAGCATCGGTGACACTTGATTACTTTTTTTTCTTCTTGGTGTATCATCATCTAGGAAATGTGGAAGTACTGCTGGGATGCAGGGTCAACGTTGTGTTTGGAGGTGGGATCATGATCCCCTTCTGTCCTCACTGTCTACCCTCAGCATGCTGCAGACCGTTTCTGTCCTCCTGCCACAGTACTGCATTGAACTTGTGGGTGGGCAGTTGTCTACCTGAATCCTGCTCAGTTGCTGTTTCCCAAGCATAACACCTTCAGTTCCCACACATACTGTCCTGTCATCATCTGCTGCCTTCCTCTCTGACTCTCTGTAATGTCCTCTAAGTGGATGACCAGATATAAGGTCCTGGATTTGGGCATTACTGCCTTCCTCTGGAACCAGCTGAGGTATGTCCTTTTTCAGTATTGCTGTAATTGGTTTTTAGCTTGGTTTTGTCATTAATCAAGTGTGTTTTTAAATCATATATGTAAGGCAAGCACAGCTCTTCTGTGCCTCCTCTGTGAGTTGATGTGAGTGAATTTTCTTCCAGCCTTACAAGCTCTTAATGAAAACACTGACTTGAACTTGACCAAGGACTGACTCCTGAATGGAACTTGTTCATCATTTTTTTCTCAATCTGACTCTGAATATTTAATTGTCTGCTCTCAGTGTCCAGTCTGGCAGTGCAGGTGTGGTATACCCATGTTGCCCTGCTTAGCCAAACTCCTTTGTACTACAGGAATATTAAAGACACTCTCCTCACTGCTTTTCCTTCCTTGCAAATTTTGCTTTGATTAAAAACTTATCCTCAGCCTAATTTTCCTTCTGAGTAGTGTTAAATTCAGCCTCACTGAAATAGTCTCAGCAGCGGTGCCTTTTTCGCCTCTGTAACAGCTGGAGGTTGTCTTTCCTGAGTGTTTTCTGGGTGCATTAATGCAGTCTTTCACTCATAGCTGAGAGTTATGCCTTGTAGTCTTACAGGAAAGTGTTACTTTCCTTGTGAGAGCAGGTTCTGCTGCATTGCAGAACAGCGTGCACATCTGATAAGGAAGTGGAGGCAAGGGCTGCGTGCTTTTTTCCCAGAGCAGCCAGAAATATGAAAAAGGCTAACATGGAAAAAGGCTAGCATGGAAAAAGGCTGTAGAGCCTGGGTTAGAGCCTCTGGGAGGGTTTGGTGTCAGCTTGACAAGGAGGGCTGGGATGTACCACAACTGTAGTGTATGAGGTGGGGGACCACAGCCATGTCCTGTGACACAGTGTTCAGGATGCCCAAGGCATGGCCACAGATGTTCAGAAGATGTCCCAGTATGAGGATTCCCCCAAGGGAGTACAAAACCTGCTATGTAAAAATAGAAGTGCCACTCTTGCAGGGAGAAGGATGTCTGTTCCTTAGCAAGCTGGTGAGAAGGGCTTCTGTGGTCATGCTAGGGTTAATGACATCCTGTGGGAGTGTGAGTTTTGGTCAGTGCTCTTGTGGGAGGCTGTTTTTGTGCCAGAAGTGTGTGACTGCACATCCTTGTCTGAGTCCCTCAGAAAGTGGCTGGTTGAGCAGGAGCCATGCAGGGGCTGTTGCTCTGGAGCATGGAGGTGTTGGGCTGCAGCCAGGACTTTTGGGTTGTTCATCAAAGCCCCTGTTAAAGTTGCACAGCCCCGTGTCAGCAGGGGAATTGCTAGGAGACTGCAGGTACTTCACCTTATGCAGATGGCTTTGCTTGCACAATAGTTAAATTTTAAAGAGATTTTTAAGTTTGCATGCAAATGATTAGACAGGTAGCAGTGTTTGGCCAGCCAGCTGCCAACACCAGATGCTTGTGGCAAAGTGTGAAAGCTTGTAGGGCAGAGCCTGATGTCATGCTCAGTAATTAGCGAAGAATGAGCAGCTCTGCAAATGGGAAAGCAAATCTTGGCAAATAAAGAAATCTGGAGAGTTAAGTGGCAGGGGAGGGTGAATTCCAGCATGCAGAGAAAGAGAGGCTGGGGATGCCATAATTAAGGGAGACAGACTAACTCCTCTGCAGGAGCAAAATGAGTCTGATGTAACTTGCCCTTCTCTGAGAGCTGCTGAGCAAGGAAGGTACCAGGGCTTTGGAGCTGTGAGACAGGGAGCAAGTGAGTTTACTGTTATGCTGCTGAGTTGCTTCCTGGGTTTGCTGGTCACTGCAGTCTTGTTGCTTTTGGCATTTCCAATTTTCTCCTCAGTCTAGTGCTCCTTGTTGCTGTCATGCTGGTGGGTGTGTTGGGTGCAGTCCATCTGTGAAGGCAGGATTGGACCTCCTGCTCTGGGGAAGGGACCATGAAGGCTTTGGCTGTGGTGCCCACGATGACTGCCATGAGTTCCTTGTCAGAGGAACTTAGCCATGTTGAACCTCATGCCATTGGCCTCTGTCCATCAACTGAACCTGTCCAGTTCCCTCTGCAGGGCCTTCCTACCCTCCAGCAGATCGACACTTCCCCCCAGCTTGGTGTTGTCACACTCAATCCCTTCATCCAAATCATCAATATAGATATTAAAGAGGATGGGCCCCAACACTGACCCCTGGGGAACACCACTGGTGACCAGACATCAGCTGGATTTCACTCCCTTCAACACTACTCTTTGGGCCTGATGGTCCAGCCAGTTTTTAACCCAGCAAAGAGTGTAGCTGTCCAAGCCATGGACTGCCAGCTTCTTCAGGACAATACTGTGGGAGACCATGTCAAAGGCTTTGCTGAAGTCTAGGTAGACTAAGTCAACGGGCTTTCCCTCATCCACCAGGTGGGTCACCTGGTCATAGAAGGAGATGAAATTGGTCAGGCAGGACTTGCCTTTCATGAACCGATGCTGACTGGGCCTGATCCCCTGGTTGTCCTGCATATGCTGTGTGATTGCATTCAGGATGACCTGTTCCATCACCTTTCCTGGCACCGAGGTCAGGCTGATGGGCCTGTAGTTCCCCAGATCACAGAACCACATAATGGTTGAGGTTGGAAGAGATCATCTAGTCCAACCCCCCTGCTCAAGCAGGGTCACCTAGAGCATGTTACACAGGATGGCATCCAGGCGTGTTTTGAATATCTCCAAAGAAGGAGACTCCACAACCTCTCTGGGCAGCCTGTTCAAGTGCTCTGTCACCTGAACCGTAAAAATGTTCTTTCTCATATGGCAATGAAACCTCTGTGGTTCAATTTATACCCATTACCCATGGTCCCATCACTGGTCACCACCGAGAAGAGTTCGGCCCCATCCTCTTTACATTATCCCCTCAGGTATTTATAGAGGTTGATAATATCCCCTCTCGATCTCCTCTTCTCTAGGCTAAACAGGCCCAGCTTACTTAGTCTTTCATCATAGGACAGATGCTTCAATCCCTTAATCACCTTCATGGGTCTATGCTAGACCCTCTCGAGATGTTCTATGTCCCTTCTGTACTGGGGAGCCCAGAACTGCACACAATACTCCACGTATGGCCTTGCCAGTGCTGAGTAGAGGGGGAGGATCACCACTGTCCACCTGCTGTCCACACTTCTCTTGATGCAGACTGAGATCCCATTGGCCTTCTTGGCTGCAAGGGCACGCTGCTGGCTCATAGCTAACTTATTGTCCACCATGACCCTGAGGTCCCTCCCTACAGAGCTGCTCTCCAGCAGGTCAGCCCCCAGCCTGTACTGGTGCTTGGGGTTATTTCTCCCCAGGTGCAGGACTGTGCACTTGCAGGGTTAAACCTCATGAGGATGAACCTCATGAGGTTCCTTTCTGCCCACCTCTCAAGCCTATCCAGGTCCCTCTGAATGGCTGCACAGGCCTCTGATGCATCAGCCACTCTGACAAGCTTTGTATCATCTGCAAACTGGCTGAGGGTGCACTCTGTCCCTTCATCTAAGTCACTGATGAATTAGTTGAGTAGCACTGGACTGAGTACTTACCCCTGGGGGACACCAGTAGCCACAGGCCTCCAGCTACGCTCGGCACCATTGAGCATAACCCTCTGAGCTGTGCCATCCAGACAATTCTTGATCCACCCCACTGCCCACTCGTGGATCCCACACTTCTGGAGCTTGCCCAGGAGGATGTTATGGGAGACAGCATTGAAAGCCTTGCTGAAGTCAAGGCAGACAACATCCACTGCTCTCCTTTCCAGCCAGTCGTGTTATTGTAGAAGGCTATCAGGATGGTTAAATACAACTTCCCCTTGATGAATCTGTGTTGACTGCTTCTGATCACCTTATTTTCCTCCATGTGCTTAGAGATCTCCTCAAGCATGAGCTGCTCCATCACCTTTCCAGGGATGGAGATGAGGCTGACTGACCTGTGGCTTCCTGTGTATTCCTTCTTGCCCTTCTTGAAGACTGGAGTAATGTTGGCTTTCTTCTAGTCCTTAGACACCTCTCCTGTTCTCCAAGATTTTTGAAGATGGTAGAGGGAGGCTTAGCAATAACGCTCTCCCTCTCAGCACCCTCAGGTGCATCCCATTGGGGTCCATAGATTTGTGGGTATCTGGATTGTCTAAACAACCTCTAACCCAATCCTCTTCAACCAGGGGAAAGTCTTCCTCTCTCCAGGTTTTCTCTTGTTTCTGGGCTCAGTAGTGCATGGGGGATAGCCTTAGCAGCGAATACATGTACTTAAGCAAAGAAGGCATTCAGTAACTCCACCTTCTCTGTATCTGCTGTCACGAAGGCACCCGTCTCATTTAGCAGTGCACCCACATTTTCCTTAGTCTTCCTTTTGTTGCTGATGTATTTGAAGAAGCCCTTCTTGTTATCCTTGACGTCTCTTGCTAAATTTAATTCTAACAAGGCCTTGGCTTTCCTCGTTGCATCCCTGCATTCTCTGACAATCTGGCAATGTTTCTATATTCCACCCAAGTGGTCTGTCCCTTCTTCCACATCATGTACACTTTCTTCTTCTGTTTAAGTTTTCCCAAGAGCTCCTCGCCCACCCACGCAGGTCTCCTGCCCCCCTTCTTCCCCCTTGACTTCTTTAACATAGGGATGCTCTGATCCTGAGCTTGGAGGAAGTGGTGCTTGAATATTAGCCTCAATCCCTTTTCCTTGTAGGGCCTTGTCCCAGTGGATTCCTCCAGTTAGGTCCCTGAAGAGGTCAAAGTTAGCTCTCTTGAAATCCATGGATGCAGTCCTACTTTTTGCCCTGCTTCCTCTTCGCAGGATCTTGAACGCCAACATCTCATGATCACTTCAGCCAAGACTGCCCTCAACCTTCATGTTTCCGACTAGACCATCTCTGTTAGTACCAGGTCCAACAGCTCCCCTTCTCCTTGTTGGCTCACCTACCACCTGCATCAAGAAGTTATCCACAATGTTCTGCAGTAACCTCATGGACTGTTTGTTGTGAGCTTTGTTGTCTCCCTGGCAAATATTGGGGTGGTTAAAATCCTCGAGAAGAACCAGGGCCTGTGAACACGAGGCAACTTGCAGCTGCCTGTAGAAGGCCTCATCCACTTCTGATTCCTGATTTGGTGGCCCATATTAAACACCCACCACAATACCACCCCTGTTGGCCTGCCCTTTAATCCTTACCCACAGACTCTTGATTTGCATCCTCCTTACGACCCTTCTTATGGAGGGGTGTCACTTATGGATGTCACTCAAATGTCCTTAAACAAAAAGAAAACTATCAGTGGTTCTAGTGCAGTAATAAATGAAAATGGTTGAATAATGCAGAAAGGATGGAAACGTAATGGAAATGCTTTTTTTTTTGAATGTTTGAGATAACATGATATATTATGATGATTAAATTCTTACATTCTCACAGCAATTTGGATGGTTGCTAAACATTAGGTACCAAAAATAGGCCCTGCTGGATCTAACCTACCTGTAACCATTGATTAGAAAGCTTTCAAAGAGATGAGTAAGATGGTGCCACTGCCATTAGTGTTGATTTCCAATAAGTCTCTGAATACTTGATAGGCACCAGGAGCTCAGAAGGTGGGACAGCATTAATTAAAAAAAAAAAAAAAAAAAAAAAAAAAGATAAATGGAATGAGCTGGGTAATTATTGATTGATTAACCTGACATTGCTTCTGGGCAAAATAATGGACTACTTGAAGTGGAATTCGATCAACAGAGAATTAAAGGAGGATAATACAATTACTGCAGTTCAGCAAGGCATTTTAAAAATAGATCTGATCAGCTTCACATTGTATCTTTGCCTGCTGAGGATCAGGTCAGCTCTGCTCTTAGTCCTTATCCCACCACGGTCTACACTGTTTGAGGAAGGCTGGAAGGAGGCATCCACCCAGCTCGTGGTCACGGAAGGACCAGGTTGCTTATCTATCAAAGGAGTACTCCTGGAATGGCAGGTGCTAGGAGGGCTGGAGACCTCTGACAGACTCAGTTTTTTTGGATGGTTGCCTTTGCAGACAGTGGGAGCAGCCATTCAGAGCTGTTTGTTATCTTAAATCTTTCTGTCTTTATTCATTGCTCCTGGAGGAGACGGCTTCTGCATGAGTCAGGTGAATTACTGCCTGTTGAATCCCCAGGATTAGCTGACTGGCAAATATCTGCCCTCCCCTGCATAGCACACACCAGAACAGTGCTTCTGTACAAAGGTGCTGCGGTTTCATCAGACTCATTATCTGCTTTAAGCCACATTTTGGGAGGGTCTCACCACTGTGCAAATAGAATTATGATCTTCAGTTTGCATTGTACTCTATTCTCTAAACAGCAGGTCCTATGGAGCCACAAACTGGAGTACCTGGCTTGTGATGTGAAAGGCTTGGGGTGCCAGAGGCAAGCTGTGGCTCCAGTTTGCTTTGCTGTTAGACATGTTAGACATGTTAGACGTGCTGTTCTGCTGTGGCTGTCCTGTTAGGTGGCTCCACAAGTGGGACAGGCCTCAGAAGCCCTGGTGTTACATGAGTTGAATTCCAGCTCACGCAAATGTCCAGACTGGGTTATGGCATTTTCATGGCTCCCCTTCACTTCTAGCTCTTCATCACCAGACAAAACCTGTTGCTTTTGTCTCTGAGTAATTGGAAAGAAAATCAAGACCCAACAGTTTCCCGAAAGGAGGAAATACAGCAAGGCACTGAGCTGCACCATCTCTATTTCCTCCACCTTTTGCACAAGTTAATCACAAAAACAAAATGCTTTTTTTACAAGCAAAATTCAACCCCATAATTTGTGCTGCTGTATTATAAAAGAACAGCCAGAGTGACTGCTGATGAAACAAATAATGTGTAGCACATTCTGAGATTAAAGAAACATTGGGCACGTGGCACCTGGGTCAGCTGTCTCCAAGCCCAGACAAGAGCAGCAGGAGCAGCCAGAGGGTAGCCATGCATGGGGACTCCCCAGGAGCTTTACACAGTGGGTTTCTGGGTTTGAGGCTGTGCGTGGTTGCAGATCACAAAGCCCAGGTATTGATGCAGAGCTACCCAGTGTCCTGGTCCTGACAGTGAACCCATGTGGACACTTCCATGCTTGCCGTGGCTGCAGTTGGGTGTTTGCCTTGCTGAATGGGCAGCCTGTGAGGAGCAGGCTGAGTTTCCTGGGTGTGTGAAACAGGATTCATCAGCGCTCATATCTCGATATTTTATTAGTGCAGTCCCACTGGTAAGTAGCTTTGAATTACCTACAAATATCAGTTAAACAGCTCACCTGCTTCTTTCATTAGTGAATTAAAAAAAAATAGAAAAAAAGTCAAAGGCTACGATTTTAATCTGTTGCAGGTTACATCCAAACACTGTTGGACAGTACAGGCAAGGTGTTCAGGATAGCACCTTTAGTTCCAGGGGATCTTTAAGAGCTTTTTTAACCTTTGTGCCCATCATCGCTGTTCTGCTTTCATGTAAAAGCACTGTGACATTTTGCACTGACACTGAATCCCAGCAGCACCTCTCCTTGATGCATCTCAAGCAGTATTTGTCCTTCCTGTAATGCTGGAAGTTAAGTGGGCAGCTGTCTCCTGCCCACTGTCTATTTTTACATGTCTATTTTATACATATCTAATTTTTACTTCTTGTTTTACTTAGCTTGAATAAATAAGTTGCAATATTAGACTTTCAACTTGGTTTCCAAGAAGGAACATTGGCCTTTGAAAACTTAACGACTGTATAGGGTTTGTTGATATCCCAAGTCTCTTTGGGCAAATGGGACTTTATCTAGAAAGTGCATATACAAATGCAGGGCATTTACTTCTGAGTTACTTCTCAGCTGGCATATCTGCCCTCTTGGTGCTTTCACTGCCAAGCCAGCCTGACCAGCTGCCCACACTTACTGCTGGGAGATGCTCTGGTAATGACCTGGAACATTCAGGAACTCACGAAAGCTTTCCTGGAGATGGGGAATGCAGCCCAGATGCTACTTGTGTCCTGTTCACTTGCCATGCTGAATGCCACCATGTCTCAGGTCATGCTGGCTCTGCTGCACCCACTCGAGGGGCAGGTTCTTGCAGTGCGTGTCCAAGGCTGCTCTTTCTTCATGGGCTTGGCCCTTCCCATTGGGAGTGGGGCAGCCAGTACAGGAGGTTTGTGCATTCCACACAACAGTGTGAAGGCTTGTGGCTGAAACAGCCTTTCTAGCCAGTTCTGATGTTTTCATTTTTATTACTTTAAGGCCATAAAACACTATAGAAGAAGTTCCAACCAGCTCTGTAGGCCCCATCTTGCTTGTGGCTTGTCCAGAGACCACATCGTTTGTGTGGGCTGCCAGGCCATCACCAGGTCCTGTGCTTCATCTTTGTTTGCACTCTGCAGAACTATCCAATGTTTTGCAAATGTAAATGCCACGATAAGCAGGCATGCCAAGGATAACCTTCAAGAAATGAAAGAAGAGTTTTAAGACAAGAGAAATTAGTTTTTTAAAAAATGTCCTTGCGGGAACTGTGGTCAGGATTTTCTTTAATTTTTTATCGAAAGAGTTAAATCTTTACCAAAAAAGATCCTTTTTTTTCTGGCTTTGTTAGTTAACTGAGGTATGAGTTAAAATTGTGCTTTTGTTGATTGCATCGGTTGGTTATCAGTAAAGAATTCCAGGTCACAAGAGGTGATGTTTCATTAATCCAAGTAACAAGGAAGTGAGGAAGCTCAGATGCCTGAGAACCATACTGTGTGTATGTAGTCAGTGTTGGGGTGATGCTCAGAAGCGCTGCAGGTTCCCAGCACACAGGTGAGTGGGTTTCAGTCACCCATGATTAACTTTGAAGGGAAGATCTGGTGCTGTGATGCCCTTGCTGTGCCACTGCTGCTGTCCAGATAACTTTTTCCCCCCTCCGTTATCGATGAACTTCAGTGTCCAGTGCTTGGCTGTAGGCACAAGTCCCTTGAGAGCATCCCCTGTAGGAGCCTCCGCTTGCCATTGGACATCCCTCTTCCTGTGCTGTGCTCCAGGCCAGCAGGAGCTGGACTTGGTGATCTTTGGGGGTCCCTTCCAACTTGGGATGTTCTGCTATTCCACCATTCAAGGAGTGGGACCTAGCCCTAGGGCAGCAGCTCTGACTTCTAGGATGTGTGTGGGGTGCAGGGAACCCAGCCCTGCCATTGGGCAGCACATCTTGTCCCTGTGTGCTGTGCCTGCCACTGCAGGATGGCCTTGGCCAGAGCAGTGGTGATGTTGTGGTAGTTCAGCATCCTGTTGCTGAATGTTACTCTCCATGAACAGTTCAATAGACTTGAGTGAGTCACTTAAACAGACACCATCAGTGCGAAAATAATTGTCTGGGAAGCCTGTGCCTGCCAGATCGCCAAGTAATCCTCACAAGTCCTGTGACTGGAAGCCATCCAGAAGGAGTGTTTTCTCTTTGATGTTCTGTTGAAAATGTGTTGAGGAAAGGCAGTTTCAGCCTTTCCCACAAAAGTGCACAACCCACTGTCCTGTGCCCCTCCACCTATTGCCTGGCCCATCATCTGCCTCAGCTGCTGGTACTGTGGGTGCCCCTGCAAGCTGATGGCATTACTGTGGCATGTCCCTCACCCCAGATCAACATGGGGAGGGGAAAGTACTTGGCAGTGAATTGCGTGAAATTGTTTCATAAGATCAAAGATGGATACAGGTGGGAAGCAACCCCTGGAGGTCCCTGGTCTTGTGCACCCCAGCAGGGCCATTAGGTCAGGTTTTTCAGGCCAATGTCCAGTCATGTGATGAATTGCTCTAAGGATGGACATCCCATATAATCTCTGAGTCCAGATTGTGTTCACAATGGCAATCTTTTCCAATCTAATTGGAAATTCCCATGTTCCATCAGTGCTTGTCCTGTTCCATTGCACCTCCAAGGAGAGTATGGTTCTAACTTCTATCCTTCCTCCTTCTGGGCAGCTGCAGATGGCATTGGGATCCCCTTTCATGTTCCTGTTTCCAGCTCTCAACTGTCCTTGTGTTCATGGCAGCCCTACAAGTACTTTCAAGAATGGGGAAAAAAAAAAAAAAAGTAGTAATTTAAATGAGAACTCAAACTGAAAATGTTCTCTTACTTTCCATGCCTTTGAGCTTGATCTTTGTCTAATATGTAATCATGCCACTTTCTCCAGTGAGGCTGCTGAGCTGGTTTGTTTAGAAATTCCCGGAGCCTGGGAGAAGGTATTTGCAGACATGCTCATTTCCTCATTTTCCCAACACTGCTAAAGCTAAGCTCTGAGTCAGAAAAGTGTACAAGCATCGATAGGATGTGATCTTCCCCTAGTACATTCCCATCATCATGATTTTCTAATTAAGCCTGTGACTGCCAGCTAGAAGCGTACAGCATCAAAGCCACCACAGTCATTGAAATGACTCAGTTAATGTGTCTACACTTTATTAAAGAAATTTCTATTTAATTAAGTCTTGATCCCATCAAAATCAAGAGGGAGTGGTAGGATAGCAGGATTTCTGAGAAATCGTATTTTAATGGCAGGTAGTTTTTACTTTCTTTAGTATCTGCATCCTGAGACACTGTGATGTGCTGGTCTTGCAGGTGACTTTTGGGGTCAGCTGGTCTCGTGGTCAGGTCAGGGTTATCACAGAATCATGACCCTGTTGAGCCAGCTTAACTGCCACAAGCCTATGGATGAGCACAGAGAGGGACTCACTGTGTCTGCTCTGCACCTATGTGCTGGTCCCATGCTGAAGTGGGATGCTGTTGGAGTGCAGGAGGTTCTTGCCATGTGCCCTTTTTGCAGGTGCGTCAAGCAAAGGTTTATGCAGGCCGAGCACAGACGGGTATCTGTGTGCTGGGCACAGGAGGTATGTGACCTGCTCCAGCTTTGCTGTGCTTCTTGCCTGGGTCTGGCAACTTCTGAAATATGGAACCATGAGGTGCACATCTCAGCTCCATCAAGGACACTCTGGTTTCTGGGAGAGGATCATGATGGAGATCAAGGAGCTTTGTTCTAATCCAGGTTTGCCAAGCAGGGATGGTTGCTTGGAGATGCTGTGGCAATGAAAAGTCCTGCAAGACACAAGTGTCTAGAGACACTATAGTAATTCCAGTGTTTTTAATGATGAGTTCAGAGCATTACTGCCTGATCTCTGACATTTGTGCATAAGAGAGAGGATAGATAGATAGTCCTGTGCCAAACCTCTTCAGTTAGTCAGGGCTTTCTCAGCTGATTTACTGCTCTCAAGCATGTCATATGCTTTAGTTTCCTTCTCCCTGTACCCAAGTCAATATTCCTGACAGTCCAGGAGAATCACTGCTGTAAAAGCCTTTGTAATCTTGGAGAGAAGGACCTGAAGATACACAGGGACTCAATGATGGGCTCCCTTCACTTGATAGGGCTGTTCTCCCAGTGGGAGCCTGAAGCCGCATGTCCAGTGCTTTGGCCTGGTCACACAGGAGGATGTGGGTACATAGGGATGTAAATGAGTACAGAGACAAAGGATGTACTTGCACTTGTTTTTATTTGCATCTTCTGTGTTCCTGCACACTGAAATATGGAATTGTTTTACAGTCCTGTTGCTGTTGTGCTCCCCAGAGCCATTTCTGAGATACAGGCTGTAGGACTGGGAGTGTTTCCTGGCACTGTGACACTGCAGCTCACAGATTTTTGTCAAAAGCAGTGAATTCAGGCTGGGGAGTGAATATGCACAAACTGGCTATTATTAAGACAGTGTCAATGATAGCTGCTGGCTGCAGGGCAGAAGAGAGCCTAGGCATGGCCAAGCTAAATCCCTATTGCTGAGCAAAGGGAAAGCGAGCACAGGAACACCAGACTTTCCCTGAGGAAGACATAACTATTTATAATGGCCTGGGGAGGGCTTGCCAGTGTGGCAGAGCCCTAGGGAAATTGTCCCACACTGTGGCACTTGGTGTGCAGAAGGGCTTTGGTGTGCAGCCAAGATTTTCTCTTCACTGCAGGAACCAGCACTGTCACTTGTGTATCTCTTCCATTTCACTTTCTGCACAGCCCTGAGCATGTGGGAGTTTAGCTTGGTGTGCAGGCAGGAGTCCTGCAGTATGGCTTCTCTGTCCCCTGGTTTTCCTGGCCACCAGCTGGGTTATGGCCAGGCTCAGGACTTGGGAGGAGAATCTGTCTGGGTCCATGGAGTGGAGGTGCTCCACCAATTCTGCTAGCCAGGAAGGGGCAGTGCTGTCAGCTCTGGGCCCCATATACTGTGGGACTGGGGGACAGATTTTAACAATGTCTACAACACACCCATGTTTGCTCTTTTATTTCTCCTCAGAAACAAAGGAAGAGCTGGAAGAGCTGATGTCTGACATAAAAAAGACAGCGAACAAAGTGCGCTCCAAGCTAAAGAGTGAGTATTTGCCTGTGATGCTGCTATGGGGCACCAGGTAAGGGGGTATGCCCGCTGCACTCCTGCCTTACAGCCTCTGGGCTGGCAGGTTCAGCACAGGGAGGGGATACCATTGCTGCCCTCCTGTACTCAGGTTGCTTCCCTGCCTCCTGCTCTGTGTCCCCAGGGCCAGCACTGCTTACTCATCCCTCTTGTGCTTTAATGTTCACTTATCTCAGCTCTCTTAACCACATGCAAACTCATCCTGACAGCAAGAGTAACCCCAAACATCAGTGGACACATGCTGCTCTTCTCTCTCCATGGGTCCAATCTCACCTGGAACAGCTGATTTACCCTGCATTTTGCTGTCTAACAAAAATTACTTTTGCTGGGGAGTGATCACATTCAGAATGAACTATGTGCTGAGTGTGGAAACAACATAGGTTTTGGGGATGTGCCATGACCAGAAATGCCTGTTGGCTTGGCTCAGCTTACCATGGGGCCTTGGCTGTCATTTCAAGCCTGTGCCAGCAGCAGCTTGAGTTTGTTGCAGGCCAAGGGAATTTTGGGGTGTTTTTCTCTAGGCAGGTTACAAACAGAGCCCTGTTGCAGCCCAGTCCTATCTGTGTGTGCTCAGGCAACCTGGGGAAGGGACAGCCAGAGGTAGCTTCTGCCTTTGCTTTGTGGGGATCACCTGGGAATACGCATCACCTTCCCTTCTCTAGCATCCTCTAGCTACTTCTGTTTGCCTTTTATGGAGTCACCCCATTGAGTCTCTGTCCCAGGACAAAGGTGAGGGAACAGGGGCATGAGCGCCCAGCAGGCTTATGCACAAGTCCCTGCTGCGGAGTCTCAGGCCAGCCTATGCCAGCATTGGCAGGCAGGCCATAGGGCTCTCCTGGTGTGCTTGGAGCCCAAGCACACCTGTGGCAAGGCCAGAGGGGTTGGGTTGGCAGGGCTGGTCTCGTCATCCCTTGCTTTTCCATCTGCAGTGCACACTGCCTCACCAGTGGCAGCAGGACAGCTCTGCACTGAGTAGTGGGGCCTCCTGCTGTCCCAGCTGTGCTGCCACAGGGTCCCAATGCAGAGGCTCTGTGGGGCTGGTGGTGGGCGAGAAACAAGCTGTGGGCGTGGGGAAGGCTGTCCTGTCTCATTAGTATGCTCCATTGTCTTGGTGTGTCTTCTGCCATGGGTGGCATGGGGACAGAGTGTGGTGTGACTCACAGTTTCTGCAGTCAGAAGAATCAATCTCTTTGACAAGCAGAGGGAGGACGATGTGGCTGTCAACACGCAGATGGCTGTGGTTGCACTGGAGCACTTGGCTGAACCCATTTTGCTGAGGGAGTCTGAGTATCCAAGATCAGCCCCCAGGGATGGTGGCATCTCGGGGCAGGACGCAGGTTGCACTGGCAGGGCTCAGGTTTGTTGGCACTGGTCTTGGGACCATGTGGGATTTGGAAGAGCTCATTGCAGGAGACTGGCTGTACCTGAAGGGCTGCACAAGGAGCTGGTGCTTCCCCTGCACCGACAGCATTTTCCTTGATCCTGAGGTTTTGTGGGAGCCCTGCAGTCATGGAGGACTTGGATGTGGCTGGGGCTGTTTGTCAGATTTGTCTCCACTAGTGTGACTGTGGCCTGTCTGGAAGCCAGAAGGAGCACTTACACTTCTGTTATTCCCTTGCTCCCTCTGTCCTCCTGAGACGTGATCTCACCTAGACCCAGGATGGAAACTGAGGTATCAGCTTATGTGTTCTGCAGACCAGGGGATCCCTTCCAAAGAAGCAGGGCCCCTCTGGCTGGGTAGCCTCACAGTACTGAGATCTCTGGAGCCTAGGTGGGGACAGGGTGTAGTATGTCCTGCTGCAGTGATGCCTGCAAGCCTGCATCCAGAGCGCCCAAGGAGCTCTCCCTGTGCAAAGTGACAGAACAGAGTTTCTTCAGGGGGCACTCTGGGAGGTGCCCCACTGCTGTCCCCTCCAAACGGAGCGGTGGCACCAGCTGCTGCTGCTGCTGTGGTTACTTCAGACTTCACAGCAGTTACTGGAAGAAGAGCTAAGCACTAATGGTTTCTTTCAGGGACATACAACATACTCTATAAATCACAGGTTTTTATGCTATTGCACCAAAAAAAAATCCTTTTCTATACATGTTTTGTTTTGTTTTTAAGAGGCTTTGAGAGCCTGAAGAATTGCAGAACAGGTTCTGATTCCCATTTCCTTCTTCTTCTAGAAAAGACTGACCAGTATTGTATTTACCTGGAGAAGCAGACTGTTAGTCCTTGTGCCTTGTCCCAAATCACCTCATGACCAGCATGATCAATGAAAGAAAACAGTCAGGAATGATCAAAAACACCATCTGCTGACAATGGATTGACTTCTTTAGGAGAGATACTGTTCATGCAGTGGCTAATTCTAATTACCAGCTTCTTGGGAAAATGTGATTTTATTAATTATTATAAACGTACAATGTTTGCCAATACTGTTCCTTGGGAACAGGGAATGATTTATGACAAATGCTGAGGAAGACCAATTGCTGATGAAATGTGCTGTGCAGGCAGCATCCAGTCACTCTCCCAGGCAGGGGTATGCATGTGACAAGTGCCACGGCTGTCTGGTTGTGTGGGATGGAACCTTTCGAGATATCCCCAGATACAGATGCTTGTTCCAGAAGAGAATAGGAGGAAATGCAGAATTTGTGATGATATTCTCTAGCACTTCCCTAGAGCACACTGTGCTATATGACTCCCTCTGCAAGCACCACGATATGTTCCCTAGACCCACTCTTCCTTAGAAGCTTCGGTGCTGCTGCTGTCTGCAGAGTGGTGCTGTGGAGCCACCTGCACTGACCAGCACATGGCAAGCACAGAAATGCCCATGTTGCTGGTGGTGCCCCTGATGCACTGGCTGGCCCTGGGGAGCCCCTGCTGCAGGAGGGACCTGTCCTGTGCTGGGCTCATGGGTTGTGCTGCAGCATGGAAGCTGCCAGGGTTGGGCTTGGAGAGCTGTGGAGATGTCTACATCAGGAATGGGGCATTTCAGCCTAACCTAGGGAGTGCCACCAGCTCACACTGATCTACTGGGAGGTGTGTAGCTCTGTATGCTGTGCCAGCATACAGATTGGAGATTTCTTCCAGGCTTTTAAACTCCCTGTAAAGATCGTAACATAGGAGCTATTGAATTAGCATGTTCTGAGCTGACTGTGAGGGGATTTGTACTCTCTTCCTCTGTGGCAGACCTACTGTGCAACACCATGCCCTCTCCCTGCCTGGGCCCCAGAGGGGCACTGAGTTGTGCAGCGCTCCTATGTGCTGTTATTTGTAGTCTTAGGGCAAGTGAAAAATTAATCACAGTTAGTTGTACTATGGCATAATTAAAAGGACAAATCTCTGCTTTGCTGAAGGCGAATGTTCAGCAAGATGAGGCCCTCTCTCCAGCCTGGGCATTGTGGTCTCTCCTGTGCAGGGCTGACCTGGAGAAGTCTTGAGCTTTGGTGTTTTGCAGAGACATTTTAACTCTGTATTTCCTCATCCTGCATAGCAGGGGGAGAAGAGCACTGTGTTCCCTTTTGTCTGAATACCAGAAAGTACAGAGATCAGAGCTGAACATCACATCAGTTTTGCCGAAAACCTTGCTTACCAGCCTGGGAGTGACTAATGCTCTTCACAGCACAGAGTCGGTCCTGTGGCCAGGCATAGCTGTAATGCACGTAAAGGATAGTGCCTTCCAGAGAGATGAGTGCCCTCACCTTCTGAGTCTTCACAAACACTTCCTGGCATGCCTTCTCTGAGCTTCAGGTTGGGCTGCATGACCTCCTGAAGTTCATTTAAGGCTGAAGTATTCTATAATTCTGAATAATTCCCCTTCTGCTCCCCTCAAAGTCAAGAAATAGCCTAGAAGTAGCTTGGGAGACCTTGCTATAAAGCAGCCTTCTGGTACCTAAAGGAGGCCTATACAAAAGCTGGGGAGGGACACTGCCTGGCATGCCTGACCACGTGCAGGTGAAGCTGCAGGAGCTGGTGGTGAAGAGGACTCATGTTGGTCAGTTCTCCTGTGCCCAGGTGCCCAGGTGCCTGGGCACAGTCCTGCGCCCTGCCTAAGCCCCCGCCACTCCTATGGAGACAGTCATTGATTCCTCCTGCCTGAATGGATAATTGCTGAAAATGGAGGAAGTGGGTTAGAAGGGGAATGTGTGCATTGCATTAATGAAATGACGCTGTGCTGCCCAGCTAAACCAACAGGCTGGAGTCAGAAACTGGGGATTGCTCAGTGCCAAATGCTCCCCAGGTCACAGGCTTCCATCTTTTAAAATCACTTTGCCATAGAACCTCTTTTTCTTTTCTAAACAGCCTAAAATAATCCATGTCTTTCTTCTCTAATCAGGTATTGAGCAGAGCATTGAACAAGAAGAAGGACTGAACAGGTCATCTGCTGACCTGAGGATAAGGAAAACTCAGGTGAGTTTCTGCCCTGGTGTCACCGGGGCAATCTAAAAAGATTGGTTATCTGCCAGAGTGCAAGCCTGCAGCCTGTTGGGAATGTTCTTCCCTGCCGGGGCTGTGGTTACTGCTCCATCTCTGTGTAGCCTTGCAGTCTGTGAAATGGTAGACTTGAAGGGCTGATGCAATTCTCCCTCTTGTTCCAGTGAAACTACCAATAACGAGCAACTTCTTTCAGTGGGCTTCTTAACAGGGTTATCCACAGATACAGAGGTAGAGACTTGGTTTATTGCCAAAGCTTTTCCAGGGGAGTACCACAAAATTGTTCCATAAGAAATGAACATGTTACATGAGATTAACATGCTGAATCGAGTTTTGTTAATGAGACTGAGGCATGAAGGGGTGCACCTCCCTTTCCTCCACCCAAGTAGGTCCTGAGGCTGCTTTATGCTCAGTTTTGACAGGGGGTCATGCTTCTTTTGATTCTTGTCTGCAACCAAGGGAGATGGGTAATGTTGGCTTTACAAGAGATGAGGGTTGAGGGACACAGGGCTCTGTAAGTCCAACATGCACTAGAAAATGGGAGTCACTGATCCTTCTCTGAGCTGCAGGTTAGGCTGCATGACCTCCTAAAGTCCGTTTAAGGCTAAATTATTCTATAATTTTGAATATTTCCCTTTCTACTCCCCTCAAAGTCAAGAAACAGCCTAGAAGTAGCTTGGGAGACCTTGCTGTAAAGCAGCCTTCTGGTACCTGAAGGAGGCCTATACGAAAGCTGCGGAGGGACTATCAGGGAGTGTAAGTGATAGGGGAAGGTGTAATGGCTTTAAACTAAGAGATGGTAGATTTTGATTAGACATTAGGAAGAAATTCTTCACTGTGGGGGTGGTGAAGCACTGGCACAGGTTGCCCAGAGAACCTGGGGATGCGGCATCCCTGGAAGTGTTCAAGAATAGGTTGTATTGGGCTTTGAGCAACCTGGTCTGGTGGGAGGTGTTCCTTCCCCTGGCAGGGGAGTTGGAAGTAGATGATCTTTAAGGTCCCTTCCAACCCAAACCATTCTGTGATTCCATGAAATGTTTAATCAAAGATATGTTGGAGTGCCTTGTAGAGAGGCTTTTCTCTCACAAACAGCTGATTACAGCCACTGCAGGTGGCTCTGCTGAGCACTGCTTAGGTCCTGGCCTGTGAGGACAGATCACAAACATCTCTGTGATGTCTGCAGTGGGTTCGAGTACTAGACTTCAAAAACAGCAACAGAGAGCACAATCAACAGGCTTGCTCATGGCAAGGCCGACAACTTGGCAGAAATTGTCAAAAGAAAGTTTCCTCCAGGAAACAGTAGGCAGGCACAACTAGGGAGAGCTGTGCAAAGCACCTGAGAAGTGCTGAGGGAAGGGACATAGTGGTGAGCTGGAGGCAGGGGAGATGAGCAAGCATCACACCCCACTTGGACATCCTGCGGCATTCTTACAGGTCTCAAGTTAACACAGAAGCATTTGACCACTGATGAACTGAGGTCTCATAAGACAGGGTTATTGTTGGTCTCCAACTGCTTTTGAAGCCAGAGCTTTGGTTCCTAAATAACATGTACCGTTAGAAAACGGGACATGCTTTTACAGATTTTGTGTGGAAGTTAAAGTTATGCAGTTGTGCACTGTCCTGGATATCCCATTATTGCAGGGTACATTGGGATAGAGGCAGGAGAGACCAAAGCCATGGCTCCAGTGGCTTTGTTGGATCAGGCAGTGGTGCAGATTTATCTGGATCAGCCATAGGTATGTGTTGGCATTTTGGCTCCAGCACATCTGCCAGCCTTAGAGCTGCTATACTCTGTCTGTGGCATGCACAGAAGGGTAGGTGGTTCCTGGCACTGTACCTCCTAGCACATTGTTAACTCCAGGTCTGTACATTAAGTCTATACATTGTTGGCTACGTCTTGAGTTCTAAAAGTTGAACTAGTTTAACTTGATGAAATGACATTAGACAAAGACAAGATAAATTATCTCCAGAACAAGTGTACAAAGCAAAAAAAGTATTTCATTTACAGATGGTGTAACTTGACCATACTACTCAGTAATGGGCTGAAAATGTGGGCTAATTTGTGTGGGGAAGTGATTTCAAAAGAACATGATCTTTTATAACTTTGGATCCTCCATCTCCCAGAAGGAAAGTTAGAGACTTGATTACATGAATCATTTAATGAGCATTTCTCCTGTCATTCACATATTGTCCTCTGTGGAGCAGCTCCCTGCTGCACAAATCTTAACTAGAAATGGACAAGCAAATAGAACCCTAATACTCTGAAAAGAAAAAAACAAACGTGCCTGCCAGTAAATCATCCCTAACCTCATTTCTTCCTGATAAACATGTGAAAGCTTTCAAAGGTGACATGAGAAGAAATATTTTGGTGACGCGCTCACTAATCTAAAAGAGCTAAGCCTCTTTTTCTAGGCTGTTCCTGCAGGTCATGCTGTTGTGTGGTGGATTTCTCCATTTCTAGTTAAGGGGAGGCACTGGGCCCATGAAGGCCAAGACTCCCATACCAGATCTCAGAGAGTTCATGCCAAACAGATGTTGGCAGCACTGGGCTGCTTTTATTCAGCCTAGCCAACATTGTGACAAGGGGTGGTGTGTGCAGTTCTGGATGCTTTTGACTTCAGTTGCTCCTCAGGCCTGCAAGGGCAATGATTCCCATCCCATTAGCCTGTGGGGAGGGTCCCCCTCTAGCAGCCCCGCCTCCATCAGCATATGTTCCTCTTCCCTGTGGGCAGCTGCCTTCGTGCTCTGGCTGATGAGAAGCCTTGGATGCTCTTGTGGCAGGAGGCATCAAGCCCTTTTAGAGAGGCATTAGGTGTGCTCAGTGTTGGCCTCCTAGCCCCAAGCCCCGCATGCCTGTTGTGCCCCAAGCCATGGGCACAGTGGGGAAGTGTGTCTGCAAGGGCTTTCTCAAGCATGGTGTTGTGGCTTAACCCCAGCTGCTCACTCACTTCACCTCAGTGGGATGGTGGGGGAAGAGAATTGGAAAGGCAATTGAGAAAACTTGTGGGTCAAGGTAAAGATAGTTTAATAAAAAAAAAGAAAAAAGAAAAAAGAAAAAAAAAAGAAAAAAGGGGGGGGGGAACTCAGCCAAACTAAAACAAATGATGCAAATTGCAATTGCTCACCGCCAGCCAACTAGTGCCCAGCCAGTCCCCAAGCAACAGTAGCCCCCCTGGCCAACTTCCCCAGCTTCACTGTTCAGCATGATGCTGTTAAGTTATGGAATACCCCTTATGCCAGTTGGGGTCAGATGTCCTGACTCTGTCCCCTCTCAGCTTCTTGTGTATCCCCAGCCTCCTCACTGGCAGGGCAGCATGAGAATCTGAAAAGTCCTTGGCTTCATGTAAGTTTGCTCTGCAACAACTAAAACATTGGGGTGTTATCAGCACAGTTTTCATTACAAATCTGAAAGCATAACACCTTACCAGCAACTATGAAGAAAATTAACTCTATCCCAACCAAACCAGCAAGCATGGTTTCTCCCTTCCTCGTTCACTAAGCTACTGCTGCCTTTGTGGTGATACTCCAGGAGACCCACAATGAAGGTGGGTTTATCTGGCCCTGCTGAGCAAGGGTTATCAAGGCCAGACAGTTGAGTGTTTGAAGCCATGACTGACACCTGGGTGCTGCTGCACCCCAGCATTGGGTCTGACTTCATCACTGCGCTTGCTAAAGCAGCCTGGTCTATAAAGCTACTGGCTGCTGGCTCATGTATGGGCTGAAACCTTCACTTTTGGCCTCGACCCTGTAAACCACCAAGAGGTGCAGCTGTCACAGTGGTTGTGCTGGGGGAGGTGGGTCACTCTGAGGTGACCTCAGCTGCCTGCTCAGTCCACAAGTTCCCAGCTTCTTACATGTAGTTCTTGGTTGTAACTTCTCTGTGTGTTTACTAGCTTGGTCCTTGCTACAGAGGACCAAGGATTCTTGTTGAAATGTTTATGCCTTAGAAAGCTGCACAAGCACTTCTTTGTCCTCTCTAGTCCATAAGAACTCCTTACCTTCTTTGTGGGAAGTCCAGCATGCAGTATTTTGCTCCTCTTTGCCACTTTGCACTTAGATTGAGGTGAATTAGCCTGACACCTCTGTGCTCAAAGATTTGGGATCTAAGATACAAAGGGCTGTTGCTTCTGGTGCACATCTTCCCACAGCAGAGACCATTTCAGTATACAGAGGCAGCCAATTCTGGTCCTGAATTGAGGCAGACTCTGGTCCTGGCAGGTTATCTGTATTGGTGATTGATGAAAACAGGAGCAGCTCTGTGCCTTTCCAGTCATATAGAAGTGGCAAGTCTGGTACCGCTGCTCAGGATTTCTATCAGCCTGCTTGTATGTGGCAGCTGGGAACATACTCAGCAGATCCTGCTGTCTTTCAGGACCCCCCACTCTATCTGGGTTTGCCATGCAGCATTGCACGTGGCTACCTGTAGAGACAGGTAATAGAAAGATTTAGATAATTTGAATGGAAGTGTGTACAGGTGGAAGAAGAGACTGACATGGGTTGATGGCACCCAACGCAGAAGGTTATCAAGATGCCAGCACAGATACATACAGCTTCTAAGAAAGCTTAGGGTAGGTAGCAAACCACTGGGCATCTTACTCCAGAACAGATGAGAAGGACCTCTAAAGGCCCTGGACAATTTTAATAATTCCATAATTATGTATCAGCTGTGCTGCCTCAAGACCCAAGGCAGGTAAGGGTGAAAGGGTGTAAGATCAGTGTTGCTGTCAGCTCTTGAAGAGCACAGAAGGTACATCCCAAGCCAGTCTGTGGCCACCAGTAACAAAGATCCCAGGACATGTGAGGAGGACTCGTAAGATGTGTCACACACAAACACTGCTGGCCATGTGTGTTTTTGGCCTTGTGAATTCGGAGCATGAGAAAATAAGTGAATCCAGGAGTGAGTGTGAGTGAAACACATTTTATTTAATAAATCAACTTATTGTTCTGTGCAGTCTTAATGAGCTTCACTAGGTTAGTTGCTGCACTCTGGTGCTGAGCCTCTGTGTCTTAAGCAGTCTTGCCCATCCCTGCCTTGTTGGTGATGTGACCTACCAGTCACATCGCCAAGTTGGTGATGTGACCTTGCAGTGTTTTCAGCCAGTGCTCAGCCATACTTGAGCCATTCACCTTGGGTTAGTCATGCTGTGATGGCTGGGCAAACTGAGTTGTGATAGACTGTGTTCAGGGCATGCATGGGGTGTCTGTGTGGTTGGTGCAGGGCCATGAGCCTTCAACAGGTGTCGCATGGTCACAGCTTCTTAAAACAAACTTGCCCAGGGCTGAAACTTTAATTCCTCACCACATAGTGCTGCTGTGTAGTTTTTATTGCGGGTTGGCCAACACACTGGTGAGCTTTCAGTGGAAGAGCACCTTACAAAATGGAGCCGTTGCTCTGGTAGTGCTTCTTCAGCATTTGCCTCTTTTTTACTTCAGAGTGAGCTCTGGTACTTTGTTCTCTCTGGTCATACTGGCAAAACATGAGTGGAAAAAAAAAAAGATAGAGCAAACAAATGAGTCCTTGTTCCTCAGCAAAGGTCTTGTTTTAGCAAACAATTAAAGTGATAATGCAAATAGCAGCTGTCAGCACTGCTCTTCATTGCCTATGCGTGGGGATCCAGGCACCTCTTGTGCCTCTCTCGCAGAGGTTTTACACACAAATATAAATTATACTTTCTCAAAGTGCTGTGCAGGGAAGCAAGAGGATATGGGGTATTTCTACTCCTTTTCAGCCCATAAAGCCACTTGTGTAGTCTGCTCCACTATGCTGCAGTCAATGCCTAACCAATACTAGTAACACTGACTAATTAATTCTGCAAAGGCAGCTTCCAGCACAGAGCCCAGCATCCTCCAGACCCTGCACAAGTGGTGAGAGGCTGTCATAGCTGAGCCTCAGGCAGTGGGGAAACTATGCTGTGCAAAACAGATGCAAGAGAAAGGCTTGAAATGTGTCTCAAGAGCAACTGGAAATAACAACTGCTGGGGCTTGCTTTTAGCAGGACATAGCAAAGCCAAAGCAAAGCAGAGTGAAACAGTATACAGCAAAGCAGGACAGCATCTGTGTGCCATCTCTTCTCTCCTAACCCTGGGAGGGGCCCTGGCACAGGCACAGCTCTGCACAAACTGGGCAGTGTGTGTGGGGATGTCAGCAGGTCTCTTACCAGAACAAAAAACAAACAAAAAAACCCAAAACACCTCTTCCTTTACCACTCCAAAGACACTGCTGTTGCTGCGTGCTTCCAGCAGTGCTGTGAAACCACCACCACCAAGCTTTCTTCTCAGCTCTGCTCCACAATGCGCCTTTCAGGAGTGGTTTGCCATCAAATACAGGTGTGGGTGACAGTGGCAAGAAGGTGGAGACCAGGCATGTGATACACAGGTGTGCCCAAACAGCCTGCAGGAAAGTAGGAGCACACAGGGCTGCACAGCCCCAGGGACCAGTCCCAAAGCTCATTTTCCGGTAAAGGGTTAGCAGCAAAGCTTGGAGCTCTTAATCACGATCTCCCTTCATCCCCTGGAAGGAACTAAAGAAATTTGGGTATCTTTTACCTCCTCTTGCTCTCCTGAATCCCAGTGCCTCCAGATATGGTGAGGCTTCCTTCCATCAAAGCCTGGTGGGGACCCAATGCAAGTTGAAAGCTCAGAGCCCCTGCACTGCAATGCTGAAGTGGATGATGTAGCACAATGCTCTTCTTCTGGGCTTGGGCTTGTGATCCAGTCAGTCTCTGACTGTTTGTCTTCTCATGGATGCTGACCCTGTGCTGGGACCCTGTGCACAGCAGTGTGTAGTTCAGCATGTACTCAGGATGGTGGAGGCTGGGAGCAGAGCTGGGCACGGAGCAGCGTCATCCTTGGGCTGCATTGCTGGCTTTGCTCGTCATCATGCGCTGCAGGTGAGTAGTGCTGATAGCTCTTGTGGGTCTGGCAAATGGCACTGCTGGGCTGTGAGTGCCTGATGGATGAGCTGTGCCAACACAAATTTTGTAGCTGTCCCCAGGGAAACAGTGTGGGGTGAGCTTATGGTAAGGCAGTGACTTGGCTCTGAGTTGAGAGTTATCTGCATTCCAGTTTGTTGTAGAGTTTGGGAGGATGCTGATCCCACTTTCCCTACAGGGCAGCTCCAGCATCTCCCCGCTAATCATTTGTATTTGTAATTTTCTGGCTTGGATATACAATTAGTGTGAAAATGTCCATGGCCCTTGATGGCTTTGCCCTGTTATTTGGTGCACTGCTGTGCAATTTCAGACTTTTGGTGCTATGGGACATATTCACTGCCACAGGGAGTGTAATGGAGATATTGCAGCTGGCACTGTCTGTGAGCAAGTGTAGGTGTCCTCTTTGGACGCAGCCATCCAGCAACAAGCCAGTGGCCCAGCTAGAAATCTGCCATCTGGATTTGTTCCTTATCATGGGATCACAGTGTATCAGTGAGAGGGGAAGTCAGGAGATCTTAGTCCCTGCCCCAGAACCATGCCAGCCATATCAGGTTGCATTGTCAGGCTGCATTCTTGGTATCTCTAAGGATGGAGATGCCATGGACATCAGGTCCATGGGTCCTCTAGGCCCTCGTCCAGTGTTTGACCACTCTTGTGATGATTTCCAGTTAAATTTCATATAGGAAATTTTGCAATTTCCCATATTCCAGCTTGGTCCATCACCTCTTGTCCTGCCACTGTGCACCTCCAAGAAGAGTCTGGTTCCATCTTCTCTCTTCCCAGGGTGTTTCTAAGATCCCCCTGAGCTTTGTCACCTCTAGCTGACCTAACCTGCTTCTCTCAGCCTGTGCTCCAGCCTAGACCATCTCAGTGGCCTCAACTGTGTTCACTCCCATGTGACTTCTCTAGGGAAGCCCCTTTCAGAACACAGCACTTTAGGTGTGGTCTCACAATTGGCAGGTGGAAAGAGTAATCCCTGTCCTTGTTCTGCTGGCTGTCCTTCTGCTCACTGCTGACTGCTGACTCATGGGCGCGGTCTTCTCTCCACCAGGACTTCAGGGGCTTTTGTAAAGCTACTTTCTGGTCACCTGGCACCTAGCCCATCTTGCAGCGTGCATTCCTGTCCCCAGTGCAGGACCCTGCATTTCCCTTTGAACTTCATGGGATTCCTGTCAGCCTCTTTCTCCAGACTTTAGAGGTCCCCCTGAATGCCAGCCCTGCCTTCCAAATTCCCAATTTGATGTATTCTGCAAATGTGCTGAAAATGCATTCAACTCTGTCATGCCAGCTTGGTGATGAATCTTTTTAACATATAGTCCCCAGCATCACACATGGAGGGATTGTCATTAGGAACTGGCCACTTGTTGGACTTTGTATTGCTGTTCACAACCCTCTGAGTCTAGCAGTCCAATTTTCCATCTACCTTATCCAGCCCATCTCTTATCAAAATGTCTATAAGTATACTGCGTGAGTCTGTGCTAAAGGCCTTAAACTCATGATATATACCATTCTTTATTCTCCTCTCATCTGCACAGCCAGGCATCTCATTGGAAAAGGCAAACAGGTTAGTACAGCATGATTTGCCCCTGGTAAATCTACACTGGTTGTTTCCAATTACCTTCTTGTCCTTCCAGGAGGACTCAGGGGAGGCTGAGCAGCCTTGGGTTTCCCAGATTCTCTTACCAAAAGTTTGGTCTAATGTTTACCTTTTGCCAATCCTCTGGAATCACCCATGGTCACTGCTGTCTTTTGAAGATGATGGAGAGGCCCTTTACAGTGACATGGGCCAGGTCCCATGGACCTGTGTATCTCCAGCTGGTGTAAGCTCTCCCATAGCCTACATCCTGCTCTGTGGGTAGTTCTTCATGTCTCTGGCAGAGGACTCTAGGAGGCCAAGAGGACTGAAGCAAAAGAGAAAAATCTAACCCTTGCCTTGGCCATTTCCCTAGTCAATGGGGCTCCTTCAGGCTCACTGGTACTTTTGGCAGACCATCTTGCTGTCCTGCGCAACACTGACACTGTTCCAGCTGAGCTTTGGCTTTCCCAGCTCCTTCTTGGGCACTTGGCAACATGTCTGTGCTCGCTGGAACCTGGCCCTGATCCCAGCTCTCTCCTAGTGTCTGAGATCCTGCCTGCCCTCAGTGCTGCTGGTGCTGCACATTACTGCCTGGGCTCAGCACAGCACAGTGGAACCATCTCTGCACCTCCCTAGTGCAGGAAAGTGGGAAGGGGTTGCGTGCAGGGCCTGGCATGTGGCCAGGCTCACCTTCACTTGCTTATGCTATCTGGAGCCAAGGAAACCAGTAGGAACCAGATTGAAATTAATTTTAAATCATCAGTCTGAGAGAAAAATTTGCAATTGCTAAGCCTACCAAGGTGTTAAAATTGTCATTTTAAAACTCTTTTTGTGCCATACATTCAGCAGCATGCTCTGATCTGTCTAGAATGAAGCCCAAAGAAGCTGCCCTGCTTCTGAAAAGTGCTTTTGTGTGTGGGAGTTGGGACAGGTTGAACTGGAGATCTGATTTAGATGTCTGGTACATTAAGTGTGATCCTTGTGTAGGTATTTCTGCAACAAGGGCTTTACTCTTTCATACAGACTTTGCTGTGAGCAAATCACTGAGTAAAAGAAAAAATGAGAAGCTAGATTACCCGTGTCAGCATGTTGTAAAGTAGGAGTAGCAGTGGTATCTAGGCATTAAGATTATGGACTTTCATTCTGGTTTTGCTGTTGTCATTGCCAGCCAAAAGAGCCCCATTGGACCTGGAGCCTTCATAGGAACAACTTCCACTTCCCGTCCATTGATGTGGGCTGGGGTACCCATCTGCTGTTTGACTACTTAAATTGTCTGGGCTATGTTGAAGCTATGAAGGCAGGGAAGACCTGTGAGGATGTGTACCAGAAGATCTGACAGGGCTGGTCCTCCAACTGTGGTCCTGGGGCAGATGAGGGTGCTGGCCTCTTCCACAGGAGCATGAGTCTATCCTTGGTGCTGGCTCAATCACAGAATCATCTAGGTTGGAAGAGACCTCCAAGATCACCGAGTCCAACCTTTGATGTAACAAGTCCTCCACTAAACCATATCGCTAAGCTCTACATCTAAACATCTTTTAAAGACCTCCAGGGATGGTGACTCCACCACTTCCCTGGGCAGCCTATTCCAATGCCTAACAACCCTTTCAGTAAAGAAGTTCTTCCTAATATCCAACCTAAACCTCCCCTGGTGCAATTTTAGCCCATTCCCCCTCATCCTATCACCAGACACGTTGGAGAATATGGAGAATAGACCAATCCCCACCTTGCTACAGTCTCCATTAAGGTACCTGTAGAGTGCAATAATGTTGCCCCTGAGCCTGTTCTTTTCCAGGGTGAACAATCCCAGCTCCCTCAGCCATTCCTCATAAGACTTGTTCTCCAGACCCCTCACCAGCTTCACCACCCTTCTCTGGACTTGCTTGAGCACCTTGATGTCTTTCTTGTAGCGAGGGGCCCAAAACTGAACACAGTACTTGAGGTGCGGCCTCACCAGAGCTGAGTACAGGGGGACAATCACTTCCCTAGTCCTGCTGGCCACACTGTTTCTTATGCAAGCCAGGATGCTGTTGGCCTTCTTGGCCACCTGAGCACACTGCTGGCTCATATTCAGCTGACTATCAACCAATACTCCCAGGTCCTTCTCCACCAGGCAGCTTTCCAACCACTCATCTCCCAGCCTGTAGTGCTGCTTGGGGTTATTGCACCCCAGGTGCAGGACCCAGCACTTGGCCTTGTTGAACTTCATGCAGTTGGCCTCAGCCCATCAGTCCAGCCTATCCAGATCCTTCTGCAGAGCCTTCCTAGCCTCGAGAGATCAACACACACACCTAACCTGGTGTCATCTGCAAACTTACTGAGGGTGCACTCAATCCCCTCTTCCAGATCATCGATAAAGATATTAAAGAGAACTGGCCAATACTGAGCCCTGGGGGACACCACTAGTGACCGGCCTCCAGCTGGATATAACTCCGTTCACCACAACTCTTTGGGTCCGGCTATCCAGCCAGTTTCTAACCCAACAAAGTGTACGCCAGTCCAAGCCATGAGCAGCCAGTTTCTTGAGGAGAATGCTGTGTGAAACGGTGTCAAAAGCCTTACTGAAGTCAAGGTAGACCACATCCACAGCCTTTCCCTCATCCACCAAGCGCGTCACTTTGCCATAGAAGTAGATGAGGTTTGTCAAGCAGGACCTGCCTTTCATAAACCCATGCTGACTGGGCCTGATCTCCTGGTTGCCCTGTAAGTGCCGCGTAATGACACTCAAGATAATCTGCTCCATGAGCTTCCCTGGCACTGAGGTCAAACTAACAGGTCTATAGATTCCCAGGTCTACCCTCTGGCCCTTCTTGTAGATGGGCGTCACATTTGCTAGCTGCCAGTCAACTGGGATCTCCCCCGATAGCCAGGACTGTTGATAAATGATGGAAAGTGGCTTGGTCAGCTCCTCTGCCAGTTCTCTCAGTACCCTTGGGTAGATCCCATCTGGCCCCATTGTGTACATCCAAGTGCTGTAGTAGGTCGCCAACCATTTCCTCATGGATTATGAAGGCCACATTCTGCTCCCTGTTCCCTTCCACGAGCTCAGGAGACTGGGTATCCAAAGAATAACTGGTCTTGCTGCTAACGGCTGAGGCAAAGAAGGCATTAAGCACCTTAGTGTTTTCCTCATCTCTTTGTCACTAAGTTCCTCCCTGTATCCAGTAAAGGATGGAGACTCTCTTTAGTCCTCCTTTTTGTGTTTATGTATTTATAAAAACATTTTTTGTTGTCTTTAACAGCAGTAGCCATATCTGAAAAGATACAGGTACTTTGGGGTCACAGGGAGTTGTGCAGCTCCTGAGGGTATCCCCATCTCAGAAATATTGCCAGAGATGCAGGTTCACAGAAATGGTGACAGTATTTTCAGTGTTTCTATAAGTATGAAAGTTTTTTCAAGTTCATAGCAGAGTGAACACTAGTACTGTCATTCTTCCAAATGTCAGTATTTGTTATTTAGAATAGCTTTTGCTTTAATTGCTTTTGGGCTTGGTTTATCCAGCTGGTGCAGTGGAAATTTTCAGCTTGGTTGGACTGTTTCATACACTGTGAAAGAAACCCAGTTGGTGGAATCTCAGAAGCAGGAACTCTGCTTCCCCTGTATACCCAGTGGGAGCTCTGGAGGAAGGCTGGGGTGACCCACAGGAATCCACACAGGATGAGCATTTCAGAAATATCTTTCTCTTAAATAGAAAAATGTTATAGGACAAGGTCTTTGGTTTCAGTATATGCTTTGTGGGTGTTTTGTAGCACTCCATAGGTACCCCGAGACTGCTGGTTCTGCATGAGCTCTTTGGAAATCCATCTTGGTGGTTCAGCATAGTGGGTTGCTTTCCCAACATTTGAGGAGTAAATTGTTACTGGCCCTATGTGAAACAACCCCATTTCATAATGTTACTTTTTTTTTTTTTCTTTCAAATGCAAGAAATTGCTTTTTATTTACTCTGAATATTCAAGCAGTTTTTATTATTTAATGACTAAAAGCCATTTAAAATGCTTTTTCTAGTGCATTTTTGTGAAACTGTGTTCTTTCAAAATCAAATGCATTTTATAGATATGTGGGATGCCTGTGGGAATGTAAAATAACAATCTGACAGAATAAACACTAAGTTGAATAACTTAAGTAAAAGAGAGGTGGTGTGGTATACTGATTAGCAGAAAGGAATGTCTTTCAACACCTAAGGCTGTATTTGGCTGCAGATCAACATATGTTGATAGCTTTCAGCTGAATGAGAATGAACTGGATTTTAGGAAAATGATTTTGAAAAGGCAGAACAGGAGTCACTTGGACAGTATATCACATCTTTGCAGGATTTGTAGCTATGACTTGAAGATGATCAGGAGCTATTCTGACCTTGCTTTGGGCTGGGCGCCTCGAGCAGAGGCTGCTTGCTGAAGCTGACGCTGCCAGGGTCTTTTGTGTGAGGTTTGCCAGCAGAAGAGGAATCAGATTGGCGGAGCCTGAGGGTCTGCCATAAATGCTGACCTGCCTCTTGCTTAGAATAGCTGCAAAGCAAATGCAGGTGTTTCTAAAGATGTCTCCAGTGCTGTGCCCAGGAGGTAGGGGTAGGGGTGTGTTGGTCAGGGCTGCTCAGGACACATGGACACCTGGTAGGAGCATCTGAATGCATGTGTGCATCATGCATGTTTGGCCTGTTGCAGTGACAGTGCAGGGAGTGCAGGGACATGCTGTATTGACAGTGTCCTGCCCACGTACAGGCTTTGAAGCATACTCCAGCTGGGCAGAGCTCAGGTACAGCCCTTTGTTTCAGCTGTCCATGGGATGTAACTCACTGTGAGCTTAGGCCATTCTGGTGGCTTGCCAACAGTTCTTTGTTTTACCAAGAGTTCCTTCATCCTGTCAGTCACTCTCAGTGTTCTCTCTCCTTACATTCTTTCTGGATATCTTGTTTTCCTGTCCCTTTTCTGTCTCCTATTCTCCTTTCTCCCTCCACCATTTTTCTATATCACCTGTTGCTCCTGCTTCTGGAGTCTGGCTGCATGAGCAGTCTGTGGGGTGTGAGGCTGGGGTAACACAATCCAGTGGCTTCCCACCTTGCACCATTGGCTTCCCACCTTGCATCTTCCCACCTGGGTACCATTGGCTGGCCCCAGCTTGTAGATGTCTGTCGCCTGCAGGTGGAATGCTGACTGTTCAGGCTGTGCGGTATATGTAGCCAGTCCCATCAATCACAGAATCATAGAATCATAGAATATCCCGAGTTGGAAGAGACCCAGAAGGATCATAGAGTCCAACTCCTGGCACCACGCAGGCCTACCCAAAAATTCAGACCATGTCGCTAAGTGGACAATCCAAACACTTCTTAAACTCCAGCATGCTGTTACTTCTGCTGCATGGATGAAGAAGGTCATGAACGGTTCTTGCCTGACACAGCATCAAATTTAGCTTCCCTTGAGACTCATGCATGAGAAGCTCAGTTTTCTGAGTTTCTCAGTTTTCAGGAATGTTGGGAAAAAGGCTTGTTGATGAAGTGTAAGTGTTTGGATGTTGGATGCATGTGGTGCTCTGTCCTGGCTTTCCTGGAATATCTTCATCGCTGTTTGCTGTTCTCTTGTTAGTGGGCATCTCTATCGTATGGCACTCCCAGCACAGATGGGTTCTGGGTGGGTGAAGGGGGATGAGCTCCCACCCAGGGGCAGCACCAGCTTTGTGGGTGGGTGATGCTTGTCAGGGGTCAGTATGTTTGACTGGCTGTAGTTGGGATCTGGTTGCCTTTCCTTGGTAATGGAAAGTAGACTAATATAATGAGGGTGATCTGTGTGCAGGGGCTGACAGCTCTGCTGTGACATCAGCCCCAGGTGGGCAGGAAGCTCTGCAGGCAGCAGATGTGCAGCCATGCCCCTGTGTCCCCATGGGACCAGCATTCAGGGTGAGCAGTTTGTGTGCGAAGCTGGGCTTATCTCGAGTACTGTGGAGTATTCACCTTGAGTACTCTGTTCTGTTTTGAGTCCCTCATTAGAAGAAGGACTTTGAGGTGCTCAAGCGAGTCCAGAGAAGGGCTACAAAGCTGGTGAGGGGTCTGGAGAACAAGTCTTATGAGGAGCGGCTGAGGGAGCCAGGGTTGTTCAGCCTGGAGAAGAGGAGGCTCGGGGACGACCTCAGGGGCGACGCTCTTTATAAGTACCTTAAAGGAGGCTGTAGCGAGGTGGGGGTTGGTCTGTTCTCCCATGTGCCCAGTGATAGGACGAGGGGGAATGGGCTAAAGTTGCACCAAGGGAGTTTTAGGTTGGATATTAGGAAGAACTTCTTTACTGAAAGGGTTGTTAGGCATTGGAATAGGCTGCCCAGGGAAGTGGTGGAGTCACCATCCCTGGAGGTCTTTAAAAGACATTTAGATGTAGAGCTTAGGGATATGGTTTAGTGGAGTTCTTGTTAGTGTTAGGTCAAAGGTTGGACTCGGTGATCTTGGAGGTCTTTTCCAACATAGATGATTCTGTTAGCTGCACTGCAGTGGCAGGCAGCTTGGTGGTGAGACTCAGATAAATAGTCTCATTGTTTATGAATGGCTGGAGGGCTGTAAAGAGCTATTTCAGCTTATTTTAAGGCTTATGGAAGACAGAGAGGCAACTGGAGATAGGCAACATAGCTTCATAAAGGGCAAATCATGCCTGACTAACTTGGTGGCCTTCTATGACAGCATTGTGGGGCAAGAGAAGGGCAACCAATGTCATCTACTGTGACTTGTACAAAGCCTTTGATATAGTCCCAAAGAACATCTTTGTGTCTAAATCGGCAAATGTAAGCCAACCGTATTCTGGGCTGCATCAAAAGAAGTATGACCAGCAGATCAAAGGAGGTGATTCTTTCCCTCTGCTCTGCTCTCCTGAGACCCCAGCTGGAGTACTGTGTTCAGCTCTGGGGCCCCCAGCACAAGAAGGATGTGGAACTGTTGGAGCAAGTCCAGAGGAGGCCATGAGCATGATCACAGGCTGGAGCACTTCTATGGGGACAGGCTGAGAACTCTCAGCAGAGAGAAGAGTCTCCAGGGAGACTGTATAGTGGTCTTCTGGTACTTAAAGGGGCCCTACAGGAAAGCTGGGGAGGGTCTTTTGGTCAGGGGGTGTAGTGATAGGACAAGGGGTAAAAGTTTTAAAGCACAAGAGAGTAGATTTAGGTTAGATATAAGGAAGAAATTCTTTACTATGAGGGTGGTGAGGCACTGGAACAGGTTGCCCAGAGAAGTTGTGGGTGCCCCATCCCTGTAAGTGCTCAAGGTCAGACTGGATGGGGCTTTGGGCAACCTGGTCTAGTGGGAGGTGTCCCTGCCCATGGCAGGTGGTCGGAACTGGATGGTCTTTAAGGCCCCTTCCAACACAAACCATTCTATGATGCAATTTATAAAGGCTCTGTTGTCTTTGAAATTCCTGAAGTGGATGGGTGGACAGAGTTTGGGGGAGGTTTAGGGGGCATGGGGAATGTCTGGGCCCTCCAGTATGGGGAGGGAAAACAGGGCTGTCCTAGAGCATGCTACATGCTAACAGGCTAGCCTGCTCGGCCCAGTGCTCCACGCCAGCCTGACTGGTGGCTGGCCCCTGCCTGTGCCTGGGGAAGTGCAGCAGGCAGGAAAGGCTGGGCAGCAGCACTACCCACTCCCAGCAGGACAGACAAGTTCAGAACCAGGTTGGTGATGTTTTGTCTGTCTGCTGTGCTAGACCTGCTTCTCTACCAGCACATTACCCATTTCTTCTGACAGACCACTAAAATGTTCTCAGATCGGTGCTGCTGTAGGAACAGTCAGGGGCATGGGCTGGGTGGCACTGGGGTTCCAACTCCAGTGCTGCTATCTGTTGGCAAATGTCCCCTGCCAGGTAGCTGCCATGGGATCAGCCCAGTCACCTGTGTTGGCCTCAAGGGGACTGCTGCCTGCCACAACCCCCAGTGAACTCTGGAGGCTGAGAAAAAAGCCTAGACTGGGGTGCAGGGTTCAGGGTCAGTCCTAGCCTTGTCATGCACTGTTGCCCACCTTGAATTCTCATACAGTTTGAGAGTGGCTGCCAGGCTGGAAATGGTGTTTGGATGCTGGAAGCAGCCAGGTTCTGAACCCCCTCTGTTGCTCTTCCCTCTGCAGCACTCAACGCTGTCGCGCAAGTTCGTAGAAGTGATGTCTGAGTACAACGCCACACAGACTGACTACCGGGAGCGCTGCAAGGGCAGGATTCAGAGACAGCTGGAGATCAGTGAGTAAATGCAGTGGGGAGTACAGCTGGGCGGCCAGGGGCTGCATCCTGCACTATCTGTGGCAGAGCCAGAGGTGCCCACACCTGCACACGCTTCTGTGTCCAAGCCCAAGTGCCCGTGGGCTATGCATGCACTCAGGAGCGGCTAGGATGTGCTCCTGCTACAGGGCAGACAAGTGACAGTCCCTTGTATTTTGCTGTGTTTCATTGTTAAAAATATAGTCAGTAATGCTGGTGTGCCCACCGGAGCTGAGGAACAAGTGATTCCCACACCTGTGCAGTCCCTACAGCTGACATGGCTGGGCACTTCTGCTGTTTGGGTTTTCATCACATTTGGATTTGTGCTCATGCCCCACTGCAGAATGCTGCTCACTGCACACCCGGCACAGCTCTGAAGCACCCCAGGTTGGCCATGCATGCTGCTGGTGTGGGCACTTAAGACAGCTGGCAGCAAGCCTCATGCACTGCTGGGCGCTGGCAGGAGCACACGTGGGCTGCGGGCAGTGAGGAGAGCCACCATTAGCCCAAAGGTTTTCAGCTTAATCATATCAAACTTATTTAGCTGCCCTGGTTAAGAAAGGCAAATAGCAGTGCCTTACTGGGGAGTTGGCTCCATCCATCTAGCGTCTGCACAAGGTGGGTGTTGTCCTAGATGCTGTCATCCCTCCCAGTGTTGCAAGCAGACTGCAGTGCATGGCACCTCTGCTCCAGGCACTGAGAGCATTGCTTCACCTGCAGGGCTGGAAAGGTGTGTCTTCATCCTGCAAAGCACAAAAACTGCAAAGGTTTTCTTAAATGCTGCATAGAGACCACAGAGAGAGAAATTTCTCTCTCTTGTTTGCAGCTAATTTTGAACTCCAACAGGCTTGTGGGAGTTCCCGACTCCCATGTATATCTGTGGCATCAGTCCCTGCCCAGGTAGTAGCAGTGCTTGACTTTCCTCTGGGCGGTTTTCATTTCAGGTATGCTGAAATATATATAATAACAGACAAATGAGCTCTTGAGATATGGGCATTTTATGTTCTCAACATTTTCCCTTATAGCAACCTTGCCCCAGGATGGTGGTAGTTCTCTGCAGTGGTGGTGTCTTCTGGCTGAAGGTGGGCCCCAGGTGACACCTCTGAGGTCATTTAGCCACTGTGGCACTCGGATCTCCTTAAGATTTCACTGTGTAATTCAGAGCCCATCACTGAGAAGTCTGTCTTTGTCTGCCCACAAAATCTGCTTTCCTAGTGATTATTCTGGAGAATCAGTGATACATGGTTAGCTTCAGAGAAATGTGGTCATCTCCCAGCAACGAAGAATCTTAACACCACCATAATTAGGGGCATAAGCAGACAAGAGGGAAGTTAGGGCGAGTAGATACTGAAAGACATTTTGCAAATAATTTCATGAGCAGACATGTGTCATGAGTTTTTGTGATTAAAATGTAAAAGTCTGAAACACAGTCCATTTTTTTCTCACAAACAAATGATTATTTTTTCGTTTCAAGATTCAGCACGAATAAAAAGGCAGATCTCTGAGTCCTAACGGTTTCCTTGAAGGTCACTTGTGGAAATGTCCCTTGTGAGCTGCAAATGCCTGTGAATCTGGATGCAGTGGGTAGCTTCTGTGGAAGGATAAAAGGAGACTTGACTGTGCAAATCTTTCCTTTGTTAAGATTATTCTTTATAATGTATAATAATAAGAAGAATATTTCACACCGGCTGAATTGATTGACATGAGGCTCAACAAGAGCTTGACATTTAAAGTAAAGCAAGATGACGAATGTGTGTCACTGCTCCAGCTGACAGTGACTAATTTGTTAGCTAATGTCATTCTGTAGGTGATACCCAGCCACAGGGGTGTCTTACAACATAACAGGAATTTAAAGTATCCCTATTCCTCCCTTTTAAGAGAGGAGAAGGTTTGAAAGGATTTAGCCAGGTCCTTAATCATCTGCAGAGAAACCATGAAAGAATCCTGAAAGAAACTTTCCTCTTGTTTGTCAGGTTTTAGAAGGACTCTGCTGCTCTGTTTAAGTTATGCAGTAGTTGTCCGTGCATTGTCTATCCTAATTGGGCTGGCCTGTAGAGCTGGCAGAGCATTGACAGGGCATGAGGAAAAGGCTCACAGTGGTGCAGTTGTTGGGTGCAGAGGAGGTGTCCTAGTCAGTGACAGTGAGGAACCTGCCTTCCCTTTTGGGGCCGAGATGTAAGGCAGATGCATGTGGAGGATGGGAGTCTGTGTTGTGCACAGCCCAGTGCACAATCCTTTGCGAAAGCTTGGTTCCTTTGGCTGGTGACAGCAGAAAATCCCTGTTGGCAAAAAGAAGTGACAAGCTTACTGGGGTTTTGTCAGGAGTGCTGTCTGGACAGAGAGCTGTGCTTTTCCCTGCATGTAACAGCCAGCACTGCTGAACTGAGCTCAGCTGGGAAGTGGTGGCTGCACAAAAATCTATGAAATCTGTAGCTCTCGTTTTCCACTGATGGAAGTGCTGGGAGCTCTGACAGCAAAGTCAGTAAATCACTAAGGTTCTGAAAGTATGAGAGCAGGGATTTATCAGCTGTTCTGTGGAGGCTTTCTGGCAGCTGGTGAGCTTCTCTGTCCTAACTGCTTCTACATCTTGCTCCGGAAATGGGATAGTCACTCCAGCTTCTTTTCCTGGTCTGATGTTTGTGACATACTTGTTCTGTACGTGGCAGCCTTACGCCTCCTCTCCATGTGGTGCAGAGATGGTAGTGGGCATGCAGAGAAATAGCTCTCTGTTGAAGTGCTGCTGTCTGCAGAGGAATACTTTTCCTTTCTGGTGCTGGAAGTGTCATGGCTGGTTGGGACATGGTGATGAGTAAAGTCTGGGGACAGGGCCTGCAGGGACATAATGAGTGGGAAAAGCTCAGAATGTGCTTGTTGCAGAAGAAACGATGATGTAGGAATACTGCCATGGCACTTTCATGGGCAGTGGGTCATAGGCCCGGGCAATGCTGTTTTTCACAAAGAACAACTAACTGGTGAACCCTTGGGGCTCTTCACAGCCCCCTCAGGACCTACCTCTTTTCCTTGTGTAGGCAACTTGTGCATGACAGAGGTTATGCCTCTGGTCCTTACTGTCACCTTGCACATACAGTGTGTGCTGAGTCCCTGAGTCTGACTTGGTTAAGTGGGTATCCTCTCCTCTCACTGCTTCTGTTCTAGTCCTAGCAGTTGTCCCCTTTTCGCCTACCCACTCACTGCTTCCAAGCACACCAAGACAGAGGATGTCACAGAGGCATGCAGTGTCCTCAGGTTGCTGAGTGCTGGACAGATCCTTGGTGGCTGTTCTTGCTCAACCACCTCTTGCTGAGATGTGTCCCCCCTCTGTGGCATCCCCACGGATGCAACTTGGAGCCGTGCTTTCACTAGTGCTTTCTGGAACCTTAGTGTCATTGCTGCATGCAACAGGAGGTGTTGCTCCTTTGTTTTCTCCTCTTGATTTTGGCCATTATGAGGAATGACATCTTAAGTGATTAGGTTTTGATCCCAGAGAATTTGGATTTGAGGCCTGGAGGAGCTTTCTATGGCACTTGTGTAGCTTTGATGCCATGGAGGTACTGCATAGAGACTGATTTTTATGAACAAAAAGTTATGTGTGAGACCGAGGATCCAAAAATAAAGAATCTGTTGTCTCCAAAGGCACTGAGAGAACTAATCAGCCCCCACCCCACTATGTGAGACGGGGTTAATTGATGTGCAGAAGTGCAAGCTGTAGATGCTTCATGAACTGCCCATGATGTAGGACAGCCTGGGGCTGGTCCAACGCAGGTAGCTCCTTTGAGTAGCCCTGAGCAGCCTGAAAGGCCATGGTGCTCCCCATGTGTGCTGGTGGGTTGGCAGGGCAGGAGAAGCTGCATGCACAGTGCTACATGGGAGCCTGAACAGATTCACATGGGGTTCCTTGTGGCACTTCCATCTCACAACTTACCACTCATTCATCTACCCTACAAAGGTCCTCTTGGGTCAAAATGCCTACACAGCTCTGGAGGCTGGCACCTGCAGTCCTCCCTGCTGGAGCAGAAGGGGTCACAGGGCAGGGATCCAGGCAGCAGTTTGTGACATCCTGCTTAGGCTTTTACAGCTGAAGTCTGCTCCCCTCAATACCACTGCTGCCGGTGCTAGACCTGTCTATGCTGGGGGACAGCCAAGTGGGCTGGGTCCCCAGCACTTGCCGCCTCTGCATGCACAGATAGACAGGACAGCGTTATCCATCCCTGTGGGAGTTGTATAGATTTGTATCTACAGAGAGCTTGGAAGTCTGATTCAGACAGAGGATCCCAGCCTCCAGGGAAGGTGTCTGGTTCTCTCTGTGTCCAGCCTGAGCCCTAGTGTCATTCGGTGGGTGCTCATGCAGCCTTGCTGCTGGGGAGGAGGGATGCTTTGAGCACAGCTGACTTGTTACAGTTAATGCAGCTGTGGCATATTGGACTTCTGCAGTCCAGAGGCACCTACCTGGCAGTCTTTACTATTTATAAACAGCGTGATGTGCAGAACTCTGCAAACTGATGTTTTGCACAGGCTGTATGACCAGTGCAAGCTGCAGTACCAGCACCTTCCCCATGGAGCTTCCCCAAATCCCTGCACATCCCGGAGGGAGCCGCCCCTGCCCTCTCTCTGGGAAGCTAGTTGATCCCTGCGAGGGCCACAACCCCTGCAGTGGCACTGAGGGGAGTTTGGTGGCAAGTCTCCTTAATGGCTTCATGTCTCTGCCTGTCCCAGAGCTTCATGACCTGTCTTGTGCCATTCTCTCCCTTCCAGCTAAGGGCTGAGTTTGCTTCTCTCTCTGTTTCACAGTCAATAGCAGAGCTCTATGCTGCTTTGTCTGTTGACAACTCTCAGAGGCTTTTCTTAGGAAAGCTTTAATTTCTAAAGATGGCAGGAGAGAGGAAGATGCATTCTGGAGCTCTCTAGGGAGGCAGAGGACCAGTTATCATAATTTTCCAGTATTTTGCCAAATTTCAGGGCATAGATTTTCTCCTGGGCTCTTCCTGCTTTATAGGCACTTTCCATTGACTCAGCACTTTAATCCCATTTGTGGTTATGCAGTAATTTTGTGGTAATGTGGAAAGACAATGGATCAAACAGGTATCTGACACACATTTATCCGTTTTTGTTGCTGTTGAACATCTAACAATAGCCTTCCAAACTGTGAAACCTAGCCAGAAGGCAGTGGACTTGCAGGACCCCAGAAGACTTCCCTGGAAGTCTTTGGTGAGTGCTGTGCTGCATGGTGTGGACAAGGTGTAGCTTCCAGGCCTCATGCTTTGTCTTAACATTAAAGCAAACTTTCTGACCAGCTACATCCTTTGGTCAAGCCTGCACTGCCTGGCTCCTTGTTAACCCACATGATGTCTGTGCTCTCATTCTTTGCCTTGAATGCTTCGAGGCCTTTAACTGCTCTGTGCTTTGCAAGAGTGGAATGGGACAGCAAGGAGACAGTGAGAGACAGGGCAAGGGCACATATCCTGCATTCTGTCCTGTCTCTGCCTGCAAGACATAGCAACCCCTGGAGCTGATACTGCTGCTTGTCTTCAGAGCTTTCTTCGGGACTTGAATGGGACAGTGCAGTGGGTCCTTGAGATGCACCGTACTCAGCACCCTCCTCTTTGTCACTGTGCCAGTGACCACTCAGTGCTGAGCATAATCAACATGAGGGTTAGTAAATTTGTGCTGTTTGTGCCTTGTTTTGCCTTCCTGGGTCCAGGGCTGCCATGAGCAAGGAGCCAATAGCAACCAGAGAAGCCAGCATGACTTTCTGCAAAACAGGCCCTGTTACATGAACCAATTAATCTTTCTAGTGCAGTAAAAGGAATGTATTAATTCAAACACAAGACAAGATCTGACAAAAGTCAGATGTTTTGATTAAGAATTTAGGTCCTTTGGCTCTGGGATTGTGTGTTGGACACAAGCATCTGTGCAGGCTGAAGCTGGGTCATGCTTGGCACAAGCAGGCTCTGGATGATCTTCCACCAAAGCTAGAAAAAAGCTTGCAGAGCTTTTGTCCTTGGAGATGTCTTTTTGGAAGGCTTGATAACTTGTCCTAATTTATATGAATCTTCAGAAATCTCTGGCTGCCAGAAATTTTCCAGTTGACAAAAAAAAAAAAGCTTTTGGACTGTCCTTTGGAGTTATGGAAAGTTTTGTTTGGAGGTAGTTTTGTTTGCAACTACAAAGACTTTTCTCTGATTGATGGCACTTGCACAACATGAAGAACCACCAGCAGCGGAACACGGGACTCAGCTTTGCCCACTGAGAGTCAGTGTGGCAGAAATGGCCTGTGGGGCTGGGAAGGGGATGTCATGGGTTGCCCTTGGTGATTGTAAAACTTGAAGCAGTGACTGGAAGCAGGCTGTGGAGCCCTTCCAGGAGCTTGGGGAGGTAAGGAGGATGTTTCAACCCAGGGGCACATCAGCATTACACAACTCCTTCAGACCTGTGAGCACACAGGTTGCAGAGTTAAGCCCTGATCTGTAGTTACTGAACAGGCTTCACTGAGCTCACGTTTGGTATAAAAAAATGTTGAATGCCTGGAGATCCTCTTGTACTTCACCATTCACAGACCTGGGGATGAGGAGAGGTGGCAGATGCTGGCAGAGCAGTATGCAGAGGTGGTGGAGCCTCTTGCCAAGGCTCCCAGCCCTCCTGCAGGAGGATGGAAGGGGGTCGGAATATGTCAGCAGGAGTGGTGAAGGACTCTAGCAGAGTGTGGTTGCCATGGGTAATTTCCATTAGAAATTTCCATTTCCATTGGGCTAAAATAGAAAAGATTTTGCTTCTTGGAGTTGCCAGCCATGGTGTGAGCAGAGCTAGGAGGAGGACTTGCAAAGCAGCAGCTTCTCAGGGCTTTGGGGGCCACTAGCAGTTCTTAGTCATCAAGACAAGCCTCTCCCAGGACTTCCACCTCTGCCCATGGATCCTGCAACTGTATAGGATCAGGCCTGGGCTACCCAGTTCACATCTGAGATGTGTTGCAGATGTACCTGTCTCCAGCTCTGTCTCCTGGGACTTTGGATCTTTGTCTTAGTCATGTCCCCAGTCTTTCTCTGGCCATGCCTCCTGGATAGACCTTGGCCCTACATTGTAGCTTTGTCTCCAGTCCTGTCTCCAGTCCCATTTCCTGCTGTTCCTGACAGGACACTTTGGAGCTACCCCAGATCTGATTTCACAGCTTGCCTTGTCTGACACCACTGCTGGACTCTGTTATCACCACTCATCTTTCATGCTGTGGGATTGCACCCCAGTTGGTGAAGGCCCCACGTGTGCTGGGGTCAGTCCAGCTCCTGTCTCAGACCCTGCCCTGGAGCAACGCCACGCTTGCTTCTCTAGCACAGCCCTGGGGAGGTTGCCAAGGCAGGATGGCATACCAGCATTTCAGCATTCCCCAGGTTTCTGAAGCCTTTGGAATGCCTGTGACCACATTGCCCAGAACTTGAAGAAAACATTTAAAACCCACCATTTATGTAAGGGCTGTGGGCTTGTTCTTGCTGTTCATCCAGGGAGATGTGGGGACAAGGAACCATGCCTGCCCAAGCAACTCCAGGAACGGGGAACCACTGGATGAGCTCATGCCAGCTCTGTTAAGGAACAACTTCTGCTGCAGGGTGGTGATCTCTGTTGTCTGGTTCTGGTTGCCTCTCTTTTTGGGGCTGCAGACCAAACATGGAGGAGCAGTCTGCTGCTCCTCACCCTCTATGGTTCTTTGTGCTTATGTCTTATGGGTGGAGCATTTCTTTGCTTTGTCATATGGTCCCTTTTCTTCCTCTTTATAATCTTTATTATACTTTTTAATGTTGATATCTAACATCTGCTCAGTTTGTGATTTTGTCTCCTTGCAGTATGCAGTCAGATTTGAAGATTTACTCCATTAAGTGATGAGCTGTGGATTATGTTCCCCTTTGAGCCATTTGGCTCAGTGTAGTCCTTCCTTACAGAACCGCTGGGAGGGATGCAGGCTCCATTTTAGGCTCCTTGAGCCCATCAAATGCAATTCGTTTGACCCCAAGTGGTAGAGCAATAGACTACTGGGAGGCTCATAGCTGGGAGAATCAGTGTTGCTGAACCGGTGTGCTGCTCACTGAGCTCAGCAGCAGGTTCTCAGTGCATGATTTGGGCTGCAATACTTTGCATCTCTCTGCTCTCTCTGTTTAGTGTGGAGGCCTGGAGAGGTCTGAATGCTCCAGTCCCCCACATAGCAGCACAGCTTGCTGTGACCTGGACTGATGATAGCCCAGGAACTGTCCCATATTCTTGAAAGCTTGGTGTCCAGCCAGGCACAGTGGGGCAAAGCTCAATCCATTTTTCTCTCTTCGCCTAAATCATGGGCTGCCTGTCCCAAAAAAGCCCCAGACATGCCAAGAAGAGTGTCCCACTATGGTCTATGCCTTGGTTTCCCACTTCAAGAGCCAGCTGGGCACTGTTGCAGGCTTATTGAGCCATGCCTATTGGTTATTAAAATAAAAATCCTATTAACTTTTTAGATTATTTGTTAGTCACAAATAAAATTCTTTCCTGGCCATGGGCAATTAACTTTGAAGATAAAGTATTTCGTTTCAACAAAACCTGTAAAAGAGAAATTTCTTTCTAAAGAATTTCCATTTTTCGTTCCTGGCTATTGTTTTTTCTCTTGTTCTTTTTTATTTTCTATCTATCTGTCTTCTAACTGTATTTTTCAGACATCCCAGTAAATGGCTTCCTTTCTATTTCCACCTGTCCATCTCAATTACATCTAGCTTTTAGAATCTCTATCAGCTTCAACGTGCAGCTCGCAGCTCCTGTTCTCCCTCCTGCAATGTCTCCTCTGCTGCTTGCTGGTCTGTATGACTTGCTGGAGGTGTTGGCGGAGCACTGGATCCAGCTCTGCCCAGATACTCCTGGGGTGATATGGATTTAGATGTCACCAGGTGCTGGGCCTTGTCATGTCATATGCAGGTTCTGTTCCCCATGCTTGGGGCACTCTCACGGCCCTCCACCTGCTCCTTTGAGGCTTCTGGAAGAGCTGATGAGTTTCAGTTCTCCCTTTGCTGCCTTCCCTTTGTCTCACTTCTTACTTGCCTGTGTGCCCAGGAAGAGGAACATATTCAGTGCAGGCATCAAGGAGCTGTGCAGCACTGATAATGTTGGGCAAAAGAGGAGCATGGGTGAGGAAGATCAGAAAAGTTATCCCAGCTACCCACTGCACACATCAGTGTGTGCCCTCCTGACTCCTAAATCTTCAAGTCCCACTCAGTGTCTGCAAGAGACCCCAGCATGTTTCTGCATCCTACTGTCCTTCCTTTTCTTGTTGCTCAGATGGCCCAGAAAGCATCTATAAAGCTCCCCACTTTATCTGCTTTTTGTAAGAAGGTTGCACATTGCTGTTCCAGCTGTGGACATAAACCGCGTTTGTCTGATGGGGAATCAGAGCTAATGAGTGTTAGCCAATTTAAGACTTCTGGAGTCTCCTGCTCACCAAGTGTGTGGTTGGGTTTATTCGCTCTCTCTTCCAGTAACCTTCTGCTGCCAGGAGACAGCAAACAACCTTCATGTGACATGGATATCACTGCCTGGAGCCGGCAGTCTCCAGTGTGTTCCTGACTGCTGTCACCATCAACATCTGCTGATATGGCATTGTTTTCTTGAAGCAAAGCCAGAAACACACTTCCATTGCAGATGCTTAGAGCACCTACATGTGATAAGGGCCTCAGGAAGTAAGCACAGGAGCTCCAGGTGGTCTTCTTGTTTCTGTGTTTCATGACAAGAAAAAGAGACCTGAAATTAAGTGTGGAGGTGTCCTTTTCTGTGGAAAATCTTCAGGCAGGGAAGCAGCATTCACTATGCTGCTGTGCAGCATGGCTTAAAGCTCCTTTCTTTCCTTAAGGAAATACCAGAAGGGAGAAATTGGGTATAAACCTATGTGTGTATCCAGCCCTGACACAGCAGTGAATGTAAAGTCTCCAGAGTCAGGAGTGCTGCAGGGAAGAGCTTGTTTCCATCCTGAACTATGGTACTGGAGCCAGCCCCAAATAGCCCCATTGTCTCCTCAGCCATGCTGCAGAGGAAGGGACTGGTGCATGGTTATGGCTGGAGGAGCAGGAACTCACTGCATTTCTGGGGTTTCTCTTCAGTGGGGCTGTGCTAGTAGTGATGCACTCCCTTTGCCTCGCCTCTCTGTAACCATGTGGCAGCTACTGGCCTTATCTAGGGCTTCTTCTAGATTGAGCAAACCTCATTTGGCTTCTATGAGTTCGCTGTTTTTTTATGTCATATCATTTTTTTGCTAAGGCAATCAGCTCCAGGGCAGGCACGTTCTCTAGTGGAGTGGGGGACCACGGCATTCAGGAGGGGTTCCTTCGTGAAAGCAACCCAGGGAGTGGAGGGAACTGCCAGCACCCAGCAGCCCTCACAAAAGCAGCTGATGAGGGCTGGGCAGGGCCAGCAGCAGCAGCAGCCAACCCCAGGTACAAAGGCTGCCTCTGGGGAGCATGAGCACCCAGGGCAGGCAACCATGGTGCGGCACCTCAGCCAGGTGTGGCCATTGGCACAGCAGTCTGCATGGGAGGGCGCAGGATGGGTCATTTTTTATTCTGGGAGCAGCAGAGGAAGGGCCTTCTACTGCAGCAGAAACTGTGTCCACCCACTGAACCTGCCAGTCTGAGGCTGAAACCCAGATTTAGGGGCCGCAACCTCCTTGGGCAGATGCCTACACCCAAACAGAGGATCAAAAAGGGGATTGAAAGAGCTGCCTAGACCTTCAGTTACAGGGAACTCCAGTCTCTGGAAGTTCCACTATGTCCTGAAGGCATAGGTAGATGTCATAGGTGTAAGTGTGCCCAGCTGGATGAACTTTTCAAACAGGTGGCTCTGTTACAATATGTGCACACCAGGCCATGTAGCATCCAGCAATCTGAGAGGGAGATTGACAGGCTTTATTATGTACTGACATAGGCTGATCAACAGCCCTGCCTTAAGTCCTGGTAGGAGGAAGTTAAACAAGCTTCCAGCCCTGAACCAACAAACTGGAATGACTTACAAGACAAAGGAGACTGGATCCTCACCTCTTCTTGGAGCAGGATAAGTCTCCCCTTGCCCATGAAATGCCCCTGCACAACAGATACGATTCTCTAGGGCTGGAGAGAAGAGACTGTGTGAGTAATGGTAAAGACCTTGGAAAGGGCAACCATACAAAGTTGGCTCAGTCTATCACCTGCACAAAAAACAGTATCACAAAAAAGGCTCAAAGGTTTGGGATCTTGTAGGTAAAAGTTAAGGACCAATAAAGGGCACCTTGTGGTTGGGGTCAACTACTAGCCTTCTGATCAAGGGCAGCCTGTTGACAAGGCCTTCTTGTTTCAGCTACAAGAAGCATCGCATTCACATGCTCCCATCTTAATGGGGAACTTCAACCACCGGGATGTCTTCTGGAAAAGCTAGACAGCAGGCTGTAAGCAATCCAGAAGACTCCTGGAGTGTGTTGAGAGTAACTTCCTGGTAATAGACAAACCAACCAGAGGAGAAGCATTACCGGACCTGGTGCTTACCAGTGCAAACAAAATCATTAAAGAGGTTAAGCTTGGAGGTAGTCTGGGCTGCAGTGACCATGCTTTGATTGAGTTTGTGATCTCAAGGAATATTGGCCTGGCAGAACAAAGTCAGGACCATGAACTCCTAAAGAGCAAACTTCAAGTAATTTAAAGACCCAGTGGACAAGAGCCCCTGAAACACTGTCCTTAGGGACAAAAGAGCTGAACACAGCTGGAAACTCTTTAAATATGTTTTTTCTTAGAGCACAAGAACTCTCCATTCTCCTGTGTGAGAAAGCAAGCAGGGAGGGCAGAAAACCAGGATGGTTGTGCAAGGACCTGCTGCTCAAAATGAGGTGCAAGAAGGAAATGCAAAGGCATTGGCATGAAGCAGGGACATGTGGCATGGAAATAATACAGGAATGAAATCAGGAAAGCCAAGGCACAGAGGGAACTGAGCTTGGCAAGGGATACAAAAAATAACAAGAAGGGATTTTGTAGGTACACTGCCCAGAAAAGAAAGGCCAAATAGATCGTAACCCCTCTGATAAACAAGAAGGGTGAACTGGTAACAACAGACATGGAGAAGGCTGAGGTACTCAACAACTTCTTTGCCTCAATCTTCACTGGCAGTCAGGCTTCCCATGTCTCTCTTTTCCCTGAACCTGTACGTGAGCGCTGAGGGAGCAAAGACGCTCCCACTGTAAGTGAAGAGCAAGTTTGAGAACACCCGATGAAACTGAACAGGTGCAAGTCTATGGGGCCCAATGACATGCATCCTAGGGTCCAGAGGGAATTGCCAAGCCTCCCTCCATCATCTTGAAAAGTCCTGGCAGCCAGGTGAAGTCCTTGGTGACTGGAAAAAGGAAAACATCACTCCCATTTTTAAAAAGAGTAGAAAGGAGGACCTGGGGAACTACAGACTGGTGAGCCTCACCTCTGTGCCTAGGAAGATCATAGAAAAGATCCTCCTGGAAGCAATATCATAGCACATTCAAGACAAGGAGGTGATCCAAGACAGCCAGCGTGGCTTTACCAATGGTAAATCTGGTAGCCTTCTATGATGGACAGGTACACTCTGCTGGGTTAAGAACTGGCTGGACTGTTGGGTCAAGAGTAGTGGTGAACGGAGTGAAATCCAGCTGGCAACAGGTCATGAGTGGTGTTCCCCAAGGGTCAGTCTTGGGGCCCATCCTCTTTAATATCTTTATTGGTGATTTGGATGAGGGAACCGAGTACACCCTCAGTAAGTTTGCAGACAACACCAAGCTGGGGGAAAGTGTCAATCTGCTGGAGGGTAGGAAGACCCTACAGAGGGACCTGGACAGGTTCAGTCGATGGGCAGAGGCCAATGGCATGAGGTTCAACATGGCTAAGTGCCAGGTCCTGCACTTTGGTCACAACAACACCATGCAATGATACAGGCTTGGAGCACAGTGGCTCAAAAGCTGTGCAGAGGAAAAGGATCTGGGAGTGTTAGTTGATGTTCACCTGAACATGAGCCGGCAGGGTGCCCAGGTAGCCAAGAAGGCCAAGGGTATCTGGCTTGTGTCAGGACTGGTATAGCCAGCAGGACCAGGGAGGTGATTGTCCCCTTGTATTCTGCTCTGGTGAGGTTGCACCTCGAGTACTGTGTTCAGTTTTGGGCCCCTCACTACAAGGACATCGAGGCCTTGGGGTGTGTCCAGAGAAGGACTACAAAGCTGGTGAAAGGCCTGGAACACAAGTACTGTGAGGAGTGGCTGAGGGAACTGCGGTTGTTTAGTCTGGGGAAGAGGAGGCTCAGGGGAGACCTTATTGCTCTCCACAACTACCTGAAAGGAAGTTGTGGGGAGCTGGGGGTCAGCCTTTTCTCGCAAATGACTAGCGACAGGACTAGAGGGAATGGCCTCAAGTTGTACCAGGGGAGGTTCATGTTGGAAATTAGGAGACATTTCTTCTCAGAAAGACCAGTCAGGCATTGGAATGGGTTGCCTAGAGAGGTGGTGGAATAACTGTCCCTGGGGGCGTTCAAGGAAAGGTTGGATGTGGTGCTTTGGGACATGTTTTAGTGGGTCATACTGGTGGTAGGGGGATGGATGGACCAGATGATCTTGGAGGTCTTTTCCAACCTTAATGATTCTATGATTCTATGATTTCAAAAAATCAGACTGTCCTTCAGGATGCTGTTTGCTGGGCTTCCCAGGTCCCAGCTGCATCTCTGGGAGACGATGGGGATGTATTCTCCTCCTCCTCAACCATGTATGGAAAAAATGAAGACAAATGTAAATAAGTGGTAAGAGAAACTCAAAAAGTAGGAGTTACAGAAAAGCGGCAAGAAAAGAATGCTTTGAGAACCAATGTAGTGTTTTAAATTTATTCGGTGCACACATGATATAACCTGCAGCAAACTTCTTGCATTTAATCTTGTCATTGGTTCCCCTCTACCTGCCAAGTGAAATCCAGGATCAAGGCTCAGATGACCTTGGAGGTCTTTTCCAACTTTAATGCTTCTATGGAGTGACTGTATCATTTGAAAGGGAAAAGTGACCAGTGTCACCTACCTGGAAGTCTGTAAAGCCTTTGACACAGTCTCACATGACATCCTGGACAACAAATTGGAAGGAGATGATTTTGATAGGTGTACCATTCAGTTGATAAGTAATTGGCTTGAAAGCCACACCCTGAGAGTGCTGGTCAATGGCTCTATGTCCAGGTGGAGGCTGGTGACGAGTGGCATCCCTCAGGGATCTGTCTTGGGACTGGTACTGTTTAGTGTTATTATCAATGACTTGGACAACGAGGTCAAGTGCACCCTCAACAAGTTTGCAGGTGACACTAAGCTGAGTGGTGCAGTTGATACAACAGAATGAAGGGATGCCATCCATAGGGATGTGATCAAGCTAGAAAACTGGGCCCATGTAAACTGAATGAGGTTCAAAAGTGTAAGTGTAAGGTGCTGCACCTGTGTGGGGGCAATCCTAGACATGAGAACAAACTGGGTGAAGAACTCATTGAAAGCATCCTTGCAGAGAATGACTTAGGGATTCTGTTGGATGAAAAGCTTGACATGAGCCAGCAGTGCACGCTTGCAGCCCAGAAAACCAACTGCATTCTGAGCTGCATCAATGTGGCCAGAGATGTGACCAGCAGGTTGAAGGAGGTCACTGTCCCCCTCTACTCTGCTCTTGTGAGGCCCCACTTGGAGTACTGCATCTACGTCTGGGGACCTGAGATGTGCACAAGAGATGCGCAAGATGATACACAAGAGATGTGGACCTGTTAGAGAGGTTCCAGAAGAGGGCCTGAAGATGAGCAGGGGGCAGGAGCACCTGTCCTATGAAGACAGGCTGAGAGAGCTGGGACTGTTCAGTCTGAAGAAAAGAAGGCTCCAGGACACCTTATTGTAGTTTTTCAATATGTAAAGGGGGCTTATAAAAAAAAGATGGAGAGCGACTTTTTGCTCGGGTAGATAATGACAGGACAAGGGGGAATGGTTTTAAACTAAAAGAGGGGAGATTTAGATTAGAAGTTAGGAGGGAATTCATCCCTCAGATGGTGGTGAGGCCCTGTAACAGGTTGTCCAGAGAAGCTGTGTATGTCCCAATCCTGGAGGTGTTCAAGACAAGGTTGGACGAGGAACTGGGCTACCTGATCTAGTGGGTAGCATCCCTAGCCATAGCAGGGGTCTTGGAACTAGATGATCTGCAATGTCGCTTCCAACCCAAGCTGTTTTATGTTTCTATGATTAGCTGCTCCTGCCTGTCTGCCCCCATCTGCTCCTGGTCGCACCAACGGGATGTCCTCCACCTTCTATGGAGGTGTCATCCCTGGTAAAAGCCTGCCCAGAGTGTTTGTCTCTGTTTAGCACTGCAATTTCATGGGTACCACCTGGCTATTAGAATCATAGAATCCTGTAAGAATGAAGTAACTTATTCTGGAGGACTATTGTAACCTTCAGAATGACTACTATGTCTCACTTCTGTAGCTATGAAGAATACGTCTGTGGGGAGTGGGAGGCAACTGTGATCAAAGGATGAGAAAATTGCCCGCAAAGGAGCTGTGGGGCTGAAAGTACCACAGTGGGGCCAGGTGTGCTGCCAAGAATGAGGGCAGGAGAAGGAATGAGTCTGATCTCTCTGTTAAACAGCTGCAGGGCTAAAACTCAGGCAGCCCTGAGGGCTAAAACACCCTTGGGGCATTAATGAGGCTTTGAGTAGCTGCAGTAGGGCGTGTCAGGGCAGTGAGCTCTGCTGAGCTGGATGTCTTTGTGGGCTTTGACTGTCCTGGGATAGAGTTTGTTAGGATAGCCCTGCAGTGCATCCTTGCTCTTGGATTGCTGCTCTCCCATCCCTCCTGGATGCTGGCTGCCAGCATCCTCGTAGCAGGCCTCTGAGCTCATAGGGCTAGAAGAGCAGCTCGGCTCTGCTTCTAGGAGATGTCACAGAGACAACAGAGCCCTGTGGTAGGGTTGCTGGACCTGTGGCCAGGATAGGAGCTCACAAGTGACCCATGTATGTTGCTTGCAGCTGGCAGGACCACCACCAGTGAGGAGCTGGAGGACATGCTGGAGAGTGGCAACCCAGCCATCTTCTCTTCTGGGGTAAGCACCATGGGTTGGCCCTGCTTCAAGCCCAGCATGGTTAAAAGCCAACCCAGTCCTTGTCCCTTGGGAGTTGTCTGTTTAATGTGCTCCCAGCACAGGAATGACAAATACTGCCCATACTGCAGCAGGATGCTGCATGAGCAGGGACTATGTCTTGGCTGGAAGGGCAGCTCTGAGCTGGGGCAGGGCAGGGGGGTGGCTGCTGCAAACTGCCTGGCTGGGGTGGCTAGAGGCTCTCCCTGCTCCATGGTACTTGTGGGCTAGAGACTATATGGCAGCCAAGCCTTTCACACTCTGGCACCAGCCACAACCCCAAGGAGGATTGGCTTGCACCAAGGCCCTGCTCTGCCCAGATCCCTGCCATGCCCAGTGGCCTCATGGGCAGGCAGATGGTGCCAGCTTGCAATGTTCCCTCTGAGTCCAGCGCCAGCCTCCAAGGCTTTTGTGTGGCTCCATGGGGCCTGGCTATGGCCTCATGGTTGCTGTGAGGCCAAACCCCAGAGTGCTCTTCCAGGATCTTGCTCCATTTTCTCCATTGCCCCAGAAGATACCTCCCATTTAAACCATTCCCCTATCTCTCTTGGTTCCCCTGGTCCCAGAGGTGAGGGACAACATCTGGGGCACAGAGGCAGGACCGAGCATGTTTACTGGCTTTGTCTTCTTGCAGATCATTATGGATTCAAACATCACCAAGCAGGCACTGAATGAGATTGAGACACGGCACAGTGAGATCATCAAGCTGGAGAACAGCATCCGAGAGCTGCATGACATGTTCATGGACATGGCCATGCTGGTGGAGAGCCAGGTAAGGAGACCTGCAGCCCATAGCCCAGATGCCAGCTCACTGCGGGGGTGGGGGCGGTAGGAGGGAGGGGATGGCTGGAGAGAAACTGATGTGCTCTGCCTGGACACAGAAAGGGCACTGGGGCAGACAGCTTGGGAGGGCAGCCATGAGCCCATGAAAGCACCTCTGTGCTGGCGTCCTTTCAGGGTGGGTGCTGAGGTGAAAACCTGCATCTGGCCACCTGGTACCTACACTGCTCCCAGCAGGGCTGAGGTGAGCTCTCGAGGGCTGGAGGTATCTGTCGTGTGCCCCAGAACAGGAGCTGCTGTGTGCTCAGGGCGGGTGGTGAAGTGAATTGCCTTTTAGGAGGGCACCTGCTGATGGCTGGCACCCAGGTGGGGATGGGTTCTTCTTCCCCAGAGCCTGAGCAGTTCTGGGGAGGCCCATGTGGGCTCACATGTGAGCACTGGGCCCCACTGACAGAGCTTGGGGAGCCCCAGGCTGTGCCACCAGCCTGCAGGGCATGGCCCTTCAGATGGGCATGCTCTTCGGTGTCTCTGCTCACCCCCCTTCTTGCCTGCCATGCTGTCGCGGCCGAGGAGACGTCAGTGGCAGGTAAAGCCCCGCCTGGCCCTTGCCAGTGCTGCATGCTTGGCTCTGCATGGCTGCACTCTGCATGTCTGTGGCTCTTGTGTGGCGTCAGGGCTGGCCCTTGGAAAATGGGTGAGGGTGGCTGTGGCATGGAGGTGTTTGTCTGGCCTGCCCTTGACTAGCTGGCAAACCTGGCCCTGTGTGTCTCCTCTGTTTTCCCTTGATGTCTGCAGGTCATTGGGTTGTCAGCTCCTGGGACAGGCTGGGACAGTTGGCCCAGGGTCAGAAGATTTTGGCAGTGCTGTCATGCTGTTCCCAAGAGAAGGGCCTTCGCATCTTCTGTCCCCTCTGGCTGGCCCCAGTAGGGGGGAAGGGGGAGGAGGTGCCAATCCATGCAGGGCCACCTCCACCTTGTTCAGAGACTCTAGGTCCTGTTTCCTATCCTCACATTCTTTGGGCTCCTTATGCCACTCTGCCAGCAGGAGTTGTCACCATTCCTGGGAGACCTGCTTGTCACAGCCTGTCACATGGCCATGTCCGGCTCCTCCACAGGGCCCATGGGTGGCACAGACCCCATGATACACACACATAGGTGGAGGCAAGGGGTGACAGGCCACTGTGACTGTCTCTGGCCCTGCCTGCTGCTGTGGCCTTGCCTGCAGCCAGCACCCATGCTGCCACCCCACAGCCCAGCAGGTCAGGGCAGTGTGGGCACAGTTACCTGAGGACACTACATTGTGCTGGTCCCTGTGTGGGAAGGGGCACCACCATCCCTTATCAGCCTTCCCTGGGAGAACTGGAGGCATGAAGCTGTGCAGGAGGCTTGATGCACTCTAGGAGGATTTGCGGCCTTCTGCCCTGCTGTAACTGCTAGACCATGTCAGCATCCTGCAACACCCCCGGGGGCAGAAGAGGGGGGCTAGTCTCTGACCTGCTGGCACAGGGAAGGCAGAGAGCAGAGGGGTATCAGACTCACAGCTGTGCTTGGCAGCTGTCTACTCTGCCCTAGGAGTGGCACCAGTGGGCAGGGGAAGCATCAGCTTTAGGCACAGCACCCAGGCCAGCATATCAGGCATGGGACAAGAGCAGCAGGGTGCTTGATAAGGGTCAGTGCTTTGACCTGGGTGGGAGGGTAACATCCCTGGGCTTGCAAGGCTTGTCCTCTCTGGTGCTGCCAGGTGTTAAAGCTCAGAAAAGAGCGTTGCAGAGTTGCTGGCCATGATCCTCAGCTTTGCAGCCCAGATTCTCTCTGTGCTGTGCAGAAGGGTGTTGGGGTTCAAGCCTCTGCCCACCCCTGGAAAGCCTGTCATTCACATGAACCATCAGACAGTCTCCATCTGCTGTAGGACCCAGATGCGCTTGGTGGGCAGTAAAGAGGGGGCAGAAGGGAGAAGGTTGGCTAGGTGAGGATGCCTCAGGCCATGTCTCCGTATCCTGGAAGAGGAGTGGGGCAGGAGTCCCTGCAGGACCCAGTGGTCCAGACTGACCAGCCTTGCTTCAGGGATCTCTGCTCTTGGCAGGGTGCTTGTGCAGATCTAAGTAGTCACCTGTGCATGTTTGTGGCTTAATGAGTACCCCACATGGTGCTGCTGGTATGGTCTTTGCCCTCCCCTGCCACTCCTCCTGCTTCTCCAGTGTGCAGCACCATGATGATGCAAATCCTGTTGTGGCTGTGATGCTCACCTGGGACATAAGACATGTGGCCACCAGGCCAGGACTGGGATGGGGAACCCGCTTGACTCTTACTTGCCTCTCTGCTGGCGTGTGTACAGAGGTCCCAGCCCTCTTGGACAAAGCCTATGGTCTGGACCCACACCCCAGGGTGTCCACAGTCTGTGTGCCTGCTACAGGCAGGTGATTATCCCTTTATCTCCCATGCAGGGCCACTGGGCAGGGTGATGTCTGCACGGTGCCAGGGAGCAGCAGGGAAGGAAGGAGCTCACGTATGTGCACATGGGCGTGTGGGCTCTGTCCCTACTCTGCAGGGTGAGATGATTGACCGCATTGAGTACAACGTGGAACACTCTGTGGACTACGTGGAGCGGGCTGTGTCTGACACCAAAAAAGCAGTGAAGTACCAGAGCAAAGCCAGACGGGTGAGTCATGGCACTGGCTGGGTCATATCTTCCTCTGCATGCACTTCTGACACTGTCCATGGACCAGGTCCCAGCCTGGCACCCCTGCCTGCCTTGCTGCTTACACAAAGGAGCAGACAGCAAAGTGCAGCCTTGTGGGTACTCAAGCACTACTTTACTCCACACCGCTGGGTGCAGCATGGGTCCTGCTGGTGACATGGACTGAGGCAGAGCTCTGTAAGGGTGCTCCTTGAGCACTGTCAATGAGTCATGGGGCAGGAGTGCTCATTGGTGGGAAGAGGAGGGACAGGGTGGATTCCATGGGCCAGGCTAGATGTAGGATCCATGTCCCTTGCCAAAACAAGGTGGAGGTGGTAGAAAAAGGCATGTTACAGCTCTGGCCCCAAGCGCAGTGCCAGCTGCCTGTCCCATTCCCCAAGCCTGGCCCTACCAGCATGCTCCTATGTCTCTGCAGCAGTTTAGCAGCTCAGGGGATACAGTGGGCCACCAGGTTTGCCAGTCCAGTGCTGAAGAGGGAGCCTGGGTACCCAGCCATGTCCCAGCGATGGCCAGAGCCTGTCTGGCTCGCCTGGTGCTGATCAGAGCCCACCACAGACACACAGGGATGGGGCACATCGCAGGCCCCAGCTCTTGGGTCCAGCTTACCCCTGGCACTCATGGTCCCCTCTCCCTTTTCTCCCTGCCGGTGCTGCAACACCTGAGCAGAAGAAGATCATGATCATTATCTGCTGTGTGATCCTGGGTATTGTCATTGCCTCCACCTTTGGCGGTATTTTTGGATAGACTCACCCCACGGGACTGTTTGTGATGGATGGAGCCGCGCGTGCCATGGGGCTGCAGCCACACTGGAGCGAACCACACAGCCCCCGGAGCCTCCCAGCAGCATTTCAGTTTCTAATGCATGGTTGTTTGTGATGCTGTGTGTGCGGTACGTCTGTGTGGAGGGAGCACCAGCCTTGGGGTGCAGGCGGGGTGCAGGGGACAGTGATGGGCGTGAGGGGGACCTATGGGGAGAACCTGAGCTCTCATCACTGCACCAGTCTGAGAGGCTGGCTGGGACCAGGTGGGGACAGAGGTACCATTGGGCACTGCTGCTCTTCCTGTGCTAGACAGTTTGTGTTAGTCACACCTGAAGATGAGACCAATGATGGGTAGAGTCCTCAGGAGCACAGAGCCCAATCAACTTTCCCCAGCTTTTCCCATCGCCTTCAGCCAGAGCTCTTGTGTCTGTCAGCCACATCAGTGTTTGCAAAACACTTTTCCTCAGGCTGCTTCACTCATGGGGCACTTCCCCAGGGGTACACTCTGCCAGGCTCTGCCTCCCCCCCCCCCACCATGCCCATGCCTGGCTGCAGTGCTCCATTCCTGCTGCTTTGCTAGTGGTGGAGCTGCCTTCTGCCCTGTGCAAGCCCTCGCCCCAGTGCAGGTGCCTCAGGCTGGATTTGCTGCTGCTGGCCAGTGGTGCTGCTTGGGGCCATCTCTGATGCTTAGGGATGGGGACAGTCACATGGGGCTCAGTGCTGCACCTCAGGCAGGGCAAGAGGCCACAGGTGGTTTGAGGCCACCAAGTTCCACTGGCTGCTTACCCTGCTCCAAATCCTCCTTGTTCTGTTACCAGCTGTGGCACACAGTGGCCCTGGCTCTTGCTGTCCCCAGGCCTGGGCTTAGGCTGTCAGAGTTTGAGGACAGCTCTGACACCCACAGCCCCAGGTGGTGTTTACCTGGGAGCAAGGCTTTACCCAGCCTGACTCCTCCACATATGCACCCTTGGGCTGGGGGCTGGAGGCAGGGGGGCTTTCTCCTATCACAGTCCCAGGAAGCAGCAAAGGCTTGCATCCACACCTTGCAAGCTAAGAGCAGCAGCCTTCTTTCTCCTCCTTTCCATCACCAGCTCCTGAGCAGGGCAGGGCCAGACCTCTCTTTCCACCTCTGCCACATCTGAGCATCTGCCTGCCACCTCCTTCTGGCACAGTGTCCTGCTGCCTGCTCTTCCCCGGGACCATCTGGGAGACACCTGTACACTGTGGGCTGCTGTGCCAGCACCTAGGTGCCCCACGCTGTCAGCGGTATCTACTGCCTGCTGGCAGCTCAGAGGGGCCCTGTTGCCACCATCCTGTTACTCCCATGCTGCTGCCTCAGTCCAACAGCAGGTGTCAGCCCTTATATTCCTCAGGAGAGTCTGGTGCTCTGGCTGGCTCATGAAATCCCAAAGCACTGTGGAGGAGCCCGAGCAGTGTAGGTGCTGGTGCCAAGCTTGCAGACATGCACCAGGGTGGAGGCTGGATGTGAGCCCAGATGCTGGTAGCAGAAAAGGGGCACTTGATGGCAGTGAGTACTCCAGCTGCAGGCAGCATGCTGCCTCACTGTTCCAATCAGGGGCAGCTGAGTGCACCCCACCTCCGTGTTCCCTGAGGGCTAAGGCATGCAAGCTGGAGTGGAAGGGCGAGGGCAGGCCTGGTTGGAGCTGAGCCCTGCTCCCACCCCACACTCCGCCATCCTGCCTGGCTAGTAATAGCACTGGCACTTGCCTTGTGCAGTGTGCCCACAGGTGTAGGGTGCAGGACAGCAGGCTGTAGCCAGGACACAGTCCTGCTTTCCCTGAGCACAGCCCTCCCTGTCACTATTACCAAAGGTCCCACAACACAACTCTGCTTGCATTCGGTCACTGTTGGGGAGCGCGTCCAGCCCAGTCCCCCATCCTGCCCAGCCCAAGCCCCCAGCACCTGTGGCCATGAGAACATCCAAGACCACAGTCCCCTTCTTTCACAGTCCTGTGACATCTAATATTAGCTACATCACTGCAGCCTGCGTTCAGCACAATATCTTGGGGCACTGGGACCCCTGCAAGCAGGGGAAGGCAGGCTCTGGAGACCCCTCCAGAGTAGGAAGCAGGCACTGGCATAGCCAGTGGCACATCTTTGTGGGCACATCTGGCTACAGGAGAGAGAGGTGGAGGTTATGTACAATGCCTGCTGCTTCTGCCCCAGTGCTGGTGCCTGCCACTGCAATCTGAACACTGCTGTGATAAGCCAGTGAGAGCACTAGGCCCCCTCCTCTGGGAAGCAATAACACTACTGGTAAGACTGCTCCTAGGCAGGCAGGCAAGAAAGTTCATCTCAGGCTCTGACCCCACAGCAATGCCCACTGCTAGCTCAAGGGGACTTTTTTCTTCCAAGAAATGGTTTCTGTGATACAAGCTCAGATGATGTCAGTACCCACCCCCGTCAAGCCACAAAGCCAAGAACAGCACTGGTGTGGTTACTGACCCTTGCTCCTTGTTGATACCACCACTGCCAGCAGCAGGAGCCAGACGGCACTGTGATTTTGCCACTGGCACTTTGCTGGGCTCATGCAGGCAGTGATGGCTGCATGCTCTGACATGATAGAGGCAGAGGAGCATGCTGCCTTCACTGCCTTGCAGGCTGTCTCTCACTGTCCTCGCTGTGAGGGGAGGGTGTTTTGGTGCAATAATTACCCCTGCACTATGGGAAGCCCCGTTCAGTTCCTTTTTACCTGCCTGTCATTGCATGTACAGACTGAATCACCAATAGCGTGGTTGTGCTTTGAGGTAACATTTCACTTTTTCTTTCTAGCCCCCAACCTCAGACCACTTATCCTTTGGGTTATGACACCTCTGTTCCAAGTGCCACCTGCCCTCCTAGCACCATGAGCATGTTGATGCAGTATTCTATAAGCAGTGTGGGGCACACACAGCTAGCACTTGAATTGGGGATTGGGGATTTATTTTTATTAGTTGTTTTTTTTTGTTTGTTTGTTTTTTAGTAATGTACTTGAAGGCTTTCTAAGCCCTCTGTGGAGTTGTACTGTTGCTGTACTGTGAGCTAAGTGTCCTTGTTTTCTATGTGGATCTTGACCCTGGCTTGCTCTGTCTCACTGGGCTGGATGACACTGTATTGTTGCCTCTTTTTTCCTTCACCCTTTTCCCTCCCTGCTAACCTCCCTTCCTTCTCCCAAAGCTTTGGGTGCAAAACAGCTTCCCATTTTGTGGAATTTTTATGTAGAATAAACATTTGTAACTGTAAAGCTCTAGGCTGGCACCTCTATTTACAGGGAAGGGAGGGAGTGACAGGCAGCAATGGTTGCAATTTAGATTCCAACACCCTCAGAGCATTAATGCATACAGGGTGGACCTGATTTGAAGTGGATGCAGGAGGAATCACCACAGTTCAGATAACATTTCTGCCATTCTGCCTAGAGGAAGATTGGCCCTCATGGGACACACACCTTTATGCTGCCTGGCTACCTGCCTGCAGGCAGAGGGGAAGCTGATAGTAAACCTGGTGCTGTTTTCTACCTCAGCTCCCCTGCACTAAGAACACAACACAGGAGACCAGCAACACTTCTTACTTGTTGACTGTTTAGTGAAGAAGCTGGATATAATGTTCTGGCTCACTGCCCCATTGGGAAGATAAGCAATGGCATGGCAGACACCAATTGGACAGAACTCTGTGCCACTCTGCCTTCAGAGAAAACAGGTCTGGCAGCTTTGCAGTTGGCAGTTTGGCTGCACCTGAGCCAGTCTACACCTGCAAGAGCCACAGTGACCTGTTCCAACAAGTCCCAGGCCTGGGGTGCCCATCTGTGCCATTCACAGGAGGCTCACTGGAGAGGCCAACACACCGTCTTCCACATCATCAGTGTCCGCAGCAATTCAGAAGTGAGGGCGGCGCTTTCGACCTGTGTATTTGGTGTCTGCTCGTACCTCCCTGTGAAGAAAAGCAGAGAGCAACTCAGTGCGATACACAGGGAGGGGAAGGGAAGCTAGTTCATGGCAGGAGTTTGAATGGGTGACAGACAGCAAGCCAGTCTAGCACAGTCAACCTCAGCTGAGGCAGGACCCAAATAAACTTACTTGCCCTGTCGTCGCCTGCGCTCTTTCTTCTCAAGAATCCAGTCCCGGCTTTTCTTCACAGACTTCCCCTTGGTGTTTCTGAACCGTGTCCTACAGAGACAGCAGCTGGGGAGGAACACTTCTGTGCCCCGGAAGATTTCTACCCAGACCTGGGCATGCCTCATAAAAACAGCAGGTGCTTTCCCACTCCCCAGGGATAAAAGAGGCTCAGCAGCACTGTGGACAAGGCCCACACAGTCCAACTCCAGACACACAGAAGGAGGGAGGCTACCACCAACCATAGCTTTGAGCCAAGGGACACCTACCTTCCACAGGCTGCAGCAGACCAGCACTCCTCTGTGCCACGTGTGACATACCAGCAGCGTGCTTAAGCACAGCCACCTTGCCCTTGTCTGCTCTACTCTGAACAAAGCAGACAAAGCCTCTGGCTTCCCAACAAGTTGCCAGTTCTGCTATTGCCTTCCAAGATGAAGTACCCCCTGGACTAAGCAAGCAGAGCACAGCAGTGTAAGAGGCAGGAAAACATGGCAGCCACCAGCTGCTAGCAGCCATGACGATTTTCCTCTGTTTTTTTTCTCTGTCTCTCCCACTGGCTGCAGGGGGGGGGCTCTTCCCTGCACCACTACTATAGGAGGAGACCTCACCAGCAGGAGAAACCACACAGGACACAGCTGCGCAGTCAGACAGCAAAGAACTTGACAGAGGATGGATGGGAACACCAGGTTTCAAGCACAGCAGCCTGCCTCCCCGCCAAACAAACAAACAAAAAAACAAAAACAAACAAACAAACAAACCAAAAACAAACAAACAAAAAACAACAAACAAAAAACAAAACACCACACCACCAACAACCTATACTACAGTGCTGAGACAAAGAGCTGAGTGCTGGACAGGAAGCGCACCTCAATCTGAATGCTTAGCTGAAGTTCCAGGGTAAGCATCAACAGCAGCTCCCTGATGCCATAGCAAAGCCCTCTAGTCAAACCAACCTGTTACAGTCCTTGTATCTGGGGCCCTTCAGTAAGATAAAGCAGTGCCCATCTGGGCTGCCAACGGTCCTCCCAGTACACTCCGTCCCTTCCCTCCCACCACTTCACACATAGCAGCACTGTGGTCCGCAAAACTGAGCACTTACATCCCCTGAAATTGGGGAGGACTTGAAACTTCACCCCACATACAATACCTCTCACTGGTGAACTTTGCCTGTTGTATCTCTTGTCCATCAGCACACTCAGTACCAAGGCCCTGAAGAGCAAAATTAGGAACTTTCACCTGGTGCAGACAGAGCTAGTGCTCACTGCCATCTAAATAAATTAAGGGAAACACAGCGCTCTGTAAGGGGAGGGACTGGGACAGGAGTAAACAGATCTCCCAGAAACTGTGGCACAGAAACCAGATGAGAACAAAGAAACGTAAGAGTGAAGCCACATCTGCATATGCAGTTGTCTGGTGTGACTCCTGCTCACCCACAGCTCTTCCACATTACCCAGCAGCCAGGAAGGCATTTCTGCTGCTAGGCAGAGTTCCTCACCTTTGGTAACGTGCCAGAAGCCCCAACAAAGAGACAGAGGAAGAACCTGAAGGGAAAAAAAATATGAGGAACATGAAGCTGACATTCAGCATGTGATTCCCAGTCCCCAAGCAAGACTGAGTTCTTCTATTTTTGAGTCAGATCTAAACTGTCACCTCTGCCCAGGACTGAATTGTGGGAAAGAGAATAACAGCTTGTAAAAATCACTGCTGAGGCTATGCCTCACCCCACACATTGCCCATTCACAGAAAGACAGGACTCACTTCTTGGCTTTGGTGCTGTTGGGGTAATCTACCACCATTCCCCCCGTAAAGCCAGCTCTCATGGCCTGGGTCGTGATGAGCTCCAGCTGGAAAAAGAAGCACATGCAAACATTATTCACCCACAAGCAAAGCCCAAGAGACTTCTAGGCTCAGTCACAGCTAACTGTGTATGCACACGACAGGTCAACCCTGCTTTTATTAAACCCTATACCAAGCCCCTAGCTCTGCAGTTCTGTCCAGGCAGCAGCCTGCAGTATTTTTTTGTTCTCCCTGCTCTTCCACCTTGCCTGGATTCAGTGGGGCAGCAGACTCTCCAGGAGAGTTATACAAGGCTGGATTTTCCAGCCTTTGGGAATCATAGTACAGTGCTGACAAGTACAGTCCAGTCTTCAAACCCAGTTACACAGGCAAAAATCTAGCACAGCACATTTAGATCAAGTCCTGTCAGTTTCTTTGATTTTAAGGCTCAGCCCAAAACAAACTGTGAAGCGGCAGAAATTGTGTGGGGCTTTCTCCTTATTGTTGTTTTTTTCCTGGCTCTTGCAGAGCTTTATGGATGGCAGGAAGGACAGAGACACAGACCTGATGTGGGCCAATACCATGCATTCAAAGCCTCAAACAGCACAGGTTTTCTGCCTTGCTCTGCCTGTTCATTTTCCCCACCAAGTGGTATCTTGTACCTGTTCTGAATTCTCAGGGTACAGTTGCAGGACGGCTCGGGATCCTTGGGCCTATGGGAAATAAAGTCAGTCACAACCCTGTTAAGACAGGGTTCCCCTCTGGTCACCCAGTCCCTAGCCTCCAATGCCTAAAACCTCCTAGAGAACTCTCCCAGCAGAGCTGCTCAGACTGCAGAGTCAGCTTCTCCACAGCACAGCAGGGCACGAAGCTAACAGCAGGGATTACAGAAACACAGGGCACCATGCAAAAAGGAATGCAGACAGGAAATAGGTGCTCCTGCTAGTCTTATATTTCAGTAGCATTTACTTAAAAAGTCTTCCTAGAAGGCAACAGTGACGACACAAAAATAGGCAGAGGCCTGACTGAGAGAGCATGACACTTACCAAGGCAGTATAAAGAGTTGAGAAGAATTGATAAAGGCGTTTTGGAGGACTGTGTGACTTCTTATCAGCATTACAAAGCCACTGCACTGCGGAAATACTGAAAAAGAGAGCAAGACCCTCAAGACACCGAGCCATCAATTCTTTAGCAGAGCCCATAACCTCCCTTTGAGCTTCCTTTCAGTGTTAAACATGTGTTAGGCATCAGGGAAACTAATTAATTTTCTCCATGTAATTTTGCCTTCCACTCTGCAGTCAAGACACTACAGGAATCCCTCTTGAGACTCCCTAAGCCATGCCACAACCCAACATAGTACAGCAGTTATTCAAGCTTATTCAAGCGCAATGAAACACCAGACATCTCCCCCAGTCCAGGTGCTCAAATAATTCAATGCTTGGTTGGGACCCTGGCATAGCCCACAAGCAACCATGCAGGTTTTGACAATGAGCAATCCCAAACTGATTCAGATCAGTAACAGACAGCCCCTACTCCTGTCCAGTACCTTTATGAGGTATTCTCTAAGAGAACTATTTCTTTCCCCTTCACCTCAAAATCAACCATCAAGCTCAGCTGTGAGGTCAGTCCCTAGGTCAATGTCACAGGAATACTTTAGGTTTTCATCCTAGGTGCATGTCTCAACTCTCCTCACATTATCCCCAACTTCACTTTATTTATTTCAATACTCTTCCCAGCTCACTACCACAAAACACATACAAGCATCTCTTTGGAAACTGCTGCTTCTACAATCTAGAATCTCAGCAGCTTGTCCTAAAGAGCTGGAGTCAAGTTGGCGTGGAGCAAACAGAGTGACAGATAAGGACAGTCAGTCATCTGTTATGCAACATAAGCAGACCATGTATACAATACAAAATATGTAGTTATGCAGAGTATCAGAAGAGCTTGGTTAGGTGTACAAACTCACCTGATACAGCCATCAAACATGCCAGGCCTGAAGGGAATGCCGTGACCCACATCTGCAAGAAGAAGGTCTCCTTCCACCTCTCTCTCCACAGCCACATCTGCACAGAAGACACCTCATGGTACCAAGCTCATGCCTTCAGCAATCACCTCTGAGGTGAAGTGAGAGCTTAAGGGGAGGAGGGGCCTCTCACCCAACATTGCAGGGCTAATGTCCATGCCAATCCAGTAGTGCCCCTCTTCAGAGATAAAATCCCCACTCAGCCCAGAGCCACAGCTGAAGGGAGGAAGGGGTGGTAACAGAGATCACAAGCCTTGCCAAACAATGCTCTAGGACAGCCATCACACAACAGTGACATCCCCCTCTGTTAGTCCGCAGCAGACACCAGCACTATGGGGACCCAGTGCCCCCCTCGGCGCCATGCCGGGCTGAATCCCCACATGCCTGTGTGCTGCACCCTGCCGCTGGGCCCCCCTCACCCCACATCCAGAAGGAGGCATGGCCGGTCCTCGGGCAGCCCCAGCAGCTCCACGGCCCGCTCCGACATCTGCGCCTGGATCTCCATCACCCGGGAGCTGCAATACAGAGCAAGGGAGGGCTCAGGAAATCGCACGCCGGGCCCAGTCCTGGGCCCCACAGCACAGCCCAGCACAGCCCAGCACAGCCTGCCCCGTCGTACTTCTGCGTGTACTTCCGCGCTTCCACTTCATCGTAGAACTGCAACGAGAGAATGGAGGGGAAAGGCGTGAGGCCCGGCCCCGGCCCCGGCCCCGGCCCCGGCCCCGGCCCCGGCCCCGGCGCCTCACCAGCTCGGGCGGCCCGCGGTGCTCGGGCCGGCGCCCGCTGCCCGCCATGCTGCTGCGTGCCGGCACTGCCCGACGTCACCGCCAGGCGCCGGCGCACAGCGCGCTGCATCCAAGATGGCGGCGCGCGGACGCTGAGGCGGCGCGGCCCGATGGAGCCGGCGGCGCTCGGTCGCCTGCGGCGCCTCCTGCTCGCCGCGCCGGGCCTCGGCTTGGCGCCGGGCCGCGCCGGGCACCGGGGATGCGGCGAGGCCTTAGGGCCGCGCCGCGACCTGTACGAGGTGCTGGGCGTTCCGCCCACGGCGACGCAGGCGCAGATCAAGACGGCGTACTACGAGCAGTCGTTCCGGTACCATCCCGACCGCAACGCGGGCAGCGCTGCCGCCGCCGAGCGCTTCGCCGCCGTCAGCGAGGCCTACCTGGTGCTGGGCAGTGCCGCGCTGCGCCGCAAGTACGACCGCGGCGTCCTCAGCCGCGAGGACGTGCGCGGCGCCCCCAAGCCCTCGGGCCGCCCGCTCACCCCCGCGCCGCCGCCCGCCCGCTCCGCCGCCTCCTCTTTCTCCCGCCGGGGGCCCGTCCCGCCGCCCTTCGACTTCGACGCTTTCTACCGCGCACACTACGGGGAGCAGCTGGAGCGGGAGCGGATGCTGCGGGCGCGGCGGGAGCAGCTGCGCCTCCGCCGGGAGGAGGCTGCGGCCCAAGGCCGTTTCCGACTCGTTTCCGACCTCTCGGTTGGGCTCCTCTTTTTCTTGGGCGTTGTCCTGCTCTACAGCCTCAAGTAACGTGTGGGCACCAGCCCAGCTCCACCACTGCAACAGGACAACAGAGCTCACTGGTGGGCAGGGCCCCTGCACCCACTTCATGCCTGGGCTCAGCTCCTTAGACCGTGACATGTCCTTTCTGCCAATGTGGTCTTCAGAGATAGTGTGTGACCAGCAGGCACTGATGTGGGCACAACTTCTCAGAATGTGACCTGTCCCTTTTGCTGTGATCTTTAGAGACAGTGCATGGCCACTGTATGTGGCTGTAATGTGTTACCTCTGCAAGTGTGACCTGCAGACTCCATATGACCACTGGGAACCACGTGTGGGCCCTTTTCCAGAGGCTGCAGTGTGCCCCTTCTGCTAGTATGACCTGCAGATGTTGTGCCTGACGGGTTCGTGGACCTTGGTTTATGGACTCTGACATGTCCCCACCATCAGTGCTGCTCTTTGACCCTGGTGGGAACCACATGTCTTGAGCCGCAGTGGAGATTAAATGATTGACAATGGTGTTTGTGTGCTATGTGTGTTCATAGGGGATGCTCTTGCCAATGCTGACTAATGGCTCCCTGTGGTTTTCCGTTAATCTGAAACTAGCCACCTCCATGCTTTCACACTTGTTACTATGTATTTGGGGCATTTTGGGAGCACTGGTTTCTGGACTTCATTGTTGCCTTTGTCTCCATTCAGGATTTGCCTCACTCTGTGGCAAGTACAGAAATTTCAGCTTCAGCAGCCTTACAAGAATGAAACCTCATCCTACAAGAATGAAACCATGTCCTAGTCAGTGTATGACATCACCTGGGGATGCCCAAAATACTTTGGTATTCAGAACAGCCTGTCCTGTCTAGGGCTTGTTAGGAACTTTGCACAAGACTATCTTGTACAGGCCTTTATGGCTGCAGTGGTACGCTTCTGGGCACTGAGTGATGTTATTTGTGCTTTACATGTGTCTAAGAATCATTTGTGTATAAGAGTATTTACCTATTTATTTACAGAGTGTTTTAGGAACTAAATATTGTCTCTAAGAGCTTCTGTGTTTCCTTTGGTGAAAGTTTCACCTGTACTATTTGAAGAGAATGAAGCTTGCTATAACATGGTATTGCAATGCTTAGCATGCCTAAGGTATTGTCTGCATTGCTTTGCATTATATTTGCTGGGCTTGGCTATGCCTTCTGTGCAGAAGCTGAGCCCTCCCCTCTCACTGCAGTGACCCTGGGTTATGTTTTCTTCCGATATAAACTTGTGAAAGGAAAACACCTAACATTTTCCAGCTCTGGAGTTCCATGATACTGAACTGAGCCTTATGCAGTAGCATGTCAGAGTGTAATGTGTACTGGTGCAGGGTATATGCTGCTATAGGAGAGTTTTCCTCTTCTGGAAATAATTTTACTAATTCCAACTGCAGGCGCTCAAAAGTGCTGCGTGTTTGGAGAAATGCAGCCTGGGAGCACATAGAGGGCTTTCCAGGATCCTCTTTGGTTGTTGTTCCACCCCCTCTTTGTGGGATAATAGTCCTGAAACATCAACATGTGAAGGGCAGAGGGAGCTTGGTGTTCAAATTTGGTTATGAATTGAAAGCTTCTAGAGCTCTGGCTAGTGCCGTCGCTGATGTATTTTTGTGCTGTAATAAGGCAAGTTTCTTGAAAGACCAGAGGCTGTTTCCCAGTCAGAGTTTGGCGAGTAATAGTCTTTTGCAGGCTGGAAGAGCTTGGCAACAGCCATGCAAAGCAGTGGGTATTGTACAGGAATACATCTCTAGTTCCTGGTATGGGTTGTAAGGTTTTTCAAGGCAGCCCTGCCAAACACTTGTCTTCAAGATTGATCTTCCTGTGTATAGTGCCGAGGCCCAGGGCTGTGGGCTGTTCCTGCAGTCAAGCCCTGTATCCAGCTATGAACTAACTTGCAGGCAGGGAGTGGGTTGGTGCTGCACAGAACAGGAGGAACTGCGACTAGTTAGTGTGCTCCCTGCTTAACGCTGGGGATAGAGAAGCACTCCTATAAGCCATCTGTTTCTCCTGCTCTATGCCTGATGCTTGTGTCTGAAATTGGAGGGTGAAGTATCCAGATGCCAAAGCTGAGCTAATCTATGTACCTAACTGTGAGTGGCTTGGGCAGTGTAAGAAAAGAGCAAAAACTCATGGGCTGAAATAAAGACAGTTTTATAAAGAAAACAAACAAACAAACAAAACAAAACAATAAACAGTAATCAACAACAAAAAGTCACCAAATGATCCACAATTCCATTGCTCGCCATCTGCTGATGCCCAGCCATTCCCCAAGCAGTCCCCTAGCTTTATTGTTCAGCATGATGCCATAAGTTATGAAATACCCTTTTGACTGTCCTGGTTGTGACCTATCCCAGCTTCTTGTGCACCCTGTCTCCTTGCTGGCAGGGTAGTATGAGAAGCAGGCAAAACCTTGACTTGATGTAAGTACTGCTCAGCAACAGCTAAAACATCGATGTGTTATCAACATTCTCATTCTAAGTCCAGAATACAGTGCTATACCAGCTACTAAGAAGAAAATTAACTCTATCCTAGCTGAAACCAGGACACTGGTCTCCAGGTCACCATCTCCGTACTGGTTGGGCCTGAGTGCTCTGCTGCTCTGGGATAGATTTTGGATCAGGCACATACTGGCTGGAGGTAGTCCAGATTCACAGACCTACTGTCACCTCCCAGCACACGAAGTTTCTACACCTTCATTGTCTTGTGTTAATACTGTCATCATGTTTAATATTTCTCCTCTTTTCCAAGTTGTTTCCTTAATGGAAAGCTGCCAGGGGTGATTGGTTTTCCATTTGCCAAGTGAGCACAGTCCTTGTGGGGTACCTTTGCTATGAGTGCCAGAGGAAATCCATCAGTATCTAACTGTGACAGCACTGGTGTAATGGCAAGGGATTGTGTGAGTTGCCAACATCAGAAGCTTAAGGTGGAAAAGGGGAGGAAGCAGGAGAAAAGGAGAGTTTAGCTGTTGCTACACTAAGTTGAATGAAAGCTCCAGGTAAACTGAGATAAGTCTGGATTAAGCCTGCCACCACCTGAGACCTTTCAAGGTCAGGGCATTGCCCGGAAAGGAGCAGGCTGTGTGAGCAGGGTCCTGAACAGCACCAAGGTGGCAGCCCCAATGCTCACCTGCCCTGGAGTTGCTGGGCAGACCTCTGTACCCTAGCCCTGCTGCTGCTGGGCCCCAGTGAAAGGTCCTGTGGAAGGGCTGCATGGTTGGCAGCACCTGCAGCTGTAGGGACAGGTGAGGCAGCTTCCCATCAGCAACTTCCCCTGTGGCAACTCCTCTGTTAATGGAGTTCCCTATTAACAGCCCGGCTGCCAGCTCAGCACCTGCTGTGCAGGGAGGCCCAGCTGGGGCACTTCGTTGTGGTTATGCCACTTGCTGGCCAGCTCCATCCTGCTTTTTTATCTTCCAGCAGAGCAGGGTTGTGTCTCAAAAGGTCTCTGGGAGGCTGACAGGGGTAGCCCTTCTCTGCCTGGTCTCCTCTCCCTCCCAGGCTGGGTCTGCTGCTCACCTACCTGTCTGGGGAGGGCAGAGAGGTCACAGCCAGCAGGGCTTGCGCTCCAGACCACCTTTCCCCAGTTTGACGCAGGAATGAATGTGGGGGCACATTCCACACACAGTAGCAGCTCTTCCTCTTCCCTGGGGCAAGTGGAGGCAAATCTCCTCTTTGCCTCCCCACCCCAACAGGTCTTGTGGTGGTGGGCGGTGGCCCCGTGGGGCATGGGTACTGCTGAAAGTGTCACTGCACAGTAAGGAGAGTCACAGGAGGATCGTCCTCCCCAGCAGGACCCTTGCTGCTTCTGCCAGCTCCTACCTGTTACCGATGCTCCCATCCTGTGGCTCTGTGCAGGAATTTGTCCTCCCAGGTCTGCCTGTGTAAGGGACCGGAGCTGCCAGAATGACAAGGTGCTGTCCATGTACTCTGGGAGCCAAGAGGCAGGCAGCCAATGGTGCTGTGCTCTCCAGAGGCATGCACTGCACTAACCCTGTGTGTGTTTCCCATCAGGACCACTGCCCTGACCTCAAGCTGGATAGACCCAGCTCCAGGTTTGGGGCTTGGAAGAATCTCCTCAGTGCAGGAGATTCATCTTGTGCCAGAGTCTGCCAGGCGGCCTTGGATGAAGAAAGGTAATGGACTACTGGGGTGCCAGGGCCTAGCCATGTCATCCCACCGAGTGGGGCCAGCACCCAGGGGTGCTGCAGGACTCCTACAGACAGAAAGCCATCCAGGGCTGCTGCAACTCAGCAAAGGCTCCTGAATCACTGTGGTTTTGGACTGTTACCTTCAGAAAGATAGAGACACTACCTCCCTGGACTTGGGAGAGGTAGCTGCTCACTTTGAGGATTCACTCATGGGACCGGATTTGGCACTCACTGTAAGGTGACTCAGTAGCTGCTTGGGCTAGGGCAGGTTGTTCTGGAGCTGCTGATAAACCCATGCAGCACTGTCTGGGAATGCCCAATCTGGGGAGCCATGCAAGGCAGGGACTGGGTAGAAAGACCGACCATTTGTGCCTGGCTGTTTTTTGGATGGCTTGGCTCCTCAATGGTCACATGCTCTAGCGCCCATCCCAGGGCTGATTCTGGTCCCATCTTGCAGGGAACTGACACAGCTTGTAAGTGTTACTGACATTCAACCCACACAGGTGTCTGGATCTGGGTTCTGGCATGCTCTATCCTCGTACCATTTCCTTGGGGTGTTTTCGTCTTGCAAGTGCCTTTCCTCAAAAGCTGTGAAGGCCTTCCTCTCCCAAATGAGCATCCAGATCCCTAAGGAGAAGCCTTGTGCTTGCCCAGCAGAACCCCCTCTTGTGTGCACGTTCACAGCTCGCATAGCTCAACATGCACATCACTTGGGCCCATGTCCCTATGCTTTTCCCACAGCTCCCAGTCATCTCAGGCAGCCTCCCATGCAGCCCCTGAGGGAGCCTGGATGGCTGTCTGGGGGGCTCCAGGACACTGTGCATCCCAGCCCCTGCCAGACACAGCCTTGAGGTGGTCCTACGTGGAGTTTGCTCCAGGAGAGGACTTGGCCAGTGGCCACAGAGAGGAGGATGAAGCAAAGACCAAAATTACCCTCTAAAAGATGCTGGTTTGGGCCAACAGGGTCCTCCAGGACAGGTTGTGCACATCCTCCCTGCGTGTGCCGTGGGCGGTACTGCAAGAGAGCACTAGGCACTCAGCACCATGCCCAAGGCACCTGCCGGGCCCTTTCCCTTCTCTGGGAGCTGGGTATGGTAACATTGCGCTTCAGTGGCTTCAGGTCCTTCCATGCCTGCACAAGGTGCAAATAATGGTCTGTGGGGTGAAAGCAACAGTGCAAACACTGTAGTGAGGGATAATGAGGCCACAGCCAGGACCCTTGGCCAATGTGTCCTGCACAGAGGCTCTGGCCAGAGCCCGGGCACTGGCCTCAGGGCACTGGGTTGGAGGAATAGCAACTTCTTGAGATCTGTAGCATGAACCTTCCTTACAGTAAAGCTGAGAGTTAAACTGGCCTCCTATGTGCTCCTACTCAGTCCCCTTATTTCCCTGGTCACATCAGTGTTGTGGGGCAAGCCAGAGCCTGACCAGCAGTCAGCCATGTCCTGGCACCATTTGTTGAAGGGATGAGCACAAACTGAGCACGGTGGGACCCTGGAAAGGAGGTGTTCTGCAAAACAACAAATATTCCAGCCACCACAATCTTCTGGCCTGCCAATAAAGTGACAGCATTCATCTCGGTGGCTGGTTTCTGATTTATCTTAGTCTTAAACCTGTTTGAACTGGTTAAATTGAATGACTGGCCTCAGTGCCACAGGTGAGGGCAGGGGTTTGGATGATGGGGTGAGGTACCATGGGTGAGGTACCCCATGGGTGAGGTACCCCAGTACTGCCCATCTCCTCCCTGGGTGCAGGAGCACTCATGGGACTCTGTAAGCTGCATGGCAAAGGGGGTGATAAGCACTACCAGCCTACAGTCCATATTTTGGGGTGCTTTGAAGCCAGAGCCCTGTGCTTCTTTGGAAGATTTCTAAGCTGTCTGCACAACAGGGCCTCCTAGCTGGAGGGTAGATAGACAGCTGGAGAAAACAAACAAAAAACCCTGCAACCAGACACGGATTGAAAGCATAAGAGCCTGAAAGCAAATCAAAGGCTAGAAACAGCATCAACACACTAGCACAAGAGACATCCCAGTACACGGAGCAAGTAGGCTGCCTGAGGACTATCCTGCTTCCTCCCAGCTTTGTCTCACCATCCATTGCATGAGTTTAAAGACTCCCAGAGGAGTCCCTGGGGAGCCAGGACTAGTACAAGAGGGTGGATAGGGAATGTGTACTAAAAAAACTGCAGGGCTGGGGAGAGACCTGCACTTCCTGCACCCTCCTTGTGCCCTCACTATCCTCACAATGTTGATGGACTGGACCAAGCACAAGGGCGCTGCCTACGGTCACCTCCAAACCTGGCAAGTGTCGCCCCCCAGGGCACCTCCTCCCCACCCCTCCTGTATATCTGTTCACAGACAGGCCAACAAGAGAACACAGAGCATGGAAAAAAGTCTTTATTTAGAAAGCATGTGGCACCCAGAGCTCCTGAGCCCTCTTCCCTGCCTCCTCCAACCCACCTGGGTTCTACTGACCCCCACCCCCATCTCCCATCACTGTTCCTCTTGCTGTGGACACAGAAATATCTTCCCTCCCAACAGCTCACTAAGTGCAGCATCTACTGCCTAGCCACACTTGCTACCCCACCGCATCCTCAGCCAAGCAGGTCCTTCTCCACAAGTACCCACCCCCTGTACGTGCTCAACAGCCACCACAGCCCCTCAGGGCCTTGTGGACACCCCTGCGTGCTCCCTGGCCAAGACCATGCAGCCCACAGGGCACAGCCCTGTCCCTGTTCTGTTATCGGTGTGGTGGCTCCTGCTTCTGGTGGCGTGGCAGCTGCTGCACGCAGAAAGGACGGGGGCTGAGCAGGGGGACATGTTGGACAAGGCGCAGGGGCAAGTCCATAGGGGTGTCAGGGCAGGGGACTGCTGGCTGCTTTCCCAGGGCTGGGAGATGGCATTTCAGAGGTATAGCTGGCATGGCAAAGGGCGCAACAGCCTCTGAGGAGATAAGACAGGCAGGCACAAAATGGTAGCAGAGATGGAGGTCTTTGGGGGTTGCTCTGCTTGACAGAGGGGCAAGGCGGACTGGCGATGGGCTGACTTGGACACCTGGGCACCCCACAGGGCCTGCAGGGTCCCTGTCTGCCCTGCCTTTCTGCAGCAGTTCCTGCAGTTTCTCCAGCTGCACCCGGCAGATGTGAGAGCGTGTGCGACTCTGGCAAAAGGATTCCAGAAAGGCATCAAGGGGCAGGTCTTGGGCCAGGAACTGCTCCATCTGTGCCTGCAGGACAGGCAGTGGGCAGTGTCAAGCAATGAGAGCTGTGGGACCATGGAGGGAGCCCAGGTGGCTGAGCCCCTGGACTGTTCTCCAGGGTCCTGCACACAGAAGGGCACAGGCCCCAGGTGAGGAAGGGGCAGTAGCACAGGGGCCTTATCTGACTTACCTCTGACTCTGCCTCGGAGGCATCCAGCTTGGCTTGGAGCTGGCCAAGGGCACTCTGTGGGCTCCACTTCTCCAGGTACGTCTCTGTGCCGGGAAAGGATAGAGCTGCCAAAAAACCTCCCCACAGATGTCCCCACTGCTGGGATTGTGGTCTTTCCCACTCCCAAGCATGAGGGGAGCTCTCCCCTCCTCAACAAAAAGCCCCCAAACACATCCCTGGAGCCATCTTCACAGCAGAGCTTGTATCTCACCATGGCAGCTGAGCACCAGTTACACCTTACACCACTCCTGATCATGAATGGGCCATATCCCCATGCACGTCTGAGGGTGCTGAGCCCACCCTGGCCTTCCTGTTAATGCAGCATTCTCTGGACATGCCAGCCAGCCCTGCACATCTCTGTCTTACCCCCCACTCACCTAGGCGCTGCTGCTTGTCCCAGCACGCTTCTTGTATCTCCCGTAGCTCCTGGTACTTGATGGCTAAGGAAGCCTTCCCGTCCTCCAGCTGTGGGCGCAGGGACAGGTTCTCCCTGGCCAGGGTACTGTTTGATGCCAAACACATCTCCCGCTCCAGCTGCAGACTCTGAAACTATGGGGATGCAGGGTTCACACCAGGAGGCAAAGCTGAAGCCACTCTGAGCCACAAAACCTCCCCCGTCCCCACCATCTCCTCTGCCTCAAAAGGGTCATGTCCTAGGAAAAACTCATCCACAGCACAGGATAGGTTACCTTGAAGGTTAGCAGTGCTCACAGCTGGCCTACCCAGCCTCCCTTCTGCAGCGAGTCACAGCTCCTGAAAGGCCTCATTAGCTAATGAGGACGTCAGGAGAGAGGCACCCCCTTTTGCTGCACACACATCTTCCACCCATGGAAAGTGGAGAGCAGGCCAAGTGGAAGTATGCTGAAAACAGGCTTACATTAACTTTAAAATGGACAGCTGGGAGAGGGGTCCAGGCGGGGAGCTGCTACCCCCGGGCTGCGGCACATCCCTCGGCCGTTTCCTCCCTTGCTGCCGTTCTCCTGCAATCGCGGCTTTGCTTCAACAGCGAGAGCAGCAGGGGCAGAGGCTCTGACCACGCTCAGGTTTTCGATGGGTGCGATGGCTGCTGCCCCACCCCTCCCGGCGGCAGCAGCAGCACCGGAGCAGCCGCGAAAACGAACAAAGCTTCCCCCGCGACCGAGGCGGCGCGGCTGGGACGCCAGGCCGGCCAGTGCCCGGCCAAAGAGGGCCGGGGTCCGGACCGCCCAGCCCCGCTCCTCGAACGGAGCTGCCGGCGGCCCCGAGCCCCGCCGAGCCCCTACCTTCCTGCTGAGGCGGGCGGCGCGCTGCAGCCGGGGCTCGTCCTGCAGCAACGCCCGCAGCTGTACCGTGCTCAGCGCCGCGAAGCAGCGCGGGGCCTCGGGGGGCGCCAGGGGCCGGGCCATGGGCCGGACACCCCGCCGCCCGCCGCCGACCGCGGCACCGGGAGCCGCGCGGCCGGAGCTCCGCCCCGCCCCGCCTGCCCTAACGGGGCCGCCGGGATCGAGGCGCTTCCGCCACGCACTGTCCTGGGTTGCGGGCATGCTGCGCCTGCTGTGTGCTTCCTGCGCTGCACTGCACTGCGCCTCGCTGTGTGTATGCTGCACCTGCTCTGTGCATCCTGCACCCCGCTGTGTGCTTCCTGTACCCATTACGTGCATCCTGCACTGAACCCTCTGTGTGCATCCTGTGTTGCATTGCACCTCGCTGTGTGCGTGCTGCACCTGCTGTCTGCATCCCGCACTGCATCTGCTCTGTGCATGCTTGTTTTGTTTATGTGGCAAGAATTTTGTTGCGAGGAGGGGAGGGGTACAGGGGAGATGGGGCGGAAAGGGGACTGCTGCAGGGATGGCCTCTGTGAGAAAAGTCCAGAAGCTGCTCCATGTTAGATAAGGGCATTTTCAGCCATCTCCAAAAGGAACCCGCCACTGCCTAGAGCCATGCCAATAAGCAAGTTTGTCTGTACCTCTTAGAGCACATTTAAGCAATGGAAAAAAAATGCTACACAACAGCAGCTGGGAGAGAGAGGAGTGAGAAACACCCTGCAGCCACCAAGGTGAGTGCAGCAGGAGGTGCTCCAGGCATGCAGCACAAGTTCCCTTGCAGCCTGTGGAGAGGCCCCTGGTGTCCCCCTGCAGCCCATGGGTCTCACACGCTGCAGCTTGTGTGATTTGCGGAAGAACTCTATAACTCAAAGCAAATAAGTTATAAGTAGGTACGTGGTTTATTTCGGTGCTAGGAACAGGCAGGATAGCTCCCAAACGCATGCACACCCTAACACGGCAACTTGCTTTGGTTATATGCAGTAAAAAGTTACATATGCATGAAGTTTCCCTATATATATGCATATTCATAACCCATCCCAATATTAAAATTAGCTCCAATAAGTCATTTCCATAAACTCTTCTGATCTGCACCTGCGCAGTGCCTTCTGGTGGTGGTCGTTGGGGGGTTGTGGAGATGAAGTCCGATAACTCCTCTTCATGACCACTAGTTGACCCCTTGCCTTTGTACAGACTCAGCTGCTCCTTGGCTCTTGTCCAAACCACAAGGTCGGTCTCAGCTAGTTTTTGAGACAGGTTCCTCTTTTTTGTCAGGAAACATCTTCTGTGAGGGGTCCCAAGACTCCTTGTTTTGGTCAATTTGCACAGTAGTAAGCAAAGACACTCAGCAATATATATTTTAAAGCAATTAAGTAAGGCCCCATTCTTTCATTCCTGGCTTTAATAATTACAATTGTTTTATTTAGAAATCATTAATATGATTAAGCAAGCCCCCATTCTTCTATCCCTGGCTTTGACTCGTGGAAAACAGACTCCACAATCAGTAAGATTGTAAAGTAGGTACGTTTATTCAGCGCTGGGCAGCACGGGGGGTAGTACCGCCAAAGTCGTGCGCCCCTGACGCAGCAACTTGCCTTGGTTATATGCAGTAAAGAGTTACATATGCATGAAGTTTCACAATACACCTGTACGTATTCATAACCTGTCCTCACTTCGTATTAAAATCAGTTCCAATGAGTCATTTACATAAACTCCTCCCATCTGCGCCTGTGCAGTGTATTCTGGTGGTGGTCATCGGGAGTCGTGGGGATGAAGATTGATGACTTACTCGTCACCGCTAGTTGACCTCTTGTCTTTGCGCATACTCAGTTGCTCCTTGGATCTTGCCCATTCCACAGGACCAGTTTCTACCACTTTCATCAGAGAAGCTCACCCTCTTATTAGGAGACTGACCTTGGTAAGGTCAGTCTCTTTGTCTCTGCCTCTCCTGCTCAGTCCCTCTCTGCCCCTGCTCCATGCAGGGTCCCTCCCACAGGATGCCGTCCTTCCTGAACTGAGCCTGCGGGGGCTGCCCACAGGCAGCAGCTCTTCAAGTACTGCTCCCACATGGCTCCATACCACGGGGCCCATCTGTCAGGAGCAAACTGCTCCAACATGGGTCCCCCACGGGCAGCAGCTCACCCCAGGCCCCTGCTCCTGTGTGGGCTCCTCTCCACGGGCTGCAGCTCCAGCCTGAGGCCTGCTCCTGCTGGGGGTCTCCATGGGCCACAGCCTCCTCTAGGCTACATCCACCTGCTCCACTGGGAGGCTCCTCCATGGGCTGCAGCGTGGAGATCTGCTCCATGTGGGACCCATGGGCTGCAGGGGGACAGCCTGCTCCACCGGGGACCTCTCCACAGGCCACAGGGGAACCTCTGCTCTGGTACCTGGAGCACCTTCTGCCCTCCATCTACACTGACCTTGGGGTCTGTAGGTTTGTTTCTCCCTATTTTCTTACTCTTTTGTCCCAGCTGTTGTTTCACAGAAGTTTTCCCCTTCAGAGTACTCCCCCAGAGTACTAGCATTGCTCATTAGATCAGCTTTGTTCAGTGGCAGGTCCTTTTGGAGACATCTAGAACCTGCTCCTCTCTAACATGGAGCAGCTAATGGGCTCTTCTCTCAGAATTCACCCTTGCATCTCCCCTGCTACCACAGCCTTGCCATGTAAGCCCAATACAAGGTGTCACCTCAAACCAACTCTGGCTACTGGAACTGTGCAAAGTAAAGCTGCCATTGAACTGCTGGGAGCTGGAGGTCACTACCATTGGGTAGCCAGGAGCCAAGCAGGACTTAGAAAGCATTTGGATTTGGAAAGCAAAGCTTAGAAGGAGCTGTGTAGAGCTAGTGCTGTTGTAGGAGAGATGACAACCTGTCTGCACACTGGGATGTGCTGTTTTGTGGGATGAGGATCATTTGCTCCTTAGACTGGCCGTGCAAACGCAAGTCCAGTTTTGGAGTTCCACTTGGAAACCTCAGAGGCCCAGGAGCAGCAGCAGTGTCATTTCTCAGTCTGCCTGGTGCCACCTGAAATCATTGAGCCTTCTGGCTCTGAAAGCCAAATCTGCTCTGAGGACAGTGTATGGCAGGGAGAACACCTTCCAGCCACCCATTCTCCTCATCTGCTGCTATGGGTGTTTCTCTACCAGCTGATGCCAAGTCCCATCATTGACCTGCCCTGTGCACTACCTCTCTGCACTGTGGTGCCCATTGCAAGGAGACACTATAATGAGGGAACCAAAGGCATAGCTTTTGCTCAGAGTGAATGTTCCCTTTCTGTCTTAGAGGATAACTGGTGTCAGGAAAGGCACTTTTAGGATCTCTAGTCCAACCCTTGCATGGTAGAATTGACCCCCAAAGCAGATCAGACTGCTCAGGGCTATGTCTGATTTAATTTGGATTGTTTCCAAAGCTGGATATTCTCCCATCTCTGGAAAGGGCCAAGTGACACTGCAGAGTCTCTAATGGGTCACTCTCCAAGGCCAAGTGGGGATTCCAGCCAAAGTAAGAGACTTTGGCATGGGCTGGATTCTGAGGTCCCACCAGTTCTCTGCACTCTGTCTTCATGGGTCATTGCTTGGTGCTGGAGGCTCTCAGGAGAGCAAGTGAAGAGAGAGCAAGCACTGCTGGTGCTGTGCTGCCTCAAAACAAAGCCAGAACCCTTTGTGAAGGTGAAAGTGCTTCTTGAACAGTATGTCCTGGCAGCACCATAGTGTCATGGGATGAAGGAGCTTCAGGGACCTTGTCCTGCAGCCTCACAGCATCAGCTCAGTCTGCACCTTTCCTGACAAAGGTTCATCTAAATTGATCTTTGGAATTTTGATATGATGAGCAACACTCTGCTCATTCCTGTAATAGGCTCTTTCCTCATTATAATCTGTCCTAATTCAACCAACTCCTAACATCTAACCTACCTTTCTTTTGCTTCCATTATGTTCAGTGCTTCTTGGTCACAGCAGAAAGATGTACGTACATCTTTGATATCATTTTTATGTAGGATCAAAGCATAACTTTGCAGACATGCAGGTGCCATGACCAACTCTTGACAGACACAGACTCCCAGCAGGATGATGTCATCACAGGGACATCACCACAGAATTTTACACTGGACTGTGAACATGGTGATGATGTGTAAAGAGTTCTTTCATGTGTTGCATCCCTTCTGAAACCTCCTGCACAGATTTACAGGTCCTATATCTCAGTGTAACTAGTTTTAAATTCTCTTACATCCATTTCTATGAGAAACACTCCAGACTTTTTCTCTCTATAAGCTCCATTGCTTCAGTCCTAGCACCTGAGATGGGATTTCTTTGGTCTGAGTGGGAGCACATCAGAGATATAGAACAGACATTCATTAATGGAGAATAAGCTCAAGGAAGCAAATTTATTTGGCTGCTTTACCAGACAACACAGAGAGACACAGAGTGTATGGAATTCATGGCACATAGCTGTTTTGCTTATTGTGAATTCTGGAGGCAACTAATAATCACTGACAAAAAGTCATTACAGGGTTCAGTGTCTTCCTCCAACAGGGAAGGTATATGCAGAATCCACGTTTCACTTTTTTTTTTTTTTTTTTTTTTTTTTTTTCTTGATTATGAACGTAATAAAAAGGAATCATTGGCAAGCACAAGGAAAGAGCTAAAGAAAGGGGAAGCCACTCAGAGACAGAAAAAAGAAAGTGGCATTTCAATAAAACCCTGATACTCTTAGGCTCTTCTCTCTGCTACAGAATGGCTTAAGCTGTGCAGAGCCTTTGAAAGCACCCAGTTCATACAGGAGCGGGAAGAAGCACTAACAATATGGAGCTGGTTTGATGAGGATAAGGGAGGATTTGCAGTCCCCTTTACACAGGCTACCCCATGTCATGCCACCCTTGAAATTCAGCCGTACAGAATAACATGCTGAGTACCACCACCCGCCCTCATAGCTATAGGCACAGTTCTTACTGTAAGTATCCTGATCCCGATCTTTTGTGGAAAACTTCATGTTGTCATGCATAGTGTTGGGATTGTCTGAAGTCATGGCATCTCCCGCTGTCCCTGTGTAGGAGCCCAGCCTCAGCCGGTAGCCATGGGATTCATCTTCCACACTGAAGAGGTTGTAGTCTGCAAATTTGATGTTGTTTTTGGTGTCCCAGATGACAAATCTGACCTGGTAGACCTTCTGCTTGGCAATCTGATGAATATACTCGGTGCCCAGCCAGTACTCGCTGCGCACATTCCCAAAGCCATATTTATAGGTGCTCCAGGACTCAGCCCAGGTGACAGCTGTGTCTTTCTGGTTCCTTTGGATGACTGTCCAGCCCCCATTTGTCACATTCATTTCACAGTACACCACGAGCTGGTGGAGTCCTTTTGGCTGGATTATGTAGACACCACTGCGGCTACCAGCAGGGATCTCGCTGCAGTCCTTGGGCCAGCCTGGGGCAGGAAACAGAGCTGGTTATTGCATTGCATTGCACACAATGAGACACTGAAATCACCTGGTAATTCTTTTGTACCTATATTTTATTGCACATACATTCCTGAGCTGTATTCCTGACATATTCAACAGGAGTAAATTAAAGTCTTGAAATAATCAAAAACATTGCCTTCAACCAGCACACAATACAACTTTGTCCATTTCAGTGTCTCTGCCACCACACCACTGCAGTGCTGTGGTGATTCACCTGTAGCATGTTGGTGATATATCACCACAGAGATAAATGCAAATCTGGGTTCTAAAGCCACTTGCACGGAAGGATTAGAGATTTATAGTCATTTTAGAAAACCCAGAGTGTGGTCCAGACATCCATATTGCTCATAACAAAATCAGCCTTTGTGATCTCAATAGGACAAATCCACTGGTTTTCTTTGGGCTTACCCAAGAGCTTTTTAGAGGTTTTCTGACTTATTTTATTTGATCAGTCTTTCTATTCTTTAGAGTGTCAGCCCCTTAAACAATGAAGTGATGTGTTCACCCACATACCAGTGGTTATTTCTACCCAGTGAAACCTTATCTTGTGGTCATATGGGCTGATGTTGACTTAGTGAGTTCTGTTATGAAGTCAGTCCTTTTCCCACACTGCCTTGTCTTCAAATGAATGGCAAAAATAGGCTAATAACCAAACACCACAACCTGAAGGCAAATAATGAAGCATGACTTTACAGTTTAGATCTTTAGATAGAAACTTCATGTTAAAATCCCTCATCATTAAATCCAGGACATGGCTGGTGTTAAGGTCCATCTGAGACTATGAGCTGTGACACTTCTGTAGCCTATCAGAAAATCAACATTTTTCCTGGCAGGAGCCTGTGTACATGTAGGATATGGACTGAGGTGGCTGAGCACTTTTCACGAGCCTCTAGGCTCTTAGTAATGGTGCAATCTTGTGAGCAGATGTACTTCTTGAGAATAGACTTACCATGAGCCACTGGTGGATGAGGGGCAATGTCTCTGACCTGCCGAACATGTTTGTCATCCTTATCTGAATTGAAAAGAACAGAGGAGACAGGACTGAGTGTTGAGAGTACATATCAAATGCCTACTGGGAGAACATAATCTTCTCCAGATGATATTCCAATTTTTTGGCTGTTGTTGCTCCTCACTCCAGAGTAGCATACCTTTACCACTTCAGGTATCAGCCAGATGGTAGTTCAGGGCAATTTACCTCTACAAATACCTGAGGGGACAATGTAGAGAGGATGGGGCCAAACTATTCTCAGTGGTGGCCAGTGATAGGACAAAGGGTAATGGGTATAAATTGAACTACAGGAGGTTTCATTGCCATATGAGAAAGAACTTTACAGCTTGGGTGACAGAGCACTGGAACAGGCTGCCCAGAGAGGCTGTGGAGTCTTCTACTTTGGAGATATTCAAAACCCACCTGGATGCCATCCTATGTAACATGCTCTATGTGACCCTGCTCAAGCAGGGGGGTTGGACTAGATGATCTCTGGAGGTCCCTTCCAATCTCAATCATTCTCTGTGATTCTGTAATTTACATGATGTTAGTATGGGGCAGATGCTTCCTTGATGAGAATGGTTAGAGCACACTTTGTGTGGGAAGAACCTTAAATAATGGTAGCAACAGTAGGAAGACAGTTGCTAATTTACAGTAGAAGTTAGAAAGGGATTCAGGAAGAAGAGGGATTAGAGGGGAAAGAAATGTGAGAGATGACACAGCAAAACCAGTTCTGGTATCAGGAACTTTAAGAGGAGCTCTGCTCAGCTGGCTCAGAAAGGAATTTGAAGGGTGTTGCTGGATGGTTCACATTGAAATAATGCAACTTGTTCACAAAGACACCTTGTGTGTATACAATGATGGTTAAAAAACAGACTCATGGATCACAGGCCTGTGAGCCATGCCCATCACAAACAAACAAACAAACAAATTAATCCCATCCCCTCTCCGAAACAGACATCTAACCCTACAGCTGCTGTTCTCTGCCATCCTCAAATATCTGCTTCCTGCTTTCTCTCTCAACTAGTTCTTTCATGTCCTCTCCCTCTTACGAAATGTTTAACTTAATCCTCTTTCACAGTGTATAAGCCCATTCCTTCTCTTGCTATACAAGAGTACACTTCTTCCTGCAGCTAGACTGTATATTGCTAACACATCCTCCTCCATAGTCATCTGATTTTGGAGCTGGACAATTCAATTCTTCAGTTTTCCCTGGCACAGTCTATCTGGCATATTTCTTACCCCCTTTCTGCAACTCTCACTAAATATCTCTTGAAACTCACCAGTAAATGTGGTGGTTGGCCTGAGCCCGTGTAGAGTGGAAAACACTCTTGCAACTTCTGTGCACTTTCTAAGCAGGGTATTTACTTTTACTACAGCGATATGAAGCTATTCACTAACATTTGTTTGTAAGTCAAAGTCTGCCCCTCTTCTCTTCTGCTTTCACTTCCTGTCCATTTGGATTCATACCTCCACAAGTTGAAATGGTCTTATCTGGCATGTCTCCCTGCTCACCTAGCTTACATTCATGCTGCTTATGTTTTTAGAGAACCATACCAGTGGTCTGAGTGAGAGATGAGGGTGAAGCTCAGAGCACACTTCTTTTTATGTATTCAGACTTGCACTTCTCAGGGAAGCTTGCCAAGCGCTCAGTCATAGATGCTCTCCGTGTTGGCGTTTTCTTGACAGATGACCTTTGCAGTGAAGGCTGATGTGAAACCAGTGTTGAACACTTGGACCTTGTCCCTTTCTGCCAAAAACTCATATTCCATTGTAAGTGAACCATCTCTTTCTGCTCACACAGCCACCCATTTTTTCAAGGAGGCTTCCTCATAGCTCCAATGCTCCCTGGTAGTTAATAAATTACTCCATGCTGTCATCTGACTGGCCTATGTCAGTGACACTACTTACTACAGATTCTGACTGTTACTACAGACTCTGTTGTAACTTCACTCATTTCCTCTGCATTCAGTTTTCTCTTGAATTCCCTCTCTCTGCTAACCTTGTGATTTCCAGAGGTGGCTAATGTTCTTGCTGTCATCAAAACAGTGTGATCGTTTGGTTTAACACTGTAACACTACTTCAACACCTGTAACACTACTTCTCCAAGGAAGCACCCATTGTCCAGAGCACCCTTGCCTTGGTCTTCCTGCCAGTGAGATTGGACCTGTTCCTTTTCCTGTGATCTTGGGAACTCTGGGTTTTAGACTATTGCACTCACATATGGGCAGAAGAACTTAATGTCACACAGAAGATGAGGCAGGCTACAATCAGAGGATGACTCTGAGATTATTCTTGTTCCAGTAAAGTAGCCTAAATTGGTAGCAAATTGGTATTGTCTGTACATAGAGTAATATTTAGTCCTTCCTCCATGGCACAAGGGTGGGGTCAGGTTGGGGTGGAGAGCTATCTAGGATCTTACTGAACATGACTTTGTCTGCCTCTCCCTGTTACAGTGGTATACTTACCAAGCTGGAAGGACTCTGGGTGAAGATTCATAATTTCATCCAGTGTGCCATTGCAAAGATGTAAGTTTTTTATGTCAAAGGCAAGAAGTGCTGCCGGAGCCAGCAGGGAGGTACAAATCAGGAGACAAAGGTACCGGGTAGCTAATATGGGAAGAAATTGAAAAAAATAAAAGAAGAAGAAGAAAGGGCACATAACTCTTCCATGAGTCCCGCTTGACTCTTGCAGGGTAAAATACAAAAATAAATTTCTTTATTTGTAGAGCTCCCTCTTGGAGCTCAAAGTCCCAATTCACTACCTTAGATGAACTACCAAATACTCATTGACAGGAGTCATCAGCAGTGGCAGCTTATGTTGGTGATTTCTGAGACAGATAAGGTGTGAAAACCTTGTCCAAACCCAAAGTAACTGTAATCAGAAATTCCTGTGAAAACCAAGTCTTGGGGCTAGAGATAACAAGTAGGGTGAGGATGGAAGGAGGTATCCTCTTTCCTCCCAGCTCCCATTCATATGTATTCTCTGGTGTGAACTGGGAGTACACTTGCTCCCAGCCCAGGGTGGTGGGTAGTAAGAACCCAGATGTGTAGGAGGAAGCAGAAGAAACATTCAAGAGCCACTGCCTAGCTGTTGCAAATTATCTCTTCTATATATGGCTACTTCAAAAAGTCCACATGTAGCCATCTGACCCAGACTGTTCTTGTTTGGAGAAGCTAGGAAAACCAGCACACTTTTTGTAATATTAAATCTATATAAAATGACAGAAAATTTATCATGGTACCTGAACAGCGGGGCATTACAGAGATACCTACTCATAGGGAAAACAAATCCATGATATAATAGATACAACTCATCCTGTCAGGTTACTAGTATGATCCCTCTACTGTTTGAACAGGAGCAGAGCCTATCCCAGCACTGCCATGGGATACCTAGGTTTGGCAGGTTCTTAGAGATGACTGAGAAGGAAAGCGTTCAAACTGGCATTGTCAGACTGGAACTAGTATGTGTGCTCATTGCCATCCTAGACATAAACACCCCTTTCTGGGAATACTGAGAGTTGTCCAAATGATTTGTGCTGGATACAGTTCTACACCAGAGCTCTTTTAATCACTCTCCAGTCCAACTGATTTGTTTCTCAATTGCTATCTGACATTGAGTGTCTTGATGCACTTGTGTTTAGGGACCTGTTTAAAGATATCATGTCTTCAGGCCACTAGAGAAGCAATGTTCCTTCCACTACTGGCCCATTCCTCCATAAATAGTCTTGAAAGGTCTGACTAGGATGGAGATGCAAAGGAGAAGAACAGCCGCTCCTGGGTGTTCTTCTGGGGACAGCAGTGTGTTTTCAAATCATCTAAACTCTAGATCTTGATACCTGTTCAATATTATATAATAAGAATATCTAAAAAAAATTAATAATTATAAAATCTATTTTCTGTGCTAGAGTATTTAATATTTTCTCTGCAGAACTGAAAATTACAAAGAATGTTTGGTAAACTTGCATCTTGTAAAATGGGCTATCTGGCACTGCAAGGCTACACTGATACAGCGTGTACATAGCAGAAAATGCAGTCTTCTGCTCCAGCTCTCACCCCAGGGCACAGTGAGTCTGGGCAGACTAATGGACTTAGTGTTGCAATAGCCAGGGTGTGGGCAGAAGTGAGCCCTGCAGCAGACAAAGTGCTCTGGGATCCACAGCACATTCAGCAGCACAGTGCCATTCCCTCCCAGCCCAGCCCACACTCACCCATGCTGTCTCTGAGGGGACCCTGCAGAGTGGGAAGCCAGGCAGGTTTGGCTTGGCTGGAGAGGTGTCCAGCCTGAAAGTTATAGGACTCGGCAGGTAAGGGGGTGGAGGCACGAGACCCAAACCGCAGCACTTATGCTCTGGCTGGCAACAGCATCAGTGGTTTATGGCTTATTTGCTCTTCATCATTAAGTAATATGTCCTCAAACAAAGAAGGCTGTGTTTTAGAAAGATGAAGATATTTCTTCAGAGGCAAAGCAAATAATTAAGAGCTCATGAGACAGTGCATTGAACAACCTCAATTTACAATGTCTGCCTCTTCCCACCCCCCTCCACTCCCACTTCCCTGCTTGAAGGGTTTCCCCAGGGAACAGTATCCTCTGAGCACCCTGAACATTTCAACTTGAAAGTAAATACCCAGATGACATTCCCTTCCTGGATGGAAATCAAATGTCAATGGGTAAATCGCTCTTTCCAGAGGAGGCATTGAGCTAAACAGCCATTGGGGACCCATTTACATCCTGTACTATTTTCAGGAAAGAGGTACTCAAGTGTTCCTGGCAAATTTTGCATTTTTTATCTGAGCACTGAACTTCAGAAAGGACTACTCCATGTGTCTCCTGACATGCCTGCCACAACCACCCTGCCTCTTTTGCAACATGTGCTGTGCTTGTCCCTGGTACCACTGCCCCAGAAGCAGTCACAAGGGAGTTTTAGGAAGTGTGACATGGCACTGATGTAAATGGTCTTAGTTCAAGCCTCTTTCTGCAAATTACAGCATGTAATTCTTAAAGGAAATTCCAGTCCATCTTTTTTTTTTTTTTTTTTTTTTTTTTCCTAGGGATCAATACCTTAGAGAAAAGAGCAGGCAAAAGGAAGACCTTAATGCTGTCTACAACTACTTCGTGAGATACAGAGAACATGGAACCAGATTGTTCTTATTGTGCATAGTGATGGGATGAGAAGCAATAGATCTAACTTGGAATATTGGAATATTCCAGTTAGAAATAGGGACTATTTTTAGCATGAAGTTGGTCAAACACTGGAACAGGTACCCAGGGAGGCTGTCGGATTTCCATCCTTATAGGTTTTCAGTACTTGACTGGACAAGGATGTGAACTTTATAGATCTGCTTTGAGAAAGGTGGTTGGACAAGATGACTTCCAGAAGTCCCTTCCAACCTAAATTAATGTATGACCCTGTGATTCTGTGAATCTGCTATGAGATGCACGGGGACAGGATGAGAGGTGATGGACACAAGAGAAGGAAGGGAAATTAAAATTCGATTAAAAAAAAAAAAAAAAGTATTACGCTGAGGCTGTTCAAACACTGGGAAAAGCAAACAAACAAACAAACAAACCCACTTGACATGACCCCAAGTAACCCATGCTAAATTTTCCTTGCTTTGTCCTAGAGGTCAGACCAGCAACACTCAAAGTTTGTCCCACTCTTTGTTACCTCGTGTTTCTCTAGCTCCCTGAAGAGCACTCCTTCCTCAGCCCCTATGCCCCTGTATTTCTTAACAACTACAGCCATGGTGCCAGGTGTTGTGCAAGAGGTGGATGCAGCAGAACATGCATTGTACTCCCAGGAAAAGGCACTTTATCAGTGTGAAGAGCAATAGCAAAGGCTAGGGAACACAGTGGAGCCTGTGGAGCATGAGAGACTTGTACAGCCAGGTGTGATTTACGCTTTTAGGATTAACTGCTACTGGCATGGCCTTGAGCACATTGGTGTGCCCTAATGGCTCAGCACCCCCTGGCACCAACTCCACTTGGGACCTTCAGTTAGTTCAATCCATGCATCCATGAAGTTCCAGCTCAGCCCTAGGCCTTTAGTCTTGACCTGAAATACTTGTATGGGTAACTGGGCTCCAGTCCTGTCTATGGCCTTGCTTTCTGAATGGATCTTAGACCTATACCGTAGGTAGTTTGTCTCCTAGATTGACCACTCAGATCCATGTTGTAGCTTATCCCCAGACCTGTCCCTTGCCTTTTGTCCTTTTGTACAGTATCCCTGACCTGGTTAATCAACCAGGTTTGCCTTGCCTAGGGGTGTTGCCAACACTCAGCTGTCTGCTGTGCTCAGCCCTTGCAACACAGAGCCCCTTTGGTGAGGGTACTGTTTTCTTGACTGAGCTCCTGACTTGCCTGCCCTTAAGGAGCAGCCAGCCTTTGCTTCTCCCAGAGATGTAGCTCATTTTCCCTTAAGTCCTGCACAGTGCTGTGTGCTCTCCCTCTCTGGAGCGCAGTGTTTGGATGTTGACCTCAGCTCTGCTTCCAACTTTTATCTTCTCACAGTTTCTCTTGCATCTTTCTTATAAACAGATCCCACTTCAGAGTGATTTAGAAAACACTTGTTTTATCGCCTTGAAGACACCATTGACTGGAATATTTGAGCTAAAGTTACAACAGAGTTGTCTGTTATCTGCTGAGTTGCAGATAAGCTGTCCTGTTGACACAATGCTTCTTTGAAAGAAATACCATATGCGTTCATTTGGCACAGTCTAGTGGAGTCTGCTATGCAAAGGAGCAGGGAGGACTTTCTCTCCATGCCCCATGGGGCTCATGTTCCCTCTGCATCGAGCAGTCCTGTTGTGAGCAGTGGGCCAACAGCAGTTCACCAGCCAGCCCTGGCACAGGCAACCTGAGACCTTCAATTTCTCACCTCCAATGGCCTCTGACACAAGGTGGCTCATGGGAGCTCCTAAATCACCCACTTCCCTCCCCTGCCTACACAGAACGGAAGTATAACCGTTCTGCCTGGGGTCCTTCTTCTCAGGGTAACCTGGGCTTTCCTCCACCTATGGACTTGGAATTGCTGCTTTTATGCTTCTCTCAAACTAAAGAAGGCTAAGGGCAAGGGGATTGGGATGTTCAGACTCTAACCAAGCAAGAAGGGGTGAGATGTAAGGGTGCAGATGGAATTTGATCCAAGGAGCCCTTATCTCAGAGAGGGCTGGATGCCAGTGTCCATCCAGACCTCCAAGCTGCATTAATTGACATGGGTTCCTGCAGTATGGAAAGTTCGGTTGGAGCCTCAGCTTTATTGTTTGGTGTGCACACTGGATTTAAAGCTGTGACAAGAAGACAACAGATCTGGTCTATACACTGCTGAAAACAGTGCTTGTCTGCCAGGAGAAAAAAGCAGAAGGGCCATATCTTTAAACTCTTAGAATTGGCTTGACAAAGTGATAGAGTTGTCTGCATCTTCTGGCCTAAAAGGCAGCTCTCCCAAACCACCTGTTTTGAGAGCATTTTGCCACAGGGCAACATTACTGGGGCTGGGGGCTCTGAAAGGCTTTGCCAGGCCAAAGATAGGGTTTTGGAAGGAGAATGGAAAAGGGAACCACAGGCACCTGTTTGTCACCTGGAGCCATGCTCTCTGCTTAGCCCATGCAGGTTGTGGTGCCTTGGGACATTCTGTATGCAACAACTTCTGGCTGCTGGACACTGGCTCCAGCCCAATGACTTAACTAATTGATCCTGAAACCTGCCAGTGGAGAGTTAGCAAGCAGGAAGGTCTCTTGAAGATGTGTACTCATTTTTCCAAGGTCTCCTTTGAAACTGGACAAATGGAAACCTAACCTCCCTTCCCTTGATAGTCTGTGTCCTTAAAAAGCTGGCTCTCTCCACTTGAGTTTGATCATGGCTCTCCAGAAATTGTTCCAAATGGGCAATTCACATGTAGTGTTTGTGTAGCTGAAAGAGTCAATAACTGAAATCCCTCCTTATGGAGGGGATTATTTTGTACTTCTCTGGATGGAAGGGCATGACTCCCTCCCTCCAGTGAGCTTACTTATGCTGTCATGCGATCTGAAAGCTGCTTGAGTCACAGTCAGTAAGTGTCTACTGTAAGTGTCTACTAGTACCTCTACAAATAACAACTGTGACCACAAGTGGGTGCAGTACCTATAAAGTCACCATGCAACACTTGGCATGGGAGGCTGCATCATTGAGTTCCTGCTCTCTGCTCAGCTGTGCTTTTGTGATGGGTGAGTTACCTTCCCAGAGGCACACTGCATTCATATGTGGTGCTGGGCTCAAATGAGACCTGCACAGGGTGAGTATACAAAGGCGCAAGATTACTGTCAGGACAGCAACCATGATCTTGCCTGGGTGATACAAGGCCAGGCACCAAGGTAGCAGAAGGAATACAAAACCAAAGCACCAGACAACACACATTCATGGTGCCAGATTATGCTTTTTCCAGGCTACCTATGTCCTGTATTCCCCTGTCCTGTCAGAGGAGGTTACTGAATTCCAACCTGTTTCTTTTCCTTCCTGGTCGATACATGTGGCACTTACGGATGCTCAGGGGTCCTTCCCCAGGCATGACTGGCATCTCCCCCAGTACTGAGCTGGTGCAGGGCTTAGGGGTGTGCCGGTGGCCAGCAACAGAGGGGTTAGGCTCATGTCAGTGTGTGGGACCAGGAGACTTCCTCCTGTCTGCTTGGGTGGTGGTACGTGTACAGTAGGACCCATCCTCTGGATCTGGGTCCTGTGATTCTGCCTTCTCTGGTCAGGGCTTTCTGGGGGACATTGGCAGGGGCTGGGAGGGCTGCTCAGGGATCCTGACAGTGCTGGGCCTTCCCATCCCCAGGGCTCCAGGCTGGGACACGCCTGCTCCACAGGAACCTTGTCATCCTGCCTGTGGTGATGGTGATGCTTCTCTGTGTGAGTGCAGGCCCAGCAGTACCCACTGCCAGCTCCCGGACTGGTAAGTATGGATGGACTAGACTGGGGGCAATTGCTGGGTACCAAGGCAGGAAAGTATATGCTTGGCTCAGCACTGACCCATGGGTCTGCTAAGTGCCAGATAGGCCACGATGCAGTCAGGCTTAGGCACAACACAACAACTCCTCATGCACACTAACCCCTGGACCATATCTTGTAAGATAAGAAGCCTGACACTCATTAAGCCAGCCTAGAACCCTTGGTGGCTTCAGGCTGAAACCAAGGTGTTTCTGCCTAAACATTGTAACTTGGCAGGATTGCTCTGCAGTGCTTTTTTCTTTTTACACCTCAGCTCCATCAGAGATCCTCCCAGCACATTATCTATCTATCTATCTATCTATCTATCTATCTATCTATCTATCTATCTATCTATCTATCCATCCATCCATCCATCCATTCATCCACTTATTTTTGTAGCTCTTGTTGATTAGGAGTCTTCCCTTCCTTCTTGAAGGGAGGGTAACATTCCATGCAAGACCTTTATGCCCAAGATAAGCAGAATTTCGAAGGCTGAATCTGAAGTATCCACAGAAAGTTGCCCATCATCAGAAACAAAACAAGAAAAACAAATTAGATGGCAAACTAGTTTGGCAAGTTAATAATGACAGATCAGTCCTGCTAACAGATAAACTGCAACAAGCTGGGGGAAGACATCTCCATCAGATCTAGGTAAAACTTCTTAGTTCTTAGTCTTCTTTTGCAATGCCATGACCTCCAGGGAAAACATAATTTTTCACACGTCCTCATCCAGTGGAGCATTTTGCACACTTCTGATCTTTGCAGGAACTGCAGCTCAATATTTTAAGGGCTCAGTGTGCAGGTCAGCTATGCTTCTAAGATGTGACTGGTATCTGGAAGATTTTCTTCCCCCTCCCTTCTTGTACAGATGCATCAGCAGGATCCAAATGAAATATCAAGTCATGAGCAATAGATCCCAGGGCATATCTATTAGATCTAATAGATCCCAGCCAGTGGAAGCACCTATGCGGATTAGACCACAGATAAAAACAGCCCTTTTTGTTCTGGGTCCTTGCTCTCTGTTGTTGGAGCTCCTTGTTGTCCTGACGGACTCATATGGCCCTCCTCTTTCCCACCCTACTCTCTGTTTACCACAGCTGCTTTTGCAGGTTTCCCCGCCGACTGCAGCCATCTCCGCAAGACCAGCCCCAGTGGGGTGTATGTCATCCAGCCAGCAAAGTCTCCCCCACGGGTGGTGTGGTGCGACATGGACACCGAAGGAAAGGGCTGGACTGTTGTCCAGAGAAACTCTCATGACACTGAGCTCACTTGGAAGCAATCCTGGACCACATACAAGTATGGCTTTGGGAATGTGCAGGGTGATCACTGGCTGGGCACCGAGTACCTGCACCTGCTCACACAGCAAGGCACCTACAAGGTCCGCTTCGTTGTGCGGAATAAAGCCAATGTCACCCATTATGCTGAATATGACATCTTCAGGGTGGAGAGCGAAGCCACTGGATACCCACTGAGGCTGGGTCGGTTTTCTGGTGATGGGGATGACTATCTGACCAGCTACTATCCCAAGAAGGGGGGAATACATGACAACATGAAGTTCAGCACAACCGACAGAGATCAGGACCAGTACAGTGGGAACTGTGCCAGCAGCTACGGGGGCTGGTGGTATGACAGATGCCAGAATGTCCTGCTCAATGCCAAAAACCACATCCTCTGGCCAGGATTCTGCGACAGTGGTGACTGCGCATCCTCCCTCATCCTGGTCAAACCCACAGATGTGTGTTATCTGTATTGAAGGGGCCAGCCTCCCAGGAGGCTGCAGGAATGCAGTGTCCTGTTCCTGTGCCTGCCAGCAACTCTGTACCAACCCTAGTGCTTGTCCTGCACTGCCTGCAGCTCCTGCACTGTAATCAGCTGAAACACCACAGCTCTGGGGCTCAGGAGCCATCTCCTGGAGCCCTGGGCATGTGGGCAGCTTTACCCAGTGCTACTATGCTGGCCAGCACTGAAACAGGGGCACTGGTTTGGGGTGGATGAAGGAGAGAAGTGCAAGTTCCATTCCCTGTGCAATCCCTGCTTTGCTCAGACCCTGCTCACTCCTCAGGCCCCATCAGCCCCTCAACTCTGCTAACCATGGTGGAAGAAATCAGCTACAATAAACCCTGGAGCCAGACTTCACTGCCTTCTCTCTCCCTGTTGCGTCAGAAATGTGTGTGTGTGTGTGGGGATGGTTTTGTCTAGTCCTTCAGGATGGTCGACCTGGGGGATAGTGGGTGCATTATGATCCCCATAGATCCCCTCCTAGGCAAGAATATACACCTGCCTAAGGAATTCCAAATTTCCCATGAACGTAGAGAGCACATCACATGTTCCCCAGGCCTAGCATGGTGGCTGCTCATTTCAAGATGATTTTTTTCAGGCAGTGGAGTCAGCCGTGAAGCTGATTTTCCTTCTCTGCTGAGCCAGTGAAGAGCTGGTGTGCTTTGCAGAGCTTTTGTGTTGATGTTTCTCTTTTTATGAAATGCTTGAATGTTCCTCATTGAAAGGTCTGAGGGCAATTCTCCCTGCTACTGACTCTCCCCAGCATCAGCCTGTAACATAAACTTTTGTCCCTCTGATGTGGTTGTTGTACACAGCTAGGTACAGCTGTTGTACCTAGCTGTTGTTCTGTCTGTGGTTTGGTTCTCAGGTCTCTGGATGCTTCCAATGACTTGTTCCAGCCACTGTGCACAAGACTGTGGCTGTAAGGCTCTAAGGCTTATTATTGTATCAGTCAACAGGGCCAGCAAAGCCCATGGTATCACAAAACCCTTGCCCCACATCTGCCCCTGTCCGTGGCTGGGTGGTTGTTCCATGCTGGGAATGGGAAGACAGGCACAAACACACAAACACCAATTGGGTTGTGGTGCATATGGTGGGCTCTCTAAGAGCATGAGGGGAGGACAGGTGGCATGGGTAAGTCAGTCCCATTGTACTGCAGAGGGTGAATGTGGCCATGGATCTCCTTTGCAATGGAGGAAAGTTTGAACTTAAGGCCTGAAAGAAGCCACTGCTCTCCTGTGTCTTTGAAATAAAAGCTGAGCTCTGGGAAGGTTTGCAATTGTGAACTCTGAACAGCTTGGACTCTCAGGCCAAGATCTCTGCATGAGTTCTCAAGGCAGTCAGCAGAGCTATGGCTGCACTGTGTTTCTGAGGTGGCAGCACAGGCACTGTGCTGTCCTGAGTCATTGGTGGGCCTGCAGCCCCCATGTATGGGAAGATGAACACATGAGGGTGGTGCTGGCTGAGAAAGAATCACAGAATCATAGAATTGCTTGGGTTTGAAGGGACTTTAAAGATCATCTAACTCCAACCCCACTGCCACAGGCAAGGATGTCACCCACTAGATCAGTTTGGTCAAGACCCCATCCACGCTGGCCTTGAACACCTCCAGGGATGGGGCATCCACAACTTTTCTTGGCAACCTGTTCCAGTTCCTCACTACCCTTACAGTGAAGAATTTCCTCTTAATGTCTAGTCAAAATTTATCCTCTTTTTGTTTAAGATCATTTCCCCTTGTCCTATCGTTATCTACCCAAGTAAAGAGTCCTTCTCCATCTTTTTTATAAGACCCCTTTAATTATTGAAAGGTCTCAATGAGGTCTTCCTGGAGCCTCATCTTCTTCAGGCTGAATATGCTCAGCTCCCTCAGCTTTTCTTCACAGGAGAGGAGCTCCAGCCCTCTTATCATCTTTGTAGCCCTCCTCTGGACTCACTCTAACAGGTCCACATCTTTCTTGTGCTTGGGCCCCAAATCTGGACACAGTACTCCAGGTGGGACCTCATGAGTGAATGAGTTTTTTACCCAGTTTGTACTCCTGTCTGGGATTGCCCCAGCCCCAGCTGCAGCATCTTGTACTTACACTTGTTGAACTTACACTCATTCAGTTCACATGGGTCCACTTCTCCAGCCTGTCTGGGTCCCTTTGAATGGCATCTATCTTTGAATGACCTTCTATTGTATCAACTGCACCACTCAGCTTGGTGTCATCTGCAAACTTGCTGAGGGTACACTCGATCCCATCATCTATGTCATTCATGAAGATATTGAAAAGCACCAGTGCCAAGACAGATCCCCAGGGGACGCCACTCATCACCTGTCTCCACCTGGACATAGAGCCATTGACCACCACTCTCCGGGTGTGGCCATTGAGCCAATTCCTTATCTACCAGATGGTCCACCCATCAAATCCATTTCTCTCCAATTTAGAGACCAGGATGTCATGTGGGACTGTGTCAAAGGCTTTACAGAAGTCCAAGTAGATGTCATTGGTCAGTCTTCCCTTTGTTGACTAATGCAGTCATTCCATCATAGAAGGCCAGCAAATTGGTCAGGCATGATTTACCCTTGGTGAAGTCATGCTGGCTGTCCCACATCACCTCCTTGTACTGCATGTGCCTTAACACTGCCTCCAGGAGGATTGGTTCCAGGATTCTTCCCAGGCACAGAGGTGAGGCTCACTGGTCTGTAGTTCCCTGGGACTTTCTTTCTACCCTTTTTAAAAATGAGTGATGTTTCCCATTTTCCGTCACTGGCAACTTTGTCTGAGTGCCATGATTTTTCAAATATGATGGAGAGTGGCTTGGTGACTACATCAGCCAATTCCCTCAGGACCCTGGGATGGATGTCATCAGGGCCCATAGACTTGTAGTTGTTAAGTTGCGTCAGGAGGTCCTGAACTTGCTCTTTGCTTAGAGTGGGAGGAACTCTGCTCCGCTGGCCCTTCCTAGAGGTTTGGGGACATGAGAGATGTGGGAAGCCTGACCACTAGTCAAGACTGAGGCAAAGAAGTTAAGTACCTCTGCCTTCTCTCCACATCTGTTGTTACCAGTTCTCAGTCTTCATTGTCAGGATTTCATCAATGTCAGGACCATCTTCATCTTCATTGATGTCAGGACCATCATTCACAAACCTGACAAGGCAAGATGATGCTGGCCTGGCAGCCCTGTTTAGGTCTCCAGGTCAACATGGGTATGGCTGAACTGAGATGGTGCTTCCTCCCACCCTCACCTCTAGCTGTTGGCCATGCGGTACTGCATCCCCTTTTTGAAAGATCCATACCTTGAAACTCAGCTCTCTTAAGTGCAGGTTTTATTTTTAATTCCCCATTTGAATCTTGTGAAAAATTTCTCTTTTGCTTTCTTACTGCACCAGGAGCCCCCTGGCAGAAGCAGGCATCAGATGAAGGACATTTTCATGTCTGTGCAGGTTCTGAAAATAATTTTATTCTGCAAGATGAACACAGACTACAGCAGAGGTATGGCCTGCCTGGCCTCAGAGCACCTTAGGACAGGTTACTGAGTAATGAATTATATTCTTCTGCTTAAGTCAGTGGTCATCATGCCTAATTTCAAAGGAGAAAGAGAATAAGCTCTTGCTGGATCAGGAGGGTTTTATAACAGTTTTCTCCCCAGAAGCAGCACACTTGGAAACTGAATTGTTTATAAAGTCTTATTCTACTAATGATCCTAAAAATGTATCACAGGTGATAGGCCATAGATAAAGCAGGGAACATCACTACTTTTCAGGAGAAGAGCAAAAGAAAAGAGGTTTGGATATGCTGGAACACCCCTATTCATCCCCAGCCCCCCAGACAATAAAGAGTAGACCAGCAGAGCACAGATCTGGCCATGTCCAGTGCAGAAGAATGCTAGTGGTATGGAGCTGGTTTGATGAGGATAAGGGAGGATTTGCAGTCCCCTTTACACAGGCTACCCCATGTCATGCCACCCTTGAAATTCAGCCGTACAGAATAACATGCTGAGTACCACCACCCACCCCCAGAGTAGGATGCACAGTTCTTTCTTGAAGTGTCTTGATCCATGTCTTTTGTGGAGAATTTCATGTTGTTGTGCACATTACTAGGATTGTCTGAGTCCATGCCATCCCCTGCTGTCCCTGTGTAGGAGCCCAGCCGCAGCTGGTAGCCATGAGACTCATCATCTAGACTGAAGAAGTTGTAGTCTGCAAACTTGATGTTGTTTGAGGCATCCCAGATGACAAATCTGACCTGGTAGACTTTCTGCTTGGTGATCTGATGGATGTACTCGGTGCCCAGCCAGTACTCACTGTGCACGTTCCCAAAGCCGTATTTATAGGTGCTCCAGGACTCAGCCCAGGTGACAGCTGTGTCTTTCTGGTTCCTCTGGATGACCGTCCAGCCCCCATTTGTCACATTCATTTCACAGTACACCTTGATGGGGTGGAGACCTGTGGGCTGGATTATGTAGACACCACTGGGGCTGCCAGAGACAAGCTCGTTGCAGTCTTTGGGCCAACCTGGGATAGGAGAGAGAGTACTTTACTAAAAACCTGTGCAAGAGAACAAGACCACACCTCACACTATGGCAGGATGGACACGTGGCCAGAATACCCTGGAGATGCTCAGTTGTCCCAGTCCTTAAAGGTCAATTTGCTTTGCTGGAAGTGAGAGTGGGTTGACCTCAGCCCTTTGCTCATTTTCTCTAACAGGATACCTAATAGAAAGGCCCTAGTGCAAAAGGCTACCAACGTAGCCTACTGGGCTACGCTGGTATCAGGCCTGGAGACTGATAGGGACACTGGTGGGCTCCTCTGGGTCTCCTGAAAAAGAGGCTGTGTAGCTAAAACGGGGTCATACTGGGCAGGGAGGTGAAGAAGAACTTGTCTCTGCCAGCAACTTAGGGAACTGAGGAATGGCCCTTTCTTGCACACATACACCTTCATCATTGTGCATGGTGTATGTGCACACACACACAGAGTACTGCAGCCTACACTGGGTATGCTTCCTCACATCCACCGCCCTTTATCCTGGAGCAGGGTCAGGGCTAGGGATGATATAAGGCTCTTCTCCAGATAGAGCTGGCAGTACATGAGCACACAACACTGGATCCACCCTGTGCTGGCTGGTGTGATCTCCCCTTGTCTTCAACTCACTTCGTTTAGGATTGCACTCTCCCAATGCAGTTAAGGTTGTCCTACAAGATGAGCAGAAATCTCCTCAAATAAGCAAAGCCTGAGGCTTATGCTGCCTCTCTGCATCCTGCCTACCAGTATATACTATGGACGAGTTTTATGGATCTGAGGCACTGTCACACACTTTCCCCCATGTGTTACTTTATCAAGCAATCACTGATTGAGAGCACTGGTTGTGCCACCTGGGCTGGCCCAGACCAAAGAACTGAAATGGGATTGGTGAGAGCACTGTGATGCCCATGGGATGCTACTTACTGGTTTTCTTCAGAGCACTTGCTGAAGTGTTGGTGAGAGTTTTCTTGAAGATGGTTAGGGTTTGTATAGGCATGGACAGACCTGGGGCAGCCAAGACCAGAACACAAGCAAGAGGTAGAAGGCACTGTGTTACTAGGAAGGGAAAAGATGTAGAAAAGATGAAAAGTGACCCTCCCTCCACAGAAGTGATAAATCCCGTAGCTCCAGCACTGCACAGTGTATCATGACCATCTGAGATGCTGGAATGCACCAAGTATGCTTGTAGCATCAGACAGGTCTGTGCAAGCTGGAGAGCATGCCAAAAGGCCTCATCTCTTTTACCCAATGGGTAGGTATCCTTGCCTTTTTTTCCTTTGCCAGCTCTCAAAAAGCCATGTATGTGACGGTCTCAGTTGGAGCAAAGCACCCAACAGCTAAATGAGCCAAGTTCTCACAGGGAAACATTCCTAGCCTGCAAAACAGGGAACTGGCTGGGGGGCTGGGGTGAGTCAGACAGCGGGGTGCTGGTATATGAAGGGATGTCAGGTGAGCAATGCCCTAAGAGGGCACTGGTGTCACCATGCACTGATTTGTGCAAGGAACAGTGCACAGACTGTTTCCCTGTTGTTGGGCTGCCCTATCGCTGCTTCCAGCAAACGGGCTGCTCCCATTGATGGCAAGGTGTGTCCCCCTTCCCAGTCCCTCACTCACCCATGGCGTCAGTGTAGGAATGTCTTCTGAAGCACAAAGATGTGGAGCTGCAGGTCTCACAGAGGCCTTTGTAGTGTCCTGTGCAGTGGGAGGGGTGAGTGGGTCCAACCCCTTCTCAGCTTTTCTCCTGGAGAAGGAAATCACACTGTTTTTTTTTTTTTTTTTTTTTTTTCCACTTAGAAAACACAACCTGAGAAGAAGGTGACTGTGGTTCTTGGTACTTAGCTTTCTGAGCTGGAAAAAAAAAAACACCTGTGCCCGTAAGAGTCCTTGGAATGTTCTCTTCTGTGAGTGCTGTTCTCCTTGGATGAAATTTCTGTTGGGAGAAGTGTATCTGGGAGCTTTGAAGAGTGCTGCTCAGTAAATAAGCGATTGGATGACAGTCATCGTTCAGCATGGAAAGCAAACACTGAGGATGCCCCCACCCCCCACCATTTCAGCAAAGGTACTGCCAAGTCAAGTGGTTCTTGTTTATTGTGTTTTTATCAGGCCCAGCCTGGCTCTTGGTAAGGAATTTTCAGCAGCCTCAAGGCTCCCAGAGAGACTGGCTGTTGTGGGGCAGAATTTTGAAGTGTCCAATGGTCTCTGCACTGCATGACAGCAGGCAGAGGGGTGTGGTGGAGGTGGTCAGGGAAAAGCAGGTGAGCCCTCTATTCCCCAGTGGACAATGGTCCTGAGCTGCAAGGAGCCTGCTGAAAGAGATTCACAGAATTTCTAGGTTGGAAGAGACCTCAAGATCATCGAGTCCAGCCTCTGACCTAACACTAACAGTCCCCACTAAACCATATCCCTAAGCTCTACATCTAAACGTCTTTTAAAGACTTCCAGGGATGGTGACTCCACCACTTCCCTGGGCAGCCTGTTCCAATGTCTAGCAACCCTTTCGGTAAAGAAGTTCTTCCTAACATCCAACCTAAAACTCCCCTGGTGCAACTTTAGCCCTTTCCCCCTCGTCCTGTCACCAGGCACGTGGGAGAACAGACCAACCCCCACCTCGCTACAGCCTCCTTTAAGGTACCTGTAGAGAGCAATAAGGTGGCCCCTGAGCCTCCTTTTCTCCAGGCTGAACAACCCTGGCTCCCTCAGCCTCTCCTCATAGGACTTGTTCTCCAGACCCCTCACCAGCTTTGTTGCTTTTCTCTGGACTCGCTCAAGCACCTCCATGTCCTTCTTGTAGCAAGGGGCCCAAAACTGAACACAGTACTCAAGGTGCAGCCTCACCAGAGCTGAGTACAGGGGGACAATCACTTCCCTAGACCTGCTGGCCACACTGCTTCTTATACAAGCCAGGATGCCATTGGCCTTCTTGGCCACCTGAGCACACTGCTGGCTCATATTCAGCCGACTATCCACCAATACTCCCAGGTCCTTCTCCACCAGGCAGCTTTCCAACCAACAGAATCACAGAAAAGTTTGCTAGTTTGCTAGCTGCCAGTTGACTGGGACATCCCCTGATAGCCAGGACTGTTGATAAATGATGGAAAGTGGCTTGGTCAGCTTTTCTGCCAGTTCTCTCAGTACCCTTGGGTAGATCCCATCTGGCCCCATTGTGTACATCCAAGTGCTGTAGTAGGTCGCCAACCATTTCCTCATGGATTATGAAGGCCACATTCTGCTCCCTGTTCCCTTCCACGAGCTCAGGAGACTGGGTATCCAAAGAATAACTGGTCTTGCTGCTAAAGACTGAGGCAAAGAAGGCATTAAGCACCTTAGTGTTTTCCTCATCTCTTTGTCACTAAGTTCCTCCCTGTATCCAGTAAAGGATGGAGACTCTCTTTAGTCCTCCTTTTTGTGTTTATGTATTTATAAAAACATTTTTTGTTACCTTTAACAGCAGTAGTCAGATTGAGCTCCAGATGAACTTTGGCCTTTCTAATTTCATCCCTGCACAGCCTTGCAACATCCTTATAGTCCTCCTGAATGGCCCTCCCTCTTTTCCAGAGGTCATAAACCCTCTTTTTCTTCCTGAACTCTAGCCACAGATTTCTGTTCAGGTCTTCTGAGCCAGCTTGTCTTTGGGCACGTGGGGGCGGTCTGCTCCTGAGCCATTAAGATTTCCTTCTTGAAGAGTGCCCAGCCTTCCTGGACTCCTCTGCACTCCACACTCTGGACTCCTCCTTAGGTTCCTTACCTGGTCTGAAACTTGATCTTCTTCAGTAGTCAGTTCTTCATTCTCCTAGTGCCTGCCTTTGCCTTCTCCATATGGTCCTGAGGTGTCCTGGAACCCTCGGTGGTTTCTGAGTATGCCTGGCATTCTCTTTTCAGTCAGTCAAAAGCAATATTTTGCTTTTCCTTGGGGAAAAAAAAAAAAAAAAAAAAAAGCTGTTGAAAACTATCTGAAACATTAGACCAGAAGCTGGTGAAGTGATAACTGGATTTCATGTTGAACCAGACTTCTTGTGAAGAAATACCTTTTCCAGAGCTTTTCCAGAGTGCCGGTTCAGGTGAAGGGACGGTGTTTGGAGTGCCTTAGCAGTGTTGACAGGTTATCATGAGAAAAATGAGCCCAAGCACAGGGCTAGGCCAACATGACATGCTTCTGGGCCCTAAGACAGCAGCTCTGTGCCACCAAGGGCCTGCAACATGCTCTGTGCTGGCATAGAGATCCCTGCTCTGCACTGCATCCTCTATGCACAAACTGTGGTTACTCACAGAGTGCTGGCACTGGTGTACTGAACCCTGATGGGATAAAAATCTACCACAGAGGGGACTGATTGCTACATGGGCAGTTGTCCAGACAATGCTGATCACTAACTGAGCTGCCTATTCATGTCTGCCAGAAAAGTGTTTGGCAATCAGGTGGTGAGGCGCATAGGCTGTCCTCTCTTCTCTACATCCTCCCCAACACCCCACACCTTCAAGGCTGTGCCAGGAATCTTTGCATGTCAAGAGGTTGCTGCAATAATTCCTATGCCACCTGTTAGGAAGCCAGAGGAGAAATTGATGTCTAATAACTAGAGCATTTCTGCCAATGTGATCCTTTCTTACATCAGAAAAAGGAAATTATTTGTTTAATACAGGCAAGAAAAAGGAGTATCTGCTGCCAGATATCATGAAGCAGCTGCAGGATGCCGACAAAGGCATCAGCACATGAGCTGTCGTTGTACTCAGGAGCATGTTCGCTCTCATGGGGCAGAAGAGGGATGGTCCCATCACTTTGCAGCTGGCTGAGAAGCTTATGACATCCTTTGATCATGCGAGGGCAACAGGAGAGCTGAAGGCTCTGTCTGTGAGTATGTGGGCATACCTGTGGTTTGTGCCTGATGCATGCCTGTGAATTGTGCCTTCCACTGGAGACATCTCCCTGGGTGTTGTCAGAAATATTTTACCCCATGTTTCTCAGACTGCTCTCTGTCCTGCCCTGGTTGTGCCTTTGGTGTCTCTGTCTTTGGTGTCCTCTGCTGTGGGGCTGCAGCAAACCGGTCTTCTTTCTGCCTTCAGCTGCTCCATTACATGTTGATTCCCCTCCATGCTTGCTGTGGCATGGGACAGAGACAAGAAAAGAGCCTGAGAGGTCTGAGAGTACGGGAGAGCCCATGTCCTATGTCTGTCTCTTCCTGTTACCCTCCATTTCTTGTGTATGTTCCTGTCATCAGTATTTAGGCTCAGAATAGCCCCTTCACACTACATGACTGTCCATCTGAGGGAAAATAGTGATTGAAAAGATTGCAATACTTTTTCATTATTTTTATAGCATTATTTTTATTTTTATTTATTTATTTTTATTTTTATTAGAAATATGAGATGCAGCCTTTAGGTGGCCCCGTTGTGTTATCAGATAGCTGCAAGACAAGAAATTCCTCGTTCCTTGCTCAGGACTGCTGTGCTGTCAATGTCCTGTTGCTCTGGAGGAATTCAGATGGGAATCCAGATGATGAAAGATTTTTTACCAATTATTTGAGACCATAAGAATCAAAAGGATATGGGCATACTCTTCTGAGTTTGTTGCCTGTTTTTTTCGTATCTTTATGGTAACTTTTGTTTGTAAGATAAACACGAATAGTAACAAAGGTATATATGACTAGAGTCACTCAAGCTGCACCTGATTAATAAAAAATGATATAAATTAGCTTAAGGGAGAGAGGGTGTTGGGGAAGATATCATTGTGAAGGAAAAGATAGTATCTTAAAAGATATCTTCTGACTTCTGGGATCAGTCGGTGGGCTGAGCCTCTCTTCCCCATTTTGGGATGACTTTTGGTAAGATTTGAACACGGTCATACCAAGTGCCTCCTCAGGAAACTTAGAAATTTCTATAGAGTTGCTTCATATCTTTTAACATGTTTGTAGCCAGGCTGTATTACTCATACTTTTGGTATTTGCAAATTGGTATTCAGACAGTGAATTTATCACTAGCAAACCAAAGAACCTGTGTATCTGTTGCGTTAATATTGCACTACTCATTAAATCTAGCTGTGATAGTTCTCATTGAATGTGACCAAACTCTTTCTAAGTGTGGCCGTGGTAGTTCATGGTATGTGACTAGACTGAGGGTGTATTACATTGTGAATTTGTAATCATGATAGTACAGTACCCTGAATGCAACCAGACTTATAACAGATAACAGGTAATAAATTATAATTTTGCAACAGAATCAAGTTCTCTACCCCTCCACACAGGAAGAGAGTTAGGGGAATGACCCAGGTGTCCTAGTGCAACAAGAGCAGCTGCAAATATTTCAATTCTCAGGATTTGATCCATGTATCAAGCTCCTGTGGTGTAAATCCAGGTAAATCTGAACTCTCCTTGGGGTCCCTGTTGTCTGGGTCTTTGGGATGCCTGGGAGTCACAGGGGAGGCTCTGGAGGTTTCCGGAAACACCACCAAGAGGCCCTGGGAGGAGGAAGGAAGAATGGAGAAAGAGTAAGAGGCCCTATATCACCATTTTTTTTTGGGGGGGTGGGGGGGGGGAAGGGGATCATGGGGCAGCTGGGGATACTGGGAACCACTGAGGTGACTCAGGATGAAAGTATGGGGTCTTGGGGGGTCTTGGGCAGCTAGTCCCCCAAATGTAAATTGGGGGGGGTGGAGGGGAGGAGGAGGGGGCAAAGGGATTATGGGAGTTCTGGGGAAAATGGGTGAAAGTGACTGGGTCTCAGGGGCAATTAGGGAGACCTAAGTCTGGGGGAAGCAAGAAGGCAAAGTGGTCTGAGGTAGTCCTGGGCAAGTAAGGAGTCCCAGAATGGGCCTGAGGATGATGGGAGTTCCAGGGGAAAATATGAATGATGCCCTGTCAGTTTATGAGTCACAACAGTCTATGCCTCCGCCCCCACACACACCCTCCCCCTTCTTCTTCACATTTGTAGGGATTCCTGCTTAGGGACTGGGAGATCAGGGGGATTCAGGAATACTGTGCTGGTCTGTGAGGGTCTCCAGAAGCATGGTGATTTTGAGGGTTGAGTTTATAAGGTTAGGAGTACTCACACCAGTAGCAGCACTAGCCCCATGAAGCCAAGTGCCAGCCCCAGCTCCAGTGACACTGTGGGCTGCAAGGGGGTCCTGCTGTGGGGCCAGCGCAGCACAGCTCTGAACTGGGCCTGGAGTCCCTGCTCTGCCTCCACACTTCCCCCTGATACTGTGGGGATGCAGGGACCTAGGGTCAAAGGGTACTCCTCCCCAGGAAACAGGTGCTCTGGCAGCCCCTACTCCAGTCACAGACATAACAGCCCTCACGGACCCAGGCATCTGAGGGTTCCTGCCCCACTCCACATGCTCCATTGCCCCTGAGAGGAGGCAGGCATCGGGGAACACCTGCTCCACTCCAACCTCTCTACCATGGATCCAAATATTCAGGCTCACACACACCCCAGTTCCTCTCCTTTTGAACCAGGTGTCTGGGGGTCCTGCTCCATCCCACACTACTCATTGCCCTTGGGAGACTCAGGTTTCTGTGCGTACCATTGAGGTAGAAGTACTTGCGGGCCAGGGTCTCAGATGGGGCCCCCAGGCGACAGGCAATGGTTCCTAGAGTGGGGTCCTGGAGGGTCAGGCTGGGAGGTTCCCCCAAACTCTCCTGCAGTTCCTCAAACAGTGCTAGGTCCTGTGTGCGTATCTGGACATGGGGGAACATGTCAACATTGCCTCGTCCATCGGGATCATACAATAGCACATGTGCTGTGCAAAGGCATCTGTGTCATGTGCATGCTTGTCATGTCCCCCTTATGCTCCTTGTGCCCTTTGTCTCATGCATGTGCATCGCACCTTGTCCCCCACATGCTCTTCGTGCCTTTGTGTGTACCACACAGGGATGCATAAGCACAACATATGCACAAGTTACTTCCTTCACGAGTGGACAGGAATCTGTACACACAACTGCCCTACCTCCTGCTCACTCACCCTTCATATGGGTGCTAGCTTGCTTCCATCCTGTGCATACTCTCACACATGCTATTATAGCACATTTATATCTACAGTATAAGCAATACTTCCATCTATTGATAGTTCTCATGCCAAGCACAGAAGTGGTCTTGCTATGCCCACTCCTCTCATGAATGTCTATACATACTCTTGCACATGCATAAGCTACTCACATCCTTTGCAAACATCCAGGTAATGGGCAGGTCTGGAGGGACAGCAAAGGGCACATCACAGTGCAATGTGATGGCTTCATCCTCATGGACCCACACATCTTGAACTGGGAACATTGGCAGGCATGTTAACTCACATATGCTCATGCATTCACAGAAATATTTGCACTCCTCTATGAATGCACGTGCTTATACATTCACAGTAGGCATGGACTGGCATGTATCCTAGAACATTCTCACGCACTCATGATGGACTTAGCAGGCATGCCCACGTATCAGAAAGGAAGGTTGTCCCAAGAGCCCTTGAGGCACCCAGCTCTGGGGTAGTTCTTAGTCCAGTCTGGATGATCTGGGTTGAAAATGGCTCCCCTACCTGGGCAGTCCAGGGGGAACTGGCAGTCCACAAGGCGGCAGGTTGCACACTGGAAGATGCGGGCAGCTGGCTGGTACCCTGGGAGGGAGATGTTTGGTGGCCCCAGAGAGATAGGAGGTGTAATAGGAGAAAGGGGGTAACAAGCCAGAGGGATAGGCACTCACCACAGGGGGGGATGCAGGCTGGAGCTGGTGGGGGAAAGCATAGTTAAACTTGAGATCATTAGGGGTCCATATCCCTGTGATGAGCTCAGCCCTTGTCCAGCCCTGGTCTGGCAACCCTGGAGGCATCTCCAGGAAGGGTATGCCCAGGGTGGGAATCCCAGGGGTATAGATGTCCAGGGGAGGGGGAGTGTCAGTCCCTGGCATGGGAAAGCTGGGGTGGGAGTCCCAAGGTTCACCCAGGTGGGAGTCCTGAGTGGGGATCCCTGCTGGGCCCATACCTTCTTCCAGCTGGCTCAGCTTCACCCAGATTATATTGATGGCTTCCTGCAGAGACACCTCAAAAGGCTCTGGAGGCTCCCAGATGTCCAGGTGAGACAATGTTCCTCTCCCCAGTCCCCCAATCTCAACCCCACACTCCTCCACCCCCAACTCCCCAGATTCCCTTTACAACACATCTGGATCCAATATACCCATCCTGGAGTTTCATGCATCCCTAAATATCCCCTTAAAGCCCCGGACTCTCTATATGCTGAAGCTTCTATGTCCTCAGGATTCCCCAAATATCCCTTCACACCACCCCAGACCTCCATAAATCTCATAGTCCCAAATCCCCATTCATGTCCTCCATATCCCATCCCTCATGCCCTTATCCTCTCACGTCTCATCCCCATACATGTTGCTGCTTACTTATTTCCTTCTGCTTCTCCAGAAAATGCAGGGCATCCATGATGATCTCCCGAAGTGCCTCACGCTGACTTGACCCTGAGACCAGTACAAGGCACTGGGACCTCTACAGGGTCAGGATTGGAGGTTCAGGGATGGAGAGGGTTCCACTAAGGGCTGGGATCCTGATCAGGGTTTAGGGGTTCTGGGAAGGGTCAGGTATCCCTGGGGATCCCCAAGCTCTTGAGTAGGGCTGGGAGTTGATGGAATTCCCTAGTGTGTTCCTTCCTGGTCAGGGCTGGGTGATCATCAGTGTTGAGGCAAGGCTGGGAATCCCAGAGATACTTGGGGTCCAGGTCATAGTTGGGGGAGTGTCAGACAGAGTCGAGAGGTGCTGGAAGATGGTCCCTGGGGTCCAAGTCAGGACTGGGGAGACCTTGGCATGGTTGAAGGTCCCCAGGATGCTTGTCTAAGTGGGGTTCCTCTTTAGGAAAGGGGTCCCCAGCTACCAAGGTTCCTGTTCAGTGTCAGAGTGAGGGCCTTGGTTTATGAGGGAATCCACTGAGGGCTCTGGGATCCTGTTCAGGGTGGAGATCTCCACTGAGATGGTTGTTCCTAGGGTGCCAGTCAGGATGGGGGTACCCAGGGAGGTGGGTGTCCCCAGGGGTCCTACCACGCACCTACAGTGACAGGGGCAAGTGGCACAGAAGCCTCAGCAAGCGCCTCCAGGCAGTGTTGCTGCTGAGGGCCCTTGAGGGAGGTCCTGGTGATGTCATGGCAAAGACGGGTCCACTGCATGGGAGGCCCAAAGCAGAGCAGGCAGGGGTGAACCCCAGGAAGCCAGGGCACCAGGACTACCCACTGCCACAGGCCAGGTTCCACTGGTTGGATGACTGGGTGTCCAGGGAGCCAGGGGGCCAGCACCAGCAGGAGGGAAACCCACCACCACCCCATGTCCCCAAACCATAGCACCTATATGCCTAGGTCCCCGGGGAACAGGTGGGTTCCTGGATGAGGCCCAGCTGCTTGCGTCTCCAGGGAACACGAGGGTTCCTAGGTGGGGTCCTGGTGGTTGGGTTCCCTCCTTTGGGGAGGTCCCTATGGGGATTGGGGATACCCAGACATGTGTGTCCCCTGGGGTTTTGGGGATGCAGAAGGGGCTCCTAGTATCCTCATTTTGGTCTCCCCAAATTCTTCACCTTCATTCCCCACCAATCATTTTATTTGGTACCCCCAAATTACCTGTATTTGAATGTCTAATTCCCCCCACCTCATCTCCTATAATCTTATCCCTCAGCACCCTCAATCCAGTTGTTGTCAGTCTCCAAATCCCATCCTTTGGAAACCACTCAAGGGTTTCTCCTTATCCCATCTGATGAATACCTTCATACTCTTGTTTGCGATCACTGAAATAAGTATTCTTTGAGGTCACTGACCCCTTACGCTGTCCCCATCCCTTTCCCTGTCTCTGGTCTCTGCTTGGAGGGAATTCAGGTGTCCCAGATGAAATTTGGCAGCCAAGATGGGGCACAGGGGTAGAGGGCCCAATGTATATAGATCAAGATGGAGGTCTGTGGCAGAAGGTTATAGGGATGCCTGTATTCCTCTGCTCCATGCCCCAGTCCAGGCTGTCCTGTGATACATATTCCCTAAGACCAGGTTGATGCTGACCCTTTGGCAGCCAAAAAATGTTGCTATGCTGGTGAGCAGTGGGGTTGTCTTTCAAAGTGGGGGTGTGAGTCTGGGGAACTGGAGGGGAATTTGGTCTCCTGTAACCCCAGCTGGGATTTAGAGTTGCTCTGATGCCCGTTTACATGGCAAGGTTTTGGTAGCAGGGAGCTGCAGGGCTGGCCTCTGTGAGAAGAGCCCAGAAGCTGCCTCATATTGTAATACACCATAAATGTTTGTTCATTGTCTTTTGTATTATAAAAACAAGGAGTTCTGTTTGAGGAGCGGGAGTTGCGAAAGCTCCCTGCTGAAGTAAGGAGCTGTATAATGCTTGGCTAGACACTATGAAAATTCTTTTGCTTAATGTAACAGAAAAAGAGAATCCCCTCCCTTTCTGTCTTTCTGCATCTCAGTTGCCTCTTTTGTTCAAAGACACTGTTGCAAAGCTCATGTAACCACCTCCTGATAAGTTGCTAAACTAGTGTATCAACATCCTGCCTTCCTGTCTCAAAAGTTGAACCACAAGGCTGAGGAAGACTACGACCTTCATCTTCACGACCACCAGAGGGACAGAGACGGCCCCCTAGCAACAGTGTGCGCAGTCGCAGAATGTACTGGAATGTGCTGTGTAACCCCGGAATTACCAAGATATAAAAAGGGACCCTGGCGGGGGTGAGGTGTGTGCCGTTGGCGGAGCAGAGACTCCCCGGCCGCCCAGCACTGTTTTGCTTGCTGATTGCTTACTCAATAAATTCCTTTATATGATTAAAACAATAGTCTCTGAAAATTAATTAAGGGGGCAACTTATAACAAATTTGGTGCCGTGACTCGGATGAAGGCAATTTGATTGAAAAACCCATTGAAGGGGGCGCCCCACTGATTTCAGCGGCCTTCACTAGGACTACTTTCATTCAAATCCTTCACTGACGAATCCTAAATTCAGCAGCAAGCAAATAAAGCCGGCAACCCCTAGTAATCTTTGTGCACGAAGACTGAACGAAGACTCAGGAGTGAGTAAGTATAGGCTGGTGATCCGTTCGGTTGGGGTTGGGTATCCCAGAGTGTGGCGTTGTGAGATGTCCAAGAGGACGAAGTGAGTGTGGACCCCTCGGTAGTGTGGTTCCCACATCCCGCGAGGGACTGGGCCACGAAAAGAGGGAAGCGATTTGTGTGTGTGTGTGAAGGCGCTCCGGAAGATGGGACAGAAGAAGAGTAAGCCTTCTGGTCCCATGGGTGGGGTAATGTCTGATGTTAGGTTACCCCCTGTTCCTCCAGATAGTCCCTTGGGATTAATTATTAAAAATTGGGATGATTCCCCTTCTAGGTGGGGAAAGAATAAAGTAAAAATGATACTTCATTTTGTTGAAATTTGGGGCGGTAAACAAATTTGAGGAGACAGCCTTTATTGGCCTGTATTTGGGTCCTTTGAAGACTGGATTTGTCAGGCCTTAAATATCTATGTGAATTCAAAGGAACGTTTTAGTTTAGAAGAGAGTGAATATGCACATTTTTGGATCAGCTCGGAAAGTTGAGCCAATTTATACCCTTTAAAAGAAAAAGGAGGGGATGGGAGGTGTAAGAAAAAACGAGAATTAGAGATACCAGCCCCACTGCCTCCCTATATTCTACCACCCCCACCTGCAGCCCCTCCGACTCCCGGGCCTCCTAATCCCAGGGAGATGCCAATAGCGACTCTGACTCTAGCACTCAGGGACCAGTGATTAGGAGTCAAGCCAGAAGACAGCAGCTTAGAAACAAAGGGGGGTTGTATTCACTAAGGGAAATAGCAATGGGAGGACCACAACCTGGTGTGGGATATGTGGCCGTCCCCATTAACTCCGGGGATGTCCGAGATTTTAAGAAAGAGATGGGAGGAGGGTCAGCGAGCTTTAATGGCAACTGGCATAATGTTTGCAGTTGCTGGGGAATAATTCTAACTGGAATAATAACTGTATGTTGTATATGTAAAAGCCCGGGCATTTTTGTTAAAGTGTTCTTTTAAACATATATTAATATGCAAATATGTAAGTATAATATAAGAACTGCCATTGAGGTGTATGTCTAAGGGAACAAAATTTGCCCAGGCCTAATATCGGCTCGTCAGGTTTAAATGTCCTACAGGCAGTTAATTTACAGTGGTCTGATTTTACTTGTGTATCTATATATTGTGGATTTTGGAGGGATTGGGATTGACTAGTAAAGAGCTTCTAGGAAAACGGTGGAATATTAACCACTGTAGATTACAATAGGAAAAGGTCAAAGCAAAGAAATCCCGCGGAAACGCCCCCTAGGATGTATACTAACACATTGGAGGGATATAGCGGGGTGAGGGGGTACAGAGAGTAAAAGAACTCTTATCAAATATTGTAATCAGTGGTGGACACTTTATAAACTAGAGGATGGAGAGGAGTGGCCCCTAAATGGAACTATTAATTATAACACCATATTACAGTCAATGTTGTTTTTGTGGAGAGAAGGAAAACAGGATGAAATGTTATTTCACCATCTTGGAGGGAAAAGGTACAGAATTAAGTTGGCCCCTGACTGAGCCTTTGATGTTGGCATTAGAAAAATAAAGGCTAGAGAAAGATAAAGGAAATGTTAAAAGGGTTGTTGAAAGTGTTAAAGGTATTTGAAGTTGAATGAGCAGGGAAAGAGGACGTAGGAATGTTAATAGCTCTGCCTCAGCCCAAGGCTGAGATCTCAAAATCAGGGTTGTTAGCCCTCTGGGGCAAAAGGATCATGATGGGTCCAAGAGAGAGTTGTTATGGAAACAGAAAAGCAGTTAATTCTTAAAACAACCTGAGTTCATGTGCGAGCTCAGATTGCCGATGGGACCGCTCAGGGAACTGTGAACAATTGCATTCCCCTGACCAACCCCACTGAGACCCTAATCATACCGAAAATTATGATCGGTTAAGTAAATACTAAAATCTGGTTGAATTGGGAATTGAGAATATTGTTCCTAGATACAGAGTTATAGAAGCAATTGACTCTGACCAAGGCCCTCATTTTCTCTCCAAAGTGTCTCGAGAGACTATGAAAGCTCTAGGAACAAGTTGGGAATACCACACTCCGTGGCATCCCCAAAGTGCTGGAAAGGTAGAGCGAATGAATGGTGAAATTAAAAAACAACTAACTAAACAAATGCTGGAAACAAGAGTAAATGGGGTAAAATCTTTACCTCTTGCACTGTTAAACATATGGACACAGCCCATAGGCTGTCACTTTCAGAACTGGGTAACAGATCTAGGGAGATCATGGGGAGAGGGCGCCATGGGTACTCTGCTAGGCATCAGGGCCCAGCGGGAATTGCCAGACGGGGTCTGCCGAGGGACCAGGGGCCAGCCGTGGCTCGCCGGCGGAGGTCCGCTGCTGCTCCCATGGGCCTGCCGGAACTCGCAGCAGGAGGTCCACTGGTCCACTGGCATACCCAGGGACCTGCCAGGGCTTGCAGGGGGGGGTCCGGTGCCATGCTGTGGGACCACAGGGGCTTGTGAGGGGGGTAAACCGGCATGGTTGCCCAGGAGCTTGCCAGGGCTTGAGGGAAAGGGGGCGTTCCACGGCACCTACCAGGGGCCCTCCTGGGCTCGCACGTGGGGGTTTGACCGTCCTTCCCTGGGGCCCCACCAGGGCTCGAAGGGGGGAGGTTAACCGGCATGCCCAGTGCCCCGCTGGGGCTTGCAAGGGTGGTCCACCACAACTACTGGCCACTGGACTTGAAGGGACGGATACATTGGTGTGCCTGGGGTCCCGCGGCTGGTCACTGGTGTGGTGTCCTGGTTTCAGTTAGCACAGAATTAATTTTCTTCCTAGTAGCTGGTGGAATGCTGTGTTTTGGCTTAGAATGAGAAGAGTGCTGATAACACCCCGATGCTTTAATTGTTGCAGAGCAGTGCTTATACTAAGCCAAGGACATCTCAGCCTTTGCTCTGTCCTGCCAACGGGCAGGCTGGGGGGTGCAGTAAGAGCTGGGAGGGGACAGACCCAGGACAGGTGACCCAAACTAGCCAAAGGGGTATTCCATACCATCTGACGTCATGCTAAACAATATATAGGGGTGGCTAGCCGGGGGGAGGGGGCCGGACTGCTCGGGGTTAGGCTGGGCATCGGTCAGCGGGTGGTGAGCAATTGCATTGTGCATCACTTGTTTGTACATACTATTATTACTTTCGTATTATCACCATTGTATCATCATTATTATTATTGTTATTATTATTTTGTTATTTTTTTTTTCCCTGTCTTATTAAACTGTCTTTATCTCAACTCACGGGCTTCACTTTCCATTTCTCTCCCCCGTCCCAGAGAGGGAGGGGGGAGGGTGAGCGAACGGCTGCGTGGTGTTTAGCTGCCGGTCGGGTTAAACCACGACATGTGGGTCTGCCACTGTTGTGCTCGAGGGCCTGCAGAGCCTAGCAGGGGGGGTCCACCAGTGTGTCCAGGGGCCGTCAGGGCCTTGCAAAGGGGGGGGTGTCTAAAGCCTCTCCCGGGGGCCTGCCGGGGCTTGCAGTGCTGTGTCCACCGCTGCGCCCTGGGTCCCGTGATGGGTCGCTGGCGTGGGTCTGCCAATGCATTGGGGGCCCACCAGAGATTGTAAGGGGGGGGCAGTCCACCAGTGTGGCCAGGGCCTGCTTGGGCTCACAGTGGGGAGTTCACTGCAGCTACCAGGGGCCAACCAGGGCTTGCTGGGTCCCACTGGGGCTCACAGGGGGAGTTCACCAGCACACACATGGCCAGCTGGGACTTGCGGGTGGGGGTCTACCGCTGTACTGGGGGCCCACCACGGCTCTAATGGGGGGTTAACGGTAGCGACCGGTGTCCCACTGGGGCTGTGTCGTGGTTCCGCTCGAGTGGGCAGCCGAGCTCCACCACAGCCGCTCTCTCACTCCCCCTCCTCAAAGAGGAATGGGGAGAAAATATGTGAAAAGGGCTCAAGGATTGAGATAAGGACGAGAAAATCACGCAATAATTATTGTAACGGGCAAAACAGACTCTGCATAAGGAGATAGTAAGATTTATTGCCTACAACTAACAAGCGAGAGAAGTGAGAAAACAAAGGAAAAAAAAAACAAAAGCACCTTCCCCCCCCATCCACCCTCTTCCACCTCCTCCCCCCGAGCGGCGCAGGGGAACGGGGAATGGGGGTTATGGTCAGTCTACAGCACTTCTTCTCTGCCGCTCCTTCTCGGTCACTCTCGTCCCCTGTGCTGTGGGGTCCCACCCACGGGATGCAGTCCTTGATGAACTGATCCGGCGTGGGCTTCCCACAGGCAGCAGCTCTTCCAGAACTGCTCCAGATATGGGTCCGTACCACGGGGTCCATCCCTCAGGAGAAAACTGCTCCAACCTGGCTCCCCTACGGGCAGCAGCTCCTGCCAGATCACCTGCTCCTGCGTGGGCTCCTCTCCACGGGCTACAGGTCCGGCCCGGAATCTGCTCCGGCAGGGGTCTTCCACAGGCGGCAGCCTCCATCAGTGCAGGGCCACCTGCTCCACCGTGGTCTCCTCCACGGGCTGCAGCGTGGAACCCTGCTCCACCGTGGTACTCCATGGGCTGCAGGGGGACATCCTGCTTCACCATGGTCCTCACCACAGGCCGCAGGGGACTTCTGCTCCGGCGCCTGGAGCACCTCTCCCCCTCCTTCCACACTGACCTTGGTGCAAGGCTGTTCTCCCACTCCCTTGACTCTCCCGGCTGCTGTGTGGCGCAGCGTTTTTTCCCTGTCTTAAATATGCTCTCACAGAGGCGCAAAACAGCATTGCTTATTGGCTCGGATCTGGAAAACAATGGGGCCCTTCCCAAACATGGGGCAGCTTCTAGATCTTTCTCACAGAAACCACCCCTATGGCTCCCTGCTACCAAAACCTTGCCACGTAAACCCACTACATTCCACCCCTCGCCTCTGTTAAAAGCATATTTAAGACTACTCACAACATACTCTCACTTTACAATTATCACAACAACCTTCACAAAATTCACTTAAATCAAAACGAAAAAGAATTCACCACACCAAAATAAACATAACATCATCACAGCACCGACAAGGTGGACATTTTACACACACACCACCCCTCGTCCCTTCACCACACTAACATCTCACAATTACTGCTTTCTTAAATTCTTCACAACTTGTACATTCCTAACAATCATCCTGCACATATTTTTGCCCGTTACTTCTACTAACTATCATCCTTATCTCAAATTCCTTGAGCCCCACGTTGGGCGCCAAAAAAGACTGTCGTGGTTCCGCTCGAGTGGGCAGCCGAGCTCCACCACAGCCGCTCTCTCACTCCCCCTCCTCAAAGAGGAATGGGGAGAAAATATGTGAAAAGGGCTCAAGGATTGAGATAAGGACGAGAAAATCACGCAATAATTATTGTAACGGGCAAAACAGACTCGGCATAAGGAGATAGTAAGATTTATTGCCTACAACTAACAAGCGAGAGAAGTGAGAAAACAAAGGAAAAAAAAAACAAAAGCACCTTCCCCCCCCATCCACCCTCTTCCACCTCCTCCCCCCGAGCGGCGCAGGGGAACGGGGAATGGGGGTTATGGTCAGTCTACAGCACTTCTTCTCTGCCGCTCCTTCTCGGTCACTCTCGTCCCCTGTGCTGTGGGGTCCCACCCACGGGATGCAGTCCTTGATGAACTGATCCGGCGTGGGCTTCCCACAGGCAGCAGCTCTTCCAGAACTGCTCCAGATATGGGTCCGTACCACGGGGTCCATCCCTCAGGAGAAAACTGCTCCAACCTGGCTCCCCTACGGGCAGCAGCTCCTGCCAGATCACCTGCTCCTGCGTGGGCTCCTCTCCACGGGCTACAGGTCCGGCCCGGAATCTGCTCCGGCAGGGGTCTTCCACAGGCGGCAGCCTCCATCAGTGCAGGGCCACCTGCTCCACCGTGGTCTCCTCCACGGGCTGCAGCGTGGAACCCTGCTCCACCGTGGTACTCCATGGGCTGCAGGGGGACATCCTGCTTCACCATGGTCCTCACCACAGGCCGCAGGGGACTTCTGCTCCGGCGCCTGGAGCACCTCTCCCCCTCCTTCCACACTGACCTTGGTGCAAGGCTGTTCTCCCACTCCCTTGACTCTCCCGGCTGCTGTGTGGCGCAGCGTTTTTTCCCTGTCTTAAATATGCTCTCACAGAGGCGCAAAACAGCATTGCTTATTGGCTCGGATCTGGAAAACAATGGGGCCCTTCCCAAACATGGGGCAGCTTCTAGATCTTTCTCACAGAAACCACCCCTATGGCTCCCTGCTACCAAAACCTTGCCACGTAAACCCACTACAGGCTGGCAATGGGCATACCCTTTCCCTCACCCTTACCCATACCCTTACTCTTACCCTTACCCGTACACTTTGCCTTACAATTACCCTAACCCTTACACTTGCCCTTACCCTTACCCTCACCCTTCCCCTAACCCTTACCCTTACGCTAACCCTGACCCTTACCCTTACCCTTACCCGTACCATTATTCTTACCTTACCCCTACCCTCACACTTACCCTAACCCTTACCGATACCTGTTCCCTAACCTTTACCATTACCCTAACCCTTACCGTTACTCTTAACCTTACACTTACCCTTACCCTAATCCTTACACTAATCCTTACCCTAACACTTACCACAGCACTTACCCTTTCCTTTACCCTTACTCTTACCCTTACTCTCCCCCATATTCTTACCCTTACCCTTACCCTTACCCTTACCCTTACCCTTACCCTTACCCTTACCCTTACCCTTACCCTTACCCTTACCCTTACCCTTACCCTTACAATAACCCCTACCCTTACCCTAACTCTAAACCTTACACTTACCCTTACACTTACCCTTACGCTAAACCTCACCCTTACCCTTACCCATAACCTTACTCTTACCTTTACTTTACCCTTATCCTTACCCTTACCCATACCCTTTCCCTAACCTTTACCATTACCCTTATCCTTACCCTTATCCTTACCCTTACCCATACCCATTCCCTAACCTTTACCCTTACCCTTACCCTTACCCTTACCCTTACCCTTACCCTTACCCTTACCCTTACCCTAATCCTTACTCTATCACATACCCTAATCCTTACCTTAACCTTTACCCTTATTTTAAACCTTACCCTTTCCCTTACCCTTACCCTTACCGTAACCCTTACCCTTACCCTAACCCTTACCCTTACCCCCACCCTTACCCTAACCCTTACCCTTACCCCTACCCTTACCCTAACCCTTACACTTACCCCTACCCTTAACCTTGCCAATATTCTTACCCTTACCCTTACCCTAACCTTAATCTTACCCTTACACTTCACCTTTACCCTTACCCTTACGCAAAATTTTACCCTTTCCCTAATCCTTACCCTTACCCCTAACCTTAACCTAACCCTTACCCTAAACCTTACACTTATCCTTACCCTAACCCTAAACCTTACCCTAACCCTTACCCTTACCCTAAACCTTAGCCTTGCCCTTACACTAACCTTTAACCTTACCCTTACACTTTCCCTAAACCTTATCCTTACCCTTACACTAACCCTGAACCTTAGCATTGCCCTAACCCTGAACATAACCCTTACCATTACTCTTACCCTTAACCTAACCATTACCCTTGTTATAAATTAGACCACACAATTTTCTGGTCTATTGAAATTATTTTATTAATCAAGTAAGCAAACACAAGCAAAACAGTGCTGGGCAGCTGGGGAGTCTCCACTCCGCAACAGCACGCAATTTCCCTTTCCAGGGTTGCTGTTTTATAGCAGTTGAGTTCTGGCTTGTCGGGACTTGTTGAACTGGCTGAGGCTGCGCAGTCTATTGTCGAGAGGGGGGTCATTGTTCCTCTGCTGGTGATCACACGTTGTGCTTGTGTTCAGGTGGGGGCAAAACAGGATGTCTTGCGGTGGGTGGGTGGTATCTTACAGAATCTTTGTTTTAACAAGGATGTTTACCCAACACCCCCTCCTGCTATCTGCTTGCTTAATCCTCCCCCTTATCAAGGCCGTTTAATTGTGCAACCTTATCACCTCAGCAGATTCTCCAAATTCCTCAAAGACAATGAACAAACCCCCACTAACTTACCACAATCCTAAACCTTACCTTTACCCTTACCCTAACCCTATACCCTTACCCTTAGCCTTGCCCTAAACCTTACCCTTACCTTAACACTTACCCTTACACTTACACTTAACCTTACCCTTACCATTTCCCTAACCCTTACCCTTACACTTACCCTTACACTTACCCTTGAGGTAATCCTTACCCTTAACCTAAACCTTACCCTTACCCTCACCCTAACCCTTTCCCTTACCCTTTCCCTTACCCTTTCCCTTACCCTTATGCTTACCCTTACCCTTACCATTAACCTAAAACTTACCCTTAACTTTAGCCTTACCCTTACCCTAACCCTAAGCCTAACTCTTACCGTTACCATTACACTTACTCTTAACCTTACACTTAACATTGCCCTAATCCTTACCCTTACCCTTACCCTAAGAGTACCCGTACCCTTACCCTTACCCTTACCCTTACCCTTACCCTTATGTTAAATCTTACCCTTAAACTTACACTTAAAGTTACCCTTACCCTAACACTTACCTTTACCCTAACCATAAACCTAACCATTACCCTAACCCTTACTCTTACCCTTACCCTTTCCCTAAACCCTGCCTTTACCCTTACGATTACGCTTACACTTACCCTTATGCTTATCCTTACGCTTATCCTTATGCTTACCCTTTCCCTTACCCTTACCCTTACCGTAACCCTTACCCTTACCCTTACCCTTACCCTTACCCTTACCCTTACCCTTACCCTTACCCTTACCCTTACCCTTACCCTTGCACTAATCCTTAACCTTACCCTAATCCTTACCCTTACCCTTACCCTAACCTTACCCTAACCCTTACACTTACGTTTACCCTTACCCTTACGCTAAACATTTCCCTTACCCTTCCCTTGCCCTTACCCTTACCCTTACCCTTGCCCTTGCCCTTGCCCTTGCCCTTGCCCTTGCCCTTGCCCTTGCCCTTGCCCTTACCCTTCCCTTGCCCTTACCCTTACCCTTACCCTTACCCTTACCCTTACCCTTACCCTTATGCTTACGCTTACGCTTACGCTTACCCTTACCAGTACGCTTACGCTTCCTTACGCTTATCCTTATGCTTACCCTTTCCCGAACCCTAACCCTTACCCTTACCCTTATCCTTGCTGTAATCCTTACCCTTACCCTAACCCTTACCCTAAATCTTACACAAACCCTTACCCTAGGGATCCAGCTGTCCCGAGCCCCTGGGCTCCAGTCCTGGGCAACGTGTGTGATAGCTGCACCGGGGTCCGGGTCCAAACTCGGGCGGCTTGGGGACGGTGATCCCAGGACATGGGTGTCTGGCCACGAGCGGCGTGGGTGTCAGCCGTGCCGTGAAGCTGGAGTCTGTCGTCTGCTGGCTCGGGGACTGGCTGACCCGGTGACCGGGGGTTCTGTCCTGTATGAATCAGCAGCCGGCTGTCCCGAGCCCCTGGGCTCTGGTCTTGGGCAAAGTGTGTCCTAGCCACACCAGGGTACGGGTCTGACTTAGGGGGGCTTGAGGATGGTGGTCCCGTGTGCAGGAGTTCGGCCTCGTGCAGCACGGGGTCTGTCCCTTGCTTCTGGGCTCCAGTCTTGGGTGACTCCCAGCCAGCATGGGTTTGTGAAGGGTAGGTCCTGCCTAACTAACCTGATTTCCTTTTATGATAAGATCACCCGTATGGTGGACCAAGGGAAACCAGCTGATGTGATTTTTTTGGACTTCAGCAAGGCTTTTGACACGGTTTCCCATAGGATCCTACTGGACAAAATGTCTACCATACAGCTAAATAAAAACATCATACGATGGGTGAGCAATTGGCTAACAGGCAGAGCCCAAAGGGTTATGGTAAATGGGGCTGCGTCAGGCTGGCGGGCGGTCACCAGTGGGGTCCCTCAAGACTCCATTTTAGGGCCGGTACTTTTCAATATTTTTATAAACGATCTGGATGTAGGAATAGAAGGTATTTTGAGCAAGTTTGCTAATGACACCAAACTTGGAGGAGTTGTGGACTCGAATGAGGGTGGAAAGGCCTTGCAGAGGGATCTGGATAGGTTGGAGAGCTGGGCGATCACCAACCACATGAAGTTCAATAAGAGCAAGTGCCGGGTCCTGCACTTGGGATGGGGAAACCCTGGCTGCATGTACAGACTGGGCGATGAGACGCTGGAGAGCAGCCCCACAGAGAGGGATCTGGGGGTTGTGGTAGACAGCAAGTTGAATATGAGCCAGCAGTGTGCCCTGGCAGCCAGGAGGGCCAACCGTGTCCTGGGGTGCATCAAGCACGGCATCGCTAGTAGGTCAAGGGAGGTGATTGTCCCGCTCTACTCTGCGCTGGTGCGGCCTCACCTCGAGTACTGTGTGCAGTTCTGGGCACCACAGTATAAAAAGGACATGAAACTGTTGGAGAGTGTCCAGAGGAGGGCTATGAAGATGGTGAAAGGCCTGGAGGGGAAGACGTACAAAGAACAGCTGAGGTCACTGGGCCTGTTCAGCCTGGAGAAGAGGAGGCTGAGGGGAGACCTCATCACAGTCTACAACTTCCTCGTAAGGGGGTGTCGAGAGGCAGGAGACCTTTTCTCCATTAACACCAGTGACAGGACCCGCGGGAACGGTGTTAAGCTGAGGCAGGGGAAATTTAGGCTTGACATCAGGAGGGGGTTCTTCACAGAGAGGGTGGTTGCACACTGGAACAGGCTCCCCAGGGAAGTGGTCACTGCACCGAGCCTGTCTGAATTTAAGAAGAGATTGGACTGTGCACTTAGTCACATGGTCTGAACTTTTGGGTAGACCTGTGCGGTGTCAAGAGTTGGACTTGATGATCCTTAAGGGTCCCTTCCAACTCAGGATATTCTATGATTCGATGATTCTAGCCGCACTGGGGTCTGGCGCCGACCTTGAGTGGTTCGGGTACAGTGATCCCGGGGCCAGGGTGTCTGGCCAAGGGCTGCCCGGAGCAAGCTCTCCCATGTCCCGGGGGTCCATCCTCAGGCACCGAGTTTGCAGGCCGTGCCATGAAGTGGGAGGTTGTTGTCTGCCTGCTCGGGGACTAGCCATCATGGAGACAGGGATTTCGGTCCCGTGCGGAGTGGCGGCCAGCCGTCCCAAGCCTCTGGTCTCTGGTCCTGGGCGACGCGTGTGCTAACCGCACCGGATTCAGGGTCCAACCTCAGGCGGCTCTGGGATGGCCATCCCAGGACCAGGGTGTCCGGAAACGGGCAGCGTGGGTCCGGCCATGCCGGGAAGCAAGAGGATGTCATCCGCCAGCTCGGGGACTGGCCTTCTCGAAGACCGGGGGTTCTGTCCTGTGCGGAGCTGCAGCTGGCCTTCCCAAGCTACCGGTTGCCTCCATCCGGAGGCGAGGGATCCGACCGTCCCGAGCCCCTGGGCTCTGGTCTTGGGCGATGTGTGTGCTAGCCGCACCGGGGTCCAGGTCCAACCTCTTGTGGCTCTGGGACGGTGATCCCAGGACACAAGTGTCCGGCCACTAGTGGCGTGAGGGCCAGCCGTGCCGTGAAGCGGGAGGATGTCGTCCGCCAGCTCGGGGACTGGCCGTCCAGGAGACCTGAGGTTTGGTCCTGTGTAGAGCGGTGGTGGGACGTCCCGAGCCTCTGGGCTCCGGTCCTGGGCAACGTGTGTGCTAGCTGCACCGGTGACCGGGTCAGACCTAGTGCAGCTACGGGATGGTGATCCCAGGAAACGGGTGTCTGGCCACGAGTGGTGTGGGGGTCGGCCTGCTGTCAAGCGGGAGGCTGTCATCCACCAGCTCAGGGACTGGCCATCCCGGCGAACGGCGGTTCGGTCCCATGCGGCTGTCAGTCCTGAGCCCCTGGGCTCCAGTCTTGTTTGACGTGTGTACTAGCTGCATTGTCGTCCGTTTCTGACCTCGAGCGGCTCGGGGACATTGGTCTCGTGTGCGGGAGTTCGGCCAAGGGCTGCGCGGGGGCTGGCTGTCTCAGGTTCCCGGCATTCGTCCTTGGGCGCCGTGGGTGCTGGTCGTGCTGTGAAGTGGGAGGCTGTCGTCTGCCGACTTGGGGAATGACAGTCCTGGAGACCGGGGCTTCTGTCCCGTACAGAGAGGCAGCCAGCTTCCCGAGCTCCTGGTTACCTCCATCTGGAGGCGCAGGATCTGGCCGTCCTGAGCCTCTGGGCTCTGGTCCTGGGCGACGTGTGTGCTAGCCGCACCGTGTCCCGGGTGTCTGTCCTCGAGCACCGTAGGTGACGGCCGTGCCGTGATCGGGAGGCAGTCGTCCACCAGCTCGGGGACTGGCTGTCCCGGAGACAGGGGCTTCTGTCCCGTGCGGACTGGTTGCCAGCCATCCCGAGCCCCTGGGCTTCAGGCTTGTGCGACGTGTCTGCTAGCCGCACTGGGATCTGGAGCCGACCTCGAGTGTCTCAGGGATGGCGGTCTCTTGTGCAGGAGTTTGGCGAAGGGCTGCTCGTGGGCTGGCTGTCCCATGTTCCGGGCGTTTGTCCTCGCGCGCCATGGGTGCCGGCCTTGCCGTGTTCGGGAGGCTGCCGTCTGCTGGCTCGGGGATTGGCCATCCCAGAGACCGGCAGTTCTGTCCATTGCAGAGCAGCAGCTGGCCTTCTTGAGCTACCGGTGGAGTCCATCCGGAGGCGAGGGATCCAACCGTCCCGAGCCCCTGGGCTCCGGTCTTGGGCAAAGTGTGTCCTAGCCACACCGGGGTACGGGTCTGACTTAGGGGGGGCTCGAGGATGGTGGTCCCATGTGTGGGAGTTTGGCCTTGTGCAGCGCGGGGTCTGTCCCTTGCTCCTGGGCTCCGGTCTTGGGCGACTCGTGTGCTAGCCGCACTGGGGTCCGGCGCCGACCTTGAGTGGTTTGGGTACAGTGATCCCGGGGCCAGGGTGTCTGGCCAAGGGCTGCCCGGGGCAAGCTCTCCCATGTCCCGGGGGTCCGTCCTTGAGTGCCGAGTTTGCAGGCCGTGCCGTGAAGTGGGAGGTTGTTATCCGCCTGCTTGGGGACTGGCCGTCATGGAGACAGGGGTTTCGGTCCTGTGCAGAGCAGCGGCTGGCCGTCCTGAGCCTCTGGTCTCCGGTCTTGGGCGACGCGTGTGCTAACCGCACCGGCCTCCAGGTCCGATCTCAGGCGGCTTGGGGACGGTGATCCAAAACATGGGTGTGCAGCCTCGCGTGGCTTGGGGGCCGGCCGTGCCGTGAAGAGGGAGGCTGTTGTTCGCCAGCTCGGGGACTGGCTGTCCCAGAGACCAGGGGTTCTGTCCCATGTGGAGCGGCGGCCGGCCTTCCCGAGCTACCTGTGGCCTCCATCTGAAGGCACAGGATCCGACCGTCCTGAGCCCCTGGGCTCCGGTCCTGGGAGATGTGTGTGCTAGCCGCACAGGCCTCCGGGTCCGACCTCTTGCGGCTCTGGGATGGCGATCCTGGGAGCAGGGTGTCCGGCCCTGACAGTGTGGTTGCCGGCCATGCCATGTAGCGGGAGGCTGTCATCTGCCGGCTTGGGGAGAGGCCATTCCGGAGACCGGCGGTTCGGTCCTGTGCTGAGTTGCGTCCGGCAGTCCTGAGCCCCTGGGCTCTGGTCTTGGGTGACGGGTGTGCTATCCGCACCGGGGTCCATGTCCTACCTCGGGGGGCTCGTGGATGGCAATCGTAGGACACGGGTGTCCGGCCACAAGCGGCATGGGGATCAGTGTGCCGTGAAATGGGAGGCTGTCGTCCGCCAGCTTGGGAACTGGCCGTCCAGGAGACCGTGGGTTCGGTCCCATGTGGAGCGGCAAGCAGCCATCCCAAGCTCCCAGTTACCTCCATCCGGAGGTGCATGATCCAACAGTCCCAAGCCGCTGTGCTCCGGTCCTGGGCGACGTGTGTGCTAGCCTCATGGTCATCCAGGTCTGACCTCGGGCAGCTCGGGAACGGCTGTCCCGTGTCTTGGTTGTCCGTCCTCAGGCGCCATGGGTGCTGGCCGTGCCGTGAAGCGGGAGGCTGTCGTCCGCAGGTTCGGGGACTGGCCTTCCAGGTGACCGGGTGTTCTGTCACTTGCGGATTGGTGGCCAGCAGTCCTGAGCCGCTGGTCTCTGGTCCTGGGCGACGTGTGTGCTAGTCGCACCAGGGTCCGGGTCCGACCTCGGACTGCTTGGGGCTGGCGATCCCGTGTGCTGCAGTACGGCCACAGGCTGCATGGGGGCTGGCTATACCGTGTCCTGGGGGAAAGTCCTCAGGCACCATGGGTGCTGGCCGTGAAGTGAAGCGGGACGCTGTCGTCAGCTGGCTTGTGGACTGGCTGTCCCGGAGACCAGGGGTTCGGTCCCGTGCGGAGCTGCAGCTGGCCTTCCCAAGCTCCTGGTTGCCTCCATCCGGAGGCGAGGGATCTGACCATCCCGAGCCCCTGGGCTCCAGTCTTGGGCGATGTGTGTGCTAGCCGCACCGGGGTCCAGGTCCGACCTTGGGCGGCTTGGGGACGGTGATCCCAGGACACGGGTGTCTGGCCACAAACAGCGTGGAGGTCGGCGTGCCGTAAAGCGGGAGGCTGTCGTCCGTCGGTTTGGGGACTGGCTGTCCTGGAGACCAGCGGTTCGGTCCTGTGAGGAGCGGCAGCCAGCTGACCCGAGCTCCTGGTTGCCTCCATCCAGAGGCACGGGCTCTGAACGTCCCGAGCCCCTGGGCTCCGGTCCTGGGCAATGCACATGCTAGCTGCACAGGGGTCCAGGGCTGACTGCTCAGGAACGGTGGTCCCGGGACCAGGATGTCCAGCCACGACGGCGTGGGTGCCGGCCGTGCCGTGAAGCGAGAGGCTGTCATCTGCCTGCTTAGGGACTGGCCGTCCAGGAGACAGGGGGTTCGGTCCCGTGCAGAGCGGCGGCCAGCCGTCCCGAGCTTCTGGTCTCCTGTCCTTGGTGACACGTATGCTAGCCGCACTGGATTCAGAGTCCAACCTTGGGTGGCTCTGGGACGGTGATCCCAGGACCCGGGTGTCCAGAAACGGGCGGCGCGGGGGCCGCCTGTCCCTTGTCCAGGGGGTCCGTCCTTGGGCGGCGTGGGTGCCGGCTGTGCTGTGAAGCGGGAGGCTGTCGTCTGTTGGTTCGGGGACTGGCTGTCCTGGAGACAGGGGGTTCGGTCCTGTGTGGAGCGGCAGCCGGCCGTCTGGAGCTACCGGTTGCCTCCATCCAGAGGCGAGGGATCCGACCGTCCTGAGCCCCTGGTGTCCGGTCCTGGGCAACGTGTGTAAAACTTACTCATACACTTACCCTTACATTTACCCTAGCAATTACTCGTACCTTAACCTTACCCTGACCCTGACCCTGACCCTTACCCTTACCCTTCACCTTACACTTACTCTTACCCTTACCTTTACCTTTACCCTTACCCTTACCCTTACCCTAACCCTTACTCAAACCCTTACCCTTAGTCTAAGCCTTACCCTTACCCTCACTCTTTCTCTTTCTCTTACCCTAGCACGTACACTGACCCTTAACCTTAAACTTTACCCTAACAATTACACTTAACCTTACCCTAATCCTTACCCTAAACTTTACCCTTACCCTAAAAGTTACCCTAACCCTTACCCTAACACTTAACCTTACCCATGCCCTTAACGATATCCTTACCCTTACCCTCACCCTTAACCTTACCCTAAGCCTTACACTTACCCTTACCCTAAACCTTAGTCTAACCCATACCCTAACACTTACACTTACCCTAACCCTTACCCTAACACCCTTCTTACTCTAAGCCTTGCCCTAACCCTAACCCTTACCCTTAGCCTTACCCTCATCCTATCCCTTACCCTAATCCATACCCTAACACTTACCCATTCCCTAACACTTACCATTACCCTTACCCTAACACTTACACTTAGCCTTACACTAACCGTTGCCCTTACCCATACCTGAACGGGTACCCTTACCCTTACTCTTACCCTTACCCTTGCCCTTACCCTTACCCTAAGCCTTACCCTAACCTTTACCCTTACCCTAACCCTTACCCTTTCCACTTACTCTTACATTTTCCCTTACTCTTACATTAACCCTTACCCTTTCCACTACACTTACCCTCACCCTCACCCTCACCCTCTCCCTCTCCCCCTCCCTCTCCCTCTCCCTTTCCCTTTCCCTTTCCCTTTCCCTTTCCCTTTCCCTTTCCCTTTCCCTTTCCCTTTCCCTTTCCCTTTCCCTTTCCCTTTCCCTTTCCCTTTCCCTTTCCCTTTCCCTTTCCCTTTCCCTTTCCCTTTCCCTTTCCCTTTCCCTTTCCCTTTCCCTTATCCTATCCCTTTCCCTTTCCTTATCCTATCCCTTATCCTAACCCATACCCTAACACTCATAACACTGTGGTTATGAGTTGCCTCAGGATGTGCTTTTTTTCTTGTTTCCGCCCTTCCCTCGTGCAGCCTTGGAGAGGTGAAGTCCCCATGTTGTAGAGTGGTGCAAATAGGTGAGAGGGTTGTCAGCCCAGTCAGTTTCCTTCACCAATGCTAAGGCAAGTCTTTGAAGAGAAACAGCCTGGTTGCTTGTGCTGCACCCTGTTGAACTTAGCCAGACCAAAAACAGGGCTGCTGTTCCTCCTGCTCTCTTTACCTCTTCTCATCTTGCAAAGGAATGGTCCAGCAATTCGGGTCAATAGGGGGCAAGAGAACAAAGGGGTTTCAGAATAACTGCTAACTGTTATGACTATTGCATGGGGCACTATGCAAGTCTCTGACATCCTGCCAAAATGGACAAAGGAGAAGGACAAGGGAAAAGCCTGGGAGGAAGACTATGAGCCTTTAGTATGAGAGACCCCCAGAGGGACCACCGGAGACTGAATGCATGCGCCAGTGGGCAGGTTCGGATTCCAGGAACTAATTATAACAACCCTGCCTTTTCTAAGAGTAGTAATGAATATGTATGAGCCTAGCAGCATAAAAACCAGCCGCCTGATGTAACTTCTGTGCGTCTTGGTGGAGCAGAGACTCCCGGTGCACCCAGTGCTGTTTGCTTACCTCTATTCATTTAATAAATTGTAAACTTTGATTGTAATCCTATGTGGGACTTAGTCATTTATTACAACAGACAACCTTGTAAAATGCAGACAACCAGAATCCTTACCGCCATTAGGTGGAAATCACGGTGTAAGAAACATTACCACCTCAAAGAGTAAAAGCCTCAAAAGAAATATGACTTGTAACTGGCCAGCAGTTGTGTATTTTCTGTGAAGCACCAGCTAGAGTATGAACCTGGATTGCACAGTTAATGGGGAAACAGGGGAGGGTCCTGGTCCTTGGGAGGAAAAAAAAAAGTATATAAACTGTGTATGGAATTAGGAGGCACCCTCCTGCTTGCGGGACCCCTGCTATTGTAATCTCAAATAAAAATGCTACTGTACTGAGATCCTCTCCTGAGCCTATGTTATTTTCCAAAGATTGATTCACGGTTTTAAGGTTTCAGGGATAGGGCACTAGGGTTGGGTTTCAGGGTAAGGTGTTTCAGGGTTTATGTTTAGGATTTTAAGGTTTTTAGGGTTGGAGTTTTAACGGTTAGGGTTTTAGGGAATTGGGGGTTAGGATTTTAAGGGTTTCAGGTTTGGCGTGTTAGGGTTTTAGAGTTTTTTTGGTTGTAGTGTTGATAGTTTTTTTTAGGCTTAGGGTCTTAGGGTTTTATTTTTGGTCCGTTATTTAGGGTTAGGGTTTTAAGATCTTAATTTTTTTTTTTTTTTTTTTTCAGGTTAGTTTCTCCAGGGTTAGGGTTTTGAGTGTCCTAAGTTTTTGGGTTAAGGTTTTGAGTGTCTTAATGTTTTGGGTTGGGTTTGGGTTTTGAATGTCCTAATGTTTTGGTTTAGGGTTTGGAGCATCCTAATATTTTGGTTTAGTGTTTGTAGCATCCTCATTTTTTGGGTTTGGGTTTTGAGCGTCCTATTTTTTTGGGTTTGGGATTTGAGCATCTTAATTTTGTGGGTTTGGGATTTGAGCGTCTTAATTTATTGGGTGTTATAAATTAGACCACACAATTTACTGGTCTATTGAAATTATTTTATTAATCAAGTAAGCAGACACAAGTGTGGGAATAGAAATGTTGTTTTTGCAGAGTTACATTGTTTAGAAGGAGAGAATGTGGTACTGAGATATGCTTACAGTGATAAGAAAGTTTAGCAGGCGACCTTGTAAAATGCAGACAATCAGACTCCTTAGGACAATTAGGTGAAAATCATGGTGTCAAGTCAAGTCAGATAAGTGAAGAAACATTACCACTTCAAGCAGTAAAAATGTCAAAAGAAATTTGAAATTTAACAGGCCGGCGACTGAAGGCCATGCATTGTTTGTGAAGCATCAGATAGATTGTGAATCTGGATTACCCACTCAGTGGGGAAACAGGGGAGGGTCCTGCCATTAAAAGGTATATAAACTGTGTTCTGGAACTAGTAGATGCGCTCTCTCCTGCTTGTGGGGCGCCCGCCATTGCAATCGCGAATAAATTACTACTTCACTGAGATCCTCGCCTGAGCCTAAGTTATTGGCTACGGAGTGTTTCTCACAATTTGGGGGCTTGTCTGGGATCCAGTCACCTACTGGGGAGCCCCACCGCCGCAGCAGCAGGAAGGCATGCCCCGCTGATTTCAGCGGTCCTGTGCATCGACGGTGGCGGTTCTGCGGAAAGCTGACAGAGGGCCCGAGACTGGTTAAAGAGGAAGGATCCGTGAAGTAGTGGGGAAAGGAAGAAGGTAGGCACTCCAGGTTTTTAAGAATCGATCCGGTAACTCTGTGCACAGACCAAGGTAAGAAATATTAAGTATTGCCTTGGGGGTCGGGTGATCTGGTGTATGGTAAGCCCTTGCACGGGGAAGTGCTGGCACTACACCAGGGGAATCTGGTGTACGGTAATCCTTGCACGGGGAAGTGCTTGGAAGTACACCAGGGAATCTGGTAAACTCAGGTGTGCGGTAACGCTGGCACGGGGAAGTGCTTGGCGGTACACCCCCATCTTTCAGTACGTTGGTGTGTGGTACACTGCAGAAGGGAAATTTCTGTAGCACATACTGGCGAGGGTTAGGAAAAATGGGAAAATATGAGTTCCAGGGGACAGGGAGATATCCCTGGGGGAGTGCCTACTAATAGTTCTTCCTGAAAAATGATAAGAAATTGGAAACATAATCCCAAAATTAGAGGGATTGTAAAAGAAAAGTAATTAAAAAAAAAAAAAAAAAGGGTTAAATATTGTGTATCAGTCTGGACAAAAGAACCAATTAAGGAAACAGCAGTATTTTGGCCAAAATACGGGTCTGATGAAAATTCAGGCTTTAAATTTATGTGTAAACAATAAGATTCCTTTTTCAGAGAAGGAGCCAAGTTATGCTCCCTATAATCTTAATATTGAACTGGTGGCAGCAGCAGTCACTCCAGGAAGGGAGACAGGGACTGGAATTAACACTGTCCCTAAAGAAGGATCGTACTCTAGGCTCTGGCAAGAATTAGAACAAGGTAGAAGATATGTTGAGAATTTTGCCTTCCCTGATACTAACAGTACTAACACTAACTGTGTATCCTCTTAGGTGAACTACCCCCTCCTCCTTACCAGCAGAGAGGTTAGGACTTTTAAGAAGGAGAGGAATTCTTTATTCGAGGACCCCAACAGCCTAGTTGAACAATTAGACCAGTTCCTACGACCTTATTTATACTCTTGGGGGAGGGAATTATGTCTATAAGTATGTTGTTTACAGGGAAAGAAATGTGAATGATCAGGAGGAGAGCTGCTATACAAGAATGGGAAAGAGTTCATCCTCCAGGACCAGGGGTAATACCGGCAGGGCAGAAATACCCACTTGCCAATCCTGGCTGGAATAATAATAGTGTGCAACACAGAAATCATATGAGAGACTTGGGGTCAGAATGAGAAAGTACTTGGGGATGAGACCTGATGACCCAGTATCCCAAGGGCTCTTGAAAGTTCATTGTGTGATTAAAGCCTGGCAAAATACGCAGAAAATGCTTCAGAAGGTGAGGGGAATGTAGTGAACAGTCACTGGGGGACCCTCCTGCGGGAGGCCCTGGAGGGGTGTGTCTGGAGGGGAGATAAGAAGGGAAAAAAAAAAAAAAAAAGATCGAAACTAATGGTATTGACAGTGCAGCGGGTAGTGAGGCAGAGGGTTGGAGAAAGATGAAGAAAATCTTCAGGGGGAGTCAGGGCCAGGATGGAAAGGAGAGGAAAAGAGATGAAGGAATGGCAGGCAAAGAAGGCTGCCTGTGTTGTGGCCCGAGTCCTAGCAGAGACAGGCTTTGATAAGATGTTTTAAGTGTGGCCAGGCCGGCCACTTCGAATGGGAATATCTGGAGTGGAAGAAGGAGGAAAGAAGGAAAATGGGATGAAATATGCTATATTGATATGTTGTTTCAGTATCTTGGAGGGAAAAGGTATGGAATTAAGTTGGACCCTGACTGAGCCTTTGGTGCTGGTATTAGAAAAGTACAGGCTGGAAAAAGATAAAGGAAGTGTTAAAAGAGTTGCTGAAGGTGTTAAAGGTGTGGCATGTAATATTTAACAGAGCTGTTTGAAGTTGAATGAGCAGGGAAAGAGGATGTAGGCATTATCTAAGTAACAGTCTAGAAGTTATGGTATATTTGCATATTTGCTGTGGTGTTTGGTCAGTTTCCCAAGCATCGGGGAGGGGGGAACAGCCTGCTCCACCAGGGGCCTCTCCAGCGGCCGCAGGGGGGCTTCGGCTCCAGCGCCTGGAGCGCCTCCTCCCCCTCCTTCTGCACTGACTTTGGTGTCTGCGGGGGGGGTTTCTCGCTCTCCCAACTGCTGTTGAGCAGCAGGTTTTTGTTTGTTTCTTTGTTTGTTTGTTTTCGTGGATGTGTTCTCACAGAGGCACGGACTGTGTTGCTCATGGCTTGGCTCTGGGCAGCAGTGGGCCCCTTAGGGCCAGATGAAATTGTCCCTTATCTGCCACGGGGAGGCTTCCGGGTTTTTTTTCTCACGGGGGCTGCCACTGCAGTTTCCCACCCCCCTACTCACAGCCCCCGAACCTTGCCATCAAACCCAATACACTGGGGAACAGCTAGGTCATTACTGACCTGTAAAGTATCAGGGATTAAATTAACTAATGAAACCCTAAAAAGTGATGGGGCTGGGATAACAGTGCCACTTTGGGGGGGATACCAAGCTGAGACTAGGGGATAAAATGATCACTGGGTAATTATTGTATGTACCCAAAGCAAGGACTAATTTGTTGGGAAGGGATTTGATGATTAAATTGGGCATTCAAATAGTAAATTGTTAGACTGGAATAACAGTGTTATTAATGGAGTGCTCTCTGGCCCTGAGAGCAAACATACATGTATATTCACCTCTGACTGGAAAGACCCTGAAATGGGGGCGGAAGCAACAATATAGGTGGACAATTTTACCTCAGGGGTTTACAGGGACACCTATCTATTTGGGTAAGATCTAAAAAAAAAAAAAAAAAAAAAAAAGATATTTTGGAGCAATTACAACCTCCCAAGGAGGTATTAATGTTAACAAATATGTGGATCGTTTTCTATTGTCAGGACAGGAGAAAAGAGTTGTGAAGGAAGCTACTAACAAGCTATTCAACTTTCTGGGAAAGCAGGGCTTGGGAGTATTAAAAAATAATAAATAAATAAATTACAATATGGAGAAAGAAGTCAGGTATTTAAGGCATCTAATGTCTGAAGGAAAACAGAATAAATGCAGAGAGGATTCAGGGAAATGTTGAAAATTAAGAAAGAACTAAAAAGTTTTAAAAGAAAGATTTTTTAAGGAATCAGGAGCCATGAAGTCTGAAGGAAAATCGATACTCCCTGATGGGAGAGAAATGCTGAATAAAGTGATAATGAGGCAAATATTAACTGTTTTACATCAGAAGAGTCATTGGGAGGTGCAAGCAATGTGTGATATTGTGCTAAGAAAGTATGTCTGTGTAGGAATATACACTTTAGGGAAGCACATATGTAGAGGATGTACCATATGTCAAAAGGTAAATAAAAAGGTGTTCTGTAACCCATCTAGAGGGGGACGGGAGCCAGGGGTTTGACCTTTCCAAAGTATACAGGTAAACTTTACTGAGTTACTTGTTTGTCCTAATTGACCACGTGACTAGATGGGTGTAAGCTTTACTGCAAGGGTTAAAGCAGGCCTTAGAGATTGAGTGGGATTTTCACAGCCCCTGGCACCCCTCCTCTTCTGGGAAGGTGGAGTGAATGAATCAGACATTAAAGAAGCAATTAACTAAACTAGTGTTAGAAACCCAATTTCCTTGGGTAAAATGCTTACTCCTACAGGTTTAAACAGCACCAAGAAAGGATATAGGAATTTCACCATATGAGATGCTGTTCAGATTGCCCTATCTGGGCAGAAGGGATGAGATACCACAATTCAAAATAAGAGAGTTTCCTTAAGAACTGTATTCTGGGGTTGTCTTCTTTGTCATCTCTCAGGACCTGTGGGTTGTTGGCTCAAACCCCACCTTTGGAATTCCCCATTCACCACCATCACCCAGGAAACCAGGTCCTGATTCGGACCTGGAAAGAGTCAACTCCGGCCTGAATGGGAAGGACAATTACTGACCACTGAAACAGCCGTAAGAACTGCAGGAAAAGGTTGGACTCACTATACTCGAGTGAAGGCATCCATCGACGCTAAGTACCTGGGAAGCTGTTCCTACAAAAGACTTGTTGGAAGTTGAAATTGAAGAGAAAAATCTCGTAGTGGACTCTGAGCAGGATAAGAGCTTACAATTGTAAACTAACCTTTTATTTTCACAGGTAACTAACGAGTGTGACTTGTGATTGAGAGAAAGGGAGAAACTCAAGGAGAAAACAGGAGAGTAAACAGGAGGCCCTCTGAAATGTGACAGTTCAAACATTTGAGATTCAAACAGGGTATGGGGATGTGAATGCCTGGATAGAATGGGTCAAATATACTGTCCAGAGTCTCAACTGTAGCTACTGCTATGCTTGTGCCTCGGGATGACCGATTGCCCAGATAGTGCCCTTCCCATGGGGGTGGACCAAAGACTCCCAAGGGATGCGATGTATGATTGCATTGTACCAAGAAAAGACTGCCTGGGGAAATGAGGCCTGTAAGTCTGTCTTTGCTGTTTCTTGCATGATAACAATATCACAGTTCCCCCTGCATTCTCTACAGCTATAGGTAACCATACAGCTTGCCTCTCACGGCAGGGTGTGAGTGCTACCTGGCATCTGGGAGAATTTGCCTTGTGCTACCAAGGACTTGATGGGAAACTGCTCAAGACTGGAGATCCCCAGGGCAGATCTCTGGTGGTACGGTGCAGGGAAGATCTTACGGTCCACCCTACCATCTAATTGGGAAGGCACTTGTGCACTTGTTCAATCAGCTATACCCTTCACCCTGGCATTTGAAAGAGAAACATCACAAATACCCAGAAGAAGTAAAGGAGCCTTAGGAATATCATTTGATGATAGAGTATACATAGATTCTATTGGGGTACCTAGAGGAGTTCGGGATGAATATAAAGCCAGAAATTAAATTGCTGCAGGGTTTGAGTTACTGTTCTGGTGGGTAACAATCAATAAAAATGTGGATTGGATTAATTATTTCTATTATAATCAGCAGAGATTCATCAATTATACCAAGGATGCGATGAGAGGAATCGCTGAACAACTAGATGTCATCAGCAAAATGGCTTGGGAAAACAGGATAGCATTAGATATGATGCTTGTGGAGAAGGGTGGTGTATGCGTGATGCTGGGCAACTGTTGTACTTTTATCCGTAACAATACTGCCCCGGATGGCACAGTAACAAGAGCATTGCAAGGGCTTACCACCCTTGCCAATGAATTGGCAGAAAATTCGGGAGCAGACACTTCCATCACAGGATGGTTGAAATCTTGGTTTGGTAAATGGAAAGGGATGGTAATGTCCATATTTACATCCTCAATTATAGTAGCAGGAGTTTTGACAGCTATTGGCTGTTGCATTATCCCCTGTGTAAGGGGACTTGTCCAGCGGTTAATTGAAACCACATTATTGAAACAAATGACCATAGATCCACCACCCTACTCAGATAAAATGATATTAGAGGAAATGGAGAGCAAAGAAAGTGAAGAGGAAGATATTTACCAAATTACACTTAAAATAAATAAATAAATAAAAATAAAAAGAGTTTTTGCAAAAATCAACAGTTTATAAAAAAAGAAAAGGGGGGAATTGTGGGAATAGAAATGTTGTTTTTGCAGAGTTACATTGTTTAGAAGGAGAGAATGTGGTACTGAGATATGCTTACAGTGATAAGAAAGTTTAGCAGGCGACCTTGTAAAATGCAGACAATCAGACTCCTTAGGACAATTAGGTGAAAATCATGGTGTCAAGTCAAGTCAGATAAGTGAAGAAACATTACCACTTCAAGCAGTAAAAATGTCAAAAGAAATTTGAAATTTAACAGGCCGGCGACTGAAGGCCATGCATTGTTTGTGAAGCATCAGATAGATTGTGAATCTGGATTACCCACTCAGTGGGGAAACAGGGGAGGGTCCTGCCATTAAAAGGTATATAAACTGTGTTCTGGAACTAGTAGATGCGCTCTCTCCTGCTTGTGGGGCGCCTGCCATTGCAATCGCGAATAAATTACTACTTCACTGAGATCCTCGCCTGAGCCTAAGTTATTGGCTACGGAGTGTTTCTCACACAAGCAAAACAGCGCTGGGCAGCTGGGGAGTCTCTGCTCCGCAACAGCACGCAACTTCCCTTTCCAGTGTTGCTGTTTTATAGCAGTTGAATTCCGGCTTATCAGGACTTGTTGAACTGGCTGAGGCTGCACAGTCTATTGTTGAGAGGGGGGGTCGTTATTCCTCTGCTTCGTGTTCAGGTGGGGGTAGTGAAGCGGCAAAAAAGGATGTCTTGTGGTAAGGAATTTCACAAAGTCTGGTTTAACTCAAGGATGTTCACCCAACACCCTTTCCTGCTTCCTCCCTTATCAAGGCCATTAAATTTTACAACCTTTTCTCCCCAGCAGATTCTCCAAATTCCTCAAAGACAATGAACAAACCCCCACTAATTTATCACATTGGGTTAGGGGTTTTAGGCATTGGTCTTCAGGGGTTTAGTGTGGTAAATAGTTTGGGTTAGGTCTGTAGAGGTTTTGAGGATTTTTAGGGTTAGTGCTTGAGGCTTTTTTGTGTAAAGGGCGGTAAGGGCTAGGGTTACAGTGAGTGCTGTTAAATGTAGTTCTCAAAAACTCGGCCTCTGATTGGCCATGCCAGCTCTTCAGGGAATGCTGGTAGGTGTAGTTTTCCGGCACCGCGCTTCCGGGAGGCCATGTTGGGTGCCCAGAACATGCCGGGAAATGAAGTTCTCGGACTCTGAACTTCTGGGAGGCCATGCTGAGTGCCCAGAGCATGCCGGGAAATGTAGTTTTCGAATTTAGGACTTCCGGGAGGCCATGTTGAGTGCCCAGAGCATACCGAGAAATGTAATTTTCGGATTCAGGACTTCCGGGAGGCCATGTTTAGTGCCCAGAGAATGCCAGGAAATATAGTTCTTGGGAACTAGGGTTAGAGTTAGGGGCTAGGGCTGGGGCTAGGGTTAGAGTTTAGGGTTTAGGGTGAGGGTTGGGGTTAGGGTTAGGAGTTAGGGTTAAGGCTTAGGATTAGGTTCTTAGGGGTTTATTTTTCGTCAGTTTTTACGGGTTAGGGTTAGGGTTATGGGCACTATAAAATGTGACTGGGCACATTTAAGTGCGGCACTGCCAGGCCACATTTCTCAGGTGGAGTTAAGTGAGGTAAAGGAGTTAGGAACAGGGAGGTATTGCACAACGTTATGTTGCATCAGTAGCAGTGAGTGTTGTGGAGGAGGTGGGTATTAGGGCTGGCACACTAGTGAATGCTGGTTCTCTGTGTTTGCAGATAATGGTGAGCCTGTTTAAACTAATTCCAGTTGAAGAAGTTTCAGATACTTGCTTGGTGACATTGTCAGTTCAATATTAAAAGCTGCAGCAAAAGCATGGGGATTGTTGCTTCTAGAAACACCCCAGGTCTCTTGCCTGCTCTCTGCATGCTGTTGAGCTAAAGCAGATTTAAAAAAAGAAACAAACAAAAAAGAAAAAAAAAAACAACAACAAAAAAAAAAAAAAAAAACAAAAAACAAAAAACATCACAGCTGCTGCTGTGCCTGCTCTCTTCCTACTTCCTTGTGCTTTGCCCCTCCCCTTTACCATGGTATTGTATAAACTCACTTTAGGATAGAATAAAACTTGTGATTAAAAATTAGCGAGAACAAAATAGACAACATCTTGTTATCTGTTGACCTTCTTTTATGTTGAAGCATCTTGTTATTTGAAAACATCCCGTTGTCTGTTAACCCTCAGTCAGGCTGAGACTTGAGATAACTTGAGTCAACTATCTGTTATGTCTTGTTAACTGAGACATCCTGTTATCTGCCGACCCTCAGTTAGGCCGAAAGCCAACTCAGCATTTTTACATCTTGGAAAACAACTGATTAAGCAAAAGGTGAAAAGTGCATCACGAGGAAGAACTACGGCCTTCCTCCCAAAGACCACTGCCCATATCCCGAAGACCCTGGCCCACAATTCTTGGAAGGCTTTGCGCAAGCGCAAGGACTGATAAGCTAATCAGCATACAAAATGAGAGTAGGCGGGGTTAGGTAATGAATATGTATAGGCGTTAATAGAATATTCATTGTTTCGCTGTATAAATATGAGATAGTTTGTCACTTCGAACATGCACAATTGACGGAAAGATCCCCCGTGCATCCAGCACTGCAATAAAGAATATACCACTTAAAGAAATTTCGGTTTTGATCTTTAAATCAACCATGTGATTGGGTTCGGGTGCTGGGCGGGGCCAAAAGGTAAATGAGCCCCAGGCATGCCATCAGAGAACTCCTTCTGCCTGGGCTGCTCTTTGGGGTAAGTGCTTTGTTTTTCCTTCAGTCAGTTGCAGGGTTCTTTAGGCAGGCTGGAGTTTATGGATTTCTGGATTTTAAGTGCTTGGAATTCACTTAATGGAGGGATATTTAGTAGAGGCTGCTGGCTCACTGTTTTTTGGGATGGTGACATACAATCCTGTTTTTGAGCTACACTTGAATCTCTAGGTGTATAAAACCACTTGTGTAACTCTCCAAAGGACTAAAACCAGCTTGATTACGTGCTACATGGCTTGACAGCATAGATGCAGCATTACCAAGTGACTGAGCAGGGTTGTATCAGTCAACTCTTTCATCTGCAAAGGGTAAGTCTGTGATTACCCCTGCCGGGGCTGCTGTGTATGCATGTCTTTTTGGCATTTGTGGAACTCAGTTGTGTTTTTTTTGTGTGTGTGTGTATGTTCTAATTTTTTTTTTTTTTTGAGGGGCGAATAGTGTGTGTGCTGAGCGTGGTTGGCAGGAGGAGGTGGGGAGCTGCTCAGGACTGGTAGGTTTTGTTTCTGGGAGTGTGCGGCATCCTTCCTGTGCGATGCGACTGATTGTTGGGCAGGAACGTTTCAGCTTCTGTGTCTTGAGCAATGTAGCTTGTGTAGTGTGTGTTGTGTGGCCTGGGCAGAGTTTGCTGTGGTGCTGTGAGCAAAGAATCTCAGTTAGAGCTGGTGAGCAGCTGAAGTACCGGAGCTGGGAAGAGAGAGGTATTGCAGCAGGTACGCTGTGGCTGTGAGGTGCCTCAGAATGTTCTTTGCTCTTGTCTTTGCAGGTGCTTTGTGCAGTCGTGGACAGGGAAGGGAAATCCTCGTGTCACAGAGCACTGAGGGAAGGTGAGTGTTGTCAGCCTGGTCATCCCTTATCCGAAGCGAAGGGAAGACGCTCAGGTGTTTCCCTCGGAGGGTCCGAGGTGAGGCTGTTTGGGACAGAGGAGCAGTGTGGCAGGTGGGTGCTTGCAAGCACAGTGGTCATTTTGTCGTTTTGTGTTCCCTAGTAGTGTGGGTGATGCTGGCTGCTCCTTTCAAGCTTGGACCTAATTTGCAGGTACAGAGGCAAGTGGAGTGCTGTTTTGAAAGGATAAAACTAAAGATGTGGTCGCTTATGTTGTTAAGGGATGGGTGCTACTGCTGGCAGCTGAATGTTTATCTTCTGCCTGTGTTTTCCTTTGTTCAGGCTGAAATGCACTGCGCAGTGCAAGACATCTTGACCCAGGCTGCCTCTGGAGTGACTCTGGTGCGTGATGAGCAGAGGTAGCTGTTATTTTTGGGGGTGTGGTTGTCACTGCAGTTATTTTCCTACATCCAATAGAGTAAAATTCCAGTTTGCCTTTTAGAGGTGCTATAAGTGGGTAAAGAGAACAGATGGAAGCATCTGCCACGTGGGGCAGGCGAGCGGCTGAGGTACAGGAGGGGATGAGAGTACGTGATTTTTTCCTGTAGGTGGAATGGAATTGATTTTGTTGGTGCATAATCTGTTCTGCTCCTAGATATTTCTTTCAATGTAAAGAAAAGTTTGAGCTAATTCCAGTTAAGAAAGTTCCAGTTACTTGCTGGGCCGCATTGTCCTTTAATATTCAAAGCTGCAGCAAAAGAATGGGGATTGTTGCTTCTAGAAACGCCCCAGGTCTCTTGTCTGCACTCTGCATGCTGTCGAGCTAAAGCAGATTTTTAATAAAAACAAAAAGAAACACACTAAAAACAACAACAACAAACAAACACCATTGGGTGATGTGTTGTGAATGCAATGATCATTTAATCCCTTTGTTTTCCCAGGTGGTGTGGATGATACTGGCTGCACTGTTGGAGCTTGGACTCAGAGAGGAACAGGTGAGCACAATCGTATGTTGCATCAGTAGTAGTCAGCATTGTGGAGAAGGTGGGCATCGGGGCTGGCATGCTAGTGAATGCTGGTACTCTGTTTTTGCAGCTGATGATGAGCCTGGCAATTGACTAAGATGACAATCAGTGCCTGTGCATTTCTTGAGGCGGAGGGAATTGACCATCCAGCAGTCTGAGAGCTAAATTGGGGGGCACCTGGTATTTGCGTATCTGGGGTGGCTAATGGGAGGTGGGAGCCAGAGCAGCATGGAGCTCAAACCAAATACCATGCACAAGACCTGAAAGAGATCTGCACTTCAAGCAGCAACTGCAAGACAAGAAGTGCTCGGATCAGCCCTACCATGACAAAACAAGCATTTAGGGCCTTTGGTGTGGCTACAAGTTGCACATCTTGTCTGTCCAGGAGAAGAGGGCAATGAGCATATCAAGACCTGAGGAGCACGTAACATATGATGATCATATCAGGAAACATTTGATACCAAAAAAAATTACACGCACAGAAGAAGTGATCCCTTTAAGCTCCCACTGCAAGACAAGAGGTACTCAGCTCCCAGTTCAACATCAGCAATATTCCAAGGAGGTCAAGTGTTCAATACCCTCAGGATGGCTTCCCCAGGGCCTGCTGAGCACCAAGAGCAACAGCACAGCACCGACAACACAGAACACAGATGACAAGCTGGGACTGCCCTGCCTGGCATGGGTTCACACTGTACGTGACGCAACTCCCCACACATCATCTCTCTGCCTGACCTGATCAATCCTGAAAGGCCCCATCCTCTGCAATGACTTAAAAGCACAGACCCACACCCTATGGGTGCATTCACAACCCCAACTCAAACATAGCACTTGCCCCCCAACTTAGCTTGGCAATGCTGGGAGGCACGTTCCATCCTCACCAAGGAACACAAAGGCTAGCTAGGACATTGCTTCATGCACAAGGCTCCTCTTCACCTGCAGAAATAAAGTGCCATCAGGCACCAGCACACCAGCCAAATTTCTTCCAGTGAAACAACCTCCTCAGAAACAAAACAGTAGTCAACTGACCTGCTCTACTACTGAAATCAGATAGACACCCTCCAGACAACTCCCCACCTCCCCCTGCCAACCACTCCCCAACACACAGGATTCCCACCTCAACTTCATTTTCAGGGCTCAGAATCCACCATCAACGTGGACCACAGAGGCCAGCTAGGATGTTCCCAGTACCTTCTTCATCCCTGCAAAAGAGGAGTCACCCAGAGGTGCACCAAGAGACTACTACACAAAAAATACCCGTTTTCCAACTTTCCACCACTCACCTTCCCAATCCAGGCTTATCACTGCCATTCAGTGTGCCAAGCCAAGGTCACGGGGCTTACACCAGGGAGAAAGAACAGACAAACGTGACAATCCACAAAACAGTCTATACCCACTCCTCTTCTTTCCTCCCCTACTGCAACAGCCAAGAAGCCCCAGAGCCACATGCCCCAACCCAGTACCACTGCTTCGCTCACCTAACATCTCAAGGAGATGCATCGCACTCCCAGCTCCTCTTGCGCTCTGAGCAGCTCCAGCATTTCAGGAATTGGAACTGCTGGCATCTGGCGTGCCTCAGAAACGTGGCAGGAGACGTACTCTGCTGTCGCAAGGCGCTTGCAAAGCCGGCCCAACAAGTGAAGCAGACTAACACAGTCCACCGAACAACTCAGGGTCCCCTTTGCTGGCCACTCACCCTCAAGCTTCCTTCAACTTTCTGTGTTTGTGCCCTGGGCTACAAGAAACAAAGAGACAAGGTCACATCCACAATGGACACGCAAACAGTACAGCTCCTTGCAGAGGACTCAAATACAGAGACCAGAGCCAGATAAATAAAAAAAACACCCTGAATTCCACAAATGCCAAAAGGCCAGGAATGCACAGCAGCCCCAACAGAGGTAGTCACAGACTTATCTTTTACAGACAAAAAAGGTGACCTTGCTCAGTCTCTTGGTCATACTGCACCTACAAATCAAGCCTCTTGTAGCATGTAATCAAGCTGGTTTTAGCCCTCTGGAGAGTACAACAAGTGGGTTGATTCATCTAGAGATTAAAAAACAGCTCAAAAACAAGAGCGTACCCCACCATCCCAAAAAACAGTGAGCCAGCAGCCTCTACTAAATATCCCTGTATTAAGTGAGTTCCAAGCACTTAAAATCCAGAAATCCATAGATTCCAGCCTGCCTAGAGAACCCTGCAACTGACTGAAGGAAAAACAAAGCACTTACCCCAAAGAGCAGCCCAGGCAGAAGGAGTTCTCTGATGGCATGCCTGGGGCTCATATACCTTTTGGCCCTGCCCAGCACCCAAACCCAATCACCTGGAAAAGGGGAGGGAAAAAGCACAAGGAAGTAGGCAGAGAGCAGGAGCAGCAGTGGCTGGTTTTCATTTCTTTGTTTGTTTTTTTTTTTTTTTTAAATCTGCTTTACCTGAGCAACATGCACATAGCAGACAAGAGACCTGGGGTGTTTCTAGAAGCAACAATCCCCATGCTTTTGCTGCAGCTTTGAATATTGAAAGGACAACATGACCAGGCAAGTGAACTGGAACTTTTTCAAACAGAATTAGTTCAAACAGGTTCATCATCACTTGCAAAAACAGAGAACCAGCATTCACTAGCATGCCAGCCCTGACACCCACCTCCTCCGCAACGCTGACTACTACTGATGACAGGCGCCGCGCCGAAATGTGCCTGGGCGGTGCCACGCCGAAATGTGCCCGAACAGACTTATTCTTTAGAGTTGAAGAAGGTGAGCCTGCTCACTCTCTGGGCAGTACTGCACTTATGCGGTCAAGGAAACCTACCCCACCGTTTCCCAAAAACAAGGTACCTAGCAAACCCTCATAAACATACCTCTAATATGTGAATTCCAAGCAGTTAAAGCCTAGAAGGCTGCAAGGTCTAAAGACTCGACAGACAGCAAACCCACAGGCAAAAGATCCAGAAATATAACAAACTGTCCCTAAACCTGAAACAGACTACTCCTTACATGCCCAGTGCTGCCATTTTCA